>NC_080682.1:53995780-55195780 GCF_030445035.2 Dasypus novemcinctus
CTATGTGGACATTGGATTGGTTGTGTCCATTGCACCTCTATGTCAAGAGGAGGCTCAGATTCCACATGGATGCTGGATGCAATCCTCCCACTTTCATTTGTAATCACTCTAGGCTCCATGGTGCGGTAGTTGTCCTTCTTCAACTCCATCTTGGCTGAGTGTGGTGAGTCCAATAAATCAGATTGTAGGTGCTGGAGTCTGTTGAGGCTCAGGACCTGGCTATCACATTGTCAGTCCAGAGATTCAAATCCCCTAAATATATCTTAAACCCCAACACTAACTGCAACTCCAGCACATTAGCATGAAAGTCTTAGTCCAGTTCCAGGTGCATTGAATCATTTCTTCTCACCTACCCAGTATTTCTTTTGAGCAATCATATGAAATTGGACTGCCAGAATGGTGCTGATTTGGGGTGAATCTCACTTTTGCTGGATAGAATGAATTCAGGCCTGTGGGCTACTAACTATTTACTTCCTCTTGGACTTGAGCCATATGTGTAGGCTCATGCATCAACTGTCATTGATGCTCACATTTTGGTTATGCTATCACAGTGCCACCTCTGGACTATAGCCCTCAAGGGCACCAGGAAAGGTGGCAGGAGATCTTTACTTTCTGCTGCTAGACCCTGGTCAGTCATGCTATGCCTACAGACTCTAGATCATATATCAGGAATTCTTCTATCAATGGAAATGCTTATCTTCTCTGAGGATTTTTTAGGGTTCCAATAGATACCCACTCTTTCTTCCAACTGATGTGGTATCATTGTGCTTTGAGGTCAGTCTTACTATATCAGATGAAGAATGTATATTCCTTGTGTGATTGGGACTGCTTTTCTCTGCCCACAGCCCCTCCTCTGGATTTACTCCTGATGGTTGTATGTCGAAGACTGGATTATGGTTAACATTGAAAAAGCTCACAGTCTAAGATGCAGTGATTATGGGCTAAAATGTCCTACAAAAGACAGGATATGTGGTGGTGTATATTTATGTTTTAAAATTCCAAATAGTGAATTTAATATAACAAAAGTCCAAATTTTTATTTGCATTTTCTACATGCTTTAAGACTTGCAGTTGTGGTCAAAAGGACACAGAGATAATCTTTGATAAAGTCATCAGATGTTTGCTGGGTGTCAGTGGTGGGTAATGCAGCATCATGAAGAATTACGTAACAAGTATTAAATAATTTGTTCATTTTTCTTCATTCATTTTCTTTCTATTCCTCAAATTGGATAATCTCAGTTGAACTACCTTCAAGTTCCCTAATTCTTTCTTTGCCAGAGGAATTTGCTGTAAAGTCCCTGTAATAAATTTTTCATCTCAGTTACTATAATTTTTACTTCAAAAATTTCTGTTTTTCTTTTTTTAAATGAAAATAATTTGTTTCCTTATTGATATTCTCTAATTGTCAAGGCATCCTCAACTAAGACATCCTTCATTATTTGCACTAGCTTTGTACTAGTCTTTGCCTTGTATGTTAAACATTTGGATTTTCTCAGAGATATTTTCTATGGCCATAATTTGCATGTCTTATAATTTTTTGGTGAAAAGCAGACATTTTAAATAATATAGTGGAGCAACTCTGGAAATCAGATCATCTCTTCCATCCAGGAGTTGTTGCTGTTTGTCATTGTTCTTTTTTTTTTTTTTTAAGATTTATTTATTTATTTGTTTCTCTCTCCTCCCCCCCCCCCCCACCCCAGTTGTCTGTTCTCTGTGTCTATTTGCTGCATCTTCTTCTTTGTCCGCTTCTGTTGTGAGCAGCATGGGAATCTGTGTTTCTTTTTGCTGTGTCATCTTGTTGTGTCAGCTCTTCTTTTGTGTGGAGCCATTCCTGGGCAGGCTGCACTTTCTTTGGCACTGGGCGGCTCTCCTTACGGGGCACACTCCTTGCGTGTGGGGCTCCCCTACCCGGGGGACACCCCTGCGTGGCACGGCACTCCTTGCGCGCATCAGCACTGCACATGGGCCAGTTCCACACGGGTCAAGGAGGCCCAGGGTTTTAACCACGGACCTCCCATGTGGTAGACGGATGCCCTAACCACTGGGCCAAGTCCCTTCCCTGTCATTGTTCTTGCTGCTTGTTTTATCAGGGTCATCCTGGATTATTGCTTTAAATCATGTCTTCTATGCCATTTGTCATCATTGAATTATATGCATTTTTTAGCTTGATGGTCACCTAAAGTTTATACATTCTTCTTTTAATGGTGTACTAGTTTCCTATTACTATGTATTTTTAAATGCTCACAAACTTAATGGCATACTTATAGGTCTACAGTGTTTATAGTGTTATGCAGCTCTGAGTACTCTAGGGAAGAAGTTGTTTACCTTTCCAGTTTATAGAGTTGCTCTTCTGCTTTTCTTCATTCATAGTCCTTTCCTCTATCTTCAAAGACAACATCATAATGTTTTCAAATCTCTTTCTCTGTTTTCTATGATTTCCAATTTCACATCCCAATGCAATCATAAGGTGTAACCTACAGGATACACCAGGATAATCTACGTATCTCTGTATTCTTAGTTTAATCACATCTGCAAAATCCCCTTTTCCATGCAAAGTAACATACTTATAGGTTCTGGGTTTTAGGATAGACATATTTGGGAGAACATTATTTTGTCTATTACAATGTTTTGAATCAATTAGCCTCCTAGTCTTTGTAAGAGAACTTAAATCCTTTTAGGATTTTTAATGGGCACACACGTAACTCTGTACATGCACGTGGCCTTATAGTTTCCAGGAATATATCAGCATATATCAAATCCCCTAGGAAAATCTCATTCCCCAGCTTGTCCTTTCAGATTTTTTGCTCATTCTCTTGTTCACTCCAACTGCCCTCACCACCTGAGGCAGCTGTGATGTTAAGTGATTGCTGATTGTTTCCAAAATCTTTCCCAGGAAAAAGAGTGTGAGCACGGAGGGCCTAAAATGCAGGTCAAATAAAGAAAGCTCTGTGAGTAGTGGTTTCTAGGCAGCTGCCAGACAGGTCAAATAATCATAGTTCTCTGGGAATGAGACTTTGTTGGTGCTATAAACCTGATCTGCCTCCTCCAGTGGTTGCAAGATTTCTGGTTTTCACAGCTATTATAACTGTATGGTCATTAGCTTTCAAGGCTTTTGTTGACCTGAAAAAGGGGGAATGAGAATAGGGTAACTTAAAATACCACATGGTTTGCTGTTCCTACCAAGATTCTACCACTTTTTTTTAATAAATACTAATTGGATTTTTGGAAATCTGTGGTTAATTCCCAGTTTCAGAAAAGTTAATTTTTACAAATTTGGCTAGTGTTTTCATTTATTTTATGAAGGAGCAAATTTTTGGAGGTCCCAACTTTACCACTCCAAAAGTGTTTTTCCTGGAATAAATCTTTAGGCATTTCTTAAATTGAGACAGGGGCATTATAAAAGCTACTTGCCAGAGTCCCTGCACATCCCAGCAAATGCTCTGACTTAAAACACCATGCTATTGGAAGAATATTAACAAATAGACTCTGCCCAAGATGAACAATTTACTAAATTACCAGGAATTCTTGATACAAAAGAGAAAAGCATCCTTTGGAACTGTAATGAAAAGAAATTTATGGACATGAAACAAAATTTCATTGTTTTCCTAAAAACCAATGAATGAAAAATTATATATTTGGTTGAGTTTTGCTCCTGAGACAAAATAATGAATGCAGGATACTGGCATATGTATATATATAAATATCTGTAAGATATTTATATCACATAAATATCTATAAGAATGGGATCAAATTATTTAGCATTCACAACCCTCCCCAATCAATATTTATTGATGATTATTTATTGACCAAATAACTAATAATCCTTGACAGCTCTTACAATGATGATTATGCATTTTAATAATTCTCCACTCTGCTTAGATATGGTACTTTTTTCAAAACTGCTAATTACATGAACATACATTTTCACAAGTGCACAATTCAGTTATTTTCATAAGTTGAATACCTTCCTATAACTATAATAGCACTAGTATTTAAAAAGGGCAATACTAGCAGCTAAGTAGCCCATTCTTGTCCTACATGTTTACATACTCCCAACCACTTTAATAGGGAAACCACTTTCCCAACTTCCAACACCTTCTATTATTTTTTCTGTTTTTTGTTTTTGTAATTTTTTTGGGTGAAACTATATAGCTGATAATTGTTTGAGTCTGGTTTCTTTCACAGAACCTTATATTTATGATATTCATCCATGTAGCATATTTATTTTCATTGCTGTTTAGAATACCATTTATTAATACTATAATTTATTTATCCATTCTATTCATGGATATTTTGTTATTTGCAGTTTGGGGCTGTTCAGACTTAGTTCTACTACATATATCCTAGAGAATACCTTTGATGAATATAGGAAAGGATATTGTTATTGCACATAATAAATGCTATATGTTATTTAATGAAGTATAAGTGCTATTCTTTTTTTATGAAAAGAGTAACAGCCAATGATATTGAATTATTCATTTGGGTAAACTCACCATGGGGATATTTGGCATCTCAGATTCTGATAATGGTTCACCTCATCTGATAAACAACTATGTTCCCTTCACAGTAATAAGACTTAAGAACAACCAAGCTAAAGACTTGCTTATCTAATAGGATGTGGCAATTAGATGGTGGGAAAATGTTATACATTACAGGAGAAAAGTTCAAATTATAATAAAATAACTGATGTAATCATTAAACCTGCATATGGATTATGTTTTATCATAAGTATTTTCATTATTTTGATCACCTGGCACAATTCAAACCCAGAAACTTTATTCATTAACATATTGATTTTGTCAACAAAAGTTGAATCATGTCAAAATCTTGTCCAATTATCATCTACTCTCCAAGGGATAGGTATCTAGTTACCAAGAAATAACTATTCAACTGCATCTTTCTTGATAGCTGCCCTGTTTGAGAATAGAATTAGTTTTCAGCACCATATCTAAGCAGAGTGGAGAATTATAAGTGAAATTATCATTTAGGTGTTTTTAATGATGAGAAATTGTAATTCATAGTGATAACTGTATTCGTGTGTTTATATTTGAGAAAATCCTTAAGAAAACAGTCAAAATTAATTTAAAAGTTATTAGATCTTTATGTCTTACAAAGCCTTCCAAAATTTTACACAAATCATTCCTTACCTGGCAGCCTGCACCAATTTTGCCAAAAATAAGACCCTGATATTCTTTAACCAATGAGCTTTCATTCTTCCATTTCATTTATTTTTATTTATTTTACAGGGAAGCCATGCAACCCCACCACCAACACCCTGCATTGTTATGGAAAATTTGATGATAGCACAGTTTTATAATTGTACTATTAATTAAAGTCCACAATTTAACTTAGGGCTAATTGTGAAGTGTAGTTTCATGTTTTGTTTTTTTTTATCTTTATTCTGATAGCATATATACAATCTAAAATTCCCCCTTTTATTCACATTCAGAGATATATTTCAGTGCTTTTAATTGCACTCACAATGCTGTGCTACCATCATCACCTTCCATTACCAAAACATTTCCATCATTCCAAACAGGAAACCTGTACATTTTCAACCTCAACTTCCCATTCCCTATTCCCACCCAGGCTCCTGGGAACCTGTACTTTAGATTCTGACTTAGTGGGTTTGTTTTAAATACTTAAAATCAATGATCTGTTTGTCCTTTAGGCTTATTTCACTCAACATGATACCTTCGGAGTTCATCCATGTTGTAGTATATATCAGAACTAAGTTCCTTTTCATGGCTGAATAATAGTCCGTTTTATTTATATACCACATTTTATTTATCCAGTCATTGGTTGGTGCACATTTTGCTTGCTTGCATCTTTTAGCAAGTGTGAATACTACTCCTAAGAATATCAACATACAAATATCTGTTTGAGTCACTGCTTTCAATTCCTTTGGGTATATTACAACTAGTTGGATTGCCAGGATTGCTATTTCCACACTTAGTTTTCTGAGGAACTACCAACCTGTTTTCCACATTGGTTGAACCATTTTGCATTGCTGCCAGCAATGACTAAGTGTTCCTATTTTTCTGCATCCTTCCCAAACCTATTTCCTTATTTTTTTTGAAAGCAGCCATTCTAGTAGGTGTGAAATGGTACCTCATTGTAGTTTTGTTTGTATTTCCCTGAGGTTGAGCTAATATGTTGCGCATTTATGCTTTCTGGCCATTTGCATATCTTTGGAGAGATATCGCTTCAAATCTTTTGCCCATTTTTAAAATTGGGTTGCTTGTCATTTTTCTGTTAAGGTAAAGGATTTCTTTATTCTAGATGTAAAATCTTTATTGGATATGAGGATTCCAAATATTTTCTCCCATTATGTAGGTTATTTTACTTTCATGATAAAGTCCTGTAAAGAACAAAAGTTTGTTTTGTTTTTTAATTTTTATAGGGTCAAATTTGTCTTTTTTTTTTTCTTTTATTACTTGGCTTTCTCTGTAAGATCAAAGAAACCATGGCATATCACAAGACCCTAAAGGTGCTTCTCTACATTTTGTTCTTGGAGTGTGATAGTTCTAGGACTTGTATTTAGGTCTCTAATATATATTTTCAGTTGATTTTTGTAAAAGGTGTGAAGTAGGGGGTCCTCCTTTTTTTTTCATTTGGTAAGTGGAGATCCAGATTTCACATTTGTTGAAAAGACCAGCTTTTCTCAATAGAGTGGTCTTTCCCCTTTGTCAAAAAAGCAATTGGCCAAAAATGTGAGCGTTGACTACTGAACTTTTCCATTGGTATAGGTATAGATATAGATATACAGATATCTCTTCTTGTGCCAGTGTCATGCTATTTTGATTACTGTGGCTTTGTAATAAGTTTTAAAATTGGGAAGTATGAGACCTCCAACTTCATTTTCCTTTCTCAAGATGACTTTATCTTTTGGGGGACCCTTAATCTTCCATATAAATTTTATGATTGACTTTTTCATTTCAGTAAAGAAGGCTGTTGGAATTTTGATTGGATTGTACTGAATCTATAAATTGATCTGGGTAGGATAGACATCTTAATATTTAGTCTTCCAATTCATGAACACAAAATATCTTTCTATCTATTTAGATGTTCTCTGACATTTTCTAGCAATTTTTTATAGTTTTCTGTGTACAATTTCTTTACATCCTTGTTTAGAATGATTCCTAGATGTTTAATTTTTTGGTAGCTAATATGAATGGAAATTTTTCTAGATTATTTTTACTTCTGATTTATTGCTGTATATGGGAACCTTACTTTTTTTGGTTGTTGATCTTATACTCAGCCACTTCACTGAATTCATGTTAGCCCTAGAGCTTTGTTGTCAATGAATCAGGATTTTCTGCATATAAGATCATACATCTACAAATAAAGAAAAATACATTTCTTCCCGTCCAATTTCGATGCTTTTATTTCTTTTTCTTGCCTAGTTGCTCTGGCAAGAATCTCCAGTACAATATTGAATAAGAGTGGTGACAATGAGCATCCTTGTCTTGATCCTGATCGTAGAGGCAAAACTTTCCTGCTTTCACCATTCAGTAGGATATTAGCTGTGGGCTTTTCAATATTCCCTTTATCAAATTGAATTAGTGTCCTTCTATTCCTAGTGTTCTAAGTGTTTTATCCAGAAGAGGGGCTGGATCTTTGATTTCTTCTTTAGTTCTTCTCTTTATCTGGAACAACTTTCCCCCCATTAGTGATATCTCATCCACATTTTTTTTTCTTTTTTTAATTAAAGATAATAGATCACAAGGAATCCCATCCACATTTTGAAGTCAAGCTCACATGATCCCTTCTTTTGAAAACTTTGTTCACTTTGTATTAGTGAAGGAAAACTATGTTGCCATAGCAGAGAAAAATCCTAAACAAATATTCATTTTTCAGAATAACAAGGTCCAGTTGGATGAGCTTTCTTCCACCATCTTATAGCTGTACTATCTCTACCATATGGCTTCCAAGGTAGCCATGAGAAAGAAAGAGAGTGGTTTAGGAGACACAACAACTCTTCACCATCTCATTCTGAAGGACAGGTGACATTCCTACCCAAATTTTTCAGAAGAAGTAACTATATGGCCTTATCACATACCTTCTAGAATCTGATAACTATTTTTGAATAAATAAATAAATATATACGTGTGTGTATATATATACACACACACACAAATATATAAAGTCTTTGAGAGGAGGAGACAAGATGGTCGCTGAGTGAACTTGCCTTTGTGGTCTGTCCCGGGAAGAGACGGCTGGGCGTGGTGGCAGGTTCTCCAAGGCGAGGCTTTTTCAGGATTTTTGCTGGGCAGAAGTGCCGGGACATCGATTGGGTGGAAAGGTAACGGAGAGGATTGGTCTAGTAGATATAATTTGGGTTCTATTGCCCGCAGGTGAGACCAACGCACGGGCTCCTCCCTGTTGGGGGTGGGGGGAACCGCGGTCCTGTCCTGGGGTTCCGCTTTTGGATGTCTCTGAAGGGCTAAGGAGTTCGCGAGCTCTGGGCAAACTGTTGACAGATTGATGTGACAGATCGCCTTTGTGGATCGATTTGGGAAGATAGACGGTGTTTTGTTGTGAAGCGGGAGAAACTTTTGAGTGAGAATATAAACAATAGCGCTTCCGCCTGAAGCCCCACCCCCAAAAGCCCGGCAACTGTTCTCCAACCCAAATAGGCTGTAGGCAATAAAGAGAAGTAATTGGAAAATTGTTCTAGGCTGCGGCAAGGGGGGGGGGGGGGGACACGTCTGGAAGCCAATTAGGGAATATTCTGCGAAGCTTGAGAATTCCGGTTTTCTAATCTGTTTTCGGCGTCACAGGCCGGGCTTCGGATCTGTACTAGTAAAGTGGCTGCGGTGTAGAGGCGCCCTCTAGTGGTAGTGGTTTGGAATCACAGGACGGGAGCTGTCCAAAAGCTGAAGTGAAAGATAACGTATTAATGAGTCCAGCAAAGTAAGTGAATTGCAGGGTTCAGTCACAATATAGAGTTTGCGGATCTGACTTCCCCCATACGGTTGGCACCCAGCTGTGGGGATCCCTGAGGGCTGTGTTACACTGCGGGGCTCCCAGGCTTCCTGTTGACCAGATTGGAGGCTGCCAGGTCTGAATTCCCTAAATTCTGGTGGCCCACACTACAGAGACTCACACCTCTTGAGTCCTCAATATCTCAGACTTTCCATCCCTGAATCCATCACGCACTGAGGTCCATCTGAGGTCCTTAAATGCCCTAGCCTTCAACGTTGGCGTTTTTTATTTATTGTTTTATTTTGTTTTGTTTTTATTTTCATTGTGACTTATTCTTTACTTTTTTCAATTTCCTGATTGCTAACACTGCATTATCCCCTAGTCTTCTCTCACAGCGTATCCCCCAAAGTCTTTTTTTACTCAGTTATTTAAGGGTTTTTCTGTGTGTGGTAGGTGCTGTGTAGTGGGTGTTTTAATTCTGGTTCGTGTATATCTGTTTTGTTTTTTTTTTCTTTCCCCTACCTGTTCCCCACCCCTTGCCCACCCTCTTTTCCTTTCTTCCTCTTGTCCCTTCCTCCCCCCCTTTTTTTTTTTCTCCTTTTTTTTCTGTTGTCTCTCTCCCTCTTGTCCCTCATATTCTACTTAGTTTATTTTAACTCAATTATACAATAGGTGCGGCAGGAAACACCTCACATTCGCTGGGTTTTCTCATCCTTCACTGCCTCATTTCTGTGTGAACTGATTTAGGCTACCTACACTATCCTCTTTCCCCTACATCTTGATATCCGTCACCATCTACTGGCTCTCCTATATTCCACCTCCCACCTCCCTTTCTTCGATCCACGAAGGGTCTAAGTCTTAATTTCTAATACCTATGTTTTGTTTTCTGTCTGTTATCCACTCTTGAAACTATTACCTTTCTTTTCTCTTTCCCTCTCTCATGAAATCAATAGCTTTTTAGCTCATACCATATTCCTCCCATATTCAATCATCTACCTCATAATAGGTACTCTACCTACTGCTATAACTCTACACAATTTACATGAATCTAACCTCCATCCTCCCAGATCTCATATTCTTGCTTTGTTAACATATATCACCAATACTACTTTACACTTTTCCCTAGCTTACACAATTGCCTTTCCCCAACACTAATACTTTCCTTTAAAGTGAACTTAACCAACAACAAGAAACTAGAATAAGAAGAAAAAAGGGACAAAGAGAAGATATAACACCTATGCAAAAATAACAGCTAATTAACCTCCAAGAGCAGACAAAGAAGCTAAGGAACTGATTAAATCCGTCAAGATAAAGAGATGACCAGAAAGCAACAAAAATCTACAAACCAAACCAGTAATCAGGAAAACATGGCTGAATCCAATCAACAAACCAATAATCACGAAGGGGAGCAAAACTTGGCACAAGCAATGAAAGATCTCAGAACATTTATCACCGACAAATTTGACGAAGTAATGAAAGAGGTTAACAACATGAAGACATCACTTGGAGGGGAAATTGCAGACATACGCAAAAACATAACAGATATGATGGGAATGAACACCACAGTTCAAGAAATCAAAAATACACTTGCAGCAAATATCAGCAGACTAGAAGAGACAGAGCAGAGAATTAGTGATGTGGAAGACAGTACATCAGAAATCAAACAGATAGTAGAAGGGGTCAATAAGAAGATAGAAAAAATCCAATTAGGACGTAGGGACCTGAATGACAATGCAAAACGCTCAAACATACATATTATAGGCATTCCAGAAGGTGAAGAGAAGGGAAAGGGGTCAGAAAGAGTGTTGCAGGAAATAATGGCTGAAAACTTCCCAAATCTACTGAAAGAGACAGATGTACATATCCAAGAAGCACAGCGCACTCCACTAGTCATAACCCCCAACAGGCCCACTGCAAGACATATACTTGTCAAATTATCCAATGCTCAAGACAAAGAGAAAATCCTAAAAGCAGCAAGAGAAAAGAAAACCATCACATACAAGGGAAGCTCAATTAGATTAAATGCTGATTTCTCATCTGAAACCATGGAGGCAAGAAGGCAGTGGTATGATATAGTCAAGGTACTAAAGGAAAAAAATTTCCAACCAAGAATACTCTATCCAGCTAAACTAGCATTCAAACATGATGGAGAGTTCAAAATATTCGCAGACAAACAGAAACTGAAAGAGTATACCAACAAGAAACCTCCCCTTCAAGAAATTCTAAAGGGAGTTCTGCAGGAAGAAAGGAAAAAACAGGAAAGGCAGAGTTGGAGGAGAGTATAAGACCAACAACAACAACAAAAAAGACAAAAAATATATATACAAACAAAATATGACAAACACAAATCCAATCAAAATATGGCTAACACAAATAATTCCTTGATAGTAATAACACTGAATGTCAACGGATTAAACTCACCTATCAAAAGATTCAGACTGGGACATTGGATAAGGAAATATGACCCATCTGTATGCTGTCTACAAGAGACACATCTTACACCCAGAGACGCATGGAGATTGAAAGTGAATGGCTGGAAAACAATCATACAAGCTAACAATAACCAAAAAAAAGGCAGGAGTAGCTATATTAATATCAGACAAAATAGACTTTAAATGTGAAACAATTGTGAGAGACAAAGAAGAATACTACATTTTAGTGAAAGGGAAAATCTGTCAAGAAGATCGAACAATCATAAATATTTATGCCCCTAACAAGGGTGCCTCTAAATACGTCAGGCAAATGCTGGAAAAACTAAGTGAAAGAATAGATACATCTACAATTATAGTGGGGGATTTTAATACACCACTATCAACTCTGGACAGAACATCTCAAAAGAGAATCACCAAAGAAACAAAACATCTGAATAGTATATGAGAGGAGCTGGATCTAATAGACATATATAGATCGCTACACCCAAACACAGCAGGATATACATTTTTCTCAAGCGCACATGGATCATTCTCCAAGATAGATCATATGCTAGGCCACAAAGAAAGGCTGAACGAATTCAGAAAGATTGAAATCATACAAAACATTATCTCTGACCACAGTAGAGTCAGGCTGGAGATTCGCAAGGGACAGAAGCCCAGATTTCACACCACGATTTGGAAATTAAACAGCACACTCTTAGAAAAACAGTGGGTCAAAGAGGAAATCTCAAAAGAAATCAATGACTACCTTGAAACAAATGATAATGATAACACAACATACCAAAATTTATGGGATGCAGCAAAAGCAGTACTGAGAGGGAAGTTTATAGCCATAAATTCATATATCATAAAAGAAGAAAGAGCAAAAATTGAAGAACTAACTGCACATTTGAAGGAATTAGAAAAACAACAACAAAGTAACCCAACAGGAAGAAGAAGGAAGGAAATAACAAAGATAAGAGCAGAACTAAATGAAATAGAAAATAAGAAAGCACTTGAACAGATAAACAAGACCAAGAGCTGGTTTTTTGAGAAGATTAACAAAATTGACAAACCTTTAGCGACACTAACAAAGAAAAAAAGAGAGAAGATGCAAATACACAAAATAAGAAATGAGAAAGGCAATATCACCACTGACCCCACAGAAATAAAGACTATCATAAGAGGATATTTTGAAAAACTATATTCCAACAAAAATGATAATCTAGAGGAAATGGACAAATTCCTAGAAACACATAAGCAGCCCATATTGACAAAAGAAGAAATTGATGATCTTAACAAACCAATCACAAGCAGAGAGATAGAATCAGTTATTAAAAATCTCCCAACTAAGAAGAGCCCAGGGCCAGATGGCTTCACAGGTGAATTCTACAAAACATTCCAGAAAGAACTGACACCAATCCTGCTGAAACTATTCCAAAAAATCAAAACAGAAAGAACATTACCCAACTCCTTCTATGATGCCAACATTACCCTAGTACCAAAGCCAAACAAAGACATCACAAGAAAGGAAAATTACAGACCAATTTCTCTAATGAACCTAGATGCAAAAATACTTAACAAAATACTTGCTAATCGTATTCAACAACACATTAAACTTATTATACACCACGACCAAGTGGGAATCATCCCAGGTATGCAAGGATGGTTCAACATAAGAAAATCAATCAACATAATACACCATATAAACAGATTGAAGGAAAAAAATCACATGATTATATCTATTGATGCAGAAAAAGCATTTGACAAAATACAGCACCCTTTCTTGATAAAAACACTCCAAAAGATTGGAATACAAGGAAATTTTTTGAACATGATAAAGAGTAAATATGAAAAACCTAAAGCCAATATTGTTTACAATGGAGAATTCCTAGACTCCTTCCCTCTAAACTCAGGAACAAGACAAGGATGCCCACTGTCTCCGCTCCTATTTAACATTGTCTTAGAAGTACTTGCTCGAGCACTGAGGCAAGAACCAGAAATAAAAGGCATTCAAATTGGAAAGGAAGAAGTCAAAATTTCATTATTTGCAGATGACATGATCCTATACATAGAAAACCCTGAGAGATCTACAACGAAGATTCTAGAACTCATAAATGATTTTAGTAAAGTCGCAGGTTATAAGATCAATGCGCGAAAATCAATAGCATTTCTGTACACCAATAATGAACAAGATCAGGAGGAAATCAAGAAACAAATACCATTCACAATAGTAAATTAAAAAATCAAATACTTAGGAATAAATTTAACTAAAGAGGTAAAGAACTTATACACCGAGAACTATACAAGATTGTTCAAGGAAATCAAAGAAGACCTGAATAAATGGAAGACTATTCCTTGTTCATGGATAGGAAGACTGAACATTATTAAGATGTCTATCCTACCAAAACTGATCTACACATTCAATGCAATCCCAATAAAAATCAACACAGCCTTCTTTAAGGAACTAGAAAAACTAACTATGAAATTTATTTGGAAAGGAAAGAGACCCCGAATAGCCAAAGACATACTGAAAAAGAAAAACGAAATTGGAGGAATCACACTACCTGACTTGAAAACATACTACAAAGCTATGGTGGTGAAAACAGCATGGTATTGGCATAAGGAGAGACACACAGACCAATGGAATCGAATTGAAAGCTCTGATATAGAACCTCACATATACAGCCACATAATATTCGATAAAGCCACCAAACCCTCTCAACTGGGAGAGAGTGGCCTATTCAACAAATGGTGTCTGGAGAACTGGATAGCCATGTGTAGAAGAATGAAAGAGGATTACCATCTCACACCTTATACAAAGATCAACTCAAGATGGATCAAAGACCTAAATATAAGAGCCAAGACCATAAAAACCTTAGAAAGCAGTGTAGGGAAACATCTACAGGACCTTGTAATAGGAAATGGATTTATGAATATCTCACCAAAAGCACAAGCAGCAAAAGAACTAATAGATAAATGGGACTTCCTCAAAATTAAAGCCTTCTGCACCTCAAAGGAGTTTGTCAAGAAAGTAAAAAGGGAGCCCACACAGTGGGAGAAAATATTTGGCAATCATATATCTGATAAGAAACTTATAACTTGCATATATAAAGAACTCCTATATCTTGAAAATAAAAAGATAAACAACCCATTTAAAAAATGGGAAAAAGACTTAAATAGACACTTCTTCGCTGAAGAAATACAAATGGCAAGAAAGCACATGAAAAAATGTTCCAAATCTCTAGCTATCAGGGAAATGCAAATCAAAACTACAATGAGATACCATCTTACACCCATAAGATTGGCAGCTATGAAAAAAACAGAAGAATACAAGTGCTGGAGAGGATGTGAAGGAAGGGGAACACTCATCCACTGCTGGTGGTAATGCAGAAGGATCCAACCATTCTGGAGGACAGTATGGCGGTTTCTCAAAAAACTAGCCATAGATTTGCCATATGACCCAGCAATACCACTGCTGGGTATATACCCAGCAGAACTGAAAACAAGGACACAAACCGATATATGTACACCAATGTTCATAGCAGCATTGTTCACTATTGCCAAAAGTTGGAATCAACCCAAATGCCCATCAACAGATGAGTGGATCAATAAAATGTGGTATATACACACAATGGAATACTACTCGGCTGTAAGAACAAACACACTACAAACACATGTGATAACATGGATGAATCTTGAGAACCTTATGTTGAGTGAAGCAACCCAGACATTGAAGGACAAATACTACATGACCTCAATGATATGAAATAACCAAGCTGCCCTAGATAGCAAGAGACTGAACGATAGGCTTACAGGAAATCGGAGGGTGGAGGAAGGATGTGAGCCAATGTCTGCAGGGGTGGAATTTAAGACGAGATGGTGGTAAGTATGAACACAAAGAAGAGATAAAAGGGGGGCAAGGGGTTGCCTTTGATTGGGGCTTTGCGGGTTTGAGGGTGGCTGGGGAGGGACGGATGGGTAACATTGCCCAAAAGTGGGGGGAGGAAGGGGTAGCATACGAACACAGGAGAGGGTCAGGTGTTGGTGGAGAGTAAAATGCCGAGAAAATCATATCAAAATATAATAAAGAGGGTTACCTATTTAGAATGCTTGGAGGGGAGGGTCTGATGCAGGACGGCCTCCTGGGGAATGTCTAAATGCTCATTCTGCCAGAGTGGGTGACACCATGGGGTAGAAACCCAAGTAGTGAGAGTGGGGGTGGACCCACATCCTGGGGAGGACTAATGCCATCAAATAGAGGGAACTGTATCCCTCGAGAGAAAGGGTGGCTCCCAGGGCATTGGGGCAGTTGAGCAAGTTAGGCCCTGAACACTATTCCATCTATATCTGGAAGTGGCTCCTCAGGAAACGGAGGTTGGCTGTCACTGTGGGCACCAAGGTGGAAGGGAAAATGGACGTTAAATGTGTGGAACCAAGGTAAATGGGGGGTAGGAGAGGAGTTTCTTGAGACTACACAAGGATGGATATAAAACATGTAATATTACACCATAACATATAGGAGATAACAGACTGATAATGTAAACCATAATGTAAAACATAGGATAACTAAGAATGTAAAAAACTGTGTATCCTAAAGTATGCACCATAATGTAAGCACAGATGTCACCTTGTTAGAAAGCTAGTGTCTCAGACTCTATACATCACGTTAAGTAAATATGATGTGAATAGGGTGCAAGAGTAGCACTGTGGAAGGGAAAAGGTTTTGTGGTGGATGTATGGGAGTTCTGTACATTATATATATGCATTGCTGTGGTCTAGGGCTCCTGTGAAGAGAAGCTGAATAATTAGGGGGAAAAAAAAAAAAAGAAAAAGATAGGATGTAGAATTTTTTCCAAGTAAACACGTGTTCTTTATCTAACCTTTAAACCCATCGCTATATGCCATTCCCTAGTAAGGGACCCTGACATTATATTGGGCTTCAAATTTCGGGGAGTTCTGGATCACAGAGTGTTTCAACAATGGCAATGGAGGGATACTGGTATGGGATGCCATTGACAGGTGATATATGGCTGACAGGGAGCTGTACAGAACATATGTCCAGGGTGCATGGTAATGTTTGGATATACTCATAGTGGTAACAATTAAAAACCACAGCAGGGGGGGTACTGGGTTCCTGGCCAGTGGTGCTCTGTCGTGGTCCCTAGGGGAGCAGCAACAGTCTCCCAGGTGCAGCGGCGGGGACCGGGAGGGAGTGAGGGTTCAACAGTGAGCCCCTGATGCTAATGACTATGCTTGTGACCTGATAAGCCTAAAATAAGAACAAGGCCTAGAGCAACATTGTGCCTGGGAATTTCCTCCTGTCAGCCTTCATGTTACTCAAATGTGGCCAGTCTCGAAGCCAAACTCAGCATGTAAATGCAATGCCTTCCCCCCAGCGTGGGACATGACACATGGGGATGAGCCTCCCTGGCACCGAGGGACCACTATCAACTACCAACTGATGATGCAACTGGAAAATGACCTTATACGGAAGGTTCAATGCGGATCAGCAGAATATCCCTGTCTACATAAAATAATATGACTTTAAAATGCTGTTTGACCTAAAGTAAGGGGGAAATGGAAAGGAGAAATGAGTTTATACGGCTACGAGTTTCTAAAAAAGAGTCTGGAGGCTGGCAGAAGGATTGCCCTTATGCACAACTGAGCAGAGTCAGAGAGACAGATAAAGCAGATACAACCCCCAAATATTGGTTCCTTTGAGGGCTAAAGAGACCCATGGGAGTTATGGTCATGGCCGATGGGGTTAACTACCAGGGCAGATGGCCCCTCTTTGGAAATGGTGTTTATGTGTGATGAATCTGGACTCAGATGGGATCTCCCTTCATAAGACTTTCATGCTAATGTGCTGGAGGTGCAGTTAATGTTGGGGTTTAAGATATATTTAGGGGATTTGAATCTCTGGACTGACAATGTGATAGCCAGGTCCTGAGCCTCAACAGACTCCAGCACCTACAATCTGTTTTATTGGACTTACCACACTCAGCTAAGATGGAGTTGAAGAAGGACAACCACCACACCATGGAGCCTAGAGTGATTACAACTGAAAGTGGGAGGATTGCATCCAGCATCCATGTGGAATCTGAGCCTCCTCTTGACATAGAGGTGCAATGGACACAACCAATCCAATGTCCACATAGAAAAGGTGGCATTGGATTGGGAAAAGTGGACATGGTGGCTGATGGGTATGGGGAAAGGCAGGAAGAGATGAGAGGTGGAGGCGTCTTTGGGACATGGAGCTGCCCTGGATGGTGCTTCAGAGGCAATCACCGGACATTGTATATCCTCACAGGGCCCACTGGATGGAATGGGAGAGAGTATGGGCCATGATGTGGACCATTGACTATGAGGTGCAGAGGTGCCCAAAGATGTACTTACCAAATCCAATGGATGTGTCATGATGATGGGAGGGAGTGTTGCTGGGGGGGGGGGGGAGAGGTGGGGTGGGGGGGTGGGGTTGAATGGGACCTCACATATATATTTTTAATGTAATATTATTACAAAGTCAATAAAATAAAAAAGTAAAAAAATTAAAAAAATTAAAAAAAAATAAAGTCTTTGAGAATTAATTTTGACTGTGACTCAATTCCAATTAATTTTTTTAGTCAACACATTACTAAATCTTTTCAATACATTATTTTATTATTTATAGGTATATAATTAAAATTAGACATAGACTTTGCTTACAAAGGTCTCAGAGCCAAGACAAAGTGACAGGTATAAATTGGGACCACTTTAAAGCAGTGTTTTAAATGCAAGAGTCTTCAGTTCAAATTTTAGCTACTGGAATTTTTTTTTTCTTTTTTCTTTTGTCTTTATGTATTTTTTTAATGTTACATTCGAAAAATATGAGGTCCCCATATATTCCCCACCCTCCTCACCCCACTTCTCCCCCATAACAACAACTTCCTCAATCATCATGAGACATTCATTGCACTTGGTGAGTACAGCTACTGGAAATTTAAAACACCAAATTTCTATGAAATCTGCATTCTACCAATCAATTCAATAGCACAACAAATAGAACAGGAAGATAGGAAAGAATCAAGAGCAAACCAAGGCCAGTATTCTCTTTACACATTTCCCATTTTGCCATTATTATTTCTCTGGCACCTTCTTAATGAGAATACATGATTAAGCAGAACTTCTCTACCCCTGCATCATTACAAATGACAATGGTTTTCCATGATGATAATTTCCTCCCCATCTCATACTCTCTTTTCAGAGAATCTATTTCCAACCCCTGTTAAGAAGTGAACAGAACCCTTGCTGATTTTATTAAATATGGAACCTTGTGAGGTTTTAAACAATAAAGCTTTTTCCTCCTTTCAAAGCACTGAAAGTGTAATTAATCTTCATTGGCCTCTTGAAATAAAACTTTGTATAAAGCTGTGGATTTATTCCATGGATGCATGGAATGCAGAAATATGCTCGGTAAAGATAAAAGAAGTACTAAAGAATAGAGCAGATTTAAAAAGAAGGTCATGTATATTCTGAGGGGTGGAGGGAATAAAAAATAACAACTACATTGGCTCCTGAGAGTTTTCCAGGTTTTATTTCAGGTCTGTGTGATGCCCAAACATACTTCTAAGCCTGAAGTTGTATGAAAAAGCCTTGTATTCCAACATTATTCTTTTACTGTAAACAAAATACTACTAATCCAAGTAATATGCTTCTGATGATCAAACTATTCCTAAAAATCCAGTCAAAGGTCACTTATGTTCAACTTCCTGAGGAAGCTTCCAGAGATTTCTGAAATCGTTAAATAAAATTTAACTGCATTTCTTGTTCTTTTAGAGCCGTTACTAACCCTCAGTATTAATGGCATATCCCAGATGAAGTTATTGAAACCTTTCATTTAACAGTGCAGCATTTCTCTGTTCTCACTAGGCCGCATGGACATTAGGTAGGAGAGAAGGGAAATCCTTAATTGTTTTGCAGAAAGCAGGGTATCTGGCATCCAGCATCAGCTTTGAAGTAAGGGCTTTTTCATATCCCACATAGTTTTAGGCTACTCTGATTGGGACTTTCTTGTGACTTGCCCTGGCCTTATTGACAGAACCCGATAACAGTTTCCTCATTTCCTGCACTCTGTCTCTGAGTCCTGCTGGAAAAGCACTGATAGTAATAAGAAGACATGTGCCATGGACTCCTGCAAGCTTCTCTATATATTAACTCATGCAATCCTTATATAAACCCTATGAAATGCAGAAATACAAGTAATTTGCTTGAGATCACACAGCTCTTCAGTGGCAGAACTAGGATTTAGACCCCAGTGATCTGGCTTCACAGTCCTCATTCAGTGATCTGATGCTTTCACCCACTCCTGTAGAAATAATCTGAGACCAGGTAGCAAACTGACCTATGAGAACTATACTATTCTTAACATCTGGCCACAGCTCTGTATGTAAAACTTTGTATCTCCTTTGATCTCAGATCTCAGTGTCTGTGCTGAAAACCAGCCTCCCCAAGTTGGTTGGAAAATGAGTAACAGAGGCCCAGTTCCCTGCTAGCAGGAGGCTGAGGGGCAAAAGTTTGAACAGTTACATTTTTCAGGCCTGTTTCTTCCAGGCTGCATGATGTTCGAATCTCAGCTCTTTTGCTTGGTACTGCTGTGACCTTGAGCCAAATGCTTTTGCTCTCTTTGCCTCACTTTTTCTCATTGAATAGAGGAAAATAATACCTGCTACTCAGAGTAAGCTAGAATTAAATGACATTGTGTATACAGAACATAATTCTCAATAAATATAGTTTGCTTTACCTACCTGTGTTCTGCATTCTTTAATGTGGAAGATAAATAAAAATATATTCGAACATTTGTTCAGCATAGTATTTCACATGTGCCATGCTGTTAAATAAAAGTTTTATTGGTCGTTAATATTAATGTTTTCAGAACACTCAGCAAATTAATTAGCAGACTGCTACAGTCAAAATTCCATTTTTTCATTTTTCTTCTGAATGTTTTTCTTTCCTGCCTGAGAATGAAAATAGGTCATTAAATTCTATCACAACTTGGTTCTTCCTCACCTTTGAAGTTGACAACTGAGGTTTCTTCTGGAGATAAGAATCCTGCAAAGAGCAGTTTTTCTTCTCATCTTGGGTAAGCAAGGATTAGGAAAATAATCAAAGGTCATGGATAAAGCTGTGCTGAAATACTTTTCCAAACTCAGAGAACACACAAGAAGTAGTGCTTAGCAAGGCGTCTGTGGATTCAACTTCCTACAAGAAAGATTGCCCGGTCTGCTTTCCCACTTCAAGTCTCAGCCCATTTCACAACTGAAAATGAGGGAATCCCCTGCTGTTAGCATGATTTTTTGTGCAGTTTTTAAAGAGCCACTGTCCTTGCTTTGTCTGGCTCATCACACAAACCTAGATTTCACAAAGTAGATTCGTATGGTAACTCAGTAATCCTGGGTATCATTTGGCCAGCAGCAGAAATTCCCCAAAATTCTTTCTTGACTCCTCCAATTTCCTGATTTATGACCACTTGTTAGTACAAAGTGACAACTTGCAAGATCCTATAAAGAAACTTCCTGCTCATTTTCAATAGCCTCTAAGTTGATTTGAGATATGCAATCCCAACTGAATACCATTAATTAATTAACTAACCACAACTCTGATGTTCATATATATTTTGCTATTTTTGTTACAAAAATTTCTCAGAAAAATTACAATCAACAGTCTTTTATTTTCTCCCATGATTCTCCCTTCCAGATGGGAATCAGTATATTTATCCCTGATAAGAACACAATTATTAAAATAAGGGAGAAGGCACCAGATGTGAGATATTTTCTTCGACAGATAGCTCTGTACTACCTGGTGAAGGCTGCCTCAGAAGGAGGCTCCAACAGCTGCAGACTGTCATATAAAAGACTTCCTCTGGGTTAAGTGACTTTGAAGAAGCAAAATTCTCTTGTCCAAATCCATTTGGCTCTGAATCTAATTGTAGGGCCTGCTATTCATTACAGAGCTGCCTAGAAGGAACTTAAAAAATCATAGTTCTTTGTATTAATCTAGACAACAGGCCATTATGAACTGCAATTTTAGTTTTGGGAGAAAACACAATGAACTTGGTTGGATGAAAGGAACATTTTCATAGTTTCCTTTTCTCTGCCTTTAAGCATGAGATGCTTTCATTTCCTCTGAGATTTGGGGGGAAGGAGGCAGAAAGAATGAAATGAGCAATGGTGCTTTTTGTTTTTACATAAATAGATTATCATATTTTTAGAAAGTGAACAATTTATATCCTGGGAAAGGTATAATATGAATCATTAGTACTGGTACCCTGTAGTAGACCAATGAGCTATAAGGGAGAATATATTAAAAGGAAAAATATTGTTATTTTTTATGCAAAATTTTGGTCATTATTCAAACACAAGAAGGTACTATACTTCTAGAGAATTTATTTTTGCACACATTGCAGCATTCAATTATTTTAACGCTGCCAGGTAATATATTATCTCAACAAATAGGGACACCAAGGTTTAGAGAAGTGAAAGAAATTGCCACAGTCACACAGCTACTTAGTACATAAGCCAGATTTATCATTGAGGAGTATAGATTGGAGCCAGATTCTAAAAGGCTGAGTGTGCCATGTCTTGGATTTGGACATGAACACCAGTTGGGGCCACACTGGAATATGAGCTCCACAGGGTCCAAGCCATAAGAAATATTTGTCTCTTCTGTTCCCTGTAGTATATGCAAGAACTACCTAAGTGTATGCCCCACAATAGGTGTTTACTAATTATTTGTTGAAGAATGAATGAATAAGCAAAGATGTTTTAGTTTTAGTTTTTAGGCAGGAACATGATGTAGAAAAATTATAAGCCATGTTTGATACTGCCTATTTTGGATTGAAGCTGTATGTATCCCAGAAAAATATCTTCTTAAATTTAATCCATTCCTATAGGTGTGAAACTATTATAAGTAGGATTTTTGATGAGGCCACTTCAGTTCAGGTGTGACCCACCTCAATAAGGATGAGTCTTAATCCTATTACTGGAGTCCTTTATAAGGTAAGGAAACTCAGACAGAGAGAAAGCCATGGAAGCAAGAAGCTGAAATCAATGAAACATAGAAAAGAAGAGAGAGAGCAGCAGGTCCTGCCATATGCACTGCTATGTGACAGAAGAGCCAAAGATCACTAATGCCACGGTCTTCTGGGAGAAAGCATTGCCTTGATGATGCCTTGATGTTGGTCTTTCAGCCTGAAACCCATGAGACAATAAATTCCCATTTTTAAGCCAAATCATAAAATATTTGTTTTAGCAGTCAGGAAATTAAAGCATGCCTCTTAAAGAGGTTATTTTTATTTGAGGTATGAACATCTGAAATAGGGTGTGCCTTAATCCAAATTACTGGAGGCCTTATGAAGAAACACAGAAGTCACAGAAGCTAGAAAGAAGACATCCCCATGTGACAAAAGGCAGAAATATAAGTTAAAGCATTGCCAGCAACCAACACCAGAATGGAACCGTCTTTGTGGATAAAGCAAGCCTTGCCAATATCCTTATATTGCGCTTCTTCTAGCCTCAAAACTGAGCCAGTACACTCCTTATTTTGAGCTCAAAACTAGTTTGTAGTATTTATGAAAACAGTTTGGACGGACTTAGAGAGAGAAAAAATTTAGTTTGAAAAAAAATAGACAAATTTTAGTGTATATTATTCTTCTCAGCCTAATATAGAACTTTGATTTGTTCCCAATATCAGCTTCTCGATTCCATGGAAGAGAAACTGAGAGGCAATAGAGGAGAATGATGGGATGGGAGAAGGTCAAGATGGGTGGGACCATACATCTGTTAGTTGATTTGTATTTTGCATGAGTAGCAAGCATTTACTGTGAAAATGTTGGCAGTATGTATGTTGGCATTTTATCACCTGGTACATTAATTCTTTAAGGCTGTCAGGTGAAAGAACTGAAAGTCTTTTAAACCAACTTGAAAACTCCAAATTGAGGATAGGTGCATTATGACATGATAGACTGAAATCTCTTAATTGGTGGGTCCTAACTTAAAAACCAAACTTGGTTCCCTCCCCTATTAGACCAAACTGGGGCAGGAGAAAGAGACTACAGAATCACCAAATGTCCAGGACCCAGGTGAACAGAGTCTTTACATCCTTGTAAGAGCAGCCAGGATCTTCCAGATGTATTTTTGTATGTCCCCACATGTATATTACATTCCTTTGTAAACAATAATGAAAGCTCTCATACTCCATAGTGAAACCCAGGATATTTTGTGCTATAAAAGTAAAACATGATAGCAAAGTATGAAAGAGAACAAAGAGACATGTATAGAGTTTGGAAATAATTTATACAGGATGTAATAATGAAATAAAACATATCTATTGATCATTATTTATGTCATATAGTATTGGCAGTGTAGGATGGGAAGATGTGTCAGCTAGGGTAGCTATTCCATAGTGTTTGATCTTGTTGAAGGGAGAAGGCAATCACAAATGATCTGAACATGGAGTACTAGCTCAGCATGTTTCTATAGCTACATATCCCAATGAAAAATTGACATGCAAAAAAAAATTGAATGACAATCCTAACATAAAACATTTAATATAAATAAGTATATTTTCTTAATTTTTTTTAGAAACTATAAAAGGCTGATAATGTCTTCTTTTGAGAGTAAATAACTAGGTACTACTCTTCTTAATGTTTTCTCCACAAAACAGCTCATGGTATCTGGAATTTCTACAAAATTAATACCTTCCAAAATTAGTTTTGGGAATGTAACTTTGGGTGTTAACACATAAAATCATATTTAGATTTTTATATAAAGCAAAAAATTTAATACATACAAAGGGGAATAAGGAAATATTATGTTTTCTCCCTATGATACTAGTACACACATATATAAAACCAGTATGTACCATTGTGTTTTTTAGCCTTTCCTCAATGTAAAGTACTCAGAACTATTTTACTTTTTAGTTTAATTTGCAGTTTTATGGGTTCTTTTTGCATTGAACTTTTGGAAAGAGGATGAAATAAGGAATAACAAGTCAACAAAACTACATGTTATTCTAAATAAAATAAATTACCTAACTTTGTGACCCAGGTCACAACTGGGGTCAGGTAGTCCAAACTGTCTTAGAACATTATTGTCCAGGCAAAAAGTGAGTTCTGTCCCACAGTGCAGATTCTTATTTCCTGACTTTTGATTATTTACAATCATATATATTTAGTGTGCAGACTTTTTTTTTAAGTTTTATAGAAGTTTATTTTAAATATTAAAAAATGATTAATGTGATTTCTAGAGGTCCTGAAAGGCAGCATGAATTTAAAAAGACAGAAATCTGAATAAAACTTTAAAAAATTATGTTAATATGATCACAATAATTCACCAAAAAAAGAAAACCTGCAACACAGAAAATATCCTAAAAAATACTTTTTTTTAACCAAAGAAATTTACTTTATTTATTTAAGAGAACATATTTACAATCTTTCTTCTTTAACTTAATTTTGTTAATGTGAACTTACAATTTTTATTGCTCTAAAGATTTTGTACATATAATGTTAATTTAGTTAATGGGTAATTTATAAACTATAGGAGATTTCACTCAAGCTAAATAAAATTGAAACCATTTTAGTTTATGTAAGGAATGTTCTCTTTTTCCTTACAGGAGCTAAAACTTTTTTTTTTTGTTTCAGTTATGAAAATGAATAATTTTTATTTTATTTTTTTAAAATTTTTATTCCTTTTTTTATAGTGTGCAGTCTTTACTGTTATATATTATGACAGAAACTACTGCATTTTTAGGTAAGAAATCTGATGAACCAGAAGTGAGTTATCTAAAAACCAGCACTTGTATTTACGTAAAATAATAAAATTAGTTTCCAGAATTAAAGAGTGGGGAAGAAGGGACTGAATCTCAAGTAATATGTTTTTAAAGTTAGTCCAAGAGAAAATAGAATGTATTCCAGGTAGGTTTCAGAGTACCAGGAAGTTAATAGTTAATTCTAACATATTATATATTGACATCCTTCCTCCAGTTCTGTGAAGTGAGAATAGAAGAAGCCCCTTGAAGAAAGTAGAAATAATTAAAAATTGTCCACAAACTAAGTCTTCCATAGCAGGGGAAGAAATTATCCATACACCTCAATCTACTTTCAAACCCAACCTCAGTGAGTTGAAAGATAAACAGCAAACTCTTGAAATTTTGAATTGCAGTTAACAAAACCTAGTATAATGAATCCAAATTTTAATTTTCTCTTTATTAAATAATCATTTTGTATAATGTGAAAAAGTCATGTTATTTATATTTACAATTAATTATGCCAAATGCACCATAATATTTTTACAATGTTTTCTCATCATAAAAATACCACACAGTATCCATATTAAGGATATATGTCTTCCTTTTTAATTAATTTTAAAAGTATAATTATTTCAAATTCAATTTATATAATTAAATAAGTGATACACGGTACTCTAGTTTTATAAACTCACTATGTAGTATATATAAAAGTTGAAATCCTTCCCAGACATCATACAAAAACTATGGTACCACTCTACAATGCTAATATTATATGATACTATCACAGTCATAAACCTATATAGATAAAACTGAATTCAATGTAATGTATTATGAAGACTAATATTACAAGCATTTTGAAAAATCACATTGCTAAGTGTTTGAGAGATGGAAAATATTTTTTTGCTATATTGACAGGGAAAAACACAAGACAATTCTTGAATCTGATTAAAAGAAAAATGAGTGGCCAATTAATATTTGTGTAAAACTTAATTAACAGTGAACAGAAAATACCTAGGATAGTCATCTAAACATTGACATTTTACTTACCTCAATATCATGGTACGACTTGTTTGCAGGATAAGATGAGGGGAAGCAGAGATTTAATGTAAGGAAAATTCTCTTTTATCAAAATATGAAGTAAACAGAAATAAGAAATATGTTATTGTTTATGTAAAAATAATCTTACATATATATTCACATATACAGAGTGTATCAAGGAAATTTTGAAGTTAGCTTATTATTATTATACAGATTTAGAAGGCTTATTCCTCTAGAAACAACTGAAAGAAATGGTTTGAGAATTGTTTGTTCCTTTTGGCTATATAACAATATTATTTCCTATATTTCATCACTATTTAATTTTTAATTATTGGCACATTCTACTTTGATTAAAATACAAAGGGAAAAAAAGTTTTAATACCAAAATAAAGACTTAAAATTCCACCAAACAATGAAAGCCAAGAAAATATAAAAATCAAAATAATGGAATGTTTAATGATGATGACTCATTGTGGGAAATAATTCAATGAGGACTTTTTTTTTTTTTTGCATTCTCTTGATTGCGAGTGAATATTCATTATTTCAAAGAAGAAAGCTGATTATTAAAATTAAACTTCTTGATAATTACAAGGAGATATTTATATATTATGTAGACAAAATTTATAACCAGGACATCAGATTTTTCTTCTGCTACAATAACTGTTTAACTAGATCTGTTAAAGATTCAGAAATATACTAAAGCACTTTATTTCCTGGGAAAAATAAACCATTTCATATTTCTCCTCTACTTTCAAGTGATAGCAATGTTTTATTAATCCATTGGGTCTATTTCACAGAGAAAATCTATTTCTGAAGTAACTCTTCCCTCTATATTTAGAATTTGTGAAAAGAAAATGTGTGGTATTTGAGGTAAATTCTTGTTGATTTTACTCATCACTATATTTCCAGTGTTACTCATCAGTATACTCCCATCACTTGTATAAACTGATGAACCAGGATTTCCTAGATATTAGTCTCCCAGAACTAAATAAAGCATAATTCATACTTACCATCCCATTGCACTGAACTAACGTTCTTCCCCTGGTGATTGAGGTGATTGTGTAGACACTCAGATGCATTCCCAATAGCCAGTGAGAGCACATAATGTAATAGTTAATGTAGGTAATACCTAAAACAAAGTATGCCTTTGTACTCACATAGCTGGCATTTTATCAAGACATATAGGCACAAATAGCAACAACCCAAGTTAGATGTGACAGGCTCCTGGGCAGAAACATAAAGAAGTGCTGTGGTAATACAAAAGAAAGAGAAAATATTTACTCTGGGGAAAGAAAAATTAAGAAACTTTACCAAAGGCTTCCAGGCAAGGCTTCCTAGAGACTGCAGCTGGAGTAACTCTTAACTGATAGGTAAAAATGTCTTGATAACTAAGCATTGAGTACATTTCAAAATTTAGAACCATGCTTGCCTTTGGTATAGAGGCATGAATTATGTGTTGAAGAAATTTCTCATTAAATAACATATACCAATGGCCTACTTCAGCTGTTCTTGTATAAGAGAAAGCTTTAATTTCCTGCTCTGGTAACATTATCCTATTTCTGGAATTGTACATCTCTATACACTATCTTCTCTTTTATTTCCCTTTCCTATTTTCTGTATATGAAATCTCATTATGTGGTTCATATACCAATATCCTCTAAATATATGTAAGACTTTCATTGAATCTGTCATTAAAACACAACTGTCTATTTTTAACACAAATATTAGTGTTTTACTTTCATGGCTGCTCAGGCAAATACCATGCAATGGGTTGGCATAAACAATGAGAATTTAATGGCTCCCCTTTTTTTTTTCATTAGAGAATTTGTGGATTTACACAGCAAGCATCCATAAAATAGAGGATTCATATATACCACCCCAGCACCAACACCTTCCATTGGTGTGAGATATTTGTTACAAGTGATGATAGCACATTTTTATAATTGTACTACTAAAGGTCATGATGTAACTTAGGGCTCACTGTTTGTATAGTGTAGTTCCATGGATTTAAAAAAAAATTTGTTCTGTTACCATATCTATAATCTGACATTTCCCCCTTTAATCATATTCAAATATATACTTCAGTGCTGAAAATTGTATTCGCAATGATGTACTCCCATCACAACCATCCATTAACGAAACATTTGGGTCATTACATATAAGAATCCTGTACATATTAAGCCTTAACTTCTCATTCCCTATACCCATACCATCCCATGGTAAGCTCTATTTCAGAGTCTGAATCTCTGAGTTTGCTTATTTTAATTATTTAATATCAGTGAGATCATACAATATTTGTCATTAAGTGTTTGGCAGATTTCACTCAACATGATGCCTTCAAGATGTATTCATTTTGTGACATGTAACACAATTTCAGTCCTTTCTACAGCTGAATATTCCATTTTATGTACATACCACATTTTATATATCCATTCATCAGTTATTGGACACTTGGTTTGCTTGCATTTTTTGGCAATTGTGAATAATGCTACTATGAACATTGGTGTGCAGATATCTGAGTATCTGCTTTCAAATCTTTTGGGTCAATAACTACCAGTGGGAAAGCAGGGTCATATGGTCATTCTATACTTAGCTTTCTGAGGAAGCACCTGACTGTTGTCCACAGAGGCTGCAACTTTTTACATTATTACCAGCAATGATGAGTCTTCCTATTTCTCTACATTCTCCCAACACTTATTATGTTCTATTGGTTTTTTTTTTTCTGTTTGTTTTTTTTTTAATAGCAGTCATACTAATGGGTGTGAAAATGTATCTCACTGGGGTTTTGATTTGCATTTCCCTAATGGTTAAGGATGTTAAGCATCATTTCTTTTCTTTTCTGGCCATTTGTACATCTTTTTGGGAGAGATGTCTGTTCAAGTTGTTATCCCAGTTTTTCATTAGGTTGTCTTTTTGTGTTAAATTGAAGGATTTCTTCCTATATTCTGGATATTAAACCATTATCATGTATGTGGTTTCCAATTATTTCTCCCATTATGTAGGTTGTCTTTTTACTTTCATCATAAAGTCCTTTGATGGACGAAAGTTTTTAATTTTGAAGAGGTTCCAATTATTAATTATTTCTTTTGTTGCTTGTGCTTTGGATATAAATTCTAAAAGCCATTACCTAACAGAAGGTCCTAGAGATGCTTCCCCACATTTTCTTCCAGGAGTTTGATAGTTCTAGCACTTACATTAAGGTCTGTATCAATTTTGATTTGATTTTTATATAAGGAATGAGGTAAGGGTTCTCCTTTTTTTTTCCCCAATGGATATCCAGGTTTTCCCACCCTATTTATCGATAAGACTTTTCTTTCCCAATTGAGTGGTCTTTGCCCCTTTGTTGAAAATCATTTGACCATAAATTCGATGGTTGATTTCTGTCATATCAATTCTATTCCATTTGTCTTTATATCTGTCCTTGTGAGATTATGCTGTATATAAGATCAGATATGTGCAAATAAGGAAAGTTATATTTCTTCCTTTCCACATTGGCTGCCTTTTATTTCATTTTTGCCTAATTTCTTTTGCAAGAACTTCCAGTCCAATGTTGAATAAGAATGTTAAAATGAGCATCCTTGTCTTGTTTGAGATGTTAGAGGGAAAGCTTTCTGTCTTTAACCATTAAGTAAGATATGAGCAGTGGGCTTTTCATATAAGCCCCTTATCAAATTGAGGAAGTTGCCTTCTATTTTTAATGTTCTAAGTGTTTATATCAAGAAAGAATGCTGTATTTAGTCACATGCCATTTCTGCATCAATTAAGATGATCACGTTTTCTCTTCCTTCATTCTGTTAATCTAGTGTATAACACTAATTGGTTTTCTTATGTACAATCAACATAATGATCAAATGGATAAATTCCACTTGATCATTATGCATAATTCTTTCAAAATACTGTTGGGTTTGCTAGTATTTTATTGAGGAGTTTTCCATCTATATTTCTAAGAGATATTGATTGGTAATTTTCTTTTCTTGTGGTAACTTTATTCTTCTTTGGTATGAGGGTGATGTTGGTGCCATAGAATGAGGTAGTGAATGTTCCCTCCTCTTCAATTTTTTGGAATAGTTTGAGCAGAATTGGACTTAGTCTTCTTGGAATATTTGGTAGCATTCCCTGTCAAGCCATCTGGTCCTTGGCTATTTTGTTTGGAGATTATTGATTAAAGAGTCAATCTCTTTACTAGTAATTGATTCATTGGAGATCTTCTATTTCTTCTTGAGTCAATGTAGGAAGTTTGTGTGTTTCTAAGAAATTGTCCATTTCTTATAGATTATCTAACATATTGGCATACAGGTGTTCACAGTATCCTTTTATACTTCTTTTATTTCAGCAGGGCTGGTAGTAATGTTCTGATTTTCATTCCTAATTTTTGTTACTTGTATCCTCTTTTTTTTTCCCTTTGTTAGTCTAGCTAAAGGTGTTTCAATTTTATTAATCTTTTCAAAGAGCCAAATTTTGGATTTGTTGATTCTGTTTTTTTTTTTTCTATTTTATGCATTTTCACTCTAAACTTTGTAATTTCCTTCCTTCTGCTCACTTTGGGTTTAATTTGCTATTTTCTTTCTATTAATAATTCTATCAGTTTTGAAATTAGTTCACTGATTTGAAGCCTTTCTTCTTTTCTAATGTAAACATTTAGAACTTTAAATATCCCTCTCAACACCACATTTACTGTATCCCAAAAATATTGGCACGTTGTATTTTCATTTTTATTTACCTCAAGATATTTCCTAGTTATGCTTCTGATTTCCTTTCTTACCCAACAGTTTTTAAACGGCGTTGTTTAATTTTCCTAAAATGGGGAATTTTTCATTTCCCTCTCTGTTATTGATTTCTAGCTTCATCCTGTTGTAGTCAGAGAATATATATTTATTGATTTCAATATTTTTTAATACATTGTGACTTTTTGTGGGGGTGCATGTAACCCAAGATATATTCTCTCCTGGAAAATGATCCATGTGCCCTTGAGAAGAATGTGCATTCTATTTTCATTGGGTGCAGTGTTCTATAAGGAACAGTTGGTTTAGTGTATCATGTAAGTCCTGCACTTCTTTAATGATCTTTTGAATAGATGTTCTATCCATTATTGAGAGTCTTGTGTTCAAACGTCCTATTATTAATACAGAACCATCAATTTCTCCCTTCAATTCTGTCCATATTTGCTTCATATATTTTGGGGCTCTATTTGTTAGGTATGTATTTATTTGTAATTGCTATTTTTCCTCTTGAATTGTCCCTTTTATCGGTCTGTAATGATTACCTTTGTCTCTCATAGCTGTTTTGATTTAAAGTCTATTTCATCAGACATTATCATAGCCATCCTAGCTCTTTTTTGGTTGCTACTTGCATGATACATATTTTTCCATCCTTTCATCCTCAACCTACCTCTGTCTTTGACTTGCAGACAGCATATGGTTGGGTCATGCTTTTTAAAAAATATTTTATGTTTTTATCCCCCTCCTATTGTTTGTGTTCACTGTCTGCTCTGTGTCCATTTGCTGTGTGCTCTGTGTCTGCTCATCTTCTCTTTAGGAGGCAATGTGAACTGAACCTGGGACATCCCATGGTAGGGAGGGGGTCAATCTCTTGAGCCACCTCAGCTCCCTGCTTTGTTGTGTCTTTCATTGTATTTCTTCTTTTGTCTCCTTGTTGCATCATATTGCCTTGGCTCTCCATACCTGTCTGTTGCACCAGCTTGCTGTCTTGCTCATCTTCTCCAGGAGGCACCAGGAATCAAACCCAGAACTGCCCATGTAATAGGCATGAACTCAATTGCTTGAGCTACATCTGCTTCCTTGGGTCATGCTTTTTTATACATTCTGCAAATGTCTGCCTTTTGATTGGAAATTTAATCCATTTACACCTAAAGTCACTACTGATAAGGCAGGGCTTTCTTCTCTCATTTTGCTATATAGCCTTTGTAAGTCTTACAGCTGTTTTGTCCTTTATTTCCATAAATGCCTAATTTATTTTTATTGTTTGTTTTTTTGTGTGTGTTTTTTCGCATTGTCCAATATTGAGTACTTCTTTATTTCTATCTGGATTTTTTTTTCATTTATTTTTCTTGTGATGTCCATGGGGTTAAAAGTTAACATTCTAAATATGTAATGATCATATTTGGTTTGATACCAACTTAACTCCAATAGCATGCACATATACTTTTCCTATAATCCTTTGCCCCCTCACCATTTGTTTTTGTATTTCTTACCACTTATATCTTTGTACATTGTATGTATGAAAACATAGATTTGCCATTTCATTATTTTTATACATTCGCATTTTAGGACCTGTAGTGGTAAAAAGTAGTGCTGTATACAAAACAAACAAACAAACAAACAAAAAAACCAGAAACCAACATAATACTATTGACATTTATAACTACCCAAATGATTACCTTTATCACAGATATTTATTTTTTATACTGCTTTGAATCACTGACTAGTGTCATTTCCTTTCAGTCTAAAGAACTCCTTTTAGCATTGGTTTTAGGGCATGTCTAGTGATAATGATCTCCCTAGACTTTTGCTTATCTGAGAATGTCTTGATCTATCCCTCAATTTTTTTTTTAAAGATTTATTTATTTATTTATTTCTCTCCCCTCCCCTCTCCAACTCCCTGCCCCGGTCTGTTCTCTGTGTCTATTTGCTGTGTCTTCTTTGTCCGCTTCTGTTGTTGTCAGTGGCATGGGAATCTGTGTTTCTTTTTTGTTGCGTCATCTTGTGTCAGCTCTCCGTGTGGGTGGCACCATTCTTAGGCAGGCTGCACTTTCTTTTGCACTGGGTGGCTCTCCTTATGGGGCGCACTCCTTGCGCGTGGGGCTCCCCTATGCAGAGGACACCCCTGCATGGCATGGCACTCCTTGTGGGCATCAGCACTGAGCATGGGCCAGCTCCACACATATCTCTCAATTTTAAAAGGGAGTCTTTCTGAATATAAAATTCTTAGCTGGCGGTTGTATTCCTTCAGCACTCTAACTATTTCAATCCACTGCCTTCTTGCCTTCATGGTTTCTGAAGATAAATTGGCAATCATTCTATTTTAGACTCCCTTGCATGTAACATGTTGCTTTTCTCTATCAGCTTCATAACTTTCTCCATCTTTTTATTTGATAATGTAATAAACATATAACAGGGTGTATTATTCTTCTTGGTTTTCCTGTTTGATTTTCTCTGCTCTTCTTTGCTGTTCATGTTCATATCTTCTGTTAAGTTTGGGAAGTTCTCAGGCATTATTTCTTTGACTATTCCTTCTGCCCCTTTCTTTTTTTCCTTCTGGAGTCTCATAATGGATATATTGGTGGACTCGACAGTGTCCCATACCTATCTTAGGCTATTTTCACTTTTAATATTTCTTTTCTTTCTGCTCTTCAACCTGACTCATTTCACATGTCTTGTCTCCAAGTTCACTAATCCTTTCTTCTGCTAGGTGTAATCTGATCTTGAAACCCTCCTGGGCATTGTTCATTTCAATTATGGTGGTCTTCATCTCCAGGGGTTCTGTTTCTGTTTGGTTCCTTTTTAAAATATCCATCTCTTTACTTAGACCCTCATATTGTTCATTCATTGTTTTCCTGATATCCTGTAGATCTTTATTTATATTCTCCATCTTCTTGCATTTTTTTAAGATAATTTTTAAGGGCTTTCTTTACTATATCCACACTCTCATTTTCTTTGATGGTATTTTCTATTTCTTGATTTTGTAATCAGCTGGTGATAAGACAGATTTTCTTGTGCTTCAGCCCTTCAATCAGGAAAATCCACCCAAGGCAAATCAGTGTACAGAGTTTTCTCTGTTCTTCTGGTATGCTGTCTTGTTCTGGGCTTTGGCGTGATAGTTGTTTTTGGAGTTGTCTTTTATACAGGAGTTTGGTTGTCTCCTCTATTTCCCAGGAGACTGACCTCCTTCACCCAGGTATTTGAAGTCAGCATGTCTTGGTCCCAAATTGTGTGCCTCTATTGTTTTTATACTCCTTTGGTTGTTTTACACTGCTTTTTTCCTGGAATGCAAATTCTGCCAGAAGGATCACCCTGGGAAGACTTTCCCAAGTCAATCTTTCTAGCCAAAACAGGGTCAGGGATTCATTAACATGGTGCAGATTACATTCAAAGTGCTCTGGGAGGGGACCAGGAAAAGAGCCAAGAACTCTGATGACTCCCCAAGGCTGACCTTCCCTGGTGGGCCCAGGAAATGCGGCACTTGGGCTAACTGCCCACACCCCTACCAACCCTGCAGAAGCAATGCATTTTTTAATTTCCATGTCTTTCACCCCTGTCTTGGGTAGGCTGAAAGAATGGTGGCTGCTATCTTTCTTTGTAGTGGGGTTGAAACAATGGATGTTGTTGACTTTGTCGGCAGCTGGCCCCCTGTGATCTACATTCACTAATTAAAAGCTATGATAGTGATTGGCTGTGCCTACCCCTACTTTTGGGGAAGAGGATTTTTATATCCCTTTCTTTGACCAGCAGTTGGTCAGAGATTGGACCTCAAGTTAGATTGCCCAAGAGTAGAAAATGGATGCTGCTAGCTACCACACAGAGAGAACAATTTACTATTCTTCACCATCATTTATTAGTCCCTTCCTCCTGATCTTCCCTGGAGGCTTTGCAATATTCTTTTGGCCACTGGAGTTTCCAAATATTTGGTTAAGGTAATTCTTGCCTGTTTAATAGTTGTTTTGGTATAGGTACTGAATCTTGGATCTCCTTTCTCCACTGCCTTCCCCAGAAGTCCCTGGCTCATGTTTTTAAAGCCAGGAAAAAGTCCAAATCAAGGCATCATAAAAACAATGATTTGTCCCAGAAGACTTTGGCATTAATGGGGCTGGCTGCTTGCAATACTTGGTCCTGGCCCTGTCTGTCAAACAGCACTGCATGTGTCAGCCTCTCCTGACCTGTTCTTTCTCTTCAGGGTTCTTTTGTCCTTGGCTTCTTGCTTCCTGTAGCTTTAACATTAACTGTCTGAATTTCATTCTGCTTATAAAGCACTCCAATAATAGGATTAAGAATCATATTTATTGAGTTGGTTCACACCTTAATTGAAGTACCCTCATCAAAAGATTCTACTTATAATGGGTTCACACCCACAAGAATGGGTTAAATTTAAGAACAAATTTTTTTCTGGGGTGCATTGCTCCAAACCACCACAATTAGTTTCTGTGGATACCTGATAATAAGTCCTTTTAAACTGTAGTAAATGCTTCCAAAGACCTATTTGAATGTAATCTTGGATGTTATACAATGTCAATAAATGGCTGTGATGCCTCTTACAATTATTAATACATTATGTTCCTGAAAGTCTCAACATTTGAAAGTATCATTTTAAAAAATTCCCCTTATGACATTACCAGCATTAGGATAAATTAATGGCTACTAGTGTAAATAGAGACAACATTTATTGATGAGATATAGAGCTGCATAGGTTTTTATGCTTTAAGTTTGATATAACCATTTATTATGAAAGCCACAAAATAATCAACACTTGATAAATGTGTCTTAACTGGTTAATTGATCAGAAGCATCTTGTCCATTAGTTATTTATTAAGAAAATCTAATAATTATTGGTTCCTTACACAATTATGCCCCATTCTCTCCTTCTGGGTATTAGATTTCCCCCTTTCCCTGGACTTTTGGTTGTTGTTGAAAGATGCTGTATGTCTAGTTCTAGCGAAGTAAATGCCAGAATTTTTAACTGAAGAAAAGGATCCTCCAGAGATCTTTATCTCTATGATAGTGACCAGCATATTTGAAATGGTCACTGCTCCATAACCCTAGACAATGTTGAGATGACTAGCCATGGCCATGTAGCTAACAAGAAATAAAAACTTGAGTGTCAGTTTGAAGAAGATGGATCTCAGAATAGTATGTTTTTAAAAGTAATCCATTTTTGTGTTTGTGGACCTATTTTAGATGAGAACTTTAATTAGGTTATTTCAGTTAAGGGACTTTTTATTAGATTACTTCATGAAGGCAAGGCTCAGGGTGGGTCTTAATCCTCTTCCTGGAGACCTTTATAAAAGACTGAAATTCAGAGAAAAAGAGAGAAAGCCAAGGAAGCCAGAAGCTGGAAGCAATGATACCTGGAAGAGAAGGGAGGGACAAATAAATGTTGCCATGTGCCTTGCCATATGACAGAGGAGCCCAGGATTGTTAGCAGCCATTCTTGGGTGAAAAAGCATCATCTGATAATGCCTTGATTTGGACATTTTCTCAGCCTCAGAACTGTAAGCTTGCCAGCAAATAAATCCCCATTTGAAAAGCAAAATTATTTCTGATATATTGCACTCCAACAGCCTAGAAAATTAAGGCACTTTATGACAATTTAAAGATTGCTTGTTGTCACAGACTAGCCCTTTCTGAAAGATACAGACACCAACATGAAGAGGAAGATATTTGATTTCCAACTCTGAGGCCTGTGCCATTGGTCAGGGAGAAAGAAGATGTGCTTCATTCAATTTAACCTCAGGAATTCTGTGTTGTCTTGGCATATGACCCTAATATCACTTGTTTTACGTCACTTTTGCTTTGACATGATCTAGATTTTGAAGTTTAGTCTTTGTTTCTACTCTGACTACAATCCTGCTTGGATTCACCCTGACATATCAATGAAGTCTAAATTCTTCCAAATCAAACACTATATCAAATATATTGCTGAATGTCATGTATAGAGGTTAGTTCCAGATGGGTTGTAGGTCTAAAATGTTGCTGAGATTAACTCAAACTTCCATAGAAATGACCTTTACTAAAAGAACTACTTATTTCACTCATTGGTGATTCTGAGGCTACATAAGGACAGCCTGAAACAGGATTTTATTGGTTCTCAGAATATTGGTCAGAAAAGTGGATTTGTTGTTTGTTCAGTTTCTTAAATTATTGCCACTGAAATAAAAACAAGATATGTGTTTGTGTGTATCTAAATATATACATAAGCATATATATGTGTGTACACAATATATGTGTGTAAATATCTGTGTATACATATATGCATGTGTCTGTATATGAATATACATATATGTACATACATACATTTGAGTGTATGTATGCATCCATGTGTATGTGTATGTGTGCATGTGTTTATACATTTTGACACCGCTTTTAAAAAACAAGAATTATATCATTTCCAGGCTCACATGCACCCATTTACTTTTGACAAAGATCTGCAGAGTCAAGTTATTCCTGCCACTCTATTATTTTCCTGTTCCCAAGGCTGTGTGCTAGCTGCCATTTATTACCACACTCGAGCTGTTGTTTTTCTTGTATTAGGATCAAGAAGACAGTGAAATATTTCTTACACTCATTTCTCTGCACCAAGTGGAAAAATAAAGGAGAGATCAGAAGCACCACATCCTTCAAGAAAAATGAAGGGGACTATATTTCTCCGTGGAAGTAAAGACTATTTTCTAGTACCTGGATGACTTCTCTCATTTTTTGTTGCTCGTCTAAGTCCAGTGAACATCAAAGCTATCAATTTCACTCTATTTCATTCCTAATATCTATTTGAGGACATCTCAGAGTATTTCCAAGTTATCTACATGGTCTATAAAACATTAAATATATACTTGATTTTATTTCAAACCAAAGTGATACAATTATTTTAATGTATCATAATAATATAAATATATACCATACAACATCTGTAATGGAGAAATAGGATGAAACTAAATTACCTTCCTGTGGCTTATGACACAAATATTTAGGCAGCATGGAATGGTGGTGAAGAGCCAGGACAACAAAACCTAACAGTTGTGTTTAATTCTAGCTTTGCTACTTGTTACCTTTGTGAATTAGGCAAATTACTTAGGCTCTCTAAGCCTTGTTAACTCAAATACAGATGGAAATACTGATAGTACTTATTACAGAAAGTGTGATCAGGTGTAAATGTCTTAATATTAGTAAAGCTCTTAAAACAATGTTTGCCAAATATTAAGCACTACATACATTATAATGAAATACATATCCTGTTTCTGTACTTTAGGATAACTATTGCTTTGCCTAAATTCCCATAGCAAATTTTTATTTGTCGATTGTATTTATTTCTATCAATCATCTTATAATCTCTAACTTAAGTCATTTATGAATCTGTATCCCTAGAAAGAAATGGCTCTTTTAGGGTTCTTCAATTATTTATCCTCTCTACCTAGAAAAATGTCAGATACCAAATAGGGAATTAGTAAATACTTGTTGGATAAAAATCCAAGGAAAGTATGCTAATCATATGATTATATTTCCAATACCTATGAGGAGCTAGTTTTTGGATGCCACTTACTCAAACAGAATGCCCCACCAACGATTGAAGAATTTGACAAAATACGCATGCCCCAAAATGATGAGTACGTGCATAAAATGTCACTGTGTGCCAGCAAGGAGTTCCATAGGAAGTTTAGACTGCTCACTGATCAAATTACTATCATTTCAATGGAATTATCATGGAAGTTACAATAATTTGATCAGCCAGCTAGAATTCACCACATACAGCACAAGATAATTTAATTTTGTGTTGGCTTTAACCACATATAAAATGGTGAAAATAATAGCAATAATTATTTCAGGTAAATAGCTAATTGCTGCCTGTAAAGTATTTGCAAACACAAAATACCATATAAATTCTTAATAACAGCAATTAGCAAAGCCTAGAGATTTTTATTTTTTTATTTTTTTTCTTACTAATATTTATTTTTTTTATTGACTTTGTAATAATATTACATTAAAAATATATATGTGAGGTCCCATTCAACCCCACCCCCCACCCTCCCTCTCCCCCCCCCCCCAACAACACTCGTTCCCATCATCATGACACATCCATTGGATTTGGTAAGTACATCTTTGGGCACCTCTGCACCTCATAGACAATGGTTCACAAATGGCCCATACTCTCCTCCATTCCATCCAGTGGGCCCTGTGAGGATTTACAATGTCCGGTGATTACCTCTGAAGCACCATCCAGGGCAGCTCCATGTCCCAAAGACGCCTCCACCTCTCATCTCTTCCTGCCTTTCCCCATACCCATCGTCCACCATGTCCACTTTTCCCAATCCAATGCCACCTCTTCTATGTGGACATTGGATTGGTTGTGTCGATTGCACCTCTATGTCAAGAGGAGGCTCAGATTCCACATGGATGCTGGATGCAATCCTCCCATTTTCAGTTGTAATCACTCTAGGCTCCATGGTGTGGTGGTTGTCCTTCTTCAACTCCATCTTAGCTGAGTGTGGTAAGTCCAATAGATCAGATTGTAGGTGCTGGAGATTTTTAAAGGAAATCCCTTCACCTCAGCTTACTTCTGCCATTTTAAGCCCCTAAAACTTCTTTATCTATACTTTCTATGAAGTAAACAAATAACAATGTACAAAACACAAGCATGCAGGCAATTTAAAGATAGATCATCATTTATCTGTTGGAATGGCTTTTTAAAACCATTTTCTGCTATCATGTAAATAGCAATATGAACAATTTTTAACTTGTACTTACTGGGAATTTTTTTGGATTAACTTAAATTGGATCCAGTCTATGCTCAGTTAGCTGCTTAAGGCAAGCATTAGAATTTTATTTAGTTAAGAAAAACATCATCAACTAATATGGCACACAAACATACATGTCACACATCACAAATGTTGTAATAGAGTTTCCACATCAAAGACAATAAGTCATTGGAGACCTTCTGCATCTGGGTCTTGAAAACCCTAGACATAATTTATAATGTCAAAAGGGAGAATGGGAGATGGTTTGGGTAGCCTAATAAAAAACCTTTTCTATCATAAAGGAAATATTCAAGAGACGTAGATCAGAATAAAAAATTTGAAAGCCTCCAATAAATATTCTGATATTTATTATTTTAACTGCCTCTTCCCACTTGTTGACATCCGCCAATATCATTATCATAAGTGTCTTATTCAAAAAACAGGCATTTAGACACAAATGCTGATAGTGCCATTTTTAGTTAGCCTTGGACAAAATGCAAGTCCTCTAAGAGCCTCATCGATTTTCTCACCAGTAAAATAAACATGCCTGCAAAACAGTAGGTCCTCAGTGAGTGTTCATGACAGGTAGTGAATATTATAGGTTTGGTGGGCCATCAAGTCACTGTTGCAAGTACTTGAATCTGATGTTGGGAGTGAAACATAGATAATACGTTAAATAAAGAATGGGGTGGTATTCCAATAAAATCTTATTTATACAAAAAAGTAGAGGCCATATATTGCAGGCACCTGTCCACATTAATGAACCCTGTTAGGCTTGTATAGTGTAAAAACTACATGACCGAAAGCACCAGCTCTCTTTCTGTGGTCAAAACAGAAACCCTGCGGCACACAGTCTCCAAAAGATAAATTCCAGCTAGCATTTTTACCCCAGGCATTATTCTTTTGGTCTGTGGAAAGCTCTCTGAGGCATGATGTATTTGCAAGTCATTAAATGACTGTTCATTCCACTTTATGGCTACCTGTGCATAGTTAACCAACTGTTGGAGGATTCAGCATCGAGGACAATCTGAGTAACTGTAATGTGAGTTGTATAAAAATAGCACCAATAGAGACTTTGGCGTTCTCAGTGATTTTTAAGTTTTTTGTTTCTTGGAAAAAAATATAACTTTTTGGATGTTATTTCTTCTCAAGATGAGTATAAGGTAGCATAAATAGTTCCAATTATAGTAAAAATCAAGATTTTCCTAACTCCTTTTCACTCTAAAAAGATAGCTGTCAAAGGAAGGGTAAGGGTCTTTTTCACTAAAATAGTAACTCAGCTTCAAGTGATATTGCTGACATTTTAGAGGTGAAAACTGTCAGTATTAATTTATCAGACTAAAACGCCTAGGGACACTTTATAATATATTCCTGTTTCCTAGGATTAAATGTAGTTTCTGGAATTGAGTTAATCACTTTGAAAGTGACCCTCCTCCATTCACAGTCTCTGTGTGGTTTAACATGTCAGGCGGGCTGTACGGACAATCCCGGGTTCTAGTGGTGGTCTCACATACTAACTGTCATCCTGCACAGTGTAGATGCTCCAACATGTTTGTGAAATATAATTAACTCCCCAACTCACAATGCCATAATCCAATGTAGAATTTCCTAAGGATACATCTTATGAAGAAGATAATATTTTCAGAGAAGACTTTTGTTATTGAATGGGTATTTTATTATTAAAGAAGTCCTAAGATATAGAAAACTAATTTTGACCTTAGATTTAGAAGTCAATTAATTCAGTTACTCAAGATTTCATCTATGTTTCCATTCATCATTTATTTGAAAACAAGTATTAGTGAAGAGAGACCCTATTTTCAAAAATTGCATGGATACTTGAAAAGTCAACATATAAAAATATTTATAATGTAACATAAGTATGTTCTCAGAACAAAGAAGAGTCTCACTATCTCTAAGAAACAATGAAAAAGGGTCAAAAATCAGATTCATTGAAGAACATATACTCAATGCCTGCTATGTGTCAAGCATTATTCTAAGCTCTGGGGATAATTCAGTGAACAAAAAAAAATCTCATAAAATTATTTACCAGCATAAAGGTTATGTTATGGCATTTGGAGAAGCTGACTATAAACAATAAATATAATGAAGAAAACTATGCAATGTATTAGAAGGGATCTGCACTATTGAAAAATAGAGCAAGGCAAGGAGGATCAGAAATTCATTTCTGCCAGGGTTGAAATAAATTACATTAAGGAAAGTTGTCTTGACATGCTGATGAGGGTGGGAAGTATGAATGACTCATTAATTAGAAAGAGGTATAATAAAATGAATGCTGGTATTAACCTTTGTGAAACTGTATTACTGATCATAGTACCCCCATAAATGCATATTTTGAATATGGAGGATTATTCTAATCATTGAATGGCAGAAGCAGCTAGAGCTGAAGAACAGTTTTAAATTTAAGTCTATCAGTTCATAGAGTGCTGGGATCAGTGTTTAAATTGTTAATGCTAAAGTAAAAAATGGAATAGGTACAATAACAAGTATTAGTTTTAATGAAGTTAGGGATCAAGCCAATTCAATAATACATAATTTTATGGCATCTACAATTGATCATAGTAGTCCATATGGACCTACAGCACTTGTTTCCTTTTATAGTTATAAACTAGAATAGGGGCTGACAAACAGTTTGCGCAAAGGGCAAGATATAAATATTGTAGGTGTTGTGGGCCCTATCATCTTTGCTGTAACTACTCAACTTTGTCACTGTAGCTCAAAAGCTGCCACTGGCAACATGAAAATGAATAGGCATGCCTGTGTTCCAAGAAGACTATGCATGGGCACTGAAATATTGTTTGTTTTTTTACTTTTTTTTCAACAATTTTAAAATGTAGAACAATCACTTTGAATCAGAGAGCTATATAAAAACAGGTGGCTATCTAGATTTGGCCTGCAGGCCATAGTTTGCAGACCCCAGGCCTATAACATTTCTTTCAATCGGTGTCATAAAAACTATGGCATATATGACTGCAATAATGAATAGCAGAATGCTGAGTTAAAAAAAAAAAAACGTTGTTAAGACAAGTGTTTGAAGTCCTGGGGATAACATTTAAAGTTTTACACACAATTATTTAGCTCTGTCACCTTAACAAGCTCTATTCTTGGTCAGAGCTATGTAACTTATTACATTTAGATAGATATGTTTGTTTAATTTATGAATCATTTGTAAAGTAAGTTATTTCTTTTGGACTTTTGTATTTGATAAAATTTAGTAAAGATAGAAACCAACTCACTGTAGCCTAAATTCAGATCTCATACAACTTTATTTGTAACAAATCTTTAATAGCTATTATGCAATTAGGATGTCCTGATCCAATATCATAGTCATAAACTCTATTGTCATTATGAACTTTGAATGTGCTGCTATTGTTAAGGTAACTTGTTCCATCAATCAAAGGCATGAGTCGATCAATAACATTAGCATAGTTAAGGAAAGGGTAAGCCTAAGTTTAGTCAGTCAGGGAGTTTTCTATTTTTCTATGCTCTGAGGTCATCCCAAACAAAATTATTATTTTAGGTGATAATTTTTCTACCCATTAGGAAAATTAATTTCCATATTGAACTAATAGATTACGCTTCACATCTTACATATATTTACTTCTGTCTTCTCACAGAAAGGTCAAATTCACTTATTGGAAGTAACAGTAAAAATCTGATGTGGCTATGTATTCAAGTTCATATTTAGAGAACAAACGCCCATGCTACCTATACTATTAATACAAGTTGGGAAGGAATCAATTCATGATTATTAATAGAATTGTTACGTGGTATGCCTCATCAAGTTTTGAATGTGACACTGTTTTGGAAGTTGTGTGTTAGATTTGAGATATCTGGGGGCAGGACATTCTCTGCAAAAGAACATCCCTGGCCTATTCAAGGAGCAGCACTGAAGCTAAGTATGGTAGGAATGGGCAATGGGATGAGAGGAAATGCAGTTTGAGCGGACACAAAGTACCAGATCTGAAGGTCCTTGTGGATGATGTTAAAGTTATGTTGAAGTAAGATTATCAGATGAAAAGCAAGAAAAATATATGGTGCTAATAATAAAAGTGGTTATTTACACTTAACTCTTAGAAGCTAATATGCAGCATTATCTTTGGTCTTTATAACAGTCTGGCTAAGTATATATTTTTATTCCCTTATTAACACTGAAGTTAACTGAAATCTTTAAAAAAAGTTATTGGACTTCTACTGTGACACAACTAGCAAGAGACAGAATTGAGATTAGAACTTGGTGTCATATGTTTCATCTCTGTACATCATACTGTGTCTTTAAAATACCATTTCTTTCAACTAATGCTTGTTACAAAGTTAAAAATTTGAGGTCTTACCTTCATTTTTCACTTATGATCACTGCTGGATGAGAAGCCTATTAAAAAAAGCCAACCCACTTAAAAAATTAAACGTAAAACATAAACTTAAATCAGAAATGACTATATAATTGTCAGAGAGGCATACAGAGAATATGGAATGATTAGATTTCTTAAATCTCATAGGATATGTACACGTTATAGACATAGATGGTATGTTTATAATAAGCCATTTTTATTCATTTGTTCCAATGAGAATAGCAAATAAAGGTTGTCGAGCAAATAAACTGAGAATAGCAAATAAACTGAAAAGTATAAAATGTGGGTATTTTCATGAAGAAAAATATATAGTTCAATTTAAAGTTTCCATTCGAAGACATACTTTCTGAAATGTATCTTAAACTTTTCTATACATATTATTGGACAGCAAAATGCTTTGTTCCCCGTTATTTCTCATCACACAATTTAAATTCTTTCTTATTGATTAATAGGCATACTATTTGTTGACGATGATTTATTACTAAACTTCCTAGATATGTAGAACTGTGATCTAGAAAAACAATTTATTGTAGTTGCCTGGAGGGAGAATTTACTATGACACCAATATATTGTGAAACCCCACATGCCAATAAAACATGGATGGATATTATATTGAATTAGTTTATTGAAAATTTAACTTTAGAAAATCTTTTTCAAGTAGATAATTGCTTTCAATTTCAGTGTTTAACATTTTAATAAATCTGAAAAATACCTCTTTTTGATAATGTGCCATTGTGCTGGAATAATTTCACCATCATTGTCATTGGTTATTTATGCCTTGTGGAAGTATTAAACAAACATTATTCAGAGACCTGGAATAAAACGTGCTAACCTGAATTTCAAGTGATCTTTTTGATACTATGGGAATTTTAAAGTTTTCACAGAAAGCTACCACATGAATGGCCACAAGAGGAGAATTTTTTGCCTTTCAAACATCTGAAGATATTTACCAAAACATTCATTCCTGCCTTTATTCCATCATTTTGATCTATTTTTCTTTACAACAGAAATAACTTCCTACTATATTTTAACAACTTTACTGGTTATTAACATACAATAAACTGGTCATATTTAAATGTACAATTTGATGTTTGACATATGTATATAACCAAAATCAAGATAATGAAAATATTCATCACTCCCAAAGTTGCTTCATGCCCTTTACATAACACCATATGCCTCTTTCCATACCACTGCACAGTCTCCCTGTCTAAGGAAACTGTAATATGCTTTGCCACTGTAGATCAGTTGGCATTTTCTGGAACTTTGTGTACATGGAGTTATATTAAAAATTATGGTTTGGTTTGGTAATGTCATGCTTCTTTCAATCACCTTAAATATTTTAAGATTCCTCATGATATTACAAGTGTGGAGGGAGTTGCTGCATAGTGTGTTGTGGTAACACAGGCTCAAACAGAAACTTTATTACCTAAACAGCATAAAGTGTCCAAAAGATCATGGGAAGAGATCCCATTATGATCGGTCTCATGGAGATGCCAAATGTTTGGGTTGGTGAATAGCAGCCCTGTAAGACCCACTGAAAGAGGAAGGACAAAACTGTGCCATCCAAGGTAGAGTATTTATACAATTCAGTGAGGGGAGGGGGCCCTGAAACTGAGAGTTCCTGCCCTGATAAGCAGCTGGCGCTGCTTGTTCTTGGTTTTTGGTTTAAGTTATAGTCAGGTCATTGCATTAAATTTAATGGCTCTCTTGCCCTACAGAAAGGAAACACTAAAACGCCTGTATATAATATAAAAGAATGGAGTTAGGCAAGGGCTCAATGTGTCAGTTATTTCCCCAGAAGCAAGTAATAATGGTTAATTTTGCTGAATAATATTCCATTGAATGGATAGATCACAATGGTTTTCTGCGTTTACCTGTTGATAGGCGTTTGAATTTTTTTCCAGTTTTTGACTATTACAAGTAAAACTACTATAAATATGTTTGCACCAAATCTTCATGTGGACATGTATTTTCATGCATATGCTGATCAGCACTCAACAAATGAATGGGGGCTCTCTAAAGATCTCTGGGTTCTCCCTGTGTGTATCTGTTTAATCTCTGATACTCCTATTGAAGTCCTCATTCCTATTGAAGATTTCTGGTACAGAGAGAGCAAGATGGACTGTGTTAGTATGCCAAAGGGATGCTAATACAAAGTACCAGAAATTCATTGGCTTTTATAAAGGGTATTTATGTGAGGTAAAAGCTTATAGTTACAAGTCCCTAAAGAGTCCAACTCAAGATTGTTTTTTCACCAAAGTTAGTTGTCATATGTTGACCAAGACGGTCATTAATCTCTGTAAGGGGCGAGCTTTCCCCTTTGGGCTTCCTTTCTCTCAACTGCAGGCTGGCATAGGGCTCGTCTCTTAGGGCTTCCTCTCTTTCCTGGTATAGAACTTGTTTCTTTCTAGGCCATCTATATCCATCTTGGCTCTCTTCCCAAGGTCAGCTGCAGATGAGCAAGCAAATGGCTTATCTCTCCCCAGGACCTTAGCTGTTTGAGCTTTCTCCTTTCTGTCAAATGACAGTATAAAAATGACAATTTTCTTCCCATGTCTTCTTGAATGAGTGTCAATTTATATCAGCCCACCAAGGGAGTGGGAGCCTGAGTCAAGCCTTACTGATGTAGTTGAATCAAAGCCCTAATCTTAACAGGTTATTTAATCAGGGCCCCTCAACTGAATACAATATAATCAGAGGGTATCACACCCAGAAGAATAGATTAGTTTACAAACAATCCTTTGTTTTTTTTTTTTTGGAATTCACAAAAATAATCTCACACTATTACATGGACCTTAGTCTCAAAGAATTGTGTTTGTTTATATTCACCTGTTTGGATGCTCCCAAAAGGTTTGGTTGAAGGGTTTGCCATTGTTTTGCCTACCCTGAGCTTCCTCATAGCTGATGTAGCTCCCCAGGTGGCATTTATCAAAAGAATTGAAATATAAATGTATTAGCCACTGCCACACATGAAAGAAAGCGGTTGAGGAAAGACATACATTGAAGAATATGGGCTTTTGAAAGCCTCACATATTGTGGGGGATCTGGAAGGTCAAACACACACACAGGGCTAGATACAGCTTAGACAAAATTTGAGAAAGCCCTACACTCTCACCTCTGGTTGAGTTTCAGACTACACTCAAGCAGAAAGTGAAAGCTAGGACAGGGTGACAAATAGCCTGGTTAAGCATTGAAAGAATGCACAAACCCAAAGCCATTCTTCAAACAATGTGAGTGATTTTCCCCCCTCTCATGCTTTTAAAGAAATATATATCAAATCATTGATCACTAAACTAACAAAAAGTAACTTCAGTGGCTCTCACAACAAAGAGCATAGACTTAATAAAAGTAGTTCATAAAAGCTAATGAACAAATCAACAACAACAACAACAACAAGGATCACAAAACCTAAAGTTAGGAGTAGAATCTGATTTTCAGTTGCTGCAGTTTGAGATTATTTTATGAATCCCCCCAGAAAGAAAGATTATGTTTGTATACTAATCTACAAATACCCTTAGATTTTATTAAATTCAGTTGAGGGGTCTTTGATTAGATTATTTGATTAGATTGCTGTAGAGCTTTTTATTGGACTACTTCATCTCAGCTTGAGTCCCTGCACCCTTGCTGGGTCTGATATAATAGGATGTTCACTCAGACAGACCCAGGAGTACAATGTTCTGTCTATTTTGATCCTGCTATGTGATAAGGCTCAAAAAGCTGAGACCCTGGTGAGAGATAGCCATTAGCCTGATAGCTTACATCTGAAATGGGAAAAAAGCAGAACAGCTGAGGCTGATATAGGAGGCCAAGAAAGAAACACGCCCTATGCCAGGAGAGAAAGGACTACGGGATCACTTAGCATGAAGCCTCAAGAGGCTGCGCCCATGGGGCACAAGAAGACAGACTGAACCCAGAAAGAAAAGCTGAAACCTGTGTAGAAATCAGTGGCTAGCTTCACCACATGGCAATGTGCCAGGATCAACAGTACCTGACTTTAGTGAGAAAGCGTCTGAGGTGTCTCAGTTAGGAATTTCCATGGTCTTGGAATTGTAAGCCTTTATCTCAAATAAATCCATTTAAAAGCCATCAGATTTCTGGTACTTACACTCACAACCCTTTGGCAAATAAATAGAAATTGGTAACAGGAGAGTGGGGTTGCGCTGCTTGCAATTACCAAAAACGTTGGAATGGTTTTATAAATGAGTAAGGTATATTTTTTGGAGGAATTGTGAAATGCTTGATGGAAAATGCCTAGATTGCCTTGAAGAGACTGTTTGTAGGAATATGGACAGTAAAGTTATTTACAGTGAGGGATTAGAAGGAAATGATGAAACTAATATTGGGACCTGGAGGCAAGGCAATCCTTGTTTTGATGTTGCAGAGAACTTGACAAGATTGATGTTAGAAGAAAGGCAGATTTTGAAAATGATGACCTTGGACATTTAGCTGAGGAGATTTTGAAAATATATGTGAGAAATGTGTCCTGGATTCTCCTTTCAGCTTACAGCAAAATGTGAGAGGAAAGAGATAAGCTGAGAACTGAATTTTTGGACACAAAGAAACCAGAGACTGATCTTGGAAATTCCAATCTACCAGAAAACAAGCCCCAAGAAGATAGTGGCCAATTTGAAGAATTAACTGAACTTGGAACTTGTAAGTCAGGATTGAAAATGCAGTTTTCCAGGAAGGACTTGTGGAAAGTCTTACTGTCTGATGGCTTGGACCCCTGTTTCCTGCATGCTAAACCAAAAAGCATTTTGTGAGATCTGTATGAATGAAACCATTGTCAGCCTGGACAAAAAGGGACAGGGACAGGTGAGATTGAAAGGCAAATGGCTTTCAGAGGAAAACTGGATGCTGAGGTCTGAAATTAAGACATCTTTTTCACCCAAGAGAGGGAACTCACCCATGTGTTCAGAAAGGATGAGTATTCCCTGGCATTTGAAGAGGATGGATGGTCCAGCCCACTGTTGAAGGATAGTTTGGCCACCTCAGACAACGTAGAGTGTGAAGTATCTTTTCAGGTGGCTAGGAAGAGTTAGGTCACCTCCCCACTCCTCTGGGAGAGGGTTTGTTCCCCATAGATTGGGGAGAGTGAGGTCAGTTACCACTGCACTGCCTGAAGAGGATGATACTATTTCTCATAGGTTGAGAGCAATGTCACCACCACACTGCTCTGAAGTTTTTTTTTTTTTAAAGGAAGAGGTTAATTTTATTTTAAAGAGCAGAACCAATTATATTATTTCCATAAGAAACCCACTTAACATTTATAACCACAGGTTATCATGTAAAGATCTATAAACAGAAATTTGGAATGGCTGTGTTAACATTAGAAAAATCATATTTTGAAGCATAGAAAATTACAATGGATAAAGAGCAATATTTCAATATAGTAAAGAGTTCAATTCATCAAGACTATATATATTTTTAAAAGATTTATTTATTTATTTCTCTCTCCTACCCCTCCCCCCAGTTGTCTGCTCTATGTCCATTCACTGTGTGCTCTGAAGCTTTTAGACCTAGTTCCCATAGAGGAGGAAGAGTCATGTTGCCATCTCACTGTTCTGATGGGGTTGGGCCTATATGTCAGAGATTAGGAAGAATGTTTCTACTACTCACTGTACTAAATGAGGTGATATTGTACTTCAGAGATTGGGGAAGGTGTGGCTCTCATCCTAATGTTTTTGGAGGGTGAGGTCTGGAGTTTGATCCCTACCCTGATGCTTGATGAGTTTTGAACCAAGAAAATGGCCATTGGGCAAGCCTGTGGAAAGGGTTGGCCCCATGAGGCCACAAGGAGAAGAAGAAATCATCATTTAAGGATGACTCTCAGAGTTCAAAATCTAATGGAGTATGCCCTGCAGGTTTTTGGAACTGGTGGAAACCTGTGACATGTATTTTACTTCCAAATTCTCCTCACGGTAATGAAAGTGTTTTTCCAATGTATGACCTTTCTTTGTATATTGGTAGCAGACAACATGTTTTCTAAGTTTCACAGGTCTACAGTGAGACGGGACTTTTGAGCCAAGATAAACTACCTGCCTATAACTGATTTATACTTAGCATTGTTACTGAAAAGATTTAGTTGTTGTTGTTTTTTTTTTTAATATTGTGGTATAATTAATGTATTTTGTATATGGAAAGACTTGTGTTTTGGGGATTCAGAGGGTAGAGTGCAGGAGTTTGAGATTATTTTATGGATCCCCAAAAGAGAGAAAGATTATGTTTGTAAACTAATCTCTTCTTCTGTGTGTGATACATTTTGATTGCATTAAATTCAGTTGAGGTGTCTTTGATTAGATTACCACCAACGTGGCAAAACACCAGGATCAACAGTAGCTGTCTTCAGGGGGAAAGTATCTTTGATGATATCTCAGTTTGGATTTCTCATGGCTTTGGAACTTTAAGCTTTCTCCCAAAAATAAATCCCCTTATAAAAGCCTACAGATTTCTGGTATTTTGCATCTACAGTCCTTTGGCAAAATAAAGCAATAGCTTTGACAGCTTGAAACTTTGCCTGCAGAAAAACATGTTCTTAAACTTAGTCCATTCAGGATATTACTTCAGTTAAGGTGTTGCTTTTATTTGGTTACTGCAGTCTTTTATAAGAGGAGTGAAAGTCATCAGGGAAAAAGCCAGACAGAGCATCCAGATGCTGAAAGGCAGTGGAACCTAGAAGAGAAGGAAGTAACCAGGAGAGGTTGCCATGTGCATTGCCAGGTGACAGAAAATTCAAGGACCAAGGATCAATAGCTGTAAACCCTAGAATACCACAGTCATCTGGAAGAAAGCAAACCTTGCCAATATTTTGATTTTGTACTTTTCCTAGCCTAGTTTTAAAATCATGAGCCAATAAATTCCCATTGTGTAAGTCAACTCATTGCATATTAATTTGATTTAGCAATGAGGAAAACTATCAATATTCCAGATGCCATTTTTGCATAAATGGTAGAATTTATAAAATTCATATGGAATTGCAAGTGTCCCCAAATTGTTAAAGCAATTTTGAAAAAAGAAGAGCAAATTTGGGTACCTCAAACTTCCAATTCCAAAATTTAATACAAAGCTACAGAAATTAAAAGAGTATGGTACTGGCATAAGGCTATGCATAAAGATAAATGGAATTAATCAAAAAATAACCCCCTACATTTTTGGTGATTGAATTGCAACAAGGGCACCTAGCCATTCAAAGGGAAATAATAGTCTCTTCAACAAATGGTGCTGCAACAACAGGATATCCACATGCAAAAGAATGAAGTTGGATGCTGAGATGCACAAATTAATTCAACATAAATCAAAGACCTAAATGCAAGAACTAAAACTATAAAATTATAAGAGTAAGACATAGGGGTACATTTTAGATTAGTCATTTAGATATGTCACCAAAAGCACAAGCAATGATTATATGTATATACATATATTCACTTTGGGATTCAAAAATAAAAAAGTTTTGTATATCAAAGGACATAAGAGAGTGAAAGGGCAATCCATAGTATGGATCTAAACAATTTCAAATCATATCTTATCTTTGAATATATAAAGAAAACGTACAGCTCAACAACAAAAACACATTTTTTTAAAGACAAAAGACATAAATAAACATTGTTCAAAGAAAGTATAGAAATGGCCAATAAACATAAGAAAAGATCCTCAATATAATTATCAGGAAAACACAAATCAAAAACACATTGATATGTTATTTCACATCACTAAAATGGCTATAATAAGAAAATGGGAAAACATCACAGGTGTTGGAGAAGATGTGGGACAAATGGAAAATTCATATTTTGCTAGTGGGAATGTCAAATGGTTCAACTGCACTGCTGTGGAACACGATTTGGAGGCTTCTCAAATAATTTGACATAGAATTACCATATGACCTAGCATCTCAACTCCTATGTACATACCCAAAAAATTTAAAACTAGGTTTTGAAACAAAAACTTGCACATGACTATCCATAGCATTATTCACAATAGCAAAAATTGGAAAAAATCCAAATGTCCTTCAGGTGACAAATGGATAAACAGATTATGGAATATCAATACAATAGAATATTATTCAGACATTAAAAGTAAAAAAAAAAGTATAAATACATGTTAAAACATCGATGGATCTTGAAAAAATTATGCTAAATGAAACAAAAGGACACATAATATGATTCCACTCATATGAAATATCCAGGATAGACAAATACAAATCCATGAGACACAATGAAGATGAGGCACTGAAAGGGGTGATGGGATATGGAGAATTACTGCTTAAAGGATGTAGGATTTCCTTTTGGGGTGATAAAAATGTTCTGTAACTAGATAGTAGTGATGTTTGTATAACATTGTGAGTGTACTGAAAATCACTGAATTGTACATTTCAAACTGCATTAACATGATACACTTTATGTCATTTAAGTTTTATCTCAATAAAAAGAAAGAAGTGAAGGAGAAATAAAGACTTTCTCAGATAAACAAATACTCGTGGAACTCTTCACCTAGACCTGTTCTTCAAGAAAGATGCTTCTTTCAAAAAGAAGGAAAATGGTATAGTTCAATATCTCATACCTGCACAATGAAAAGAAGAGCATTGTAGAAATAATGAAGACAAAATGAAGTCTTTTATTTTTCTTATTTATTCATTCGTCATTTAAAGAAAACTATTTGTTTGGAGTAATAATAGTAACATTGTATTGTAGTATATGGATAGGGAAAGGAATGGCAACAATACCATAAGGGGCAGGAGGAAGGAATTTGGAATTCTTTATTGTAAGGTACCTGTATCACAAATGAAGCCGAATAGTATTTTTGGAATGTGGGTTAGAAATGTATATTGCAAACTTTTGGGCAACCACAAAAATACTTTTAAAAGAATCTAAATTGAGCTGATAAGAGAGGAGAGAAAAGGGAATCATAGCAGCTAAAGCAGAGAAGTCAGAAAAAGAAGAATGGAAAAAGGGAAAAAGCTTACATTCAATCAAGAGAAAACAGTTACAAAATTGATGGTTATTAATCCAACTATATCTATAATCATTTATATATTAAGGGTATACATATACCAGTTAAAAGACAGACATATTGGCAGAGTGAATTTCTAAAAAAGCAAGACAACTCTACATTGTCTACAAGAAATTCACTTTAAATATACAATTATAAAAACTCAAATAAGTTAAATGTAAAGTGATGGAAAAGAGATACAGCACATTGGCTGCAATTTAATTAGGTTGTGACATATCCAGGTGTGTGCAGACACCATAGATTAAGTGCTACTCCACTACAAGAGTTCCCCAGACCCCACCTTCCAGGTTCAACTATTCACTAGAATGACAATTCAAGAAAGCACTGTGTCTTCAATTGCCATTTCATTATAGAAAAAGAGATAAAAATAAAAAGGAACTGAAAGATGATAGGCATAGGCAAGTTCTGGAAGTGTCTGAAATGTGAAGCTTCTAGTGTCCTCTCCTCCTGGAGTCAGGATAAATCATTCTTCCAGCACATAGACATTTATTACCAACCAGGAAAACTCACCTAGGCTTTAAAGTCCAGATTTTTCATTGGTTTGTCACTATATATTTATGATGTATTGAAAAAATGTCCACATGTTTGAACTCAATCTCCAGTCCTCTTTTCCTTAGAGGTCAGATTTATATTACTGGGCTCAAAGTCCAACCCTCTAAACACATGGATGGTCTTTCTGGCCTGGGTATCCCCACCCCAAGACTACAGGGTAGCTGGCCCCACCTTGAATTATCTCAATAGCATATACTATCAGGTGTGGTGTGGGGGACTCACCACTAACAAAGGTACTTCTATCACTTAGAAAATTCCAAGGAACCAGGGACCAAGAACAGTCTTTTTTTTTTTTTTTCTTATACAACACTGACACTAATAAAAAGAAATCATTCATTTCAGAAAAGAACAGACTTCAAAACAAGGAAAAGTGTCAAGGATAAAGCAGAACATTACGTAAAGATAAAGGAGTCAAGTCTCCAAAACGACACGAAAACCTGTCCCTTTTATGCGTATAGTACCAGCAGGTCATTGAGAGATCCAGCAGGCAGAAATCAGTAAGGATAGTAAACACTATCGATTAACTTAATCTAATTGACAATTATAGACTGCTACATTCAAACACAGCAGAATACACATTCTTCTCAAGCTCACATTCACCAAAAGAGACCACATTCTTGGTATAAAATGCATTTTAACAAATTAAAAGAACAAAAATCATACAGTATATGTTCTCAGACAATAAAAATGAATTAAACTATAAATCTTGCTGAAAATTCCCCAAATATACAGAGTTATACAAAAACTTCTAAATAACAAAGTATCAACAAAAATCGTAAGAAAAATTTAAAAATATTTTTACGTTAACTTCTTTGGTCTTCTTCTTAAAACCCATAAAGAGTCTAATCATGGAAGTAACTGACAAATTCCAATAGAGAGCATCCTACAAAATGCATTGGTTTGGAAATGAGGTTTTAGCTATAACACCAAAAGCACAGTTCAAAAAATAATAATGATAAAGACAAGTTGGACTTTACCAAATTGAAATTTTTTCCTCTGCTGAAGACACTTTTGAGAGAATGAAAATACAAGCCAGACTAGGAGAAAATATTTGCATAACATGCATCCAATAAAGGGATTTTATAGTCAAAATACACACTTGTAAAAAAAAAACACTTAAAATTTGATATTAAGAAAACTAAAATCCCAACTGCAAAAAGAATGGCAAAGGATCTAAAAAGACATCTCACCAGAGAAATACAGATGGCAAATAAGTATGCAAAGGTAGACAACATAATTTATCATTAGATATTTGCAAATGAGCAAAATGAGGTACAACTATACCAGTACCAGAATAGCTAAAATACAGGGAATATATGATACCGACTGTTGGCAAGAGAAGAGGAGCAACATTGCCGATGGGTATGCTAAATATTGCAGCCAGTCTAGAAGGCAGTTTCTCATAAAGGTAAATATAATTTTACTATTTGATCCAGCACTTACACTCATAATTACTCATAAGCCTTTCCATTCTTTATTTTAAATTAGGATTTTAAATTTCTTAATTTTTATCTTTATTCAAAATCACAAAATTGCAAGCAATCAAAATATCCTCCAACAGGTGAATGGATAAATAGTGGTACATCTATACAATGTAAAAGTATTTTTCAATTATAATAAGAAATAAGCCACACAAAGACATGGAAGATTCTTAAGTGCATATTGCCAACTGAAAAAAGCGATTCTGAAAATATTACATGATGTTATTGTTCCAATTATATGACATTCTGAAAAGGCAAAGCTATCAAAGTGGTAAAATATCATGCCAATTCTTGGGGTGTTTTGGGGGGTGTAAGGTTGAATATGTGAAGCACAGGAGAACTTTCAGGACAGTGAAACTGTTCTGCATATTACTATAATTTTTGATATATGACACTGCAATTGTCAAAATTTATAGAACCTTTCAGCACAAAATATAACCCCTAATGTACAATGTTTAAAAAAATTACTCAAGAGGTCAGGAAATTCTCAGCATGGAATGCAAAAATATGGCAAAGCACTGTAATTGTGTTACAAATGACTAGACAATCTCTCTCAAAGAGGTAGGAGAAAAAAGTGCTGATCTAAGTAATTTCAGCTCTGAGCAGAATCTGAAAGAGTAAAGACAAGATACACTACACATAGCTGTACTCTAGTTGATAAAGCTGAACCCATGTAGGTACAGAATGTTATATATGTATCTGGAATTGAATAATTAAATAGATGTTGGAGTGGTATTTATAGATAAGCAAGGAGAGGAGGCTAGAATATGGTAATGCATTAAATTTATAGACATCAGAATGAAGTCATGTTTAGCTAAATTTTCACTAAATATAAATACATATAGTTATACATAGAAATATTAATAGATATGTTTTTATAAACATATTAATATGCAGACATATATTTCCTTGTACTGTCCACTGAGAGACCTAGAAGTAAAGATACCCAAGTAGCTACGTGCACACCTAGTACACAGATTGTCATTTCTAATACTATTCCACCAGATAAGGAACCCTAGCTCCACGGAGAAAAGACTGATTCTAGTAATGGGAGCAGGTAACACACATAGTGAGCCTGTGGCACCTTGTTCTACAAAAAGTAAGGAAGTGCACACACACACACAAATGCAAGAAATCTACATTGATGATGATATGTCAAAGGGACACAGAAGTTAACTAAAAGAACTCCCATTGGCCAAGACTGGAAATACTTGTGCATCAATTTAAATAAAATAATGTAAGTCCCTCCTGGTGTAGTTAAATGTTTGAATAAATTAATAGAAACAAATTTCTTGTGCAGAAAAATTCCAAATAATTTATGTAACTTCTCATTCAAGGAGGTGAAGTATAGCCCCCATTCTTTAAGTGTGGGTTGTATGTAGTAACACTTCCAAAGAGTATAGCATGGAAAAGGGCTTATATATGTGTGGGAAGAACCTGACAAAAACTACCGTAACCTGTTGCTCAAGGTCAGCATCAACAGTGATAAATCATGTTGATAGTACGTATCCTGCCTGTGATATGATGAAAATGGCCCTTAACTTCTGTGGTGTTTTTCCCTTAAATGAATAACAACAGTCCAATTATAAGTAAACTGACATTTTTTTCTATAGGAAACATTTAAAAAATACCTGACCAATAAGCCTCAAAACTGTTAAGGTCATCAAAAATAAGAAAGATCTTAGAAAAGTATAAAAAAGACTTTCATTTTACTTTTGCCATGCAATTCCAATCTGGAGTGTCTATCTTTATTTTCTGAATTTGTGATTTCCCAGAGAATGCTGGAGATTACACACACACACGCACTCACATACACACTATATAAAGGTAAGTAGGTGGCTAAAATGATCGCAATAGACTTATGCCTGAACCTATGTTGAGATATGGGAATTTTCATTGCATATATATTTCTTTTTGTGAGAAGGAATAAAATTTTATTAAGGTAAATTCACATAAAATTGACCATTTCACTATTTCAGAGTGACTTCCAGAACATTCTCAATGTTGTATAACCATCACCACTATCTAATTAACAGAATATTTTCATCATCCCAAAAAGAAACTCCCTACTTACCAGTCATGAACCATTATCCCTCTCCCAGCCCCTGGCAACTGATCTGCTTTCAATGTCAATGGATTTGACTATTCTTGACAGTTCATATAAATAAAATCCTACATGTGGTCTTTCATATAGTTTCTTTCACATAACATGTTTTCGAGTTCCATGTTATTGCATGTATCACTAAATCATTCTTATTTACAGCTGAAAATCCTTTTCTATGTGTATGCCATATATTGCTCATCCATTCATTAGTTAATGGACATTTTGGTTGTTCCTACTTTTTGGCTATTGTAAAAAATACTGATATATTTGTGTATGATATGATTTTTTATTTCAATTCTTCTAGGTTTGTAACTCAGACCAGAATTACTTGGTCATGTTGTATAGTAGTCCTTTTAATATGCTACTGAATTCAGTTGTCTAGCATTTTGCTGAGGATTTTTGTAAATGTACTTGTTAGGGATACTGGGCTATAGATTTTCTTTCTTGTCCCATCTTTGGTATTAGGGTAATATGAGCTTCAGAGATTTTAAAAATATTTATATTTGACAGATTTACCAGCAAAGCCATTTGGTCTGGACATTTTTATTGTTAGAAGATTTTTGATTACTGATTCTATTTCTGTTATAGGTCTATTCAGATTTTCTAATTCTTCTTGAGTCAGTTTTGGCAGTTTGTTGATAGGAATTTATCCATTTTGTCTAGTTTATTTAATTTGTTGGCATACAGTTGTTCACAGTATTTTCTTAGAATCCTGTTTTAATCCTGTAAATGTTGGTAGTAATGTTCACACATTGTTGATTTTAGTAATTTGAGTTTTGTTCTTAGTCAGTCTAGCTAAAAGTTTGTCAATTTTGTTGATCTTTTCAAAGAAACAATTTTTTTGTTTCATTGAGTCTACTGTTTTTCTATTTCACTTATCTTCACTCTAAATTTTATTTCCTTCCTTCTGCTGGCTTTTGGTATTCTCTATTTTTTCTTGCTCATCAAGGTGGAAGGTTAGGTTATTGATTTGAGATCATTCTTTAATGTAGGGACAGCTGTAAATTTTCCTCTGAGCACTTCTTTTGCTTCATCCCATTAGTTTTGGGATGTCTTGATTCCATTTCCATTCACCTGCAAGTATTTACTAACTTCTTTGATGCATTGGTTAAGAGTATGTTTTTTAACTTCCAAATATTTGTCAATTTTACACTGATTTCTAATTTCACTCCATTGTGGCCAGAGAAAATACATTGTATGATTTCAAATTTTTTTATTTTAATGACATATTTTATAGCCTAAAAAAATCTATCCAGGAGAATATTCCATGCACACTTAAGAATTTGTAGTCTGCTGCTATTGGATAGAATATTCTATGTTAGATCTAAGTGGTTTATAGGTTATTCAAGTCTTCTATTTCTTGGTTTATATTTTGTCCAGTTGTTCTATCCAACAGAAATTTGGGTGTTGAAATCTCCAGTCACAATTGTTATTTTTTCCTTCACCTATTATTTTTGCTTCATATATGTTGGGACTCTACTGATATTTACATATTTGTTGATAAGTGTTATATCCTCTTAATGGATTGGCCCTTTTATCAATATATAATGTCCTTCTTTAGCTCTTGCAGCAATTTTTTCCCTAAGGTTTATCTTGTCTATCTTGTCTGATATTGGTATGGTCACTCCAATTCTCTTTTAGTTGGCATGATATATCTTTTTTCATACTTTCACTTTCAAAGTATTTGTGCCTCTGATGCTAAAGTGAGTCTCTTGTGCACAGCAATAGTTGACCCATGGCTTCTTTAATACATTCTGCCTTTTAATTAGAGTTTAACTGATTTACATCTAATGTAATTATTGATAAGGAGCTTGCCATTTGCTTTCCAGGTCATATTTTTGTTGCTCAATTCCTACACTGCTGCCTGTTAAGCAAAAACCGATTCTGTATGGATCCATTCCCCACCTTCCTGTTAATTGCTAGAAATTACAGCTGTATATGTTGTGGACTTACTTGGACATTGTTTTATTTATGTAACTATCTTTTAAATCCTATAGAAAAAATCACAGACAAGAAATACATTATTACTTACTTTTATAATTGCAAATATCAATAATTTTGCTAATTTATTTTATATCTTATTTTTCATTTATGTACTAGCTAACTTTACCAGTGTATTTTATTTCTTTGGACTCAAGTTACTCTCTAGTATACTTTCACTTCAGGCTGAAGGAGTCCCTTTAGCATTTCTTGGAGAATAGGTTTACCAGCAACAAACTCTCTCAATTTTTGTTTATCTGGGAATATCTTAAATTTTCCTTCATATGTGAAGGATAGTCTTGCAGGGTATAGTAATATTGGCTGACAGTCATTTTCTTTCAAAGTTTTGAGTATGACAATCCACTGAATTCTGGCCTCCATAGTTTCTGATGAGTAATTGGTAATCATCTTTTAATCTTACTATCTCTTTTATGTAACAGGAGGATTTTCTCTTGCTACTTTCAGAATTCTTTATCTTTGACTCTTGACAGTTTGATTATAATATGTCTCAGTGTGGATCTCTTTGAGTTTAACCTGCTTGGGGTTCATTGAAATTCTTGGATGTGTAGATTTGTTTCTTTCATCAAATTTGGGGAAATTTTCAACCATTATTTCTTCAAATATTCTTTTAGCCCTGCCCCTCTCTCTTCTCCTTCTGGTACTCCCATTATATGTATGTTGGTATGCTTGATAGTGTTCCACATGTTTCTTAGGCTATGTTCCATTTTCTTCAATCTTTTTTCATTCTCAGATTGGTTAATCTCTGTGGATCTAAATTTTGGTTTGTTCATTTCATTTTTGTTGGCTCAAATTTGTTGTTCCTCTCTGGTACATTATTTATATCTGTTAGTAATTTGTCTAGTTCCACCAGTTCTCCTTTGTTTGATTGAAACATGGCTTTTAACTCTGTGGCACACTCACATAGCAATTCTCTGAGTTCCTTTTTCTCATTTTCCAAACTTTCCTTTAGCTCTATGATCATATCTGCAATTATGGCATAAGAGATATCATGTTCTGATTCTAATGACTGGGGTTTCCCAGAAAGAATTTATATTTTATGTTTTTTCCCAATGTATAGCCCATACCTTCTTGTTTGTCTGCCTTCTAATTCTTCATTGAAAACTTGACCTTCTGAATATTACAAATGTGTAAACTCTGGAATCAGATTCTTTCCACTCCTCATTTTGTTGTTGCTCCCTGTTGTGATGGCTATTCGCTTACTGACTTTTCTGAACTAATATTGTAAAATCTATAATCTTTGTTTTGTGTGGCCAATGAAGTCTCTGGTTACTCTAGTGATCAGTTAAAAATTTGGCAATTTCTTTAAAAGACCTGGAACTAAAAGAGCAAAAACAACAATAAAACTTACCAGTCTTTGCCAGTGGGCTCTATGTTTGTGTTTGGGCATGGTTTGGATCCTTAGCTGTGTGGTTTACCCTGCCTTAGCCTTCACTTGCTGCTTGCACAGAGCCTGAAGATCACTCAAAGGTGATGACCTATGACCTTCAGAGGTCATTTCTAAGCATGTGCCCTACTCTCAGCATGCATATGGCCTTTTAGATTCACAGTAGTAAGTGGGGAGCTTTTAAAAGCCCTTATTCTTCAAAGTTTTAAAGTCACTAACCTTTCTTCCAAGACTTTTGCTTTCTCCTGTGCCTCAACTATAATTCCATGCTGCAGGTAACAGTGGCTTAAGTACTTGCCTTTAAATATTTTTGAAAAGTGGCTCTCAGGCAGTCACCTCTATCTTGGAAGAGTTCTGAGTCAGGTAAAACAAAGGCAAGCTCATTGCATGAGTCCTTGAAGGAGTCACCACACAGGTCAAAAGTACTAACCACACTTCTTTGAGAAGAAAGTCTGCTCTGCTCCCTCTGGCACCAGGAATCCACACTCAGAATGTGGATGTTGTCTTCAAGACTGCTGCCAACTTCTTGAATATGACAATCATGCTCGTCGAAACCCCTGGCCAGTCATTGGCTGTGTGCTCCATGTCTGTGCTGGGTGGTTTGGTTTTCACTTGACAGGGAAGCTCCTTGCTTCCCAGAGGATGGCTTCCAAGAGAGATTGGGCATTGATGGTAATACATGCAAGGAAATGACAGAGACTCAGTGATGGACAAACTGTCTTTTCATTTAGGGGAGCAGGGGTTGCCCGAGGTGGCAGCAGCAGGAGGACTATTCCTCCTTAACAGGATCTGGCTGCACCACCATTTCTGTTGTTAACTGCTCCTGCTGGGGCTGGAAGAGGTGCAGCAGATGGAGTAGGGGCTGGGCTCCTGTGCAGGGGGTGGGCAAGAGCAAGTATAGGAACAGGTGAGTATATGGGCTGTGTCCTTATCTTTGAACCCTGGAATTCTATTACATTCTCCTAAGCTCAGCTATGCATAGAAAAACATATTTCTAATTTACATGCATTATATATATATATAGGTTTTACATATATATGTAAATATATATACATACATACATATATATATACACACACACATATATATATATATATATGTACATAGAAGGACAAACTTCTTTGAGCTTTTGTTCCACTGCAGGATGATGGGGACCTGGGAGCGGCTGGACAGGATGAGATGCGATTTCCTGTCTATGTCAACAAACTCAAGATATTTCCTGGTATATAAGCTCTCATATTCTACTTTGTAGTTAAATTTATTATATTTTGGTTTCCTGTTTTGATGTTATTTTTAGAAAGTTCCTCAAGACACCTAGTTTTTGAAAATAGCAGCACATTTTATTTAAATTTGAAATTTTGAAATTCCATTTAAATTTTGAAATTTTAAATTCTATTTAAATTTTAATTATACTCTAATTTATTTAGAATATATTTAGCATTATATTTAAACATTGTCTATGTGTACTTGTGTGATTATGCATATATATTACATTTATATGCATATTTGTAAAATGGTAGCCAAAGATTTCAGTATCATTTATTAAATATCGCATTCATTCTCTAGTAATTTTAATGCCACTCCATCATATAATACATTCCCTTACATCATTTTTTATTAACCTATATTATGTAGAATTGATTGGACAATGCATTTCTTCTCCCCAGCTTTTAATTCCTAAATGTATATATTTTTAAATATCTACTATGATGAATCCCTTTTCATTATTAATTTATTGGCTTATTAATTTATTGATTTTTGGCATTGTATCCTGAATATTTTAGGGGTTTTATTCCAGTTTTATTCCAGAGCAGCTTACAGTTCTCTCTCTCACTTACTCTTTCTCTTTTAAAGAGGGTGTTTTGAGAGGTTGAGAGGGAGTTTGTGAGATAAAATTCACAATTGAGATTTTGGAGGGAGTTCTTTGTATATATATGGGTTAAGTAACTATCACTGAATTTTAGTATTAATAAATAAGATGCTTAGCATCTTTGTTCCTCCAACACCTCATCTGTTAAATGGGATTAATTCATTCATAATGATGTTACCTACCTATAAGATTGTTTTAAGTGTTAACTTCATTCATAATGACATTACATACCTCATAAGATTGTTTTAAGTATTGAATCAGAAATAACATGTAAAGAATCTAGGCAAGTGCTTGGCACATTACAATGGCTGGATGGAATTAGTAAAAAAGGAGTTGTTGGAAATAAAATAGAAAGAGGTGTTAGTGAATAAATAAGATTTCACAGGAGAAAACAAGTGGCAGGATTGCAAAAGCATTGTAGAGAACTGATGTCTCACATTGTTTCAAATTAGAAAGAAGAGATAACTTAGATTACAATGTGGCGGTTCAGAGACATTTTTGGATTGGAGATAAGAGACTGAATTAACCTTTCTTTCCCTTTTTTTTTTTTTTAGAAATAAGAAGGAAGGTTGACTGCTGAACTATATACAAGATATTGTTTGTGGTAAGATGTTAGGAAAGTAGAAAAGGGTGGAAATGGTAGCTTTGGAGAACAGGAAAAATGTATGGGAAAGTGAAACAACTTATGAACAGTACTTTATGTCCCAATTTTTTACTGTTTTTATAGGGTTATACTCTCATTCTTGTGGTCAGGTAACATTGCAGCGTCCTTCAACAATTGGTGGAAAATATTACTTTTCTCCATTAATATTGGGCCTGTTGTGATTTTACTTTGGCCAATTTAATATTAGGAATGTGAGACAAGTGCTCTTAAATGCACTTGCAGAGCTTTGCTTGACTGCCCTTCACGATGAGAACACGACTGAAGATTTGCTGGTACAAAGAGGGTGAGTTTTGTGGAACAGTTCTGAAGCCAAACCTGAAGCAGTCATAGGTGACATGCTGCCAGAAGCAGAGCCAGCCAGTCTACAGCAGAATCCTCAGCTAGATCAGCCAAATCACAGTCAGCTTGTAAATTCATGAACATTAAAAATGAGTAATTACTAAGCAATTGTGTTTTAAAGTGGTTCGTTAGGGAGGGTTATTGCAGCAATAGCTGACTAATACAGAGACCATAAATATGCACACAAACTAAAATGTGTGGTTATTTTATTCAATGGTGTTCATGAGGCCTGGTGTGGGAATGGAAAATAAATGAAAAGGGGAAATGGTTTGATTCAAGGTTGTGGTTTTCATGAATGAATATGATGAAAGTCTAAAGGAATGAAGAACATGAAAGCAATCTGGAAAACAATGATTAAAGTTATAGAGTATGGTTTCTAGTTTGGATGTGGGAAAAGACAACAATATAATTGAAAATAGAAGGTGGCAGATAAAAAAGAGGAGAGGACAAAGTTTGGTAACCACCAAAAGGGGTAAGGAACAATGAGATAGACCTGTTTAAGATTACTTAGCCCAGTAATTAAGATCACAATTTCTGGTGCCAAATCAGTAGGGTTCCAAACTTGTTTGTCATTTAGTACCTATATCATCTTGAACAAATTATTTAATCTCTCTGTGGCTTAATGACCTTTTTGGTAAAATGCCACAATAATGTTATCCAACTCATACATTTGCTGAGAAACATAAGTGAATGAAAATATATAAAAATACTAGACCAGTGCTTGGCACATAGCAAGCATAATATAAGAAATACTTCATGTTATTTTGGGCAGAAGATATAATTTTTAATATTAGGAGCCTCTTGGGCCGAGGGTAAGGTCTGGGTATGAGCAGGGTAGAGAATACTTAATTTGGTGTAGTGGTAAAAGTGATTGGAGGTGAAAACACCAAAGAACAAGGTGGTTAAATATGTGGTTGAGGCAGTAGAGTACAGAAAGAAGATAGTAGAGTTTGGGATATAATCAAGTTAATAAAGTGTTTGTAGGGTCAGAAAAGCAAGCACAATCATTAACTGTGACTAATGGAAATTTGAAATCATGTTCTAAAGACTAAACAGTCCTTTAGCACGTACTAACTGTGAAGCAAATTAATTCATATTCTGTGCCTCAGTTTCCTCATATATAAAATAAAGATAATGCTTAAATCCACTCCCAAAGAGTTCCAATGAATTAAAAATGTCTTACAAGTAACAGCTTTATAATAGTGCCTATTTATATTGCAAGTGTTAAATTAGTATTAGCTATTATTAACTATTTTTGTTCAACTTAGTAAATCTATGGAGAGGCATATTATCAGGATAAATAGATTTCTCTGAAGAAAAGCTATGGAGTAGTTTCATGAACAAGTTAGATTTGTTGAAGATTTTGCTGACAAAACACAGATTTACAAGGATGTTTGGAGAAAAGGCTTAGGCAGTGGTAGGGTGATAGGGAGGAGTCAGAAGAGAAAAAGAGCAGAACTAGGAAAGTGAGAACACGGTATGGTTAATGATTCATTGAGAAAATGATTGCAGTAGAAGCTGGCTGCCAGAACTTCAAAAGAATTATAACCAAGAGTATCCAAGGGATTGGGTGTTTATGTGACCTGGCAGTAGTGGGTAGACAGAAAATCTTAGGCCTCCTTGTTCTTACTGTGTTTTGGAGAAAAAAAACTAGTCCTATTAGTAGCTTGGAAGTCAGGCATTTATTCATCTCTTTGCTCTTTTCTATAGAAAAAAGTACTAGTCCCTCTTATGCCAATTTTCACTGATGTTGCTGTTACTTTTAAAAATAAAAGATGTAATTTTGGTAATTAAAATGTCACTTAGCATTAATTTATCTTTCATGCTTCCATCAGAGTTAACTTTCTATAAGTCTAATCATGGTATAGGTCTACCTGAATTAATCTCTCTGTTTTTTGGAATTAAACCCCAAATCTCTGCAGTAAACAGCATCTATTAATCTGACTGCCTGCCACCACTCTGACCTCCTGTCTGGACATTTTCTGGCACACAGTCTATACTAAAATTTCTACTAAGGGGTGCTTCAATTTTGTATTTGTTGATTATTCTCCATGGCAAAAAGTTTCCTACCTACATATATACATACAAGCATGCACACACATATACACACATACCCACACACACATGTATACACGTGCCTCGTGCCTCTGGGGAACAACAATTCAAATGTTACCAGTTTCTTTAATAACACCTACTCTGTGATTACACAGAATCAAAATACACTGGTGGACTTGGGGAGAGTGTAAACTACAATGTAAACCATTATCAACGTGGTGCAGCAGTGCTCCAAAATGTATTCACCAAATGCAATGAATGTTCCATGATGATGAAAGAGGTTGTTGATGTGGGAGGAGTGGGGTGAGGGGGGTGGGGGGGTATATGGGGACCTCTTATATTTTTTGAATGTAACATTATTTTAAAAATGAGAGGAAAAAAAATACACTGGTATGGTCTTATTCTTCCTTAAACTCTCTGAGTTCCCTTTCATGTCCCTTATGGGATTTTCTGGTCCTCCCCAACAATCTAGTAAATAAATGGTCAATGCGTGGTACAATTAGTAGTCTCCAAATCCTGCTCCAGTTTTATCACCAGCATCTCTTCTCTTGTGACCAGTGTATATGCTGAACTGTCCTTATTTCTGAGATCATGCAACGTCTGACTTGTGAACACTTCAAATATTTTATCTTGCTAAAGGCTGTCAATGCAATATACCAAAAATGAGTTGGCTTCCACAATGGGATTTATTAGCTTACAAGATTATAGTTTCAAGGCTGGGAAAAATATCCAAATCAAGGCATCAGGGGAAGCTCTCCCCCTGAAGGTTGACTGCTGGTGATCCAGAACTCCTCCTGCATGGGAAAGCACAATGGCAGCTTCTCCTTCAGGCTCCTTTCTCCCCAGGCTTAGCTGTGGGTCATCAGGCCATAGTAGTATCCACTAGTTTCTCCTCTCTCCTCTGAGCCTTGTTCTTAAACTTTGGGCTGCTTCCTCTGTGGCTTTTCTCTGGGTTCACTGATTTCAATTTCTGGAGGATTCTTTCTGTTTTTTCTTTTTTCTGTGTCTGTAATTTTTTATTCATCGGTTTATAAAGGACTCCAGTAAGAGGATTAAGACCCACCCTGGGTCATGCTGTACAGAAGATCTAATCAAAAGGAAGGGTCCTTGACTGAGTCTAATCAAAAGTCACATCTACAATAGGTTTACATGCACAGGAATGGGTTAGCTTTAAGAACAGGGTTTTCTAGGGTTCACAAAGGCTCCATCTGCCATATCTAACATAGCACTTTCCTACTTGAACATTTATCTATGTAAACATCAATTTCCTATAAAAATGTTTGCTCTTTAAATTTAGCGGCAGTGCTTCTTAATCCTTTTATTCCAAGTCCATTTTTTTTATTTATGAAAAATAATAAAAGTACCTGAGAAACTAAATATTATACATTAATGGTGCCCCAAATAAGATAGAAACATCTATACCCAGTTCTGATTTTTTTTCAAATTAAGTAACAGTCATAATTAGAAGCATATATGCAAATTTAAGAAATTATCCAATAGAAATCACTTTACTATTTGGCATTGGAGGCCTGATAGAAGTCCATTTTAGTTCTAAAACAAGTTGGTTTTGTCTATATCCCAGGTTTCTTCTGAAGCTGCTTGAAACTGCCATAGAGCAGCACCTATAGAGATGGTAGAGAGAGTGCAGATAATTGCCCCATTCATCTCTGTCCCATCAAGCTTTGTGTTTAAGTCAGGCCCAATAGACTGAGTAAGGTATATAGAAAATTGTCTGGTTAAGAGAAATACATCGAATTTTTGGTGTCTGTAACCTTTAGAAAAAACATTTGAAGAATATATTACACTGTGAATTACTGACAATTCCAATCTACCAAAATCAGTGCAAGGCATATGCTTCCAATTCAAATAAACTTTAATGTCCTTCAGCTGTCCGAAAATGGCCACTCTGAATGATTGCTTTGTGTATAATTCCAGTTTTATTATCTAGACATATTAAAGAGTTTACAGATTTACATATTGAAGCTTCAGCCCCAGGCTGCAGTGACTTATTGCTGTGACATGGCTCATATCCTTTTTTTAATACTGTGATTCCTACAGATATAACCAATCAAGTCATAAGCCATATGTCACCGGTGTCACTGTTCAAAGGACTCATAATTCAGGGGTCAGGTTTCTTCTTGAAGGACTTCTGCTACAACAGATTCCCATGACTTCATTTATCAATTTTCATTTGTTATATGTTTTTTCTATTATTATTTTACTGTATCATAAATTCATTATTTCATGTTAACCTAACTTGAGAGAAACTAAGAGTTGGAGGGAGAGGTAACTCCACAAACTCAATATCAAAAACTGCAGAGTAAGATATTTAAAAAAATAAATTTCACACACCTCCTCACTCCTTTATCAGTGGCAGATTCTAATTTTCTTATACTGTGCTTGCATTTTCAGTTGTTTTATCTTTATTTTGCTCTGGGAAGAAAGATGATAATGTACTCTCATGTGTATGTGTTCCAGGTACAGAATGCATAGAAAGAGAAATTAAAAAGTCCTTAAGAAATTGAGATTAAAGGACAGAATAACTCTGAGGACCAGAGGATGAATATCCGGGAAATTTTGGTTTAAAAATATGAAATCAAAAACAAAGACAGCCTAGTACAGAAAATATATTTTGACACAATGGACATGGAAGGAATGGCCATGGCTGTTCACAGACAGGAATTGAAGGAAAGAAGGAAAACTACTCTGCACAGAAAAGGAGATCTTTTGGAGGAGGAGTCTACGTACTCCCATTTAAAAAAAAAAAATCTATTTCCTAATGATCTGGTGGCCCTTCTCTCCCAATCTTCTGTCCTTGATAGAACTTCAAATGGTGAATGATGGTATTAAAAGATGGACAAAGCCAGAACTGGGCAAAAGTAATCAGATTATCTTCAATCAGGAATTTAAACAAGAGATTGGGTATTAGTTTTAGAAGCTATGGCTTATAGGACAATTCTGCTATATTGAATACTGAATACTGCTATTCTGTATACTGAAGAAGGGAAAGTGAGTTAACAGAATGCTTTTCTTACTAGAAAATTGAACAGACAGAAACAGGAAAAAGAAAAAGCAGATACAAGATATGAGAGATGAAAAGTGTCCCTTGTTCCAGCTTAATTCTACATTTCATACAATTGCTTTCTGTGAAAATCCCCTATATTTTTACAATAAAAGATTGCGTAGTAACATGCAAAATAGTATGAATTGTGTTAATATTTGTTTACTTAAGAAACTAATAAGTGCTTGTCCCTCTGCATTTTTTCCAAAAAGAATAACAAAAAAAAACTGTTAAAATATGTTTATTGTTGAAGAAAATAAGTGGGGAGGACAGGCTTTCACTTTTGTTTTGCTGTCTTTGGGTTTTATATATATTTACGTCAATGGAGATTTTCTGTGGAGTGAAATTATGGACCACCTATCTATCGTAAACAAACACCAAATCAGGTTTCTTTTTAAACGTGAAATTGGTCTCTCAATTAATTCATTAATCTCTAAGAAATGCATATAAGTACAAGTAAGTTCTAGGCTTGTATCTATTGGTCCTACCTAACATTCATGAAACTCTGTCATTCTGATATGGGAAAACAGTTAATTTGCAAATCAAGTTTGAATAAGCTAAATTTATAGACTGCAAATCTTCCTATTCAAGCAGATTTTGATATTGAGATACTACAACAACATGTGTAAAGCTATCATCATTTTCACAGCATTTTAAAAAGTTGATTACTAGAGACATGTTAAAAAATAGGAATTAGAAAACATTGGTTGGATAATTTTAAAAAATATTTCTGAAAGTGAAAATTGTAGGACTGGCTTATACAACACACACCAATTACCTGAAATAGTTTCTTCAAAATGGAAGCAGAGTTTCCAATACCATTGACTTGTCAATTTTCAGAGAGATAAGATACATAAATTGTCTCAGTATAAATATAGTTAATATTTGCTCAGAGTTAATCTTCAGTTGCTTTAATACTGGTGAGCTAGCAGGCTGTGTTTGCATAGGTTAGGGATAGAGAGTGTGTGGCACATGTTCCCTCATGTTCCATTCTTTCCCCCATGGCAGATATCATTATCAATCATGGCACTTGGTTTCAATGAGTTTAGACATTGCCTCAGATTCCTTCCCAGCATGCTGTGAAATAAAACTAATTTTTCATCACTACATAACCTATAGTTCTTATAAAGTAACTTATGGGAAGCTAAGTAAATGTCTGGCATCTATTCATGATGAATGATCAATGATGTTTTAGATAATTTTTTATCTTTGGATACATATTTCCTGAGTATATTATAATTTCTATTACTGAAACAAGAAAAGATTAATACTGATAATGTTGATGATAAAATAGCAGCAATTTAAGTACCAATATATCCCAAGCACAGTATAAGTACTTTACTAGTCTTATTTTATTTAATCCTGATAATAATTCTGTAAGACAGGAATTTGGTACATCTACTTTTACACAATGGAAACAAAGCCTTACTGGCGTGAAATAGCATGCTCAAGACTACTGAAAAATTATGTGAAGCCAGCATTCAATACCAAGTTGCTTTGAATCCAAAGCCTAATACCTTAACAATTATATTAAACTTCCTCTCCATCTTACCTACAGCATCCAGTATTCAGAGGTGAACTTCTCTTTGCTGCAAAAGTGATACTGCAATGACTTCATTGGGTAGGTCTTTGAAAGAAGTATTTTCTCATTAATTAAGGAAAAATTCCTTTTGGCAAGAATAGTTTCCATTGTAATGAAAGCACAGAACTGTTTTCCAATTTCATGGTGTTGCTTTCAGCCATAATGGCAAGGAGGGAGGCAGCTCTGAGCCATTATTTATTGCCACTCTCAGTCACTGGAATTATCATCAAATATGGAGGGCCCACTTCTTTTGCTCTAGGCAGCCAAAGCTAAAACTGCCTCTTTTCCTCTCAGTCTCTGCTGATTTGATTATTCATCAGTCTCTGCTAACTTTAGAACAGTGATTATAGCTTAGGGTCTACCAAGGAGGTTCTAGTGGTCCACATGTTATATTTACTACTTCTAAAGCCTAAAGGAAAATTTCCACATGACTGTACTAAGGCTTTAAAGATTAATGAAGATGTCAGTTGCCCTTGATTTTGGTAAAGACTATGTAAAATCCGTAGGATTATTGTAAGATATAAGGTCAAAGCTTCATGGATTTTCCCCAAACAAAACTGTGGTAAAAGCCCTTTCTCATGCATTCATCTACCCTACTTTAAAATGTCTTCATTCCATATGGTACTATAACTTGTGATATAGATACTAATGGGAAGTGAACCAGAAAGGCTTGTACATTTATGACCCTAAGCTATACTCACTGTTCTAAAGTTAATTTGTTGATATATTAGAGTGGCTGTATTTTGAGAACTACACAGTGGAAACCAAGAAGCAGGGATCCTGAACTCCAAGTCTAATAGTCAACATTGAGATTTACACAATGCCTCTACTTCTTCCCTTGTTCCCATTAGTAGGACAGCAAGTGCCTAGCAGGGGATGCCAACATTTTGGAACATTTAATTAGCATATGTTATGTGACAGTGACTATGTCAGGCTTGATAGTTATTATTTCATTTCATCCTCACAATAACACTATGAAGTGGGTACTATCATTATCCCTGCACGTGGGAAAAAAAGTCATAGAGACACATGTATCCACAGTTAATAAGTGGCTGAGCAGAAACTTGCATCAGACTGAGATGCTGCCCTAAATGTCAAAGATAGTGTGGGACCATCCCTAGTTGTTCCAGATCTGCTTCCCCTTTTCTTCAATATAATTACCTGCTACAAAAGATAGTTTAAATACTAACCCCTAATGTCTTCATTTTCTTATTTCTCCAGACTCCTTTTCTTCAGTTTGTGCTGTGACCTCCATGCTAGCACCACCTCCCTTGTTTCAGATAAGGGCCAATAGATTCTACTCCAAATAAACACCAGTAGTTGATTGCTATTTGTCATGAAGAAGGAACTTTTGTCTACATAAAATTGCAAAAGCCCAAAGCATTATCCAGGACTCACATCTTTCAGATTTCATTACAGAAAATTAGAACAAGTTAAAGATTCTAAATAGAAATAAATAGGAAGAGTATCCTTCTACCACCAGTCTCCACAACACTCAGGTATGTGGTTTTATATCTCCACAGAATTACTTTTCAGTAGAGCATCTCAGACTCTTACTGGCTCCATCATTCCCCTGTTGATGTGGTACAGGGGATAAAAGTATGAGAATTTAAATCCTAGCTCTATTACTTAAAACCTACGTGGGCATAAGTTTACCAAGGAGGTGATAATGGTGATAGTGGTCCACATGTTGTATTTACTACTTCTAAAGCCTAAAGGAAAATTTCCACATGTATGCTCTAAAGCTTTAAAGATTAATGAAAATATCAGTTGCCCTTCATTTTGGTAAAGATTATATAAAATCAGTGGGATTATTGTAGGATATAACACCAAAGCTGCACAGATTTCTCCCAGACAAAACTGGGGTGAAAGCCCTTTCCCACTGCATTCAGTGCCTCACCTCAACCCAAGAAATATTAAAAACCTGAAAATAAAATCGTTGAATAAGTACCCTGATTATTTTTCAATCTCTCTTTAACAATATATCATGGGGATGCATACATAAACATCATTTCACTTCATCATTTTTCTCCACATATTCTCTTGAAAATGATTAGACTGATGTCATTTACTCTTATATCTCTTCCATGAAACTCTTTTGCATCTCTTAGTCCTCTGATTTTCTCTCTCAAAAACTCTTAGCAGTTAAAACATGCAATCAAGTATATTAATAAAAATGGTATTTTCCAAGTCGTAAAAAAATACTAAAGGAAATATCAAAATATGAACAGGCAGATTCATACCAACATTGCCACTAAACAGTTTATCTCCAAATTAAAACTTGGGCAATTTCCACAAGCACATAACCATTAGAAACATACTTGAGACAATAAATATCTAACCATCACCCTTGCTAACCTTATCTCAACTTTATTAAATGCTATGGACAATCATATTGAAGGTATAGACAGTAAATAATCATTGTATCTCATATGGAATTTATCCCAAGCACAATGGATGAGCTTAAGAAATTAAGACTTCACATAAATGGAAGTTGGTTTCAGAAGAAATAGCTCAATAGGACCTGAGGTTTTTATGCTCTTGAAGAAATAAATTAAATATATCAAAATTTATAAAACTGATCTCATATACTATTATATTTCAGGGTTCCTCCTATTTAGGAGAGCTAGTTTAGGCATCGCATTGTAAGAGGTGATAGAAAATTTTGCTTCTCTGTTTACTTCATATGGGAGAGAGACATAATTCCATTACTCTAAACATCCTCCCATATCCACTCCACCAGGGTTCCCTAATCCAAACACTCTATATCTTTACCATTTCTCTCAGTAGGAAAATCTTATTTTTTCTGTTTTGCGCTTCCGCTTTGCTTGTGAAACTCATGGGCACAGATCTGTGGCACTATGGACAGATACTCAATGAACAAATCTTTCATTTGGGCCCCCTATATTTAAACTTGTTCAGTTAAATGGAATTTGAAGCTTTCCATTAATGAGGACACTCGTGATTCACGGACAGGGGAATATGACTTATACATGCAATTTATAAAAGAGCATTGAATGCCTCTTCCTGGAAATGCTATACGACTTGTGTATAAAGAATGCAGCTCAGTAATGAAATGTTAGGAAAATAATGAGAAGGATAAAAGTGAATGAGTCTCAGTTGATACAGCTCATCTGGGACAAATAATTGTCAGAGTATTGTAGCCACTGTTTTCCTTGCTATTATTTATTTAAAATGGCTACTATCTGTTTGGTAGATCACTGCTTTCTACCCTTATATTAATTTCTCTTTGAATATTTTCATATTTATATATTTTTGCTAAATATTAGATGTATTTTAGTTCTCTCCAACATTACTGTTTTATTTTCTGCACTATAGATTCTGTTGTTTCCTAAATGGCAATTTTAATTTTGTGATTATATTTTTATCTCGTAATTTATGTGATTATAATCTACATAATATTCTACTTCTTGAGACCAAAATAATTTTTTTCTAATGCATACAGTACATCTTTTTCAAAAGCAGAAAAATTTTTCTTTTCATTTTGGTTGCAATGTCACCTCTAGCCTTAAGCTCAATGACAGTTTTTGTTTCTTTGTTTTTGTTTTTTTTTCTGTTATTGAATGACAAGAGATATATCCAGGCCCAATGTATACCAAAACATGCGTGTGTGTGTGTGTATGTGTGTGCATCATATCCTCAGGCCTTCTCAAGTTCATTCACTTGGCTTTGACATATTCCTTCTCATAGATATAGGACAATGATGGGAAATATCACTGTGCAAACTTAGCAAATATCTGAGTGGGGTCCATCTACTCTGATCATTGATTATCTCTAATAATGCCCTTCAGTTGGATACTTTTAGATCATAGTGATGTTTTAATCAAGTGCTCCCAAGCATGTATTTTCCATGAGGCCTTGGTCTTTCTAACTGCTTTCAACACCTCCTCCTCTGTTATGATGAACATAATTGTGCCTTCTTCACCCTTGATCAAAATGCATAGTGGCAAGTGATGTCATCTTGGAATTCAAACATAACACTTTAATTATTATTATTGTTATTTTAATTAGAAAAATTGTAAGCTTACCAAACAATCATGCATAACCTACAAGACTACTATACATGACCTCACCTGTTTAAAAAAAACACAACTTTTAATACAGTTTTTACTTTTTATTTGGTTGCTTTGAAGCTGTGGAAATGTTTATATTTATTTCTTTATTGCATGTCCATTGAGTTTTCAGATTTGCATCATCAAATAGTTTATATAAGAGGTAATCTTACACCATATTCAACTTGACTCCCTGTTGCAAATACAAGTTTAAATATTATGTAAATGGTCCTATTCTAACCTCATCCCTGAACTTTTTCAAGTACTTCTGATGATATTGGGTTAGTCTCAAATACATCATGGGCTTTGGGTCCAGACACACACTAAAATCTGCATACTAGCTTTGCCATTTTCTTACTATGTGAAAAAGGATCAGCTATTTTTTTAAAAATTGTTATTTTTACATTGATTCTGTTTCTCTGGAGAACTCTAATACAATTTATAATTTCTCAAATGAAAAAATTTTAAAGCTGCTGGAAGGAGAGGAACTGATTGGACTAGGGAACATTTTTCACCAATTCAGAAATTAGTTACTGTGGCAGTTTGATATTCTTTATGAATTCCAAAAATAGATATTGGACTATGTTTGTAAACAGGTCTGTTATTAAGGCTTTGATTGGGCCACATCAGTAGGACATTGAATTCCTGCCCCCTTGGTGGGTGGGGATCCACATTGAAACCACACCACAGAGAAGGAAAGTGAGAGTTTTGAGCTGGAGCCCAGGAAGTAAACACACAGAAAAGAAAAGAGCAGCTGAGTCAGGGGAGAAATGAGCCCCAGGAGAGAGGAGACTTATCCCAGCCTATAGCTGATTTTGGAAGAAGCTGGAACCATGGAGCCTTGAGAGGAAGAGGAAGGCTAATTGCTGGCAGCCATCTTGCTCCAACATGTGGCAACATGGTGTGTGAAGTAATTTATGCTTTATGGCATCGTAACTATAAGCTTCTACCACAAATGAATATCCTTTATAAAAGTCAACAGATTTCTGGTATTTTGCATCAGCACCCTTTTGGCTGACTAATACAGTTACTATAACATAAGGGACAGTTGACTCTGTTTTGTTAATTCCCATATCTAGAGTTGGGATCATATTGTGATGCGCACGAAAGCATTTCTCTATTTTTTTTTTTTTTTTTTTTTTTTTTTTGCGAGGTATCGGGGATGGGGATTGAAACTGCGGCCCATAGAAGCTAAGTCAAGTGACATATCAAGGGATCTAAGAAAAGTTATTCACAGCTTTTGTCCAATTTTTAAATGTTTTTTGTCTTAAACTTTTTATTTTGAAATAATTTCAAACTTACATATCAGTTGAAAAATTAGTGCAAAACCCATACAGAGAATTATAACATAACCCTATATCCCAGATACCCAAATTTACCAATTATAATATTTTGACACATTTTCTGTATCATTCTATCTCTCTCTCTATTATATATATATATACATTTATCTATAAATATTCTAAACATTTTGTAGCTTGTATACATCATGTTCCTTGAACACATTTCCTAAGTACAAGGATATCCACTTATGTAACCACCTTAAGTGCAATTATTAACTCCAAGAACTTTAACATTGATGTAAACCTTTAGTCTATATTCACATTTGTTCATATGTCCCCCAAAAAGTCTTTCTGAGCCTTTTCTCCTCCATCATTAGATCCTCTCCAGGATAATGTATGGCATTTAATTGTCAGTTGTCATTATCTCTTTAGTCACATTTTTGTTTTAAATTTTAGTCTTTGAGACACATATGTAACCTAAAATTTCTCCCCAACCACAATTATATAATTCAGTGGTGTTAATGATATTCACAAGTTGTAGTACCGTCACAAATCTCCATTACCAAAACTGTTCCATCACAACCCACAGAAATTCTGTACGAATTAAGCTTTAACTCTACATTCCCTATCACTTTCCCAGCCCCTGGTTAACTGCATTGTTGCCAACTCTATGAATGCCCTTATTCTAATTATTTCATATCAGTTATATCATACAATATTTGTCCTTTTGTGTCTGGCTTATTTCACTCCACCTGATATCTTCAAGGTCATCCATGTTGTCGCATGTATCAGAACTTGTTCCTTTTCATAGTTACATAATATTCCACTGTATATGTATTGCACATTTTGCTTATCTAGTCATCTGTTGTTGGACAAGTGGGCTACTTCCATCTTTTGGCAACTGGGGAAAATGCTGCTATAAACATTTGTGTGCAAATATTTGTTTGAGTCCCTGATTTAAACATCTTTTTTTTTTTTCTTTTCTGAAGTGTTAGGACCAAGGAATAAGCCTGGGACCTCATATGTGGGAAGCTGGCACTCAACCACAGAGCTATACCAGCTCCCATGAGTTGTTTTTTTGTTTGTTTGTTTTGTTTTGTTTTTAGGAGGTACTGGGAGTCAAACCTAGGACCTCTCATGTGGGAAGCAGGTGTCCAACCACTTGAGGGGTACATATGTTCCCCTAAATGTCAAATTTTAATTCTGTATTTATTGAGAGCACTGTCTGGATTTCTCAACACTCTAAAATCATTTAACAAATATGAAGAGACCAAGATTGTCTAATTCATCTGTCCTGGTTTGTGGACCTTCAAAAATTACATTCTTAAGCTAACCCATTCTTATGCCTGTAGACACAGTGTAGATGTGATCTTTTGATTAGATTTGGTTAAGTGACCTTTAATTAGATCATAGTCACCTATGTCACTTTGGTGACCCAAGTTAGGTCTCCACCATCTTGTTTGGGTCTTATATAAGCAAAAACTAAAAGCATAAGCACAGTGAGAGATAGCTGCCATTTTAACCCTGCCATGTAAGAAAGAGGACTGCAGGAAGTCAGACAAACCCTGAGAGACTGAGTGAGGTCTGAGGCTGGAATTGGCAAAGCAGGTCCAAAACAAGGAGAAGCTGCCATTTTGCCTTCCCAGGTGGTAGGAATCCAGTGTCTATTCAGCAACCAACCTTTGGTGTGAAAGCATCTTTGATGATGCCTTGATTTGGATATTTTCACAGCTTCAATACTGTAAGTGTTTACCTTAATGAATTCCCTTTATAAAAACCTACCCACTTCTAGTATTTTGCATGAGTTGCCTTAGCAAACTAAAACACCATCTAATAGCTATTCCAAGGAATGTTTTATAAGTCAATATTAATTTAGTGTTTTCGTTGTCCAAAATACTGCCCTTGGTCCTTTAAATTTACTCTGCACTGCCATTCTACAGGTAAACTCTATTTTTCATACCATTTTAAAGATGCAGAAACTGAAATAAGAAAGTCCATGTAGTTAGCAATGAGCTGAGTTAGAATTTGAATAAAAGGTGACTACCTGTAGACAAGTGCTAGCCACTAGAACATTCTGGGATGATAGAAATGTTTATACAATTTCCTATAAGGTAGATATTTTGCACATGTGGCGACCGAGCTCTTGAAATGTAGCTAGTGTGACTGAGGAACTGGATTTTTAATAGTTTTTTATTTCAGTTAATTTTAATGTACAGATCCTTATGCAGCAGGTGTCTACCATATTTGGCCAGTGTAGTTCTAGGGGCATTCTCAATTACTTCATAGCCTAAAAAAACAAAAAAACAAAAAACACTTTCCTACTTCTTGATTCTTCTTTCATAAACATATGCACTGAATCTCAAGTTATGCTTTGCATTTCTGAATTTAGAAACAGAACAATCCTAACATTGTAAATAGCTTAATTTAACAGTTTATCTCTAGTAATGATTTGCGGAAACAAACTAGAAAAGAAATCTGTTTGACAGACCATTTTATCTTGTCTTCCACTTTTATTTAGGTGAAAGAAATGGCTTGTGGGTAAAATGCACAGTGTTCTTTAATGTAACACCATGGTATAAATTAGCATTGTTTTCTCTTGGCAAATGTAAATTGGCTTTTTCTTCTTTTCTATTTTGTTTTTTGTCTTTGTTATGGACCAATTAAATGTATAAATAAAAATAAAGAGAATAGTATATTAAAATCCCATGCACCCATTTTCCCTTCAAATTATCAGCTCATGCTTCTCTGTGTCCTCTTTATCTCTACTTATGAAATGAAATGTGTTTCAATTGATTGCACTTATCCTAAATGATGCTCAGTATTTCCAATCAGCTGATAGGTCCCTGTATTATCCGTGTTTATTCTACCAACTGCATATTCAGGTTTATTTGTTTCATTTACCTTTGATTCAGTGGTTTTAAATATCAGGCAATTTTATAATAATGAAAGAAATTATACAAGACTCTAAAGTGAAATATAAAAAAGAATATATATATGCACAAAAACATATGCATATACATATATACATATGCATATATAAACACACAGCACCCTATTTTTTCTTTCCCTTTGGGAAACCATTTTTATATTGCAAGGCTTATTTTTCCATTAAAATACATAATTGTATATTCGTATTCCCCATTCTTGGATGAAAATATAGGTTAGTATACTTATCTTGCTCTTTCTTGCTTTACTTAACAATATTTCATGGTGATCATTCCATAGTAATATAAAAAGATCTTTCTCGTTCCTTTTATTAGAACTGCATAGTAGTTCTCTGTGTCAAAATGCCATTTTTTAATCAACAAGGTCCCTGTGGATAGATATTTGGGTTTCTTTTAAGACTTTTATTGTTACAAATCTGCAGTTAATAGTTGCTGTTCATTAACATTTCCTATTTTTACCAGTTAGACTTTTTCTTACATGGATAGACTTGGGAACAAATGGAACAATTATAATGTCTACTTTAAAAAAAGACTTTCTAAAGAAAGTCATTATGTGAGACAAATTTTAGGTGATATGTAGGAATGTGATACACGTATGCAGTACAATACACCTGAAAATATGGAGAAAGTGGGGTGAATTGTACAAATCACTTTTACATTTTATGATCACCTTTTTCAATTTCAAAACTATACCTCCATTCTAAAAGAAAGGCAATATGCCTTCTACGTGAAAATTCTAGGACTATATTACTGTGTTATTTTATATACTGGCACTGCAGAATTAAGGAAATCACCTGTACCGCTATCTTCACTTCCCTCTAAATCATAACAAGAGGAAAGAATGTAACCCTTTCTGGCATAATTCCAGACACTAATTGGGCCATGTTCACTTGGATAAGGTCACTGTGCTTTAAAAGTTTTCATACATGATAGAGGCTTTCTGTATATTTCTGTAGTGTTCTTCTCTATTCACACATGCCTGGGTGAGCACACCCCACGCTTGGTGGTTCTTTCTTTTGCTCGCTATCTCCACCTATCTCTGTATCACCTATCTATTACTGACTTTCCTCTGTATGCGTAAATCCAAGTTTATTCCTATAGGGAATGCAGCCTCTCTCTTCTTTTATCTGGTGGCTAGTAGGTAGTCTTGGGGATAAATGCTACCCCTCCCTTACATTGTATCTCTCTGATTACTTACCCTCTTGTATTAGCAAATGTCATGGACTGGTCTTTGATCTGAAGTCATTTGGGCCTAAATAAATTAGGAAAGAAGAATAGATTGCTTTACATTGTCTTATATAATCCAGTAGATTTATCGAATTGTATGATTAGGGATACAAATCCACCTAACAACTTATTGCTTTGCATTTTTTAGCCACATCTCTTCATATATTTATCTTCCTTGCAAATCTATATAAATTTATTATTCATACTTCAGTAGAAACAATTGCACAAGAGATCACAGGGCAAAATTGTTGATTAAATATCTGAATGGGACAATTACTACTTACTGTCTTCTGCAAAATGCCATGCCAAAAATTGGGCTATTAGACAGAGGAGAGCCACTATTCCCAACAGTAAAAAACAAGTGATTGGTGTCTATTATGTGACCCAATTCCACAGTAAAGTACACTTGTCACTAATAAATATATGGAGACATAAGTTCTTTTTTCAGGGGAAGATTGAAGTATCTACTTGGCATTTGAGTTATAAATTAGCCCCCTTTGCCTCCAGCTATATATTTTTAAAATCTTATAATTCAGAACAAAAATATATGCTAAAGGATCAACTAATATTTTATAATGATTGATTGATAACAAGAAAAAACATTATCTGGCTGTGAAAATTAGTGACTGTATATTTCCTACTGCTTTGGAATGTGTGAATATTAAAATAAAATGTGCTCTTATAATGGCATCTTGGAAAAACTGTAACTACATCAGTCATCTGTTATATGTTATGGGTAATGAACCGCAAAAGAGGGGTCATGCCTACAGTCCTGATCTGGAGGTTAAGATTTTACTGTACTTTATATTTAGAAAAAGGAGAAAGTTAAAGCAGGCAGAGTAGATTAGTCACATTGCACAAAAATCAGAAGATTTTTCAAATGAAATTCCATAATACCCAGTATCTTAAATTATGAAATGAGAGAGAAAATACCTATCTCAAAAGTTTGAAATCAGATGATGTGATACATGTGAAGTTTTTTATAAGCAGGATTACCACTGAAGGAAGGTCTGGCAAATGTAGAGACTCCCATTATGGGAAATGATGGCTTTCCCTAACTTCCTTGCAATCTTGACTATATTCCTATATATTTTCCTATATACAGGAAAATAGGGAGGCTTCTTAGCTCAGAAAAAGCAAAACCTGCATTAAAAATAGTGACCATCCACTGGTTATTCACCTTTAAAAATAAAATAATTCCTATCATTTATAAACATTTCCTTTGAGCTGGGAAATGTAGTAAGTTTTATAATACTTATTTATTAAATTTATCTAATTTATTCTTTGCAACAACCTAGAAATTTAGTTTTGTTATTTCTACTTTAAAGATGAGGAAACAACCTTTGTAAGGTTAAGCAATTTGCCTAAGGTTATACAAATAATAAGTGTGAGATAGTTAAGATTATTATAATTATCTGTTGTGTAAGTTGCAATTATCCAAACATCTTTCAGCCATCCTAGATTATAATTTTCCCAGTCTTGAACCCTATGGGCTATCCTCCATGGCACATAATAGGAATAGAGCATGGCACTTGATTGCATTCAGGCCTGAGACTCCAGATGACTCAGTGGCTGGAATGATGCATAAGCTCAAGTGAAAAATAGCAAGGAAATACTATCCACCACCTTGATTACTTATATATATACTGTCAGTAAGAGCTAAAGATTCTCTTCTTGTGATAAGCACAAATAATCATATGTAATAGTAATCATTATCTGAGAACCTACTGACATATATGTACTTATATTATCATCAAATATGGCATTGCCTGCCATGCTTATTTCTCATTAAAAGGTTATCTATCTCCAGTATTATCTTAAGTAGTAAGATATTAGAACATATCCTATAACACTATTCTTCTTAACCCTTTAATAAAGATGGACTAAGTTTTGTCTCCTAACTGAAAAGCAGTCAATATAAGCCATGGCCATACAACTTAACACTGCTAGGGAGGAAAAAAGCTATGCCAACAAGATTCTCTTTCTTGTGAAGTAGAGCTCTAAAACAGTATTTGAGTAATTAGCGGAAGAGTTGAAACTGAAAAGTCATGATGAATGATGCTAGAGAAGCCATCACAGGTCATGGGTAAATATAAGTTTTGAATGAGTAGCAATAAGTACACTAAGCTATGAGAAAAAGAAAAAGACATAAGCATCGTGAGGAATTTAATTAGCAAATCAATAGCCCTGAAATCCTTAGATGCTAAGATCCATCAGTCAACAGAATGAAGGTTTTTCAGTTAAGGCTTATATTTGCAAGTGACACAAGCCCTGCTTAAATTGGTTGACACGGTGAAGTCCAGAGAGGAATTCTAGCTTAGAAAGAACTGATCTCAACTACTTGTACTGGAATGTATTTATGCATTCTTCCTTGTTGACTTCATTCTCAGTCAGTTCTCTCCTTGTGGTGGCACATAATAGCTTCCATTTAAATGTCCTTATAGATCCAATTTAGGCAGAAAGTGGAATTTCACTCTTGGGTAATTCCAACAAAAGTCCAAGACTGCAGTTCTATTTGCTATGATTATCCTGGCTTGAGTCACCAATTATGGTCTGAGAAATATCATTCTCCCATTGGCCGTGTCAAGGCCATGTGTTCACAACTGTTAGAATCTGGATATGCAAGACTCAATGAAACTATGTAAACTGAGTTTGGGAAAGATGTCATTACCCAAGGAAAATCATGTTGATAGTACCAAAAGAAGTTTGAATAAATGCTGGGCAGGTGAAAGTCCAACATGACCTATAACCTTGAATGAATTGTGACTATGTATTTTTTCAAAATTTATGAAAACCGTATGTTGAACATATAATAATTTAAAATAAAACATCCACATCTATATTCAAGGAGACATGTTTATATATCAGTATTCAGTTAATCCGAAAATACTAGTTCTACAATTACCATCTGCCTAAAACTAATTCCAAGTTCTAGGAATACTGTGGTTAATATGAGTGTAAAGATGAAGATAATAAGGAAGGAAATAAATAAATAAGCAATAGCACTAAGTAGAGAATTAAAATATGATGGAGGGATCAAGTGACTTTAGTTGATGCCATCTTTATAGGGAAGATCTCTTTTGAAGACTTGATATTGAAATTGAACCTGGAATGACAAAAGGAGTTCATTCCAGGAAGATTTAAAAATAAGGTAGCACCTGTTTATTTTATTTAACTATTTTATGGAATTTAATGACTGGGAATCTGTGGTTGTTGAATCTGGGGTATTTATCCCAGAAAAATATCCTAACACCCACATGTAGGTGTTAACCCATTGTAAATAGGATCTTTTGATGAGGCTATTTCATTTAAGGTATGGCCCTACTCAGTCAGGATGGGACTTAATCTTACTACTAGAGACCGTTAGAAACAAAATGAATACAGAGAAAGTGAGAGAAAGCCAAAGAAGCAAGACACTGAAAGCAACAAAACCCAGAAGAAAAGGAAGAGATCTGCAGATGCCTCCATGTGCCTTGCCACTTGACCAAGGAGCCAAGGATCACTGGCAGCCAGTCTTTGGTAAAAAAGTGTCACTTTGATTATGCCTTTATTTGGATGTGTTCTCAGCCTCAAAACTGTAAGATAATAAATTCCAATTGTTCAAGCTGAATCATTCCATGGTATTTGCTTTAAGCAGCATAGGAAACTAAAACAGCACCTTAATTTAAAATGTTCTTCCATAAGTTATATACTTATAACTTATGATAAAATAAGTGCATAATTTAATAAAATTAAGTTATTTACATATTTTATCATAACAGTAACCAAATTTTGATGTAATTAATTACTTAAATTCTTTCTTCTCTACCAGAAAATAAGCACTCTATTAGCAAGTACTTTAGTATTCATTTATGTATTCCCCCACCTAATACTTGATATGCATTCAATAAAAGTTTGCAGAAAGAAATAAAAAGTGATTCAAAAATACTGAAAACCCATTCCCCTGACCTTTCTCAAAACAAACAATTCAATTTTCTTCTTTTATTTAAAAAGGAAAATGTAATCAGTGTTGTAAAGTTTTGGCAAAAATATCATTGCAAGTATTTTAGAGTGATTCAAAATTCTCTTATTTGGGAAATCTTCCAGAACTAGGTAAAAATCAATCTTCTTTCATAAAAGATCAGCATTGCTGGCATAAATTGTGACAGTAACCAAATCTTTCTAGACTCAGAATTGTACAATTGAGCAGGTATGTCTTCCTGGTGTGTTTTCATTAGCATGCTAAGGATATTAAATATATAAATACCTTAATTTAAAAGTCTCAGAATGAGACTCACATTAAAATTTGGTTTAATTTTGCTATACTTAATTCTTCCTTACTATTGTTCTGTTAACTATAGCTATGATTAGAAACAATTGTTTTTTCAAGAGTGGAAATTGTTATGCAATTCAGTGAAGAGATTCTGGAAATGGGCTTGGAATGCATAGGCTGAAAATTTATAGAGCATAGATACATGAAGGCAAAGATTAAAGGGAAATATATCCATGAGAGCAGATTCTTAAACCTATGTCAAGTGCTCAGATAAGAAATAGCTTCAGAGTAATGCTAGAAATAACCCAGGTTATTTTTGTTAGAGGACCCTTTTTGCTGAGCACCACAAAGGGCATGGGGAGAAACAATATGGTACAAATAATACTAAAAGGAGATTTGACTTATTTTTTACATTAAGCAAGGCAGAGGAGATTTTGATTACAGGAAGAATTAATAAGACAGTACTTAGAGTTAAGGAAAGAAAGAATAAGGCATGGGTGGGAGAGTAGGAAAAATGTGAGCATGTGTGTTTATGTGTGTTTGTACACAAAGAAGTCCCAGTAGTGAGAAAGGATGATGAGAAATAAAATGACTTTCTGTGTTAGTTAGTTAAAGGGGTACTGGTGCAAAGTACCAGAAATTGGTTGGCTTTTATAAAGGGTATTTATTTAGGATAAAAGCTTACATTACAAGGCCCTGAAGAGTCCAACTCAGGTTTGATTCCTCACCAAAGTCAGTTGCTACATGTTGAAGCAAAAGAGCGGGTGATCTCTTCTGATGTCTCCTTTATCTTAAGGCTCCATGGGCCTGGCTTCTTCTGATGTCAGCTGTAGGCTGGCATAGGACTCATCTCTCAAGGCTTCTTGGTTCAGTTGCTCTGGTCTCTTCACAAGGTCAGCTGTAAACTAGCAGACAAATGGTTCATCTCTCCCTAGGCTCCAGGAACAAAAGTGAAAAATATCTTTCTTCTTCTGTATCTTCTTCTGTGCCTTTTTGAGTGAATGAATACCCATTTATTCCAGCCCACCAAGGGGTGAGGACTCAACTCAGAGTCACACTCTACTGCTGTGGTCAAATCAAAATCCTAATCTAAAGATAATTTCGTCAAAGACATCCAGCTGAATTTAATACAAAGCGTATCACACCCAGAGGAACAGACCCATTTACAAACATAATCCTCCTTTTCAGAATTCATAAATAATATCAAACTGTTACACTCACCTTGCAGTTATCCTTTACACAGAAGATGAGAGAGAACGTTGAGGTCTTTGACAGATTATTCATGATGCAAGAACAGTGTCTCTTGTGCTCTGGGATGGTGAGCTATTCCGTCCTTCGGGGCAGGGCTAATGTTGCAGGACCCTGTGTGTCACAAAGTTTCATCCAACAAACACCCTGATGAAGAAAGCATTATGAAATAAAGCAAATGCCTGAAGAACCCAGGCATGTAACAGAAAACTGTGGAAGTTGGTTCAACACTAACAATGAGTTAGTAGTAAAAACAGTAGCAAGCTTAAGATCACAGGCCTAGAATAAAGGAGAAAGAAACAACTGACCTCTGTCTAATCCTTGACTTGGTGGAATGCAGTCCCACCAAATGTTACTATAGTGATACTATAGCCCTATCTTGAAGGTTCAGTAGATAATGTATGTGAAGTATGGCACAAATCTGGCACATAACAACTTTTATTTATTTTTTTTTATTTAATTTTTTTATTTTTTATTGACTTTGTAATAATATTACATTAAAAATACATATGTGAGGTCCCATTCAACCCCACCCCCCCACCCCCCCTTTTCCCCCCCCCCCCAACAACACTCGTTCCCATCATCATGACACATCCATTGGATTTGGTAAGTACATCTTTGGGCACCTCTGCACCTCATATACATTGGTTCACATCATGGCCCATACTCTCCTCTATTCCATCAAGTGGGCCCTGTGAGGATTTACAATGTCTGGTGATTACCTCTGAAGCACCATCCAGGGCAGCTCCATGTCCCGAAGACGACTCTTGACATAGAGGTGCAATGGACACAACCAATCCAATGTCCACATAGAAGAGGTGGCATTGGATTGGGAAAAGTGGACATAATGAACAAAGGGTATGGGGAAAGGCAGGAAGAGATGAGAGGTGGAGGCATAACAACTTTTAAATAGACATAGGTTATATTTATTAATTTACAGAGTTACAGGTGCATCTTAAATCATTAGCACTAGCTTTTACTTTTCTCTGGACTGTTGAGGCTTCTGATTCATAAGTACAATACACCATTAACAGAGTAGCCTGTTAGATTGTAGATAAGCAGAATTAATTCAGAAGCACGGTATCTATACCATTGTAATGACAGTGGTCTGTCTACTTATATCTAAACACAAGAACCCATACCTTTACTCTATGCTACATCACCTTGAAAAGTATAGGACATGACTTTTACTTTAACCAAAAAGTATAAGCTAAATGTTTCCATAATAGTGGTGATTCCAGAGTATGAATGAAAAACTTCAAAAGACTATTTTCCAAATAGCCACAGTTCATGCTCCTCAACCCAATAAATATTTATTGAGGACTTGCTCTATGAAAAATAATAACATGCATTATATGTTTCAAGTGCCTTATAATTTAGTAATTGGAAATAAAATAATTGAGTGAATAACTGTAACTTTAATCAGCTTTCTTTCTTAAAAAGACTCTTCTTCACCTGGAAAGACCTAGAAGATGACTTAACAATGACCATGTGGAAAAGAAAAATGAAATTTAAGAACCTCTCTACCCTCTTTAACATTAGTATCAAATTGGTAACTTCAAAATTGTCTTTCTCCTAGTAACTTTTCCCTCATCATTTTTTCTATTTTGATAATATATTATTTGAAAGTAAAAACGGATTCCCATTGCTCTAAGTACTCTGGTTATAAGTATTAATATTAGAGATCATAAATTGCTTATTAAAGAGTTCAACATGATGAGGTATGATCTAAAAATAACCTTAGTATTTTCCCCCTGCCTTCATATGTGCTTTGCTAAATATCCTTTACCCTTTTCTTGACAATAACTTAGATAGGACCCTTAGTTTTCTAGTGATGAGACTTCCACAATTTTCAGGTGGTATAATTGGGTTATTTCCAACTATTAAGATAAATTTTTCATTTTCTCATCCAATTCAAAGGTTTTTCTCTCCCCACCAGCTCACAGCTGACCAGTAGTGAAGAAGTTGGTTAAGGTCTCCTCTTTCTCTCTCCCTTCTCAATCTTTCTTTTCCTCTGCTAGTTCTTCCAGCTTGTGGGCAGGAGTAGTGGGTGAAAATTAAAGTTTTATTTAGTTAGCAAAATTTTCTTCAATTATCAAGTGCTAATAATAAGTATTTCATCATTTTCAAAAGTCCTCTGTCATACCAAATGAATCACTTAAAGGTGTTCCTGTGGGACTTTACCCATGAGGGATATCCATTTTGCCCCATTCCCTGATGCAGGCAATACAAACTCCATCATACACATGAGCCACAGCTGTATCCCACAGTGAACACAGCCAGAGCTCACTTGTGTGGGATCCTTCACAGATGATTCAAACCCATCTATGCTTTGCAATGATCCACTTTGCCAATGGGAAAAAGTGTGTCCCCTAGCCCTGACACTTGCTCCAGAAAGCCTCCCTACAAAACACTTTCCCAAGATAGCCAGGCACTCCTAGCATCGTTGCCCTCCAAATGTACATTCACACCCAGCTCTACCAAAACGATTTCAATCTGTGTTCACGGAAAGCACTGTGGGGTCTTCAAGTTTCTATGATTCAACACACTTCCGTCATTATAGTATATCTCTTCTGAAAAGCCCCCTCCCAATCTTTCTAAGGATTTATTTTGCTGCCCTTCTCCCTTGCCTAGGGGATGGAGGAATACTTTTATTCTTGCTTCATGGAGAAAGGACAGAACAACATAGTGCTATTTCCTCCTACGACAACTCTTCAAAGAAATGTCACATTGTGACATTCAAGCCTTTTCACCTGGGCTGTTGAGATAATAATTGCTAGATCAATATGGCTCTGTCTTCCCAAATCCTGAAAAAGTATGTGCTATACTTCTCTTTGGAATACATGCACCTTTTACATATTGTCAGAGTTAACACCTTTAGAAAAAGGGTATCTCCCCATATAACTTCCTGTTACAGCTGTTTCATATTTTCCTGAATTTCACAATACTTTATAATGATATCATTTTTTTTATACTATAAAGGCTTGGTAAAATACAAAAGAGCTTAAATATTATGGGGATGGTTGCACTAAGAACACTAATCATTTTTAAAATGCAAGTTTAACTGCAAATTAATAAATACATCCCTGGGAATATCTAGAAACTGAAATAATTTTTATTAAATTATCTCAGATAGGTTCCTCAAATCTGACACTGAGACAAGTGATATATTAACGAAGTACTTTAAGGAGAAAACAATGAGAAAGTTGTGGACACCAACAGGGAAGGAAATGCTGCACAGTGGAACTATTTCAAGCAATGTGCCTGGGCAGCTCCAGCCTGAACACGTAAGAGATCACTGGGATATTGGAAAATAAGTTGTCATGGGGTTATTCAACCCAAGCTTTACACTACTATCCCAGTCAGTTACTGACTGGGGTTGGGAGAGAAAGGGTTGGGTAAAACTAACAGGCATTTCTAGCTCTCTGTGCTCTAATTATTTTAGGACAGTCTAGTCAAAGAGCCAACAGTATCCCCCAAGGAGTAATCCTGAAAGGAAAATACAAGAAAACTCCCTGTTTCCTATTATTTTATTTTTGTTCAATATGGACATGGAGAAGGTAGAACAGAAAAAAAGATGATGTATTTAAATAGTAGTTGCATAATATAGCTAACAGATAGATAATATATTGCAATATTGGCACTTTTAAACTCTTTTCATGGAAGTTTTCCTCCAAGAACTTTTGTTAAACGAGGTCATTTTCTGCCTACCATAGAGAGAGAGCATATGTTTTCATAATGGCCTGTGTGAAACAACTACAGTGAAAAAAATTGGAATATATTATAATTTGTGTTTCTGAAGGGGAAATTACAATAAGTGAATGAATAACTATATATTCTGTGATAAATCATGGGTGGTTTATCAGACAAAAAGGTTTCACATAGTTAAGTTGTATACAGTATAAAGAGGAGGAGAAAGAGAATAATCTAAATGGAGGAATCAGTGTGAGCAAAGCTGAGAAGGAAGATAAATGTGTAGTGGGTGGGTGGGTAAGGAAGGAGGGGAAAACCTGGAAAAGTAAGCTAGGGTATTTTATGAAATTTATAAGGGTCAATCCATTTCAACAGGTACCTGGAAGCAGCTGACCAGGCAAGAAACATTAGATCATTGCATGTATTTGATTTAGGCTGTAGACTCAATTTTCAATGAGATATGTACACATCGTTGTTTTATTAAAATTATATTGATTGATGCTATATCAAAATTAAATAATTGATATACACATAAGTAATGTTCATCCCATGTCTAATTTGAACATATAAATAGTGGCTTTGAGGTCAAGAGAACAGCAACACATTTCTAAAGCCAGGATGGTAATGTCTTCGGAAAGAAGAAAAAGAGAATACTATAAGAAAATTTATAATAAATTATAAAAATAAGTAAATTAATTTGGCAAAAACAAATTATAAATTTAATAAAGATGCTAGCAGAGCTATGAAATCAAACTTGCATGCTAGAGCAATGCATGTTCACATTCAGCACAGCCTTCAAAGAAAGATCATCCAAGAAGTGTGGTAAAGTGCAAAGAGCACTAAGCAGTTTTGACTCCACTATTAACTACCGTTGTGACCATCTCTTAATCCTTCATTTTTCCTATTTTCCAAAATGAAGGGGTGGAATGAAGTGATCTGGTAGCTCTTTCTAGCTCTAAGCTTCTATTTGAAGAGGAGGTTTTTACATAATGGAAAGATCAGTGGTAAGGAGTATATCAACCAGACTAATTAAAGGGGATTTAACAGCACAAAAGCTATGTGGCTCATTAATGATCACAAGACTAGAAACTACGCAGGTTTTTTTATTCTTCCATCTTTTTGAAAAGTGCTTAATTCTCTACTTTGGTATTCATATGAGAATAATTTATATTGAGATGTTGGTGTCACAGTTAATGAACCTAATGAAGTTTAACCAGGCTCCGATTCCTTTTTGATTCAGATAATTGATCTTACGAAATATTTAAGTGTATGGATGACAAATATTTTGCAGTAATTCCTTGACCCCATTTTGTTTGTTTTTAATGTCTGCAATCTAAAAGCCCTTAATGCTGATTTTACCTATTTATTTTCAATCCAGAAACCTAATAACCATCCCATCTCTTTGCCTAAATACCATTCACAGTTTTCCCAACGCAACAGAAAACATGGTTTGTGATATTTTGCATCTCTAGAAAAAGTGCAGAGGGTGCCCCACACTTTCTCTTATAATTAATTGAGCTGCCAACAAGAACATACCTTTTCATGGCATTTACAATGGGGAAGTTAAGGGAAATGGATTCACTCTCACTTTAGCCAATGGTGAGTGAATAAAGGCAGAATCTGCCCCACAATGACGAGGAAAAGAAATTTTTCAAAAGTTAATCTATTTCAAATTCAGTCTGTTTGGCAACCTCTAATTAATAATTAACTGGTGTTTCAGGACAGATTAATTACATGGCACAAACCAAGCAATTGCAGGTAGATTTATTTAAATTATTTCCTCAGAATTCGAAGCAATTGGAGCCCACTATACCTGTTAATTACTTTCAAAAGTACTAAATGTAATTCCCATACGAAAGGTAGGAACCTGTTATTACTAAGCACTTATTTAACAAGTATATATTTCTCAGACTAAAGAAGAAAGCTATTGTGCAAAGAGCAGGATTTCTATGTCAAACCTGTTTAAATTTTTGAATCCTAGTTTTATCACATAGCAATGTGGATCTCTTTTGTCGGTGAAAATAGAGTTGCTGTAATGATTGATGGGGCCGGCTATTAATTTATCCACCAAATATCTACCAAAGGGGTAAATATTCAATGATTTTTCACCATGTCCAGAATATATTGCATTCATTTTTGTTGTTGACTATTCTATCCCCTCTAACTGGAATAGCTCTTATTTTTCTCTAGCTGGTTAATTCTAGGTGACTCTTCAAGATCTGTATCAGGGGTCAGTACATCTGCAGCCCATGCATGTTTTTGTACATAAAGTTTTACTGGAACACAACATGCCCATTCATTTATATATTGTTTATGTCTGCTCTCATACTACAACAGCAGAGTTGAATGACTGTGACCCAAACTCTACAGCTGAAAAACCTAAAATATTTACTATTTGGCCCTTTACAGAAAAAGTGTGCCCAATCCTTGATCTATACAAAATCTCCCCTTCTCTATGCTATCTTTCCTGACCAATAATGCGTTTGTTTCAAAATCTTCATATTGTGGTTTAACTATATTTTAATGGGAACTCTGAGAAGTAGAGATTGCTTTAATTTTCCTAATTTTTCACTCCAGCATAATACCTGACAGGCAAATGTTTTTGGTCTGGATATAAGAATAAATTATTGAATGATAGATTACCTAAATCAATATATAAACTAGATATCATTCTAATTAGAATTCAAATTAAATTTTAAAGTTTATATTGGAAAATACATACACCTGCAGTCAAAGCAACTTTTAAAAAGAAGGTCATTAAGGAAGTTTAGATATTTATTTATCAAAACGAAAAGAAAGACTCCTGACCATGGGGAAGTCATCCAACAAAATTTAACTTCAAATCTCCCAATGGGCTTCAGGTCTCATGAGACCATTCTAGATTAGATTTGTTACACAGCTGTGCATATGCACATGCTTATGGATGGCATGTATAACACTGCATGGTATTTATGTAGCTGTCCTCAAATTTGATTCAGAGCCAGTTTTTCCAGACTAGAATCCTCCTCCCAACCTCCTAATCTTTTCCTGTTCTTTCTGGTCCCTTAAATTTAATCTCCTCTGCACACAAAAGTACTACATTCCTGGACATGACTTACTATGAATTCTCTGTTATCACTCTTAATACATACTATATGTATTTAAATTATTCCTAATTTATATGTATTTTTTGAAAAAAATATGTGAAAATCTGGAGTTGTAAAGTTCCCTCTCATGCTCAAATATCATCCATTTTCATTCTTATATAAAAGAATATCTTGCCTGCTGTTAATTTCAGTGGTAAATTATCATGTTCTATGAAAGATAAAAATATCACCTGGCTTAATTACTAGCTGTACTGTTATTAGGATGTTCCTGTAACCACAGGAACATTCAGTCTGCTCTGAATAAAGGATGTTCCCAAATTAATTCCTCACTCCCTTTGTCAGTTTTACTTCTTTTGATTGAATAATGCCAAGGTCAAGCAACTTTTTTTAGACATTTAAAATTCCTTAATGCTTTAATCTTACTTTTATCTCTAAGGGTATTGTGGCTTTACCTTTATCTAGGCTGTAAAAATAGTGGTCACCACTGTGTTTTTATCTTTTAGGAGTTTGCAAACTTATTTCAAGTCTGCTTATATATGTATCTATGAATTAGGCCACAGTAATTTTCATTTCTTTTCTTCTGAATGTCTGCTGTCATAAGTTTACATCATGGTGATCCAAGTTTTTATCCAACTGCTATGGTTGCTATGTATTTCCCTTATAAAATCTTGCCCTTCCCCAAGTTTCCTGTAATATCACAATAATGCCATATTGTATTAATGCCTTAGAACACAGAAGTGAATCACTGGTGTTCAAACATAAAATGGAAATTACAATCCCAAATAGTTATGACAAATGCATTTTTTATAGCAATCAGAATAGAGAATTTTTGTAGTTACTGATGTCCTAGTCAACCATTATCCTGATTTCAACTGTTTTATTTATTAGCACCTATTATAATCTGATACCATTTCTTAGGTACTGTCTAGCCTATGTTAAAAAAAAATCTTTGAGCTGATACCCAATAAAATATCAGCATAAAGCTATATAATTAGAAACTCTTAAGAAAGAGACAATGTTTGAGATAATAATTGTATAGTATATATTTGTTTATTTATTTATTTGTTGACTGACTGATTTATTTTGGTCATTGAACAATCTTTTTCATTTTCTTCTAAAAGCTCCCCCAGAGAAGCTACCTCTACATTAGTGTGCCTTCTATTTAGTCATTTTAAGTCTATCAATCCAAGCATCCTATTTTTTCCTAGTAAAGGAGAGAGCATATGACCCATGCCACTTTTAGTATCTTCCTCTCTCTCTCTCTCTCTCTCTCTCTCAAAGGTTTTGAAACTTGACCAGTCAGGTTTAGTGACAAAAATGTTAAAAAAATATATTTCGAGACTGATATTCCCTGAATAGCAAGTTTAATGATGACACCTGGGTCACCTGGTATGACCAAGTATAGCATTTCACTGTCAATTTAACTCTCTGAGTCACATCATATCCTTCCAATAAAATTTCTTTTAGCCCTGTTGATTCAGAGTAAATTTCTTTCTCTTGTAACTGGTGAAGATTCTAATTCAGTCATTCTTAAACTTGGCTGCACATTAGAATCACTTGGGGAGTTTTAAACTCCCATTGCTAAGCTGCACCCTAGATCAATTTTATCAGAATTTCTGAAGGAGTGGGAACAGGCGTTAGAATTTGCAGGCTCCTCTGATCACCCCAATATGCAACCAAGTTGAGAACTACTGCCAAATTTCTACAAACAGCTGCCATTTACAGGATCCTTGTTGAGTGACAAGCATGTAATCTCATTATGGTTCTACAACAATTTAGAAGGTAGGAATTATTATTCTCATTTTCAAATGGGAAAACTTGATCATAGAAACTTTAAATTGTTGGAAGTCACAGAAAGTAAGAAATGAAGATGTAATTCATAATCTGATTTGAATTATATTACTTCTATTCACTGCTTTAATCAAATCTTAAGAACATGTGGTTAATCAATTTAGAACTGAATGTACCAGTGGTTTCTCATATTTTTAATAGAAACAGAAAGCTTTCTCCTCAATAAATGTTATGTGAAAATATGAATTCTCATTGACAAAATGATAGTCACTTAACTGAGGCAAAGTGTAATGATCTACACCACTCACTTTTTGCTCGTCCTCTTCCTGATCCACTTTGCAGGATGACAATGCCCCATAAATTGCAGGAAAGCCTCTGAAGCAGCCTAAAAGGAAGGGAGAAAAGAGAATAGAAAATGGATCATACATTTCTTATTCTCTGATAAAAAATAGCATATCAATTTACTGATGGAAAATTTGATCTTAGAGTTTGCAAATTCTAAAGGAAATTACCTAAAAGGAATAAAATTATCATTGGATAACATAATAGGTTCTCTTCTATGATCATTCAGAAGATGTTGTGATTCTTTCCTGGTTATCTCTTATGTAACAAAGTTATAACACAGTGGATATGATTTGATGGTGAGTTTACCCCCTCATTTTAACCCAAAGATTCAGTGCTACTGAATTTTTCCTTTCAAGGACTCTATAGGATGCTAAATTAATTGATCAGTGCTCCATTCTTGCTAGTATTTTCAGCATACATGCAAATAAAGATAACCCAACTAATCTTTTTTTTTTTTTTTAGTTTTCAAGGTACCACACAACTTTTTGCAGAAACAAAACTTTCCTTTGTTATTTTTCTTGCTGTGTCTGTTCCTTAACTGCTAAAACAAATACCCTACAATGGGTTGCCTTAAACTATGAGAATTTATTGGCTGTTGGTTTTGAGACTAGAAAAAGTCTAAAACTGAGGTGTCAGCAAGATGATATTTCTCCCCAAAGACTGTGGCTTTCTAGTGCTGACTGCTGGCGATCTTCATTCCTTGGATTTTCTGTCAACGGGCAATGCTTATGGTAGCATCGTCTCCTTTCTCTTATAAGTTCTGTTGACTTACACTTTCTGGCTGCTCCCTGTGCATTTCCTTTCTGTGTCCAATTTCCTTTACTTATAAGGACTTTAGGCATACTGGATTAAGTTTCACCCTCATTCAATTTGGGCACATCTTAACTAATAAGACCTTCAAATGTCCTATTTTAAAATGGGTGGAAACCTACAGGAACCCGTAGTGTTGAAACCGGAACATGCCTTTTCTGGGGGACATGATTCTATCCTCAATATTTGTAAATTCACCTTCTGAATTCTCTTTGATTTTTCTTTCATCAGTCACATTGCTCCATACCACTGACTGGAATTCCACTGTGAGCAGATCAATGTGGAAAATTGCAATTTGCCAACACATGAGAAAATTAGCAACCATTTCATGTCCTGAGATATTTATAATCATTCTGGAAAGAGGGACATATAATTTATGGGCATTAATAATGAAGTTTTGGGTAGGCACAAAGGATTTGGTAAATCCATTGAGGATGACAGTTGACTCTGGCCAAGAGACAGACAGCATAAACAGAAGAGAAATTAAATACCCATCAGCAAAATTCTTTACCTCCACATCTGAGACCCTAAATTTTTTAAAGATTTATTTTTATTTGTTTCTCTCCCCTTACCCTCCCACCCCCCTCCCCCCCGCCCCCCATTGTCTGTTCTCTGTGTCCATTTGCTGTGTGTTCTTTTTTGTCCACTTCTGTTGTTGTCAGCGGCACGGGAAACTGTTTCTTTTTGTTGCATCATCTTGCTATGTCAGCTCTCCTGTGTGTGTGGCATCATTCTTGGGCAGGCTGAACTTTCTTTCACGCTGGGTGGCTCTCCTTACGGGGCACACTCCCTGCGTGCGTGGGGCTCCCCTACACGGGGGACACCCCTGCGTGGCACAGCACTCCTTGCGCGCATCAGCACTGTGCATGGGCCAGCTCCACACGGGTCAAGGAGGCCCGGGGTTTGAACCATGGACCTTCCATGTGGTAGATGGATGCCCTATCCATTGGGCCAAGTCCGCTTCCCTGAGACCCTAATTTGACCACCTCATGCTACCTTGTCAACACCTGCCAATATAAGCTTTAACAAAGTGGGAAAATAGCTATGCAGAAAATAGAATCAATTCAAATTGTGGCTTTCTGGAAAGTAGAAATAGTTTACATTTTGAATCCTAAAGGACAGACCATCACCAATGAAAAGATGACTTGAAATGGAGACAGAAGTGTACATATGATGGAGGTCCAAAAATGCAAAGCTAAAAATAAAAAGAAGTAAAGTCTGAAGAGGGATTATAGAAAGATGGCAGAGTAGCAAGCACTGGAATTCAGTGCCTCCAACAAAACAACATTGAACTGGCAGGAACTATCTGAATCAACCACTTTGAAACTCCAGAGTCTAGGGAAACACTGTGCATCATCCTGGGAGGAGTGAAAGGAAGAGACTGATAATTAGCAATAAAGAACAGTGAGTTTCTTTCCTGCAGCATCTACTATCCCCCTCCCCCAACCTCCTGGCCAGCAGCACGGGGGACTAGAACTTTGGATCCCAGCTCAGTTTGTCGGTGCCAAGATGTGACATAAAGAACTAGTCCTATAAACTTGGTGAAGTGTGGTATGATCCCATATATCTACCTTTGACCAGCTACTTCAGATTGCTGGGGGTCAGCTCTGAGTATAGCCATTGCTCCAAGCACCCTGGGGCAAAGGCAGCAGAGGAATCCTACAAACTGTAAACTTCCTCAAAACTGTGGAAAACAGTTAAAGGGCTGCATTAATCAGGCAAAAAATGATTTAAGAAAATGCAGCTTTAAAGATGTAGAAGAATTCCTGGAAACCTTGGTGGCCCCTCCCACACCCTTTCCATACTTCAGCGTGAAGCCAGTTTGTGCTCCCATTGTGGATCCCTGGCCCTGTTGCAGAAGAAACAGATTGGTCCCTGCGTGCATAGTAGGGTGCATCTATGTCAGTGCCAGTTTATTGGATGCAAGTCTGAGAGACTGGAAGTCTGAGAGATTGCCCTGGGAACTTGTCTCTGACTTGCCTTCCAAGAGTTTGTCCTGAGTCTGGGTCAAAAGACTACTTGGAATAAGTCACTCAGAAGAGTACCCCAGAGGGGTTGGAGCTCTGTTCCAAAGGGAGTAGAGGAGGCATTCACTCAAATTCCTGTGGATTGCAAATGTGAAATTCCTGGGGCCATTAGCAAGCACAGGAGAAGAATAAACAAGCTCCCTGGCTCCAGGCTGAGGTTAAAGAGAAGCACAAATAAGATGGAGAGGACTCTGCCTTCCTATTTATGCCAGACTGAACTGCTTAATAGGAGACCACCAACCAAAGATCCAAAGACAATGAAGGGTGCTTTTTGCCTTGGTTTGTTAGTTTGTGTTGATTAGCACCTGGCATTCAAGAAAATCTCTGTCATATCGCAAGCTGGATACAAATTTGAGGGAGAGCCCAGTCACTGAATCCCAGAGTTTAGATTTTTTAAAACATGAAAATGTAGAGCATGCAACAAAAGATTACAAGACAAAGAAGAAACAGAAAATGATGGCCTATCTAATTTTTAAAAAAAATAATAGAATTACTAATATTAAACAAACAAACAAACATGAAATCGCAAGTGTTGGAGAGGATGCCAAGAAATGTAAACACTCATTCTTTGCTGGTGGCAAAGTAAAATGGTGCAGCCACTGTGGAAAATAGTTTGGCAGTTCCTCAGAAAGTTAATTATGGATTTATCATATGAGCTGGCAACCCCACTAAGACCCAATAGATTTGAAAGAAGAGGTATTAGTCAGCCAAAAGGGTGCTGATGCAAAATACCAGAAGTTGATTGGTTTTTATAAAGGGTATTTATTTGGAGTAGGAGCTTACAGATATCAGGCCATACGCCTAAGTTACTTCCCTCACCAAAGTCTGTTTTCACATGTTGGAGCAAAATGGCTGCCAGCGACTATGAGTGTCCAGGCTTCCTGGGTTCCTCTCTTCCAGGGTCTTGCTTCTCTCTGGGTTCAGGGTTCCTCTTTTCCCAGAGCTTGCTTCTTCCTGGGCTCAGGGCTCCTCACTTCCTGGGGCTTACTTCCATTTCCTGTGTGAGCTTAATTCCCGGGTCTCCAGCTTAAGGATTCAACATCAAACTCCAATGTCAAAACTCCAACATCAAAACCCTCACCTCTCTCCTTTGCCATGCCTTTTTTCTGTGAGTCTCTACCCACCAAGAGGCTGGGTACTCAACACCTTGATGACATGCCCTAATCAAAGTCATAATCATAATTTAATCATGCCCAGGTACAGACCAGATTTTAAACATAATCCAATATCTATTTCTGGAATTCATGACCATATCAAACTGCTACAGAAGGGACTCAAACAGATATTTGGACACCAATGTTCATAGTGACATTATTCACAATTGCCATAAGATGGAAGCCGTCTAAGTATCCATCAACAGATAATTAGATACATAAAATGCTATATATATGTATATACATACAATATAATACTATTCATCTCTAAAAAGGAATGAATTCCTAGTGCATGCAACTACATGGATGAAATTTGAAAACACTAGGTTGATTATAATATGCCAGACACAAAAGGACAAATATTGTTTAGGGTGACTAATATGAAATAATTAGAGTAAGCAACTCAAAAAGTCTAAATCTAGATTATAGATCACCAGGGGACAGGGTGGAAATGGAGAATGGAAAGTTGAGGCTTAAAATGTGTAGGGTTCCTATTTGGAATGATGAAAATGTTTTGGTCATGCATGGTATTTATGGTAGCACAATATTGTGAACATAAATAGTTCTGAAATATATATCTGAATGTGGTTGAAAGGGAAAATGTTATATTAAATATATGGTAACAAAACAAATAAAAATAAAAACATGGAACTACTTTACACAATCAGAGAACACTGAATTAAACCATGGACTTTAATACTATAATTGTAAAAATGTACTATAATCATTTTAAATATTCCACACCAATGCAAGGTGTTAACGATAAGATATATAAGTGAACCCTGTATTTTATGCATTATTTTCTGTAAATCCACAATTTCACTATAAAGGAAAAAAAGACAGAGAGTGTGCTTTATTGATGCACACTTTTCGAATTTCATATTCTTTAAACCACGAGTCAGTTAATTCCCATTGTTTAAGGAAAAAATGATATCTAGAAAACCCCCAAATCTTTACAAACTAAACAATCCTCCAAATGACCTATGGTTAAAAAAAGCAAGCACATAGGAATTTTAAAGTATTTTTAATTGAAGGGTAAAAAGGAAAACTAAATATTTTTAACTGAAGGAGAATTAAATTCAAAAGCTGGTAGTATCCCCTCTTGATGTAGAAGGGGACTGGACATAGCCATCCCAGGTCCACAAGATGGAGGAATAGAGTATGGATTAGAGTGGACTTACTGGTGTTCTCCTGGGGAAATATTGTGATTAGTAAGGGAAGAAATTGTGGTAGTGATGTGGAGAGGGTGGCCATGGTGGCTGCTGATGGTCGGGAGAGGGAAGAAGAGATATGGTGTGGGGGCATTTTCAGGATTTGGAATTGTCTTAGGTGGTGCTGCAAGGACAGATGCTGGACATTGTGTGTCCTGTCGTGGCCCACTGGCTGGACTGAGGGAGAGTGTGGACTACAATGTGGACCACTATCCATGTGCTGCAGCAGATCTCCAGAATATATTCGCCAGGTACCGTGGATGTGCCACAATGATGGAAGAGTTTGTTGATGTGGAAGGGGTGGTGAGGGTGGGGTGGGGGGTATATAGGAACCTCATATTTTTTTAATGTAACATTTAAAAGAAAATAAAGAAGAAAAAAATGAAAAAAATGAAAAAAATTAAAAATTAAAAAAAGCTGGTAGTATCCAGTTAAAGCAATAGTTGGCAAGATATTTGTAGCATTGGATATTTACATTTAAGAAGACAAGTGGTCTAAAATATATGATCTAAGATTCACCGTAATAATCAAGAATAAAGAACAATGAACCCCAAAAAGAATGAAATAATAAAAAACAAAAGTTAAAGAATTAAAAAATAGAAAATCAATAGCAAAATCAAGAAAACAAAAAACTACTTCTCTGAAATATTAATAAAATTGGTGGAGTTTGAAGTAGGCTGAAAGAAAAAGAGCAAATACACAAATTACCAGTATCAAATGAAATGAGGGTATCACTATACATCACAGAGATAATGATTGATTTGAAAATATTATTACTATTAATTTTATAATTTACACAAAAGCCCACATAACGAAAATAAACCCTAGAATAACAAGAAAACATGAGGATTCCTTTATCTATTAATATTATATCAATTGAATTTATTATTTTATCAAACGAAACAAAATCAAAATTCTCCCACTTTCAGCTTCATCTGGCTTAACTAGTACATTCTTCTAAATATTTGAGAAATAAATTATTCCCATTCTATACAGACTTTTCCAGAAATTCATCTACCAAAGAAGATGAAAACATCACAGGAAAAATAATCTATAAACTAACATCACACAGGAAAACAGAAGCAAAAAATCTTTAACAAGATATTAGCAAACTAAGGCAGAAAATCGAATCACGACCAAAAGAGCATATTCTACACATGAGAGGTTGGCTTAACACCAAAAGCAAAACAATATAATTCACCATATTAGACTAAAAATGAAAAATAGAAAATCTATATGATGTATAAACGTCAAATAAAACATTTGAAAAAATTTTGTAGAAATTCATCAGACAAAAGAACTCAATGAATCAAGAGTAGGTGATATTTTCCTCAACCCAATAAAGTGCACTTATGAAACAAAACAAAACATGAAAACCTAGAGCAAATACCATTCTTTATGGTGAAAGATTGGATATTTCTAATCAGCATTATACAGGAATTCCTGGTCAACCAATAAGGCAAGAACAGGAAACATAATATGAACAGATTAGAAAGAGGGTTAAAATGGACTTTATTTAGAGAGGAATAAATTATATATGGATAAAATCCTGAAGAATCCACATGAAAAACACTAGAATTAATTGAGTTTAGAAAGTCAGTCAACATTAAAAAATCAATTATATTTCTGCCTATTAGCAACAGGTAATTGAAAATTGGAATACAGATTCATTTCCATTAACAAAACCACCAAGATATTTGAAATAGGTAAAATTTAACAAAAACTGTGAAAGCTACAAAATATAATTAAAGAACACTTAAATGAAATGTGCACCATGACATGGATTGGCAAGATTCAACATTGCTAACATTAAGTTATTCTATGGATCCAATATAATTCCAATCTGATTGTCCAACTGATACCTAGAAATTTCAATCAATATATAATGTATGCAGCCTTGTGTTTATTGAATGTTTCAGTAGTACAAAATTGTTTTAATTCTTTACCGGCTTCTTCAAAAACAAACGATGAGCTTAAGTTCAGTATTTCTGTCTGCTGGAATGTAGTGTGTACCTCCATCTGTACTACTATGTTACCAATACTTTTTTCATACCTTACCATCATCAAAAAGTTGTTGGCCATCTCTTGCCAATTTGTTTATCCCCTTATTATTATTATTTTTGTTCTTGACGCTTTAGTGAAGATTTGGGAGAGAGAGGAGACCAACATGTGATAATATTCTTTAACCAAAAACTAGATTAGCACATGGTCATGGCTGCTTTAAAATCTGAGTTTAGAAAGCTTCCTTAATAAAATGTTTATTTAAAAATTTGCCTCTGCTAGCTATTATGGATACAATGTCTATAATTTTGAAAAAAACTGCAAGTTATATTTTAACCATATCTAATTGAAAGATGAGAATATCAAGACTCAGAGATGGAAGGCATGCCTAAATCCACACAACTATAAAAAGTGGACCAGGATTTGAATTTAGTTGAAACTTACTGATGATAATGCCTCTCTTGAAAACTTCCAACACTGAATGTTGTGATGTGTACCCCATTTTCTGTGTTTAATATGTTCAATTATTTAGCATTTGTTTCTAGAGTTTTTTAACTGTGTCATTTATGATATGTGTTTGTGTATGTTTGTGTAAGCATTTGGTGTGTGTGTGTCCAGTGTTTGCCCTACCTGTCAAGCTAGATTATATAAACATTAAGGTCAGATACTTCCTTCTATTTCATTGACACTTGAATACACACCTTCCTTCTTTTATAGGGTCCTGCTCAGAAGGAACTTGGTGATTGTAATGGATCACCAAGATTTTTGAAGAGAGAAAAAAAGACCACTGGGTGAATTTAGCATGGAAAATGGCAATGTAATTTTTGTCCTGGAGGAAATGATTTTAGAGAATCAGAGAAATCTGGCTTACCTGGTTTGTCCTTGGTTACTGACTTCAAATTACCAAAAATAAGGCTGTGCTTAATATACTAGTAGTCATATCAAAATTTGATATGTATATATGTTTACATATGATTAATTTGGGCTTCCAAGTAGTTTCATCATATTATACTGAGCAGTTAAGTCACAAAATTATGACAAACATTAAATATGGCGAGTGCATAGACCCTAATAGTTCAGGGCTTCATCAGTTCATCCAAACATTTCCATAACCTATTTCCATTAATAATGTACTGATTTTTCTACATGAGCATGTAAGGACACAGACTTTTTTTTGATTAAAGAAGTTGTAGGTTCACAGAAAAATCATGCTTAAAATACACAGTTCTCTTATAACAACCTATTACTAATATATTGCATTATTGTGATACATTTGCTATAATTCACGAAAGAACATTTTTATAATTATACTATTAACTATAGTCTATTATCTACTCTTGGTTTCACTGTGGTGTACAGTCTATGGTTTTGAAAATTTTTATTCTAGTAACAAATGAGCAACCTAAAATTCCCCCTTTAACTATATTCACATATATAATTCAGTGCTTGGATATTTACAAGTTCTGCTTCCATATGACATCAGAACACAATTTTTCAAAGTTCTCTGCCACTTTATAACATGGATTGCCTTTTCCCCAATTTCTAAAAACACTCATCTTTTCCTTCTAAGACCTCACTGTAAGTATTTTTAATGTCCAGATTTCTGTTAACATATTGTTCATGATGATATATGTATTTTCTAGAATGATAGAAAATTTCTCTATATAGCTCTCTTGTTTCTGAGCCTTCATCAGAAACATCTTTAATATTCATAACTCTACTAAGTCTCTTCAAATAATCTAGGATTTCTCTATCAATTACCTCAAATGTCTTCCAACTTCTATGCATTACCCAATTCCAAAGGAACTTCTAAAATTTTAGGCATTTTTAATATTTATTTTGTTTTGTTTTGCTTTGTGGGATTGCAGTCCCTGCAGTTAATTCTTCATTGGTAGAAGCAGAAGTTTCTATGTTGTATTCTTTTTTTTCCCCCTTGATTTTGACTTAAATAAAAGCACATCCTGGTTTAGAAGAAAGTCTTTAATTAAAGTACAAAAATAGAATAAAATATAAATTCTTTCATGTCTTTAATAATAATTCTGTGTTAGATAATCCCAATTACTAAGAAATTTTTATTAAAATATAAATGTTTGTAAATCTTTTAATCCCATGTATATTAACTTCTATGTCATAAACCCCAATAATAGCAACAACAAAAATAAATCCATGCTTACAAAGTCAAGAATTTCTGTTAAAAAATTATAAGAAAATGCCATGTTATATTTTCTCTTTAGTTTAAAAGGTGATCATTTTAATCACTAAAAACTCTAATTTATAGAACTTATTTCACTGAAAGTGCTCAAAAGAGCAAAACCAAGCAAGTAAAAGATCAAGCTTTAATAATGTATCATTCATATAGTAGATGGTATCCAGGTGAGGGTAGAAAAGGAAAGTCTACTTCTAGGATAATATTGCTATAGTACTAAAGAATTCCACTAAATTTTACACCTCTACCCAAAATACCTGATGAGTAAAATCATACAAAATATAAGAACAAACATTTTGTTTACATATTAAGTAAACTTATCAAAATAGATGTTTATTCTTAGATAATTCAACATCAATAAACTCATGAAAATGCAGAACAAAAGAGAGAAAATGAATTTATTTTATAAGAAAAGGGTGAATTAGTTATAGATACAAATGAGGTTTTACATTTTTTAAATTATGTGTTCCTCCTGACTCTATCCCATTTTCTTCGGACTCTATCCCATTTTCTTCGGACTCTATCCCAATGATATCTTGTCCCTTTCATGCCACAAACTTCGTCATCACAGTCAACAATAACTTTCAAACTGTGAAATCCAATGGCCATTCTCAATTTTCACCTTTGCAGAGGTCTTAAAGTATTTGAAACAGGCTATCTCAATCTCCTAGGGGAATTATTTCTTCACTCTGCTTCCTGGACAAGATGCAATTCCAATTCTCTTCCTACCTCTCTCCTTCTCAGTATCTATTAATGGTTCTTCCTCCTCTCTGTGACCTTCATATATGAATATACTACATGGGTCAGGCTTTGGCCTCTTCTCTCACTTATCTACACTCACTTCTCAAATGAACCTAACAAGTATCTTGACTTTGCTTACAATATTTATTAGCAGATGAACCTCAAGAATCTATCTTTGGCCCAGACTACTTCCCTGAACTCCAGACTTTTATATTTAATTTTATACAGTGTGTCTTCATTTAGACATCAAATAAATATTTAAAGTTAACTGTCCATTCTTTCATATGTTCCATTGCAACAAATGGCATTAATATCAATAATTTTCAAGACAAAAATGTTGTCATCAACCTGAATCTATCCTTTGTTTCACAACCCAAATCTATTCCATCAACAAATCATATTAATCCCAAATTAATATTTTTGTAACTTTTTGGTAGTTTAAGTCTTTTATGGACCCCAGAAAATTATGTTCTTAAATTGGTCCATTCCTGTGTGTGAACCTATTGTGAATCTTTCATTACATTAGATTCAGTTAAGGGTCAGTTGATTAGATTACTCCAGTAAAGCATAGCCCAGGGTGGGTCTTTATCCTCTACTGGAAACTTTTATAAACTGGAATTGGAGAGGCTGCAGAGACAGAGACAAACACCCAGAAGCTGAGAGAGAATGTCCTGGGAGCCAGAATCTGAAATCAATGAAACACAAGTTGAGAGGAGACCACTGAACCCTGACACTGAAAGCAAGAAGACCCAGAGGAGAGGGAAGAGATGAGCAGAAGCCACCATGGGCCAGATTGCTCATGCTGCAGCTCAGGGAGAAATCATCTCCTGATGATAAATTCATTTAGACACTTTCATTGTCTCAGAATGGTAAGCTTGTAAGTTAGTAAATCCCCATTGTAAAAGCTAATCCATTTTTGGTATATTGCCTTGGCAACCTTTAGCAAAATAAAACTCTTCTATTGGTCCAAACTGCTATCTTCTCTCCTCTGGATAATTACAATAGCCTCATAACTGGTCTTCTTGTTATCACTGTTGCCCCCAAGGATTAGTTCTCTACACATGATTATGTTTATTTAAAAACAAAAGCCAAATTATGCCATACTTATGCTCATAATTACTGATGGCATCCCAATACACCTAGAAAAATCACAAATCTTGACTTTGACCCCTTGATCCTTCTCTGACTTCATCCTCTAACATTCTATATTTCAGTCACTCTTTTACAGGCCTATGACTCTCCTTGCTCATCTTCAAATACACCAAACACACTTCCACATCAAGTCCTCTGGATTTGTAGTTTCCTCACTCTGGAATTTTCTTTCCCATTAGTCACAAGACTTGTTCTTTGTATTTCATGTATTTGTTCAAATGTAATTTCCTCAAAAAGAGTTTTTATGGACATATTATATAAAAAATTATTTCTGAGACATTTTGCCACCTTCTACTCTCTTATATAGCATCTTCTTCCTTTATTCTATACACTACCTGAAGATAGTGAACATATATTTTAGTATTTTAATTGTCTGTACTACATCCTAGAATATAAAGCTCACAGTGGCAATGTTTTGCTCATTGTTGTAACTACAGGAACTAGAAAATGATCTTGCATTTATCAGCTGCTCAGTAAATATCTATTGGAAAAGTAGATGTAATAAATATCTATAAAATATGTAAAGGGTCAAATTGACTCAATATGAAATTAAAATTTTCATTAACAAGTTATATAGATTCATTCTGTAATGTAGTGGTGGGCAAAATTTTCTGTAATGGACCAGTTAGTAAATATTATTTGCAATATTTTAGGGCCACTGGTGTCTGTTGCAACTACTCAGTACTGTCACAGTAATATGAAAACAACCATAAAAAATATATGAATGAAGGGACATAGCTGTATTCCAGTAAAACTTTATTTACCAAGACAAATGATGAGTCAGATTTATCTTATGGGCTGTAGCTTAACAATCCCTGCTATACTTTCTATAATAAATATATATATTAAACATGTATCTATCTATCTGTGAAATAGGTGCTATATATCAACAAAGTAAGTTTTTCCAAACCCTCATGGAATAGATAATATCTATTGTATAAAATCTTTACTAAGACAGATAAAAAGAGGGAATATCTTCAAAAAATTTTTATGAGGCTGGTATAATCTTAACAACAAACCTAGGCAAACACAGTTTGATAAAGGAAAATTATAACTCTATTATTTATGAATATCAATACACAAATCTTAAATATAAGTTAATTAAGTGAAATTACTGTATAAAAATACCACTATCAACAAGAATGTTTCCCAAGAATGTAAATGTGTCATTTGTGCTAGGCCCTGTTATAAGTGCTTTATATAATAAGTCCATTTTGTATTATGAAATACATCTTATACACTTATACTTCTGATTGGATACAATTTCCCCTGAGAAATTGAATGGAATGTAAACCATATAGATAAGTAGGAGAGCTAATACTCAGAAATTCCTGAGAGATACACCTGTTGCTGAAAGCTGGCTATTAAATGTTCTTTAATACTTGGTGTGTAAAAAAGAATGCAACACATTCAAATAGTGTCATCGTATAAAAATTGCCAAGGCTTTAATTCTTAAAGTGTTTGAACATTGCTTACTACTTCTACTTGGTTCTATTGCTCTGTTACGAATTGCCACTAATGTAGTGGCTTAAAATGGCTTAAATATGTTCTCTTACAGGTCTGGATGTCAAAGGTATAAAACTAGTTTCACTGGGCTTATGTCAAGGTGTTGGCAGGGCTGGGTCCTTCTGAAGACTTTGGGGGGAGAATCTGTTTTCTTGTCTTTTTCAGCTTCCAGTGGTTGATCACCTGTTCTCCCTGGCTTGTGGCTCTTCTCATTGCCTTCAAAGTGCATTGTGCAAATTGCTGCATCTGTTATCATTTCTTCTCCTGATCCCTCTTACATCCCATTTATAGGAATAAGGATGCTTGTGATCACATTGTCCACCCCCTGGATAATCCAGGACAACGCTTCTGCCTGAAGACCCTTAATTTAATCACAACTGCAAAGTCTCCTTTGCTATATGCAGTAAAATTCAAGGCTTTGGGGATCAGGGTATGGACATATTTGGGAGATATTATTCAGGCTACTATACACTTTAAATTTTCTAAACTTGATACTCAATATTATTTTCTCCCTCAAAACACTTATCAATGCCTAAATGAAAAGGCATGTGCTGGTTGCTATTATGGAAAACAGAGAAGGCTGAGAGATGGTCCTTGTCTTCCAAAAACTCATAATATACCAGATAAGTCAGAGGCAGAGCCAAAAATAATAGATTCAACTGGAATCTAGGTAGATGTACTCCTTTTATTCTCTACTGCAAAAGCAGAAAGATATGTTTTAATTCTCTGAATATTTTCACACTTCAATTGACCAAACAAGCCAGTATCTAAAATGGTAATTTCACAGTAGCACTGCATTCAAAGTTCAGTGCATGTGGCATTTAAGAAGCCATGACTACATTTTAGTGTGCTATGAATCTATAAAAGCATCTTCTGTAATTTTATTATCAGAAGCAATAAAAGATATATATTCCTTAAAGGTAGCATCTAAAGCAGTTGTTCCTAAGCACTGGTTTTGGCCTTCTACTCCATGATGCGTATTTTGCTTGTCTGAGATCAATGGGGGAAAAATATATAAAGATGCAAGAAATTGTTTAAAAAAAACTAATTTTTTTTTTCAATTTTAAGATTGACCTGTCTGTCCTCACCATTTTTCTTTTTCAAAAAAGTTAGGAAACATTATGATAAATTGTTTTCACTTGAAAAATTATTATTTAGTAAACTTACACAAAAAGCAAATTAATACCCACATGTACATATTCTGGTTTATAACATTAATAAATCTAGGGAAAAAATGATCTAGAGCTTGGATGAATTAAATGAACAAAATTTCAGTTTTAATCATATCTATAATTGTGTAGCATTTTAAAATTTACAAAACATATGTTTCTCTATTAGCTAAAGTGAATCCCTCCACCAAAATAAACCTAAGAAGAAATATGGAAACAATTATTATTTTTATTTTGTAGGTTAAGAAATTATAACACAGAATTTTAAATGACTTGTCAAAATTATTCTAATTCATATATTCACTTCCATAGAAATATACACCTGTTTACCCTTCCAATATGTCATTTTAAAGTTTTTTTTATTGTTAGCAAGTTCTTGGAACATTCCCTCCTCTCCTTGTACTAACTGAAACTTGGTTCTTCCCTGATATCCTTGAAGTCTACTAAAATGATTGACATTCTCTCCGTTGCACTTGAACAAATTGCAAAAACATACAAGATAAAATATCTTATGGGAATGAAAGACACAATCCAATTTTTTAAAAAGTTTTATTATTTTAATTTATGTTTTGGCTTTGTTTTCAGGGAGGTTTTAGATTACAGAAGGGTGGAAACTGTGGTAGGGGAGGGTCACTGATGTGGCGTAGAAGTAGTGGGGATATGTGTGGGGAGGGGTGAACCTAAGGCATGCCTCTATGGAATATGAATGTATTCAAGTGGTCATGGGGTATTGTTTCCATGGGTGGAGACCCACACAATAATGGAAAGAATGTTGAATTTCCATTCTGGTTAGTACTGCTACATTCTCTAACAGAGTGGCAAGAATCATAGAGTACATGGACAGTGTACTCTAAGCCAAGTCCTTGATAATGATGCTTGTCTTAAGAACCTTGCTCTTCTAAAATTGAAAATTAGCTTAGTATTATATATTGCCTAAGAATTACCTCCTGAAAGCCTCCTTTTTTGCTCAAATGTGGTCTCTCTATAAGCCAAACTCAGCATATAAATTCACTACCTTTCCCCAGTATGGGACATGACTCCGGGGGATGGTACCAAGAGATTATTACCAAGCTTCAACTAGTAATGCATTTGGAAAAGACCTTGAGCAAAAGGGAGAAATATTAAATTCAAATGAATTTTCATGGCTAAGAGATTTCAAAACAAGACAGAGGTTACACTTATGCACATCTCAGTACAGACTGCCACAGTTAACAGTGCCTCAAGAAAGAGGGTTCCTAAGGGCTCTAGAGACATCTAGACACTATAGGAAGTCCAGACAGACCCAGGAACTTGGCACCCTTCAGTGGGCCTTACCTTGGAATATATGATAACTCCAATGTATCGGAGTTAGACTTATTTGTAATTTTCCTACATATGGCTCTTCTGCTGCTTTTATTTGAACTGCAAAGTAGCTCTATATCTGTTAAATATATGTCCCAGAGACTTAAATCCTCTGGCTGTTCATATGCTGGTTGAGCCCTGAATTTCAACAGGGTTGCAACACCTACTCTCCAAATCCTTGGACTTGCCCAGGACAACTAATAAAAGGAAAATGCTCATCACAACTAAACAAACAAACAAACCAGAAAGTATCTACAAGCACAAGCAAAACAGTTCCATCCATCTGCCCCATGAGATCTAAGATGCCTTTCCATCAGAAGCAGAATGGGCATCACCATCCCAATATCAAACCAACAAAAAGGGGACTGCAACTATGGACTAGAGCAGATTTATTACTCTAGTAATGGGAGAACCTGTAACATTGGTATAAAGCAGTGGTCACCAAAGGTTCTGAAGGGAGGGGAAGGGAAGAACAGGTATAACAATGGAGTGTTTCTGAGACATTGGAATTGTTCTGCATCACATTGCAGTGGCAGTGATGGATACAGGCAATTACGTGTTCTGTGAAAACCTATAAATTTGTTCAGTGCAAAGTGTAAAACATAATGCAACCTACTGTATTAGTCAGCCAAAGGGGAGCTGATAAAAAATACCAGAAATCTGTTGGCTTTTATGAAGGATATTTATTTGGAGTAGAAGCTTACACTTAGCAGGCCATAAAGTGTAAGTTACTGCCCTCACCAAAGTCTGTTACCATGTGTGGGAGCAAGAGGCTGCTGATGTATGTGAGGGTTCAAGCTTCCTTTTCCTCTTAAGGTTCCGTGGTTCCAGCTTATAAATATCAGGTGTAGGCTGAAACAAGTCTCGTCTCTCTCCCAGGGCTCGTTTCTCCCTAGGCTCAGCTGCTCTGCTTTCTCTACAAGGCCAGCTGTAGATGATCAGTCTAATGTCTCATCTCTTCCCAGGGCCTCTTCCATGTCTTAATGACCTGACACAATCAAAGCCCTAATTGAAATTTAATTAAGTAAAAGTGAAATCTCTGAGTCCAATCCAATCTAATATGCCCAGAGGAATAGACCACTTCACAAGCACAATCCAATATCTATTTTTGGAATTCATGAACAGTATCAAACTGCTACACCTATAGACAATTGTTAGTAGCAATCCCTCAATATGTGTTCATCAATTTTAACAAATATACCACATTAATGAAAGATGTTGTTAATGGAGAAAAATGTGTGTGTGCGGTGAAGGGGGTGGGATATATGGGAATCCCCAATATTTTTGTTGTAACATTTATGTAATCTAAAGCTTCTCTTAAAACAAACAAAAAGTAAGAGCAGTGTTCTGCAGTTTCCTGAGAAAAAGAAACAAAAATAGATGTATTTGAGAAGGAAGCCAGACACAAAAGACCATATATTGCATGATTCCATTTTAGGAGAATGTCTTGAAAAGGTAAAATTGTCAAGACAGATAATAGATTAGAAGTTGCCTGAGTCTCTGCTAGTTAATAGGGATTAACTTAAATAGATATGAAGGATATTAGCAGGGTGACAAAAATATACTAAAACTAGATTATGGTGATGACTGCACATATTGGTAAACTTCTACAAATCATTGAACTGTATATGTAAATTGGGTGAATTTTATGGCATGCATATTAAAACTCAATAAAGTTTAAAAAATGTTAGAGTAGTGAAATTAAACATTTTCCAAAAGTGGGTTTAGTTCCTCACACATCCAGATGCTGACACAATTGAAAAAAAGTCAGTTACTAATCTAGAAGAATACATTATTTCTAGCTGTTAAGTGATTGACACATTTTGACAATTAAATTAAAACAGATGCCATAGAAAATTAAATATGCAACCCCAACTTTTCTTGCTAAATGCAATAAAGCAGGGGGGAAAAAAAAACAAGCATTCCAAACATAATATTTAGGATGATCTCCAAGAGGTAGAAGAGTTGATCGATAATGGTTTTTAATATGCATTTTTAGGTATATAGAAAAACACAGTGTCCCAATACTCCCCCCTTCCCCATATAATATTTTAATTTACATATTTTTTTCTTAAAAGTTGGAAGTACTGTGTTTCTCAACTTAAGAGAATGAGATAGTATGGAATGCCTGCTTTCCCCTAACCCTCATCTATATATACTTAGGATTTAAATTAAATTAAATTAAATTAATTAAATAAAATCATCTAAAATAAGATTAAAATACTAAATTTATTGTATCAGAGTTTTTCAATCTTAGCAGTGTTTTGGGTATTTTGGTCCTAACAATCCGGCAGATTGGAGGATATTTGGCAGCATCCTTGACCTCTTTCCACTAGTTCTCAGTAGCATTCCCCCAATCTGATAACCAAACTGTTTCCAGGCATTGACAGATATCCCCTGAGGAACAAAATCAATCCCAGTTGAAAACCAGGGATCTGAGTATTAGAGTAGTTTTGTAATTAATTTTTAGCAAGATTTTGAACACAAGCATTATTTTCATCATTTTCCCCTATTCATCTCAAAGTATGCTTTTAATTGGAGGCTGATTATTCATAATACTGATTAGACAAAGTCCAAAATACAAGTATACCTGGTGTCTGCAGCAGTCGCAGGGAAAAAGGAGACAGTGTTTCATAGCTTTCACTTTTAGCTCTTTTTGCAGGATGAGGGCAGCTGGAAAAGCTTGGAAGATTCACATATTTATGGGGTGAGTAGACATGGGATATGTTTAACTTGTAAAGATATAGATGTATAAATGTCATCTATAAATAATAAGTATAAAGAATAAGTATATTTGAATTAAATAATAAAATTATTATAAAATTTAAGTATACTTATACTTAATAATAATAAGTATACGTCCTTATTCATTTCACCAATATTATTTTGTTCAAACTAATCTATATAAATAGGCTATTTGTACTTCAAACATATGTAATAATTTTTTGTCTCACAAGTGTTTCATTTGGTTAATTACCAGGCATTCTATTTTAATACATAATGCAGGCCTTCCCACTTTACAAGCTAATTCCTCAACAATGGAAGAGGGAAAACATTTTAGAGTTCCAGAAGTTTGCTAGCACTCCGTCAACCTATATTGACACTGCTGTGTTTTAGAAATTTAATAGAATTTTGGTCCCTCACTTCCTACTACTTGTATTCACTCAGATTTTCTCACCTTGATCTCCATTTTTCCTCCTTGAACATGTCAGATTAATTGCACATTCAAGTCTTTGAATTAGCTATTGCATCTTCCTGGAGCTTTCTTATCCAAGAAATAAGCAAGGCCAATTCCTTTACCTTTTTTAAGCCTTTGTTCAAGTGCTGCATTCTAAATGGGACCTTTCAGGACAAGCTCTCTAACCCTGTGGCCACATTCCTCTGTTCTACAACACACCCTACTTAATTTCCTTAATTTCCTTCTCTTCTTGCCATGTGTCACCATCCAACACAGTATTTATTTATTTGCATCATTGTATTTAGTCTATTTTCCCTGCTAGCTTATAAGCTCCAAAAGTGCAAGGATTTTGTCACTTTTGTTCAGTACAGTATCCCCAGAGCCTACAACACAGGTGGTTTACCTCTTATTTTATAAATGTGAAATATGAGATGCAGAAAGTTCAAGTGATTTCCCTCCTCAGATTCACCCTGTCAGTTAGTAGCAGAGCTAGGTCTAGAACTTTTATTTTATCCTTCTATGTCCTTTCCACATTACCAAAGTGAATCCATGCCATGTTATTTTCTTATTTTATAAAAGAGTATTGCATAGGACAACACAATGGTTAATTCAATAACTCTATATGCTTAATGTGCATTCCAAAATGCCTTAAGAATATTAATGTCATTATTAGGATAAAATGGCTTTTACTGCAGTTTAAACTTTTATTTTTCCCCAGTTATTGCCGAGTTCCATCTCTTAGTGGGGGGAAATCAGCCTCAGTCAGCAACTTGTAACCAGTGCAAACTCCATGAGACTATATCTAAGATAGCCTTGAGGTCAAAAAACAAGATTATCTCTACATCAGTCAATTCCCTATAACTAAAGGATGTCAATCATGGGGAGGAATCAGCTAACCTATCTCCCCAGAACCTCAGACTGATTTAATGTTCACACATCTGTTGTCAACACAAGAAAATAAAGGGAGAGTTGATTCAATTTGTATTCTTCCATGGCAAGTTATGTGAGGCACACACTGGAATAAGTACTCTGTTTATTCTCTGAACTGATGGCATTTCCCTATTTGCTTCTATTGGGTGTTTTATTTAGTTCAATAAATCTGATTTTCTCCTTTACTTCTTCCTTTGAGGCTCAGAATCAGAGAACTATTTCAAAGAGCTCTGACACAGCTTGCTAGGGACAGGAACACTAGCACTTTCTTAATACAGTGACTTGAAAAAAATTGGCTCAGCAATGATTCAACTAAGCTTGCTTAAATTCTCCTGTCAACAGATGTATGTAGGTATGTATGTATAGTACCAGTTATGCCAAGGAGATTGTGTTTTTGTTTTCACTTGTGTCTTGACCCTTAAACTCTAGGGTTTGGGGGGAAGCACTGACTTTGGAGCAAGACCAACCTGAGCCTATAGCCTAAATCAAGATTATTCACCTCAAGGTCTCAGTTTGTCATTAAAATAATACCCACAATGTCAGTTAGCATTATATTTAGCTGCTTGTTACAGAAACCCAAAAAGTAACAGAGGTTAAAGTAAGATTGAAGTTTATACGCACTCATATATAGCTCAGAGCAAGTGGTATCAGGGACCACAATCCATATATCTTGCTGTTCCATCACTCATGGCCTCAACCTCACAGTTCAAGAAAGCAGCATGTTGATGTAAGGATAAGGGGGAAGGAAGGGAGAAAGACAAAGAAGTGAAGGTACACCAATTGTGACTATAAAAGAAGCAGATATATGGCACAAAGTACTTACATCCTATTAGCTAGAATGAGTTACATGCCCCATATACCTGCAAGAAAGTTTGGAAAACATGATATATATTCTGGACAAACTTATGCCTAGCTAAAAATTAGGAGTTCCATCACCACAGATAAAAGGGAGAATATATTGGGGAGCAACAAGAACCTTTACCATAACTACCACAGAAAATACTATTTTTTTTTTAAGATTTATTTATTTTTTATTTATTTCTCTCCCCTTCCCCCCAAGTTGTCTGTTCTCTATGTCCATTTGCTGTGTGTTCTTCTGTGACTGCTTCTACCCTTAACAGCGGCACCTGTAATCTGTGCTTCTTTTTGTTGTGTCATCTTGTTACGTCAGCTCTCCTCGTGTGCAGCCCCATTCTTGGGCAGGCTGCACTTTCTTTCACACTGGGTGGCTCTCCTTACGGGGCGCACTCCTTGTGCATGGGGCTCCCCTATGTGGGTGACACCTCTGGGTGGCACAGCAATCCTTGCGCATGTCAACACTGCACATGGGCCAGCTCCACACGGGTCAAGGAGGCCTGGGGTTTGAACCGCGGACCTTCCATGCAGTAGGCAGATGCCCTATCCATTGGGCCAAGTCCTTCTTCTTATTAGTTCTTCTTAACCCTTCCCAGGCCCTATTTGGAGTCCATGTCTTCCCATTGGGTTGTAATACTGATGAATGCTATTTCTAGGCCAAATCTTGACGATCATGAGAATTTTCCTTCTTTGTTTTCATTGTGCTTTGCAATGAAAGTGCAATGAAAACTTTCCTTTCAGCCTCACTAAAAACCTGGATTTTCAGGCATCTATCTTTTTATGAGGGCAGTAACCTAAGTAATGGGAAACAGATGGAAGGAATTATGTCTAGTATGACAATGTGGAGTGAAAACACATGCTGACCTGCATCACCTATCGAGGTGTATATGTTATATACAGAAAAAAAAAAATCTCTACATATTTTGTTTATGTTTTTTAGCAGTTAAGCCTTACTCTGGGTAATATGCTTATTTCACAGGGATTTTTTTAGAGACTATCTGCAAATGTGAGTTAATATCTGTAAAATGCTGACAACATTGCCAGCCATATTAATCCCTTAACTATACATACACACACATGCATATATACATACATTTAAGTGCATAAGCATATGTGTATGTATGTGTGTGCATTTTCAGATATCTCTTTGAAACATAACCAGGGTCCTGTACAGTGAATTTTACGTAGAATAAAAAATAACAAAATATACCTTCCAAATTTGATGAAAACCCATGCATTATAGTTTCCCTGATAAAATAACTCAAAGCCCTACTTTGTTTATATAAACAAAAATGGTATATGAACTATAACTATTTTACTCTTGAAGACATCAGACTATCCCCTTATGAGGCCTCCATTGGAGTGCATAGTGCATAGGGTCAACACAATGCAAGAGTATCACCATTATTACCTAGGGTTTACTTCACTGCAAAACCGATGTGCTTTTCTCTAATCTCAATATTAATTCTGAGTTATTTCCAGTCTGGTATATATATATATATTAAGGCATATTCATCAAATGCCAGGGGAAACATGAAATAGGTAAAGAGAAAAGGTGTATGTCCTGATAACAGAGTATATGTACCTCAGGTCTTACCCTCTGCTCGAATGCCGAAAGCTATTAAATTAGGCATTTGTTAGCTCTTGGCTGAGCAAGGAGCCCTGAATATTGCTAGACATCTATGCTCTGTGTCACAAATCAGCCAAGACTCAGGGAAGAAAGATGACAAAGATAAATCCCAGCTCAAAATATTTTCATTCGTTCAGATATCCTGGACCTTTAAGTCATGACTTCTTTGGCTGTTTTCCAGTACTCAAACATGCTTTTTCTATTTTCTGTAGTTTTCACACATGTTCTTTTATTAAATTAAATTTTTTAAATTATTTTTTTTTTAAAGATAAATAGATCACACAAAACATTACATTAAAAAACCTAAGATGTTCCCATACACCGCACTTCCCACCCCACCCCTGCTCCTCCCACATCAAGATCCCCTTTCATCACTAAGGCACATTTATTGCATTTGGTGAACACACCCTGGAGCACTGCCACACCGCATGAACCATAGTTTATATTGTAGTTCACACCCTTCCCTAGTCCAACCAGTGGGTTATGGCAGGATATACAGTGTCCTGCATCTATCCCTGCAATATCTTTCAGGACAACTGCAATTCCCAAAAATGCCCTACTATCACACCTCTTCCTTCCTCTCCCTGCCTTCAGCAACTCCTGTGGCCACTGTCTCCACATCAATGATTCAATTCCTTCCATTGCTAGAGTCACAACAGTTCTATAGTAGAATACCAGCAAGTCCACTCCAATCCATATTATATTCCTCCATTCTGTGGACCCTGGGATGGCGATGTCCACTCCACCTCTATATCAAGAGGGAGCTTAGATCCCACATGGCTGATGGATGCAATTCTCCTGCTTGCAGTTGTAGGCACTCTCCGTTCCCTAGTGTGGCGGTTGACCGTTCTCACGTCCAATGAATTGGAGATTAGGTATTGCAACTCTCCTGAGGCTCAGGGCCCAGCTGGCACATGGACAGTCCAGAGAGTCAATTCTCCTGAGCATACAGCAACCTCAGTGCCAATCCAGGTTCAGTAAAAGTGACAGAGGAGGCATGTGTCTCATTTGAGTCCAACTCCATCACATTCAGGAGCACAAATTCCAAAATAGGGCCCACTGACAAGGCATTAACTCCAGAGCCATCTGTGATGACTGTAGAATCTGTGTGTCTCTGTAGCCCTCAGGAAAACCAGTACCTGGGGTTGTATCTACTTTGTCTGTCTCTTGGGTCCTGCTGAGATACGTGTGAGCGTGACTCCTCTGATGAACTCATGACTGATTTTGAAGTCTCTTAGCCATATAAATTCATTTGTCTTTACCATTTCCCCCTTTTATTCAAGGTCTTTTCTAGTTACATCACCAGCTGGTTATGGTAGTAATCCCTTGTCACCAGAGATATCCTGGACTTTTAAGTCATGACTTCCTTGGTTGCTGTCCAATAGACGCAAAAATCCTTTTTCTATTTTCTGTAGTTTTTACACATGTTCTTGTTGGGTGTGTTAGTCTGATTCAATATACTATGTCACAGTAAGAAGAACCATGAGTCAGTGGAAGGTGGTATTGTTGCCATTCTCCAAGATGAAACCAATTAATGATTCCCATCTCCTGGTCTTCTCAGCCTGTGCAGTCCCTTTCTTTACTATATCACTATGGCCTGTATGAAAAACTGTATGTTATCCCTAAGGCCAGGCTATAAAAGATATTGTAGCTTCTGCCTCATTCTTGAATACCTTGCTCAGGGGCAAGCCAGTGTAATGCCATTAGGATGGCCCATGAAAAGACCAAGTGGTGAGAAACTGAGGCATCCTGTCAATAGCCAGTAGGAAATTGAGGTCTTCTGTCAGCAGCATACAAGGTGAGTTATCTCAGAAATGAACCTTGCAACTCCTAACAAACAACCTCACAAGAAACCCAGAGCAAGAACCATCCAACTAAATCCTCTCTTTATTACACACCTTCAAAAACTATATGAGATAATAAGTGTGAGGATTTATATTATAAAATCATGTTATTGGACTAGAGAAATGAATGAGATACTTGGCCATTCTAATGGAATATATAATGGATAGAAAGCAAACATTAGAAAAACTGAAAGGTAAAGAAATTGTATATAAAAGAGCATATGAGATATATATGACAAGTGAAAAATTATAACACACATATCACAGGAAACCTTGAAGAAGAAGTGAAATAGAAAACAAAGAAACAAGATTTGAAGAGACAATAGCTCATAATTTCCCAAATATAAGAAAAGATATCATGCCATAGGTTCACAAAGCTCTTCAGGTTAAAACACACTTACAGACAAATCATATAAGGCTACTGAACAAAAATGAACTAGTCAACAGATTGACAACAAAAGTACCTCTAAATTGCGGTGGGAAATTATAATAAATTCAATAAATGGTGTTAAGTCTATCAGACACCCACATAGGGAAAAGTTGAACCTTAAATTCCACTTTAACGTCCATAGACATCAATTAAATTTAATTTAAATTAAATTTTACTTAACCTATGAAAATTAAAATAATAAAACTTCTGATAATAATATAGACTAACATCATGACTTCAGTTTATCAAAGACTTCTTAGGATGCAAAAAGCAGTAACCTTTTAAAAACATTGTTTCTTTGGGCTTCAATAACTTTAAGAAAATAAGTTATCAGAAGCCACCATTAATGACAAGAAAATTCAAGCTATAAGGGTATGAGAAGATATTTACCAGGTAATTGTGTATTCAAATATTCTGCAAGAAATGCACACATGCATACAATCAAACACACATAAGGAAAATAACTAAAACTCAATTAAAAATTGCAAAAAATCATTGGGCAGTTCACAGAAAATAATATGCAAATGACCAATAAGTATATGAAAAGAGGATCAACTTCAGTATTCATTTATCAGGGAAATACAAATTAAAGCTATAATCACACACACACACACCAGAATGTCCCAAAAGAAATAATAGTAATCAAACTGTAAAAACTTGAAATATAAATGTTGGCAAGAGCATGGAGCAACTTGAATTCATACTCTCTAATAAATGAGTATAAATGAGTGTAAATCTGTAATCCTATTTTGAATTTCTGGATGTATACCTGTATAAGAAGCTGTTGGCACCCCATTAATTTCTCTTAAGAATTTACTATTCCCATTTACTCTGAATTGACAATTTCCGACCTGCAATTTTATGTCTATATTATTATCTGTTTGCTCAAAACACGCTGATGATGTGTTATTCAAGTGAGAAGTGGTAGTGAGTTGAAGATGCTGGGAGCAGTCTTTACAATGGCTGGAGAGTTGATGGACACTGCACCTTTATTTAGACAACTTGGAGCTGGGTTCTACCTTGTTTTACAAAGTTCCTCAGCAGGAATGACCACCAAAGTAGCAAATGGTTGATAATGTACCTTTTATTCATCTTTTTTCCTTCCCTGGATTAACTGTCTCACTTCCTTATCTCTACCAATGCTTCTTGAGATTAACTCCCAAATAAATAACTTGGCTCATATTCTTTTCTCAGGGATGCTTCTGAGGGAACTCAAACTAAGATAAGAATTGATTTATATATATAAATATATGTATATATGTATATATATATGTGTGTGTGTATATTCCAAAAACACATACGAAAGAATGCTTATGGATAATAATATAGCTTTATATCCATAAGAGCCTAACTTATTAACAACCCAAATATCCACTGCTAATATAATAAATATATATATATTGTAGTACATTAATGTAAAGTAGTACCATGAAGCAATAGAAAATGATAGACCATTGACATATGCCATAGTAGGGATAAAGTTGACAATTTTTAAAACATAAAATAAGACAGACACAGAAGAACACATAGCATATGACTTGCAAAATTTAAAAAATGGCCAAATGAATCTGATGTAATAAAAGACAGAATAACTGCTAATTCTGTGGGGGTAATTGTTGGAAGGGAGCCATAGGGTGGCTTCTGCCCTATGATAATGTTCTGTATCTTAATCAGGGAAGTGATTACATTGTGATTACATACATTTTAAAGTGTAAAATGTAACCAAGATATATACTTATTATTTGTACTTTTTTCTTCTATGTATGTAGGTTTAATGTGAATATAAAGTTCATTTAAACAAGCAAACAAGCACACAAATAAGCAACATCCTAATAGTCATCATGCAATGGAAAGCACTTTAATATATTGATGAATCCATATTCCGACATCACTCTTAAAATATTCATAGTAGATACAGGTAACTAGTTTCCTAAGGATGAACAATATTATATAACAGTGTTGTCAAACTTTGTAGTCACTGGAATTACCTGGAGGGTGTGTTCAGTACATATTGGGTTAAGAGCTGAGAATTTGAATTTTTTAACAATTTCCAAGTGATGCTAAAGCTGAATGTTCCAAGAACCACAGCTTGAGATCTCATTTGTGTAGATTTCTACTTAGGATGTGAAAAGTGAGATTACTGAGTCAAAACATAGTCTAATTTATGATGTTACACAGGAAGAAAAATTATTGGCTATATATATGTCTATTTCCTTTCCTAGAATGCTGTATTTATTTAATTGATGTCCTTTGAGGCTGAATTTTCTTGGTAGTTTCCTCTTTCTATCTCTATCACTTTTTTGAAGGAAAAACTTCTGAGTAAATTTTTAAAACTCTTCAACTAAATCATAAAGTCATTGATTCTTCCCTCATTTGCCTGGGATTAAACTGAACAATTCAGTGAGATTTTGTTGAGAGGAGTGAGAAGAAGGGGTGAATTAGGAGTGCTATCATCTGAGAGTTGAAATACTCTCACAAATTAGAAAATTCTTAGCCACATTTACAAAAACCAAAGAAGTTTTCATTTTCCTTTAATTATTTAGTCAAGGCATTTTAATTCAGATAGCATTCCGATAGATATTTTCAATGCCTTTCCAACTTGGTAAATATTATTTTCTAATTTTTCAGTTGCTATCCTACATTAAAACACATTTTCTAGCTTCTGTAAATCTGTGCTTTAACATCTATAGGTATTCTCAGGTAGCCAAACCACACCTATGTATCTGTTACTTCTACATAATTCTGACCCCAGTTGCCGGGAGTGCCACTTTCAAATACAGCCAGCCAATCCCATGCCAGCGTGTCTCCTGTACTACCCTTACAAAGTCCCCACAGAAACCACAATAAAGACTCATTTTCAGTTCCACTTGCTCTCCCTCTACTTTGTGACCTACACTGGTGTTTGCCCACCTGACGTTGCATAGCATTCAGGCTTCTCCCCAGGGAAACATGAATATAATATAATTTTTAAACCTTTCCAGATTGTCTCTCCCTATTCCATACACAAGTAACATGAAGAAAACAGGTCTATAGATTTTTAAGTATTTTCTGTAAAGGTTTTCTTTCCTTATTTCTCAGAAAGATGACTAGCTATACAATGCATAATGGTGTTTATTAATCATAGTTACTTACTCATTCCGAACTATTAATAGAAGACCTTCTCCCTAGGGCTATTTTGCAAAGGAATCAATGCGGTTAAATAAGTAGGGAGGGGGGAAAGAACTATGATAAACCACAGTGCTTATAGAACCAACGCTGATGTCAGGGACAGAAAAGGCAATTAAATAGAAAATCACTATATTGTTTTTATTTGAAAGTCAGTCAGTCTATTCCTATATTGAATTTAATCTTAACTTTATGGTAAGTTATCAGTTGTCCATCCGTTCTAGCAATTTCCTAGTTGTATTCTCTGCTATAACATGGAGAGTTAGCAGAAATGTTTACTAATTTTTGTCATATTTTCTGGCAGTATACTATTTTAATTATGTTAATGTTGATTTAGCTGATTCATGCTTTAAAACCTTATAAAATGTCTGTGCATTGATGCTAAAGAGAGGGGGAGAATCATAACTTTTCAGTCCACAGTGTCTGAAGAGGCACAATTTAAATAGCTATAGAAGCAGTCCAGTTTTGAAAGAAAACAGAAGATAGATATATTTGCAGTGAGAGCCACACCAAGGAAATACAGCAAAACATATAATTAAAAGAGAAAACAAATAAAAAAATATTTCTTAAATAGCTAACATTATGTAGATACATGTATTCTCTTTCAGAGGACCTTAAAACAGGCATATTTTTTGTCTGTTAGAAATTGGATGGATAATGACTAAAATTATTCACTAAAGCATTGTCAGTGGGGCTGAGAAATGTCACAAAATCTTGAGTTCTCTACCCTTTGAAACACCATGCATTAATTACCAGCAACAAAACAAGATCTACATGGTACCTCATAGCTAAAAAATCACACATCTCTCATTTCATGTTTTGTATTTGATCATTCCTTGTGAGGTAGAGAAGCTATATACACACGGTTATATCTCACCTGGATCATTACAATAGCAGGCCCTCTGTATACAATGAGGCAGGGGATCTGAAATTGAGACTTGGGGTATAATGTATGGAGCATAAAAGATCTACAACCTCCATGAAAATAAAAGAACTATAACTGTTGCTACCTACCTTTGTATACACTGAGAAAGATTGCCAGTTATCAAGAGAAAAGAAAGGGGAAATGAACCCCACAGGAAAATGAAACAACAATACATTAGATTACATTACCTAACCTCCAGAATCATTCACCTGTCATTTGACCAAATCAGCCCTAAAAATTATTTGCACTCTTCCCAAGGTCACCAAACCAGTTTCTTAAGGATTAAGGTGCCCAAGGCATGCACACTCCTAGTAGTTCCTGATTACTAAGATGGAACCTAATTGAACCTCATCTCCTGGCCACTGAATACCTCTCACCTCTTGCCTGTTTGTTGCAGGCTTTCTACCTCTGTCTCGGAGCTTCCTTGTTAACAAGAAGAACTGCAGAAGCCCATGAATACCCAACCTTAACATGTAGGGAAGTTCACACTCTATAGGTTTAACTTTTAACTAATAGGAGATAAGATCCAGGAGACCCCATGGACCATTGGACAAATTATTTTCCATTTTCTAATTCTCCCTACAACCTCTCCCATCCTATCCCCATACACACACTCACAGGGATGCTACAGTGATGCAATTTGTAAGACTTTCAGCAGCATGATACCAAGGATCAAACAATCTGTCACACTTATCAGTGACTAGACAAATAACCTATCTTGACGTATCAGCAAGGTGATGCTTTCTCCTCAAAGTCTGTAACTTTGTGGTGCTGGATCCCAGTGATACTTTGGATTCCTTGGATTGGATCACTGCCTCTTGTTACATGGTGATGTCCCTTTCCCGTCAGGTTTCTGTTGATTTCCAGCCTCTGGCTCTTTCCTGTGTGTGCCTCTCTCTATGTCTGAATTTTATTCTGTTTATTAAGGACTCCGGTTATCCAGATTAAGGCTCAACCTCATTCAGTTGGTCCATACCTTAACTAAAATACTATCTTCAAGAGATCCTATTTACACTAGGTTCACACTCACAGGAATGCAGCTGAATACCAAGAGCATGTTTAATTGGGGTACATAATCCAATCTACTACTCAACCTCGCAAAACTACTATTGTCTTATTGAAATAAGAAGCCATTCTTGTAGAAACAATTTCATATCCAGTCATATGGGTCTCACACAAAGGATAGCACTCTTACCAGCTGTTAGCTCAAAATAAAGTAATTGCAAACCACATAAATAAGTGATTTAGTGGAGTGAGAGTAAGCAATACAAACATTCAGGAAAAGAGTTTGAAATAAGAGAATACCATGACTAAATCTATTTTAAAATAATTAGAGACATAAAATAAGGATTAGAAACAAAAATAAAGACTTGTATTACCTGAATAGATACATTTTTATAGAAGACTGAAATAAGTCTTCTATACATGTAAAAATAGAGTTATTGGCAATAAAAGATTGGTATATATGTTAAACAGAAGATTACACAAAGCAGAAGAAAATTAGTAAACCAAATTTGGTGTCTAAGGAAATATGCCAAAATGGAACACAAAAAAGTAAATATATCGATAACATGAAAAATGCTTATTATCCGTAGACAACAGAATTTAAATATCTAGGATGTGTTGATTAGCAATTTCAGAGGAGAGAAAAAAGAGATCAAGGGAGAGACAATCTTTAAAGTACAATGGCTGAACAGTTTTCCAGACTTGAACCACTGTAACCATAAAGTCATTCGACTGACCTTTCTACTTTAGAGTCCAAAAATAATGAGATATTTGAGAAATTAAATACTTCTAAATTTTTTTAGTTTTTTAATTTTTGAGCTCATTTTTGGAAATACCAGATTTGGTTTCTCAGTCTATGGTGTTTTTATTCACAAGCCATGCTCGTTAATTAGTAGCCAGATTTTAACAATGCCAGATTTGTGTTTTCAACTTCTCAGGAAAGAATGCAATAATAGATTTGGAATCACACAGAACCCTTGATGCTACCTAAGGTCCCACAAAAGTGTATTTTCCAGAGGAAGATTGTAGCTCTACACAGAGATACCTTTATATTGCATGCTCTAAAATAAATACCATGAAGGATTTATTTCTATTTCCACTGAAATTAGAATAAAAATTATTAAAATAGTTTTGATGAAGTTAACTAGTTTAAAGCATTTATTAGCAATCATGTATATTTTTATCTAGGTTTGATTTTCTTTGGATTTATCTTGCTTGGGATTTTCTGATGTATTTGGATCTAAAAGTTGATATTTTCAACTAACTTGGGAAATTTGGGGCCATTAAATTCTTTTTTTTCCTGCCCTTCCTGCCCTCTTTTCCCATTTAGGTATTTCAATTACATGTATGCTAGGTAATCTGATATTATCCCCCAGATCACTTCATTTATTTCTAAGATTTTTGCCCTCATTTTCCAGATGGTGTAATTTCTATTTATTGCCTTCAGTTCAGTCCTACGTATCATTTTTATAGTTTTCATTTCTTTACTGAAATGGCAATATATTTATATATTTAACAGATACATAATTTTATCTGTTTTATAGTCCATACCTGATAATTCTAACACCTGGGTTCTCTCAAGGTCTATTTACATTAAATTCACTTTTTGATAATAGTCAAAACTTCCTTGCTTCTTTACATGTCCAGAATAATTTCTCTTAATTTTAAAAATGTGGATAAAAACTGTAGAGAGCTTGGATTATGTTGTTTTTCTTTAAAGGATTCCAACTGTAATCTGCCTGCCAGAACTAAATTGCTTAAACTAGCAATACTTTTTGGTCCTGTCAGGCTTAGTTCTATGCTTTGTCAGTGCTGGTCTATTTTGGTTTTGTTCTTGGTCCTAATGTGTGACTCTTATTTAAGAGTTTGATCCTTATTGATAAAGTCTGTCCTTGCTGGGATTTTTAATGAATGTCTGAAATTCTTGGAGAAGTCTCTCACACAGGATGGGAGTGTCTTCTGGTACCGCTCCACCTGTGATACTCATAGTCCCACAGAGGTCACTCTTTGCTAGTCCTCTTTTTTTTTTTTAAGATTTATTTTTTTAATTTATTTCTCTCCCCTTCCCCTCCCCCCACCCAGTTGTCTGCTCTCTGTGTCCATTCACTGTGTGTTCTTCTGTGACCACTTCTATCCTTATCAGCAGCACCAGGAATCTGTTTCTTTTTGTTGCATTATCTTGTTGTGCCAGCTCTCCGTGTGTACAGCGCCATTCTTGGGCAAGCTGCACTTTCTTTCGCGCTGGGCAGCTCTGCTTACGGGGCACACTCCTTGCACGTGGGGCTCCCCTACGTGGGGACACCCCTGAGTGGCAGGGCATTCCTTGCGTGCACATCAGCACTGCACATGGGCCAGCTCCACACAGGTCAAGGAGGCCCAGGGTTTGAACCACGGACCTCCCATGTGGTAGGTGGACACCTTATCCATTGGGCCAACTCTGCTTCCCTCTGTGCTAGGCCTCTTGGCCTGAACCTGTGGACCCAGGACTCAGTCCCAGGCCCTCAGAGATACCAGGCAGACTTCTGGGCCCTGTTTTCCTACATGACTGCCTCCTTTAAGGTTCATTTGCCTCCAAATTCCAACTGCTTCAGCAGCCTCAAACTGTCCTCTCTGCTTTCCCAACTGATCAAAACCTCCTTGCTCTGCTGGGATTTATCCCCCTACACAGTAACACAGAAATTACACCCAATCATATGTCCGGGCATGTGTAGGACTCTTCTCTCAAGATCCCCATCCTGCATTTACTATTGCCCAATGCCTAAATAGAGTTGGAACCTATTTTGTCTCATTTTATAGTTGCTTATGGCAGAAGGGGATGTTTCACACCAGTTACCCAACCATGGCCAAGCGTAGAATTTCTATAGCACTGTGATTAAGAACAAAATAACAAAAAGTTAGAAATGAACTAAATGTTTATTAATTTAATATGTGTTTTAGTTTCCTTGGCTACTCAAGCAAATACTATGCAGCGGGTTGGCTTAAACAATGAGAATTTATTAGCTCACAGTTTTGAAGCCAGAAGTCCAAATCAAGTCATTATCAAGGAGGTGCTTTCTCCCCAAAGAATGGCATTCTGGGGCTAGCTGCAGTTGACCCTTTGCCCTTGGCTTTCCTGTCACATAGAAATGTACATGGTACCTTCTTGGCCTTTATGTTCTCTTCTGGGTTCCAATGAATTTCAGCTTCTTTCTTCCATGGTTTCTCTCTGTCTGTCCGAGTTTCTTACTACTTTTAAAGGACTCCAGTACTAGGATTAAGACCCCTCCTAGGTCTTAATAGAAATAACCTCAACAAAAGGTTTAATCAGAATGGTTTCATACCCATAGGAATAGATTAAGCTTAAGAACATGTTTTTCTGGGGTACATACAGATCCAAACCACCACAATATGGAATTGGCTAAACAAATTATACTGTATTCATCTTTTCAAGCTCCATGTTGCCTTTGGAAAGAAGGACATGAGTAGATGTCTAAGATATCATTAAAATAGAAGAAATGAAAAAAAAATATTAAAAGAGCAATCATTCTATATAAGATTATATGTATGTGTATAGATATAAAAGATGTATATAGAAAACTGCAAGGATAAAATTAAAGCTGCTAACAAATCAGAGAGTATGAATGGAAGCTCATGTTTCTGTTTACATGTTTCCTTAGTGTTTGGATCATCTAAAATATGAAAATTCAATAATTTTTAAAAATAATTAAGAGCACTTCATATTGTTAAAATTTCTTGGGACTCATGCCCTATACTTTTTATTCTTCAACTTTTAGGGGGACAAGTTATATAACTTCAAATTTGAAAATATCTGGAAATGTGGAAACTGGACAAATTCATAAAAATCACTATTTTCTTGGCTCTGCCTTGCCAAGTCTCTGCAGCAGTTTCTCTTTCTTGCTGTGATTTTAAATGCTTTCTCATTACTAATACTGGAAATTGGCATGAAGAAATTCACCCTCTCCTGAAAACCTGACATGCCAATTCAGGGGAAGGATTTGTGTAGTAAACACTTGACACAATTTATTTCTTTTCAAATTGTGAGACTTAGAATCTCCCGTAGGACAAAGTTTGAATATTTGAAAACTGCTTTTATGCCTTTCTAAATCTTGACAGGCATGTGGATTCGGAACATGCCAGCAATATGTCAAACTGCATCAGTCCCTCTGTCTCCGGGAGTGATTGAGACTCTTTTAGGATAAGTTCCCAAAGAGTGAGTCACTCAAAATCAGTTCATTCAAAGAATTCTTTGCCTGAAAGTTCATTTCAGTTGAAACTGAAAATGATTTAGGTCAGCCAAGCATTTCTCTGTCCTTCACCTTTCACCTTATAAGCACTCTTCTCTAAAACATCAGTCACACTCACACTAAGGTTCCTCCTAATTAAACTATTGCGACTATAATACAGTCATTGGTAAGTATTTCCATAAAAATTTATTTGGTATATTCTAATTTCATTTAGCTAAATAAATGCATTTGACAATCCAGGTAACTTTAACTGTCAGAAATTCTCTATGGAGAGAGACTGACTTAGTTCAAGGCCAGGTTCTGTCACTTACTAGCTGTGCAACTTTGGTCCATTTATTTAAACTTCATGCATTTTCTTTTCTTCCTCATCCACAAAATTAAGATCATGATAATGCCTACATCATAGAGTTGTTTGAAGATTAAATAATTTGTATTTAAAAGTTCTTGAGTTATATGTGTTCATTATCCTCATCACCATCACCAACTTCTTTGCGGTCATCATCACCACCATCTCTCAAGTGCTTAATTATTATTGCTCTTGCTTCTAAGCCAGTAATAATTTGAGTGGATTGGATTATTTTCTCTTGTCTTTAAGAGTTTTACTTTCTCTTAGCTGTGCTAGACCAATAGCAACTGTATATTCTTTGGTAAATTAATAATGGCTATAATGTCAGAAGATAGAACCTCAAACTCAATTAGTTTTATTTGAGTTTGCCCCCACTTGTATAGGTTTGTTGCACAATGGTTTATCAATCAATTAATAATAACCTGCCTTTGGTGCCACTAGTAGAGTCCTAATCAAGTAGTTATTGAATAAATGAAGATGATTTTGTAAGACTATATATGTGTATTATATATCATAGATCATCATTTCCATTTAATAATAATAAAACACAATGATTTATTGAAGATATTAAGTATCTTAAGTTTGTTTTATCTAAAATTTTCCCTTTTTTGATATTTTTTCTACAACTTGGTTACTAGACGGGGCCTCACAGGTTAAATTACTATTCTTTAGAAAGCAGCCTTCACTAGGTAAAGGAATTCCAATCACCAGGGCTGAGATGGAACTGAAAACCAGACATCTACATCCTGCCTATTATACCAATGCTTCAAAAATTGTGGGACTAACCAGAGTCTGCATAAATCTTTTCCTCTGCCATCTTTTATGGTGTTCATTTTAAACTGACGCAGTTCATTCAGAATGAAAGAGCACATCTTGGTTTATGAGATAATTTGATTGTTTCAGTCCACTCAATCCCCTTCCAAGGGTGAAACCCAGAGACTTGAATGACAGAAGAATGTTGCTGAGAGGAAACTTGAGGCTGAGTCAGGGCTAAAGTTGGAGTGTTTGAACAACAACTGAATAGGAAAGTAAAAGGGCAAGAATATTATTCTAAATGGGTTTAGAAAGGCAGCCAGAGGCCAGATTACATAGGGCCTTGGAGACCATGTTAGGCAAATGGATTTTACTCTGAATAAAGCCACGGAAAGGTCACAAAAGTGGGGGTGGGTGGGAGTATTATGTTTTTTGTAGTTTGGAAAGATAACTCTGGCTTTTGAAAGTTTAGAGACCATCGAGGCTGTTTTCTCTTCTGTTTCCTTGTTTTATGGCTATTAACATGTACCTCCCTTCCAGTTCCATATGAAAATAGGCTTGAAGACAGAGAACATAACATATTCAGTTTTATACCCATTTATGTAAGTTTACCATATTTTCTTTCAGTTCTCAAAAATACTTCTTGAAAGAATAATAGTTATGAAAGCAATTGCATTCCCATGGGTTTTCAATGTATTTTAATGAGGCAATTCTCAATTATTACTTACAATAGCTTGATATTTTTACTTAATTATTTTATTTTTCCTTTTGAATTTTTCCACCAAAACTATAGATATGCATAATCAAAAGACATAGACTATTACTGACATATTATAGTACTATGAAGAGAAATTTATTAAATGGCCAGTTGAATACATGGTTCTGTAGAAAAATACTCACAATTTTCATTTTGGCAATCTTTCATCAGCACTATACTTACATCAGACTAACCAGACTTTGCAATGCTGCCAAGGAACTAAATTTGCATATATGACATTTATCTGCTTTGTAAAATCTACATAGGATTTACTTACTCAACAGAAAGGAGTGGCAACAAACACATACAACTTCTCAACTTTCAATCCCAGGAATCAAAATGTACTGAGAATAAAGGGACCCAGCCTCATCTATCATTTCTGAACTGACATTCGTAACTTTGATCTGGTCTTCTACTTGTATGTCTCCATGCTATGATATAGGGGCACAACATAAATCTGATGATGTAAACAGTATTACATAACTAGGCTGCAGAACTGACAAGGTCATAAAGCGGTGGTACACTGAATATTTAAGTTAAAGAGCTGCACGGGGAAAGTGATATAATTTGGATTGTTAAAATTATCATTATGTGACAGCCTGCTTTCCCCCTTTTTGATTGTCTTAATACAACACACATAATTTTGTTCTTCTAAAAAGGAGGAAAAAAAAGAAATAAGAAATTAACCAAGTGCATTTTTATTATGAACTAGTGACTTTTTCAGGTCCTATAACATATTTACTCTTTTTTTTCTCTATTTTTTTAAACGTTACATTCAGAAAATATGAGGTCCCCATATACCCCCTTCACCCCACTCCTCCCACATCAACAACCTCTTTCATCATCGTGGGATATTCATTGCATTTGGTGAATACATTTCAGAGCACTGCTGTACCATATGGATAATAGTTTACATTGTAGTTTACATTCTCCTCCAGTCCACCCAGTAGGCCATGGAAAGACATACAATGTCCAGCATCTGTCCCTGCAGTACCACACAGGACAACTCCAAGTCCTGGAAATATACCCACATCATATCTCTTCTTCCCTCTCCATACCCTCAGCAGCTACCGTGGCTACTTTCTCCACATCAATGCTACAATTTCTTCCATTACTAATCACAATAGTTCCATTAACTTTCACAGCACTATGGAATAAATTATCCATTGGCCATGATGGGTTTGATTTTTTTTTTTTTTTTTTGCTTTTAGATGCAAAGCCCAACAAAACAAATGTAAAAACCTGGTAATGATGAGGGCAATATCACAAATTCTAGAGAGTTTTCCATAATTCTTTGATAAAGCTGAATTTGAATAAATTTAATTATTGACAATTGTATCCATTTATCCTATATTTCGAACAGACTCTTGACCCATTACATAAACCACTAGAAATGTTGCTGCAGCTTGGGAAATCACTCACAAGGAGGTAAAGTATGAAAAAAGGCAGAGCCCAGATAAAGGTAGGCTTGTATCTGGGAAGCCTTGAAAGTACTTTAAGCAGAAGAGTGAGTTGATTAGATCAATGGACTTGGCATTCCTGACCAATGTACTTTCTCTATTAAGCCCTTGTTTCCATAACACAGCATTTCTCATTTAACCATTATTGGTGTGTTTTAACTATCTTCTGTAACTACAGTTGGGAATCATGTTACCTGTTTTAGTTATTATAACTGCATTAAAAACCATCCAAGGGAAGTGGAGTTTGCCCAATGGTTAGGGCATCTGTCTACCACATGGGAGGACTGCGGTTCAAACGCCGGGCCTCCTTGACCTGTGTGGAGCTGGCCTGTGCGCAGTGCTGATGTGCGCAAGGAGTACGGTGCCACGCAGGGGTGTCCCCTGTGTAGGGCAGCCCCACGTGCAAGGAGTGTGCCCTGTAAGGAGAGCTGCCTAGTGTGAAAAAAAGTGCAGCCTGCCCAAGAATGGCACTGCACACACGGAGAGCTGACACAACAAGATGACGTAACAAAAAGAAACAGAGTCCTGGTGCCGCTGATAAGGATAGAAGTGGTCACAGAAGAACACACAGCGAATGGACCAGAGAGCAGACAAGTGGGGGTGGGGGGAAGAAAGGGAGAGAAAAATAGAAAATGAATCTTGAAAAACAAAAACAAACAAAAAGAAAAACTATCCAATATAAAAGCAGATTTTTAAAATTATGGTCATGGAGTTTATGAATCTATAACTCCTAGAGTACAGCAAGGACAACTCGTATCTACTCTATGATGGCTGAAGCCTCAGCTGGAAAGATATGAATGTTGGGGGTGACTTGGACTCTGGGCACTGGATTTATCTAAAAGCACCTGGTTGGTGATGCTGTGTTGGCTGGGACCACTGCTGGGACTTTGACCAGAACACCTACACATGGCTTCTCAATAAGGCCTGGATTTAGTCATATCAAGGCACTTTCAATACAGACAGAAATGTTACCTCACAGTTCAGGGCTCCAAAGGTGAATTCCCCAGCCAGCAAGATAGAAATCGCATTGCCTTTCTTTTTTTAATTTTTAATTTTTAATTTAATTTTTTTAAGAAGCTTTAGATTACATAAATGTTAAAAATATAAGGGATTCATTCCCATGTGCCCTACTTCCTTCTCCTCCCATACTCTCCCACATTAACAACATCCTTCATTAGTGTGGTACATTTGTTACAATTCATGAACCCATATTGCAGCATTGCTACTAACAGTGGACTACAGTTTATGTTATATCTTACCATCTGTCCTGTACAATTTTGTAAGTTATGAAAAAATTTGCAATGCCCTGTCTCTGTCACTGCAATGTCATACAGGACAAATCCAATATCTCAAAAATGTCCCCATTTTACACCTATTCTTCCTTCTCCCTTCCCTCAGAACCTCTAGTGGCCACTGCCTTTACATCAATGATGAGTTCTTCCACTGTTAGCAATGAATTGCCTTTTATGACCAGACTTTAGAAGACACATTCTTTGAAACTTATCACAAGCCAGCCCAGATTCAAGGAGAGGGTAATTAGTCCATGTCTCAATGGGGAAGTGCTGAGGTTGTGTAAGAGCATATGGCATGGGAAATATTGTGTCCATCTTTGGGAAATACAATCTGTCTCATTTACTTTTACAGTCCTTATGTCTAATGGTTTGTATTTAAATTATAGTCTTATACGAGTGAGAGTAGTAACCATAGCAAACAACCTGTGCTTGAAATAAGATGCTAAACTGGGAGATTTCCTACTTCATTTTTGACTAAGGCCACAAATATGGGAGTTAGAATGCTTTATATCCATTTATTCTAAAGATATTTGGGTAATTGTCTACAAAGACTTGCTAAGGAATAACCAAAACCTAACTTACACACTTTAGCTCATAGACCACCTCAAAACTGTGTGAGAGGAGGAGATAGAGCTCAAATCAAGAGTAATCAAAGTTAATTTTGGGACCCATTGAATGAAATACATCCCCTGTTCTGTGACTCATGAGTTTATTATGGGAAGAGAAATACAAGAGAAAAGAAACATATTCTTGAACTATAATATGGGATCTCTCTGCACTTGTAAGATTTTCTGGATGGTGAAACAGGATGTATTTATACTCCATCCTCCTATCTCCTCCATAGTTAAACCATCATAATCTTACACTGCATCTATATTAGCAGTCTCCTAATTGGTCTCCTCGCATCTCCATTTGCCTCACTCCAATCCTCCTGCCTCATTTGTTTTCATCAAATCTAATTAAATCTCTCTTGACTTAAAGTCCTTTTATGGCTTCCCAGTTATAAGCCCAATTCAATCTGGGTCCTATATTTTCAGACTTTGACCTAGTTGTGGGCGATTTCACAAGTTCCAGAACCATTTCCAGTTCTTTCTCCACTGATAACTCTCACCAACCATTCTGAACGCCCAACACACTACAGTTTTTCTTGTACTTCATAACTTTGGACTGGTTTTTCCTTCTACCTGATACCACCCACCCCAACATCACATGATAACCCCTAGAATAGTTTATATGCTCCAACATTGCTAAAAGTTTCTTTTGTAAACTTTCTCTCACCCTAACACTCATCATGCATTATAAATAATACTTGTTTCATGTTTGTCCCTTCCTCAAGAAGGTAAATGCAATGAAAACAATGACTATATTTTCCTTGGTTGCCAGACAGTATCTAAAACAGTGCCAAACAAGCAGTGAGTACTCAAAAATACTTTTTAAAGAATAAGTTAAAATTGAGTTTTAGACTTATTTTTCAATTTCCTGATAATGCACTGAGAGAATTTCCAACATACATTTTAAACCATTATATGATTTTATGTTGGTTTTCTCCCTGCTTTTCTTTAAAAGCTTTATATAAATGGAAAAATATAAAGAAGCCCTAGGGCAACTCCTGCTGTGTTAAGAATAATTCCACATACATTCATCAGTACCAAGATAATTGTTATCACCCGCCCATGTGTATAGTTTCCTTATCCACTCTGTCCCACAGCCTTATCAGCTTCTTGCTTTGGCAATGCTTCATCTCCTTTGTAACTTTCCCAGTCGGGCTTCTCTTAGTTTGCCAGGGATTCTATCAGAAATACCACACAATGGGTTGGTTTACATAACCGAAATTTACTGGCTCATGATCTTGAGCTAGATGAAGTCCAAAGTAAAGATATTGACAAGGCTCACTTTCTCTTCCAAACTGCTGACTTCCTGTGCTGGCAGTCAGCAACCCTTGGGGTTCTTTGACTAGTTTCTCTGTTTCCTGTCACATGGTGATGTCCGCACCTTTCTCTCATGGGTTCCCCATGACATCCTGCTTTTGTGACTTCCAGGTGCTCTCTGTGGCCTTCAGTATTCTGAATTAATGTCCATCCTGTTTTAAGGATTAAGGCCACGTCTTAACTAAAAATAGCACCTTAAAGCAGCCCTATTTAAAATGTGTTCAAACCCTCAGGTGAATGGATTAAGATAAAAAATAGGTATTTGTGAAGATATTTCATTCAGTCCACCACAGGGCTATCAAACTTTTAATCTCTAATGTATTTTTTTTTATTAAGTCATATCCAATTATATGTTTGAGATATAGTTTCTCTTTCTCCTGCTTACTATCCTAGGAAACTTTAACTGTGAGTTTGTATCTTACAGAAACATTGCAAGTGATAAGAATTGATGTTGTAACTTGAAGAGAATTATATAATGTTTCTCTACAGTACTGAAAGGTACACGGAGAAAGTTTCTTGGGGAAAAAAAGGAGAATGGTAGGCCTATAAATCGACTTAAATGTTTTTTTTAAGTAACTTTGAATGCTCTTTTGAGTGAGAATTATTTGTGGGAGGTTAGTAGAAAGTGGGGCTTTCTTTGGGTTAGTTTGCAGCACAGTCCTTCAGAATCTGTGATTAGGTCATAGACATGATCATTACTTTAGTGGATGGGAGCAGGATACACACCTGAATTCTTCAGCAGGCGCCCTGATTATGGCGTCTTACAGTGTCAAAGCAAGTGCCTCTTTCACCTGCACGAAACCACTTATAATTTGGAGGAAGTGAGTGCCTCCAGTCTCTGGGTGCATGAGGAGGAATTTTTACTTTATCAGATTCTTACAGGACAGAGGTTTAATAAGAAGAGCATGTCATATGAATTCAGAAAATAGAATCCCCCAGTCAAATGCTCTCACACAACCAGAAAAAAAAGTAAGGTAAAATAGAAGCATTTCAAGTATTACTATTCAAAGGAGTCAAATACTCTCCACTTACTAAAAATATTTCATTCCTCAATAACACCTGTGTTCCATTGTTGAATGATTAATTCCTTAGTGGGACTAGTTAATAACTAAGGTTTCATATTATAATATTTGTTTATAAATTATGTGAGAAACTCTCTGGTTAATTCCCTTTGTACTTAGGGAGAGCATACTTAATTTATAGTTGGTAAAACAGAATGATGAAAATGCTTATTTAAACAATGAATTACTTCTTTATGGCATGAATAAAAGGATGAATTAATACTATAAATGCAAAAACACTCCTAATGCAACTTCTCTGTTACTCTTACAATGCATGAGAAGTAGAACATCAGAAATATTTTTGGATCTTTTGTATGTGTGTATTTAGCTATATTAGAAGAAAATAATGGCATCTATTTTCTAACTTTTAGGTATTTTTCTATGACCCTTCCTCAATATTAAGGAAAAAAATGCATTTATACCTATAAAAACCAAGTGTCTTAGTTTGTTAAGGCTATAGTAACAAAGCATCACAAACTGGATGGCTTAAATCAACAGCAATTTGTCTCTCAGATTTGGGAGTTAGAATTCCAAAATCAAGGTGTCATCAGGGCCATGATATCTTATATGTGAACGGTTCAGGCAGTGCCTTGAAAATTCATGGCAGAACTCAATCTCTGTCTCTGCCATATCACTATCTTCTTCTTTGTGTTTTCTATTACACCCTGTGTCCAAATTTCCTCTTTACATAAGGACACCTGTCATATTGGATTAGGGCCAACCTAATCAAGTCTGGGCTTATTTTATCTTATAACATCTTCAACGGTCCTATTTCCAAATGGGATCACAAAATCTCCGAAATGGGGGTTAGGAATTGAATATATCTTTTAGGGGAACATATATCAATCCAAAACATTAAGACACTTTTTGAAACTTGAGGAGCATTTTCCTCAATATTCACCTTAACAATAGCTAAATACAACCTGTGACTGAGTTTTTAAACTACCTTGGTGATACTGAAAATCAGATAGGATTGATAATCTCTGCTCAATTATGGTACCTCTTTCCTTTATTCCATTCAATCCCATAGTTCCACTGTCATTTCTGTAGGTGATTTTTACATCTACTTATCTAGTCCTGATTTCTTTCGAGAGATTCTAATTAGCAGTTCTAACTCCATGCTGGAGTACTCCATGTGAATGAAACGCTGAAAGCAAAATCATGTTCAAGAACAAATACATATTAATGGGAGGTTGTGAAAGAGATACACAGTTTAAAGAGCATAAGTCTGTGGTTAGTGGATATTTTAATCTTTCTCTGGCCTGCATCTTACACCAGTCTGTTTTCTTTGGTTATTTTTACCACACTTTTTAATACCTGGATTTCATTCTGTGCCTTTGGTATTATCCCATGTATTTTTTATGTAAGGATGGTTTAGAGACTTTTTATTCTAACTGGAGTCTATTCATAAAGTTGGAATTATTTTTTCTCCATATTTTCTAGGAATACTTTAAGTATAAATGCAGGACATTGAATATTATATTTATGAAATTAATTAATACCATTAATAGCAAAATATCAGTGTTTCCTGATTTTGATGAGTGCTTATAAATACTGATCAGTTTTCAGCTACAGGTTAGCAATTGGGACTCTTGAAGAATTTTACATCCACTCTGTAAATAAAAATTAGTATAGGCTCATGCTTTCTTTCTTTTGTTGTTTAATTAAAGATTTATTTTTTTTATTTCTCTCCCCTTCCCTACCCCTCCTTACTGCCCCACCCCCCCCCAGTTGTCTGCTCTGTGTGTCCATTCACTGTGTGTTCTTCTGTGTCTGCTTTTATTCTTGTCAGCGACCCCGGGAATTGTGTCTGTTTCTGTTGTGTCATCTTGCTGCATCTGCTCTCCTTGTATGCTCCCTGTATGTGGCACCACCCTGGGCAGGCTGCACTTTTTTCGCACTGGACGACTCTCCTTACAGGGCGCACTCCTTGTGTGTGGGGCTCCGCTATGCAGGGGATACCCCTGCATGGCACAGCACTCCTTGCATGCACCAGCACTGTGCATGGGCCAGCTCATCACATGGGTCAGGAGGCCCTGGGTTTGAACCCTGGACCTCCCATGTGGTAGGTGGACACTCTATCCATTGAGCCAAATCTGCTTCCCTTAATACCCACACTAGTTATTATGATACAGGTGGTAAGAAAATAAACATGAACTAAGAAAGTATATGAAAACACATTGCAATATGGAAAAAATTTTAATAAAAGTCTTTGTAAAATTTATCACTTGTGCTTTACTCAAATGTCACCTTGTTTATACCTACATGTTGAAATATTAATTCAGGAAATTGTTCAACAATTCTGAAATTGATGTCTATCTCGTGAAAGCCACAAATACCTAGGTGAGAATTTGGAAGGAGTTCAGTATCTTCTCTACCTACCAATTTGCCTAGATTGCATCATTCTTCAACCCCCACTTCATACACACCATCGCCATAATGTCTCACATGACTGCATATGCCAAATACATGATTTTCAGCTCATTGAAAAATAGAACTTTGTTTTCATGGAGGTTATTTTATAGTGCCCCATATGATGATTATGGAAACATCTTATTCTGCCATCTTTGAAGACATTATTTCCTTCCATATTTCAGGATCTGGTTTTGTGATAGGCACTCAGTACCCAGCTCACATAGTAGGTCTTCAATTTCTCAAATTAATTGAACTAATTTCATGAGCAGTCAGTTTTATCTCTGTTATCTTCCAATCTCTTCCACTGTGGAGATTTTTCTTTCAAATTGTAGAGATTCTTTTCACTCAGTCTTCAAGGAGAAAGAACTTTGTTGATGCCTTGATTTTGGACTTCGCCTAACCTCAAACATGTGAGCCAATAAATTGCCATTGTTTAAGTCAACCCACTGTATGGTATTTGTTTTAGCAGCTAGAGAACTAAAAGAAATATTAGATAATTAATAAGAAAACACCATGCCTAGTATTTGATAAAATTATTCAATAAAATTGTGTCTCCTCCCTGACTTTGAAAAACTTCACAAAAAAGAACAATTGTCTCCATAAAGAAATGTAGTTTTTCTATCTTTATTCTGTAAGAATTTCTTATCTATGTTAAAACACCCAGACAGAATTCTATGAGAACAAATTAAGGACTATCAGACATTCAAGACAATCCTACCTGGATTTCATAGACTCTACAATACCATTTTTATCAATTTTATTGATACATATTAATAAAGCATTAAATCCATCCAAAGTGTACAATGAATGTCCACAATACTATTTATTGTAGGAATTATTTTATATATTTAAAAGGAAAAAATTTTCTGCTAAGTTGTATATGATGATGCTTTATTATCACAAAAAAATTTTATTCATATGTATTAAAAATCCTCAATCTGGAGGAGATTTACATATATTTCCTCCATATCCCACTGACTACCATCCAGTAACAGAGCCACAGATGAACCGCAAAGCAGGGTGGGAAATTTAGGGGAATAGATGACATCTGATCAGCACTAACATTCACTGCCATGATGGCCATCCAGTTCAATCCATCCTTTTCTGGAAAAGAAATGTGCTCAGAATCAGTCAGCTAAACAGTGGAGAAGATGGGATTACATCCAAGGATACATAACTCCAAGTATACATAAGCTATCTTGTGTAACGACAGTGGTCCTAAACCGGATATAGAAGGGTGGAAACTTCAACATCATCTAGGCATATTTTTTATGGATTGGCAAAAATCAGACATGATAAAATAAGTCACGCTATCTGGGAGACATTTGTTCTTTATTTCTCTTACTCCCACATGCAATTAATTAGCAAGCTGTATCACCTTGTCAGTAAAGTCTTTACAATCAAATTATTAAATTTTAACACTACCTGACCCCTAGGTCAGGGAAACCTCCATCTTTTTCATCTTTAGATTTCTACATAGACTGTATCATCATTTAATATGCTATATGGCTAACTTCTATACTGTAAGTGTTCTATCTTCAACTCAGTATCCCCTCCACAGAACCAATGAAATATGTCCCACGAGTAGCTTTTATTTGGGGTGGCAGGGGGAGGGCATGTTTGTTTTTTTTACTGATTCATTCCATCCCTATGCTCTGGCCCTGCAACACTACCTAGTATAGAGGATATAGTCAATGAATATTTGTTGAATTAACAAATTAATTTTCATGTAACTTAATTATTGAATAAGCTTTAGAATCATCTTTCTTATAGACTTATGTTTGGATAAAGTGGTAAAGATAGAAGAACAATTAAAGTACGTAGTTGAATCAGTCCGAAGAACTTTGCTCTCACATAGTCATATAGGCACAAAACTGTTTCAACCCACTTTTTAATGGCAAAATAATAATAGGTTATTATTCTAGAAAAGGGGCAACAAGTCTCAATTTGCACTTCTTTCCCATTATTTCATATTGAAATATCCCCACCTTGTGGAGTGAAGGAAAAATTTGCTGAAGACTTACATACCTTGGCAGCATTTTTGCAACTGCAGATATATAAGGCATTGTGCTCCACTGGCTCTTTAATAACTCTTTGTTGATTTCCAAAGTGCTACAGTTACAGTGTGTGAGGTACTATAGTGGCAAGCTGTTTACTCTCTTGTGTGAGCCACTCCCTAAGGTGATGTTTGAGCCACAGATTTAAATGATTTCTGTTAATATTTTTAAAAAGAAATTATTCTTTGCCAGATAGTTGTGTCAGAGTAGTGGTTATTCTAGTTTGTTTTTCTAGAGGGACACACACTTTCTCATAAAACATATTTAACTTCTAAGGCTATGTAAATATACAATTATAGGGCAAGCTACAGAGCACCACAAGTAACCAAGAAGTACTGGATTGATTAGGAAAATTGCTTCTTATATCCTAGGGCAATTCTAACTGAACAAGAATAATTACTAGGAAAGATGTTCTGGATTATACTGTACTTTGGGCAGTGAAATTTTCAATTTCAGCTAAATGTATTCTAAGAAAATAGTTTTGTGTTCCATACTGTGCTAAGCACTGAGAAATCTCTTAAAATGTTTCTTTGAAGAACTATGGCAGGTGACATGTTAAAAATCAGATTTCAGATTTAAATGAAAAATACTGCTGTGTATGGTTCACTTAAAAGCATATTTTTGTTAGAAACCATTTGCTTTTATTTTTAGTAGATGTAGAGGTTAGAAATAGATGAACAAAATGCCAGGGCTAATTTTTGAAAGAACTCTTCCTTTTGAAAAAATGTATAAATTTTTACATTTATACTTGTAAGAAAATCCTCAAAGAAAGAATTTTACCCAAAGTCCAGTACTTTAACAAAAAATTTTAAAAGTACTCAAATTTTTATTTTGCTTCCCCATTTTGTCCTACAAAAGTAATTTAAAATAGTTCAGTACTCATTTAGTTTACATTTTCATCTTCCCCCATAATTGTAAACATGCTTTTGCTCTATAAACAATCTTTACAGCTAAGCAACATTTTTTTTCATTTTATATAGCATATTTGATAATTCCTACATTTACAAATCATTTCTTCTTCCTCAATGTCATTAGCAGAGTAGTATTACAAGCATTCTTTGACTACATTTTTCTTTATGAAAGTTACTAAAGTCCAAAGAAAGAATGGAGATAAAGATATAACATGTTTAACATCTGAGGTGCTACAGGTTTGGTTTTTCCAACCAAGAATCTAGTCACCTTTCCTCCATTTACATGTCTCTGCAAGGTGTGGAGGGCAGGAAGTCAGCAGATTTTTCTTTGCCTTGTGAATACTTGTAAATAAAATTAGGATTTTAAGGGTCCTTGGAGCCAACCACTTTCCTGTTTTTTTCCAGAACTATAAGTAGAAGCAAAATCCTGGGAGGAACAAGTCTAGAGTAGATTTCCAATACTCATCAATGTATAGAGTGGGAGATCTGATAGCATATGAAAATTGCTTTGGACAGAGCCTGGTACACATCAAGAACTCAATAGCTGTTATTATACTTTTGCATCTATATCTACTCAGACCTAAAACTACTCTACTTGGACCTCTTATTCATCATCAGAAGCTCTATGCCATCATTACAAGACTTTGGAGCAACAAGAGATTCTGGTATCAGTATCTTCCCTAACAGTCATATGTAGCTGGGGCTAGAATTCAATCACTGAAACATTGTCTTTTTTCTTTCTACCCACAGTTAATAAAAACATGAAATGAATTCTTTAATCCTGAACTATAATAAATCCTAAAATGTAGAATCAAAAAGACTACAAGTGGATCTTTATACTTTAGGTGAAATTATGACTATAATCTTATAGTCTAGTGGACAAAAAAAAAAAAAAAAGCCAAAAAATTAAAAACCTTCACTCAAAGGAATGTTTAAATAAATTCAGATTTGAGATAATTTCAAAAGAAATGAGTTATAAGGTTTTATTCATAAAATAGTATTAAACATTCAGAATTCAGAATTCTTTGTTTTATTTAATAGGGATGAACGTTATTAATGGCGTCAGACTCTTTCCCCTGTGGTGAATGAACAAACAAAGATAAGTCAATCAAGAACCCAGACTCACAATATGGGTTCTGTTAATTTACTCGCATGGTACACTTTTGTTATGTTTAAAACTGTCTTATATTCCCCAATATGTACACATTACTAGACATCAACATAGGATGTCAATTATTTCAAGGCTAAGAATTTTTTGTAGAAATGAAGAATGAATGATGCAAAGTTCTGAAGATGTAATTGTAACAGATTCACCTTCAATATATTCCAGGAAGCTTGAGAGAGAGAGTGTTTTGGACTTTAAAATGAATTATTAAATCACTCCCCCTGTTGCCATTCATCACATAGCAATCCCCTTTCTATGTCAGTTTTGGGTGCAATTTTAATGAATTTTTTTTTTAAAAGGTGCTTTTTTTTTCCTTCAATTTTTGGGTTACAATTTAAGTAGGAATGCAATCACACCAGATATTTAATGAAAAAGTACATCTAATTTATTCTCATATGCAGCATGACTATATTGTAATAAGACCACTATGTCCTATTATTGGCTAGAAGCTTTCAGAAGGCCATTCGCAAAGGCATTAGGGATGAAGAAAAATTCCTCTAATATTTTTTGTTAACCTTACTGAAATACAGTTAAGAGCATGGACTCAGGAGTTTGATCACAAGAGTTCATAGGCCAAGTCTGTTATGATTCAGTTGTGATCCAATATCTCCCTTATATGGATTAGGTAAGGCCTCTGCTCTAAGTCCCATGCTCAGTGGTCTCCTCACACAGCACACACTGCAAAACTAAAACTTTTTTCAATTTTTGGACTCATAAGAACATATTTTGAAAATTCAGAAACTGACTGAGGGCCCCACAGACCAAACAATACAAGGCTGAGAGGGAATATGAGTTGAGGGGAGGTGGAGCCTGAAAGGAGAAATCAAAAGTTTCCTTTAAGCCAGAGGAAACTCATTTAAAAGATGGATGTCCCTGTGCTGGAAGATGGACTGTGGTAAAAAGAACAAGTATGAGAACATTCTCCCATAGCTATAACAAATATATAATATTAATACAGCTTTTTACCCCAACCACACATTTCCTAATACAGTCAGTAAAGAGTAAAAAAAGTTCTTAATATAAAAGAAGAAACATATGTATGTATATGTGTATTTTTCTTACCTAAACTATGTCATAAATAAAATATTTCATGATATTTTTTCTTTGCAATATTTTTTCATTGCAATTTGGCAAACATTCCTTTAGACCCCCATTATGGATGAGAAAATCACTCAAGCTTCTCACCTCAACCTCAGTGAGGCAAATGACCATTTTGTCTAACATCTGCAAAATTTTCTGCTAAAAGCACATGCCTCTCATTCTGTGTCTACTTCAGACAGTAGAAACCATAATTCATTGTAACAAGTCAAAATTTATTCCACCTGATTTTGGAGGTGTTGGTTATATTTTGCTGAACAAATCAGTTCTATGACTACCTGGACCTTCACCAGGGAGGAAAATTATGTACAACTGATCTGCTCCAATTTCCTTATACCAAGGTACAAATAGTTAACTGATCACTTTTTTTCTGAACTTGGACACAGCCTCAGTATCTTTGACAACAGTGTGATCGTGATAGTCACAACTAATCCACTGCTATTGGCGAATAAAATTTTTTAAAAAATCTCTGCTCTAAGTTAGAGTTGACCAACTTTTTCTGTAAAGGCCCAGATAGTAAGTACTTCAGACTGTAGAAATCAGATGGTCTATGTTGCAACTAATTAATTCTGCCATTGTAGTGCACAAGCAGTTATAGACATTACATGAACAAATTTCAATAAATTTTAGAGCCTGTACTGCTGAGATCAGCTCACAATAGGTTGGCTCAAAGGGAAGGCAACACAGAACTTTACAAAATAAAGGGACAGAGAGAGTGACAAGAAAGGAGATAAAAATGGGACCAGGGGACTCACAGCTTCTGGAAATGAGAGCCTCAACCCTAGTTTCCACATTGCGTTTATTGGGAAACGACCGAACAGCTGTTTGCTATTAGAAGTGCGACTTCTACAATAGAACAGGTGTAACACTTACAATAAGGAACAGGTAAGCCAGTTTCCCACAACATTTCCCCCTTTTTGTATTTGCAAAGTCTACGCAAATGACGTTTCACTGATTAACAAAGCTTCCTGCAGGATCTTTTCACTTTCAGGTTTGAACAATATTCATTAAATTTTTTTCTCAATACATTCAGTCCCAGGATTGTTCAAACTTAAAACAAGAGATTTATATATTCAACAAGGTGTATATATATAACTTACAGTTCATCAAATCACTTAAGTACATAATGTTTCATTATTAAAGTTCTGATTCATATTCAAGCATTTTATACATAATCCAAAACTGCCACAACAAACCATAAGACTTCCTACCAACAGACATTTAATAAACAGACTTTCATTTCTCGTGGGCTTAAGATTCCCAATTAACAAGGCTATATAGGTCAGTACTCGATATTAGTGCTGGCCACATCCAATTCAGAGGCTAAGTCATTACAAATTGCATTAACATGAGAAAACATTGTATTTATCAATTAAAGCAGAGAATATAGTTTCATCTTACCCAAACATTTAAGAATTTGGTTGAGCAGCAGGGACCTTACAGCTTGTCTCAATTGTTTGCCTTTCCAAGCCCTTAAAATACGATGGTCTCTGATGTTTTTTAGTAGAGTCACTGCCACAGGTTTCTTCTATGCAGCCAGATTCATTGCCATCAGTCCAGGGCAGAAAGTCCTGAAGAACTGTAAAAGTCTACTGCTGACCTTTTCACACAGGTTTTGCACTTTTTGTATTCATTCAGGTTTCCTTTATTGTATAAAACACGTTATTTCACTGAATGCTACCACAATACTTTTCCAACTTGCTATATGCATACTAGTTCTGCCCTATGTATCTCCATTTTTTGTTTTATAAAACTAACCATTTTAAGACAAAACACACCTTATTAAATTTCAGTTAGCATTCCCACAAAACTTTTCATCTTTTTCAACTTATATCTTTCATTTTTTCCTTCCTCTTCTTCCTTTTCCCTTCCTTTCTCTTTTTCCTTTTCCCTTCCTTTCTCTTTTCCTTTTCTCTTCCTTTCTCTTTTTCCTTCCTCTTTCTTTTCCCCCTTTTTTCCTTCCTTTTTTTTCTTCCTCTTTTTCTTTTTCCCCTCCTTTCTCCCTTTCTCTTTCCCTTCCTTTCTTTCTCTTTTTTCCTTCCTCTTTTTTCTCTTTCACACACACTGAAACAATGACAACATACACACTGACATTGAACAAACACAAAAGCAGTTCCAAATCTATTAATCTGAATTTCTTCATTACTTCCTTTTATAATTCAACATTTCTTTCCCCATTTTCCTCCTCTCAATTTCCTTCTTAATCTCTTTCTGTCCCCAAGTCATACTTGCTTTATGATGCCATGCCTGAATAAGTTCTGTAGTTAAGATACTTTGATGTAAAGCCATTCTAGTCTTCAGAGTGAGGCACAGCTGTGCCGTTTCCAGCATCACTATCCATCTGCATGACGGGAGGTTCTGGGTTCCACAGAAACCTTCATCATCTCTTGGTGGTCATAGTATGGCTTTGTCTGATGACTTGATACTCACACGGGATGTTCTCCATCTCCTGGGGAAATGAAAGCAAACCCATGAGGACTTCGAAGGCTTTCCAAACCACACGGGACTCCGTGCCATTAAGTCAACTTTAGTAGTTTTGCTTGAGAAGATCCTTCTTCCCTTTTAGTCCCTGTTCATTCCAGCACAGATTGCTGCAAGCCTTCTTCCCCTCCAGCCCAACATTGGGTGCCAGTTGCTGCAATCAGCTCACAATAGGTTGGCTCGAAGGGAAGGCAACACAGAAGTTTACAAAATAAAGGCAGAGAGAGACACACACACAAGAGAGGATATAAAGACGGGTCCAGGGGACTCACAGCTTCTGGAACTGAGATCCTTGACCCTAGTTTCCACATCTTATTTATTTAGAAACTAACAAGCAGCTGTTTGCTATCAGAACTGCAACATCATCTACAATAATAGGGAACAACTGCAACATCTACAATAGAACAGGTGTAACATTTACAATAACGAACAGGTAAACTAGTTTCCCACAACACTGTACTTGTAAAACTTCAAATGCCCTAATAGTAACTATGTATTTAATGGCAAGTTCTACAGGTTCCAGTTTGGTGAGCCCTACTATAAGGGATGGTACACTGCATAAGTAGCAGTAAATGAAATAATGTGAGCAAAAGTCATTCACTCCCTTTTAAAAGCTTACTTTTTATTTTTAATATTTATTCATTCTTTTTTTATTAAACAAATCCTCCATTTAAACAATTCTTCAATTATGAAAAACAACTTCCAGCTTTTCCCTTATAAGGTACAAACTATACAAAATTGGGTTTGTTTCCTTGTTTCTTTATTTTTTTTTTAGTAAATCAATTTATTGATACATATTTATAAAGCAGAAATCTATCCAAAGTGTACAATCAATGGTATTGAGTATAATCACACTGTTTTTCATTCATCCCTTCATTTTTAGAGCATTTTCTTTAACCAGTAATCATAATAATAATAAACAAAAACCAACCAACCAATCAAAAAAACAAAATTCATCATCTCTCAAACTCTGTCTCCTTATCATATATAGCTGTTACTCTATTCCCTTCTCTCTAGTTTATTTGTATTTATATTTTGTAAAAACTGTCTTATATATGCACTATCTCTCATATTTGTATTTTACATGATGTTTCACTATGTTATACAGTCTCATGTTATAATTTTTAGCTTTCCTTCTAGTACTATACATGATCCTAGGCTTTCCCTTTCATTCCCATGTCATTCCCATGTAACAGCTATGCTAGCCACAAACACCATGATGTGCTTTCACCATTTCCATTCATTTCTAAAGATTTACAACCAGCCTTTTAGCCAAATCTGCACAGATTAACCATCACCTTTCCATTCTCTACCCTCAGTCTATTTTCCGGTGTTGTATATTCTAATTATTAATTCCATGAATTTGCACCCTATAGTTCATAATAGCACAATCCATACAGTATTTGTCGTTTTGTGTCTGCCTTGCTTCCATCACCATAAGAGCCTCCAGGTGCACATGTTATTATATGTTTCACAACTTTCTTCTTACCGCAGCATAATATTCTATCATGTGTATACACCACAATTTGTTTATCCATTCATCAGTCGGTGGACACCTGAGTTGTTTCCAACTTTTGGAAATTGTGAATTATGCCCCTATAAACATCAGTGTGCAGATGTCCGTTCATGTCACTGCTCTTAGCTCTTCTGGTTATATACCTAGCAATGGTATTGCCAGGTCACATGGCAGGTCTACAGTCAATTTCCTTAGGAACTGCCAAACAGTCCTTCACAGTGACTATGCCATTCTACATTTCCACCAATGGTGAATAAGCATTCCTATCTCTCTACACCCTCTCCAACATTTACAGTTTTCTGACATTTTAATGGTGGTGGTCTAATAGGTGTGAAATGATATCTCATTGTAGTTTTGATTTGCATTTCCCTAATTGCTAGCGATGTTGAACATTTTTTTCATGTTTTTCTTCACCATTTGTATTTCTTTTTTAGACAATTGTCTTCAAGTCTTTTGTGTATTTTTTTATTGGGTAGCTTGTCTTTATTTTTGAATTGTATGATCTCTTTGTGTGTCATGGATATTAAACCCTTATCAGATACGTGATTGCCAACTATTTTGTCTCATTGAGTCAGCTGCCCTTTCACCATTTTGATAAAGTCCTTTGAGGTGCAAAAGTGTTTAATTTTGAGGAGTCCCATTTATCTATCTATTTTTGTTGTTGTTGCTTGTGCTTTGGGTGTAAGGTTTAAGGTTGTTTCTTTTTTGAAGGTAACATGTTTTTTTTACTATTATAAAAGCTCTAAGTGTTGGTAATGGGCACTGTTGATTGAATATAGCATCCATTCCATTCTGACCCTCTGGAGACTACCCTTGCAATCTCATTGTGTTACCTTTATCTTGAGCTCCAGCAGTGAGGTTCTCTGATTCCCACAGGAAAATTTATTCACTATACATAGAATTTCCTTGATCAATGTGATTGATTCAAGGATGGATACATGACAAAGGTGGGTCTAATTAACATCCACGTTTTATCTGGATATGAGAAGACTATGCTTCTGCAGCCACCACCCCACTTCCCCATAAGTAACCCACCAGAGGAAGAGGACTTTACCTATCTTAAGGAGACATATTTGAAAGAACTTCAGAATGGAAATTATTCTGGATCAGGGGGTTACTAATTCTCATCTTTCCCATGGATATTTTTGTTACGTTAAACTATAAATCTGTTCTCAGGTTAAGTTTGCTTGAGTTGGCTGTTCTAGAACTTACCACAAAATGCATGGTTAGTGTTAGAAAATTTGATACCAAGAAGGGAATGCTGCAAGAACATAGAACTGGATGAACCATGGAGACTGTGCAGAGCAGATTGAGGACCCATGCTTTTATTTTAGCACACTGACCATTCTTGTTAGAATGTAGCCAAATATCTGCTTACATGCTATGATATGTATATGTACAGGGTGTTACCTCAGCCCTAGCATTAGGGAGGAAAATAAGAAAATTCAAGATGTGGTAAAATGTTAGTTATATCTTCTAGCTGTTATCAAGATTCTGCAAAATTGAAGCCATTGCAGAATGTGGAGGGGAAAAATTCAGTTATTCTAAGGTCTTATCTACCTATAACCTGCAACTGAAATTGACCAAGAGAATAGTCATTTGAAGATTTGCAAAATTAGAAAAGTTGAAATTAATGCAAAGGCAGAAACAAGGACAAGAAATTCTACAGTAAATAATATATTAAGATCCTGAAAAATTCACCTATTCCCCAACCTTAATCAATCCAATTACTACCAGTTATACATTTTCTGTGTTGAGTAAGAACATTTTAGGTATTGCTAACCACAATGCCATGGTGACTAGTTTGTGACTGTGTATATAAACTGGACTGAAGCCAATGCACTCATGGCATTTCTCCTCCTACAGTGATTGGTTCAAGATAATAAGTGATGTTGGTTCAATCATAATCCAAAAACCTTTCATAATTGTTTAAATAAAATAAACATATATGTTGTGTATATACATACATATATATATATGTAACTTTCTGGACAAAAATGAAGATTTGACTTTGATTAAATTGCACTTTCTTCTTTATTTTTATATTGAACTGATAACCTCTCCTCCTTAAAATTTATCCCAATTTGAGTTGAGTTTTCTATGGTCTGAAACCAAAAGTATCTTAAATATTTGCGGGGTCATCCTAAGAATATTTCTATATACCAATAAAAGAACCAAATAAAGTAGGAAAAAAAACTTTCAAATGAAACTGCTGACCCATTTCTTGTTACATAATTTTCAAAAATAACTATGTAATGTAAACACATTATGATTTCCTATATATAACTTTTTATTCTCACAAATATGGACTGATACAAGAATACAGCTTTATAACATGTTTTTTTAATTTAAGAGAATGTGGCATTTTTACTATCCAAATACAGAAACAATTTTAGTATTTTAATATTTAGAGTAAGTCCATTTTATAGATGCATCTTCCTTTATTTAACCTGTTCATTTAAAAATTAAAAATGTTTACATTTTTATGAGTAAGTTTTCAAGCTACATTCCAAGTAAACACTTAATTTTATACTGATTATAAATTCTTGGAGGGGAAATTGCCTGGCTAAGGAAGTTATGCCAATGACTTTTGAAATATTTTGGCAAATTAACCTCTGGATTAGATGGTAGCACTCTGTGGTCCTATCAGCAGTATGCAAGTGTATCTCCCCACACCCTGAGCAAAACTAGGTAATTATTTAACTACGCTATATAAGGTCTAAAATATAGAAATTGGTAATCAAAGTTTAGAAGGTCTTTTGTGAGGAAGAAGAACTAAACTGCAACAAGCTTCATTAACTTAAATCTCAGTTTTAGCTATCATTTGAGGTGTCAACAAATTTCTTATACTATATTATCTGAGGTAAAGACTATGGATATGGTGTATCAAATACCTTTCTGAAATATGAATGATGAGTTTAAAGAAAGGTCTTGGGGATCTTTTACAATGAAAAAATTCAACATTGTCTTTGGGCTAGTGATATAATTATTTTACCTCTTTACTTCTCTTGAAATAGTGACAAAATATACTGTTTCAATCCGTAATACTTCCCAGGACTAGAGCACCCTGTTCTGTTTCTTCTGTACCTGCTGTTATTAATTTATCAGGTACTCATGATTTATCACCTGAATTAGGACAATATTTTTCTAATTGGTCCCCCTGCTTCCACATCTTAATTGTTTTTATACCTATGCAGTATTGTAGGGTGATCTGTCTGAAAAATAAATACAAAACAAAAATTATCATGTTGATCTTCTACTTTAATCCTTCCCTCTTTCCTCATTCTTTCAGATAGATACAAATGTTCTAGGCTAACATACAAGACCTTTAGTAATATGATCTTGGCATTTTTAAATTGCTTTTCTCATTATTCTTTGTGATAGATTGACTTCACTGATATCCCCAATTTTTCACTTTTTCTGTACCCATGCATTTATAATGTTCCCCCACACTGACATTGAGCTTAGCCACGTATCTTGGAAAAGTGGCAAAAATAATGATGCCAGCAGAGACTTGAAAAAATGCTTGCATATTTCTGCTTCCATTCTTGGACCTCTGAGTATATGCTTAGGCTTACCTGCTAGAGTCCAAGTTACATGCATCAGCAATATTTGTCCTGGCAACAGTCGTCCTACATCAGCCAACAGCAAGCTAACCACCAGAAATGTGAACTACCAGAAGAAATGCCAAACAAGCCATACCATTATTATCACTAAATTTAAGAGAATTGATAAATAATTAAGTCTCTGAGTCTTGCAGTGGTTTGATATGAAGCATTATTGCAGTAAGATCTGATACAGAAAATAGGACTATACCAAAATTTAAGCTTGTGATATTTTGCATTGGCTTTGGGAATTTTGAGTAAAGACTACAAAAGGACTGAAGAAGCTGTTCTAGCAGATTTTAAAATTTTACATAGCAGCAAAATAATTGGTATTAGAAGTATCACCTGAAGTAATTGAAAGATGTAAAATACACTTAAAATTTTGGAATTGAGCAACATTTTCCAGAGAGAAAGTAGAGAATATCTTCTGGTTTTTATTAGTTTGGTAGGATTTAGAAAGGACAGTTTGAGATTCCATTCTTTCTAAGTGCAAAAAACAAGTTAAGAAGGTAGCACAGAGAGGATAATTTTCCAATAGTCTCATCAGAAGTGAAAAATGAGGGCAATGGATAAGAAAGAACATCCCAGATTGCAGAACCATGAGTGGGAAGAACAATGGAATTTTCCCACAGAGTTTTAGAGAGCCACTTACAAGAAGCAAAATGAAGTCTAATCAAAGAAACATTCCCACCAATCCTGGGGCAAAGGGATTGGTAAATTTTCCCGTTTGGATTTCATAATCTCTTGGAAACAGCTACTGCTTCCATTCCTCCATATTTTTTTTTTTCACTGAAATGGTCTATTGTGGTTATTTTGTCCTTGCTTCACAACTATGTTGTGATTGTGTGGGCGTGGTCTTTGTGGGAGTGGGTGTAGGTATCTTGTCTTTTTAGTTTATAGGTGTTTTAGTTTCCTAGCTGCTTAAATAAATACCATACAATGGGTTGGCTCAACAACAAGAGTATATTGGCAAGTGGTTTCAGAGGTTAGAGGCTTGCTTCTTCTCAGGATCGGTATCCTTCTAGACGATAGGAAAAGTTGGGGCCTCCTGCCTTTTCTGTTACATGGCAATAGCCATATTGATGTCTTTGTTGTTCTCCTCCAGATTCCATTGATTTCAAGTTCCTGGCTGCTCCTGATGGCTTCTCTATCTGACTTTCACTCTGCTTATAAAGGACTCAGGTAATCCGGATGAAATCTCAACTGGATTCAGTTGGGTCACACATTAACTGAAGTGACACCTACTATTCCTTGTTCATGGATAGGAAGGCTGAACATTATTAAGATGTCTATCCTACCAAAACTGATCTACACATTCAATGCAATCCCAATAAAAATCAACACAGCCTTCTTTAAGGAACTAGAAAAACTAACTATGAAATTTATTTGGAAAGGAAAGAGACCCCGAATAGCCAAAGACATACTGAAAAAGAAAAACGAAATTGGAGGAATCACACTACCTGACTTCAAAACATACTACAAAGCTACGGTGGTGAAAACAGCATGGTATTGGCATAAGGAGAGACACATAGACCGATGGAATCGAATTGAAAGCTCTGATATAGAACCTCACATATATAGCCACATAATATTCGATAAAGCCACCAAACCCTCTCAACTGGGAGAGAGTGGCCTATTCAACAAATGGTGTCTGGAGAACTGGATAGCCATATGTAGAAGAATGAAAGAGGATTACCATCTCACATCTTGAAGAGAACTTATTTATAGTGGGTCCTTACCCATAGAACCAGAGGTTGGGGCCTGAATATGCCTTTTGTGGGAGACATGATTCAGTCACCATCAATTGATCTCTAGATCAAAGGAAATTGTGTCTGAAACTGAGTTTTGTCTGATGCAATGATTTTATGGTTTACAGACAGAGGCCTTTTTAAAAGTAGATGTGTGTTTATATTTCTTCTCCCCTTGGTTTACAATGATAATATGATTAGGCTTGCCTCCTACAGGTTGAAATATATGAATGGAATCAGCCAAAAGTTATCTAACTACCAGACAAGCATCCCTAAGTAGAATTAACAATATATGTTCCTAAAAAATGTCCAACCAGTGCTTGACCAACATGGAAACTCATGAGCAATGATAAATGGGTGTTTTAAGACACTGAGTTCTCAGATAATTGTTATGCAGCATTATTGAAATAGCTAACTGATACATTCTTCCAAAACTGATTGCCCTCCAGCCTCTATCATTATCATTTATTACTTACCTAAGCTAGTGATCTCCAAACCATATTCAGGATTCTATTCTTTCCTCTCCCCACAAACTCACACAAACACACACAGACTTGGACACACATGCAAACTTAATCAGGTATAAGTTGTGTCAATTCTACTTCTATAATATTTACTTAACTCTTTCACACTATTCCTACTGTCACTATTCTAATATATGCTTTCATTATATTTACCCTGGTTCTTTGAAATATTCACCCCATAACCACTCCCTGTCCCCTATCTTGTATCCTTCTTTTATGTACTAAGGTGATAATCATAACAATTCATCACAATCAGGCTTCAATGCTTTGGCCAAGCTAGCAACAATTTGCAATCAAAAGTACTTTCCAACATCTCTTAGTCTCCTGTCCAGCTCTATTTTTAGTGATACTTCAGTCTTCCTCTATGCTCTAGCAACTATGAATTTATGTCTGATTTTCAAATGCACATGCCTCTTGTCCTCTGTGTCTAGTATGCCTTCTATATAATACTGCACTGTCCAATAGACAACCATTGACTATTAATGGTAGCTAATTAAATTTAATGAAAATGTAATATATTTTTAAATTTCTCATTCATATTAGCCACATTTCAAATGTTCAATAGTCATACTTACCTACTGTCTACAATATTTGGCAGTTCAGAGGATTTCCATTATTGCAGGAAGTTCTATATTGATTTGGAATGTTTTTATTTCTTAATAATGCCTGATATATTTGGTTAGGAAGAGGGAATGTTGGGGCCAACTTGTGTTTTTATTACCTGATGTTCATGCTTTTACAGATGAAAAGGAGGGGTAGGGTAGGGTAGACTACAAGATAATTAGGCTCAACTCGATCTCTTTGCTAGGTTTTAAAAGGACAATGAGGGAACTACTTATATAAAACCATATCACAGGTATCTAATTGGGTATATATAATGGAATCCATTGAATTGGGGTTTAGACCAATTCAAATGAGTCCAAGTATTACTGGTTTGGCATTTTATCTGATTAGATTTCAGGGAATTTCTGAAAGCTCTGTCTCCAGCTATGGTTTTTCCAGGCTCAATTCAAATGTCACCTTCTCTATCTTTTCATGTCATCTCTTGCTTCCTAAATAGCCATACTCCATCCCCATTCCATGTGGATCTGTGTGATCCTATTTTGGTTTATGTAATCACAGTATATGAGATTATATGTTGGTTGAGTTCAATGCAATTTAATGTAACTTAAATATGGTTTTCTAATTCATAATGAGGTTTAATGGCAGAAAAAAAAAGTGGATTAAGAGTAACTGGAATGTTGCTCCTTATTCAAGCTCCCAGTGATTCCTATGTGTGTGTGACTTTGGTCATATGATTCCAAGTCTCAGCCTTCTCAGTTATGAAATTATACTATGCACTTTCACACATATACCTGCCTCACAGTGTTCAAAGGAATATTAAATGCTAAAATGTAAACTTTCAATTTTTTAATTCATTTGGTGACTGCATCAAATGGATCTATATTTAAAGGCTTTTCAGAAAATCAGCATTTTAAAAGATACTATGTTCAAAGTCAATGCTTATTCCAAAATGATAAAACTTGTTGAAGAATTTCACTGAAAGAATGGGAATATTCTGTGAATATAAATGTATTTCTAGCGATCATACTACATAAAGTCTAGCACCTAATTTGGAAGCAATCTAAATGCCAATACCAAGGTTGACATGCCCTCATTCTTAGAGTAGCTGTCAGTGTTCTGAAAACACACAAAGCAAAAATTCCATTTAAGGGTATTCTGAAACTATAATTACATTTCAATTCATGGGGTACCATTCAGATGTACTTTGTTTAATCACACAGTAAACATGTCCATTGTGTCTATGTTTAAGAAGGAAGAAAGGCAAAATGATGGCATTTATTGCAACTCATTAAGTGTTATAAGATATCTATCCATCACTTCCTAAAGGAAAGACGTTCATAGTCAGGTAGCCTTTTAAAAGTGTATTCAATACAATTAGTATTTAGAGAAGCAATCAAGTGCTAACATGCTGGGAGAAAAATCAAGTGTTTCATTTTTAAAAAATGTCAGAAAAAAAATCACCAATGAAAGAGATTTATATTACTAAAAAAACAAAAACAAAAATCTAAACACATGTGCCTTACTACACATTGACTCTGGGTTTGCTCTTTACCTACAATCTTTTTTCATTAATAAACTTTATTTTTAAAGAAGTTTTAGCTTACAGAAAATTTACATAAAAATATAGGGAATTCCCATATACCCCACACCCCGCTGACCATTTCTGCTATTAATAATTCCTTACATTTGTGACTATTGAACAAATATTGAAGCATTCTTACTAATCAAGGTCTATAGTTTACATTATTGTTTACATTTTGCACCATTCAATTTTATAGATTTTCCCAAAATGTATAATGGCTTGTCTGCCATTGCAATATCATGCAGAACAATTCCAATGCCCTAAAAATGCCCCATGTTCTACCAAAGTCTTCCCTCCCCTTCCCTCAGAACCTCGGGTAACCACTGTATTTATATTAATGTTACAAGTTCTTTTGTTACTACAATAATAATAAGTCAACTTTGGTCCGTCGTTGCATCCCCTCCTTTGTTTCTTCATTCCTTTGGGTATGATGATGCCCATTCTGTTTCCGAGTGAGAGGAGGCTTAGGTCTTATGGGCCAGATGGAAGGAAATGTTTGCTTGCAGTTGTCAATATCCTCTGTTTTTGCAGATGAGTGTTGTCTAGTATCATCATTTTGTTAGTAGTCCTGGGAGAGTCCAGTGAACTGGATAGAGAAGAAGTGTTGGCCACAACTCTGCTGAGATTCAGGGCTCAACTGAAATAAGAACATAACAAAGACTAAAATCTCCAGGACATATGTTTAATGGGTACAGTGCTAATTATATGTTCAAATAAATGTGGTAGAAAAGCCATATGTAGAGAAATTATAAATGAATCTAACTTTCTTAAATTGGTGAACTAGGTTATCATGTACATCAAGGAAGGCTTGCCAATGATAATGGGGTTGTGGGCCTCACCCAGTGTCTAGAACCTTCGGGGGCACTTCCGTTTTAGGTTTTGTTTACTGTGGCAGTTAGATCCCCTGAGATATACATAAGCATAACCTCTGGAATGACCTCCAGACTCATTCTGGAATCTTTTAACCATAAAAAACTCTTTGGGTTTAATGTTTCTGCCTTTAGATCAAGGTCTTTTTCTAAATGCATTGCTGATAGGCACTTGGCATTTTTTTCCCATATTCTATTACACTTATTTTTTTTTAATTTTTAATTTTTACTGTTTTATTTTTAAAGAAGCTTTAGATTACAGAAATGTTGCATAAAAAATATAGGGGATTCCCATATGCTCCACTCCCTCCCCCTCCCATACTTTCTTACATTAACAGCATCTTTCATTAGTGTGGTACCTTTGTTAAAATCGATGAACACATACTGAAGCATTGCATACTTTAGTTTACATTATAGTTTACATTCTGTCCCCACATTTTTGTAGGTTATGAAAAAATATATAATGCTCTGATCCATCATTACAATGTCATGCAGGACAATTCCAATGTACCAAAAATGCCCTTGTATTACACCTATTCTTCCCTCTCCCTCCCCTCAGAACCTCTGGTGGCCACTGCCTTTACATCAGAGATAAAAACTCTTCCATTGCTATAATAATAATGTCTATAATAGAGTAATAATAAGTCAGTTTTAATCCATTGCTCATTCCCCAGTCTTGAATGGGGATGGTGATGCCCACTCTGTTTCTAATTGAGAGGGGGCTTAGATTCCATGGGGCAGATGGAACTATCTTGCTTGCCATTGCAGACACTCTTTGTTCCTTGGGTTGGGTGTTGTCCATCATCATCATCTTTTTAGTTATCCTATGTGAGTCCAATGAACTGGAGAGTAGGTGTTGCAACTTTGCTGAGATTCAGGACTCAGTTAGCACATGAACAGACCAAAGATTTAAATCTCTGGGACATATATTTAACAAGTATAGTGCTAATTGTAGGTTCAAATAAAAGGGGAAGAAGAGCCTTATGTAGGGAAATTATAAATGAGTATAACTCCATTACAATGGGGAGCATAAATTCCAAAGTAAAGCCCACTGACAGGTCCTAAATTCCTGAGTTTGTTTGCCCTGTTTATAGTGTCTAGATGTCTCTAGAGCTCTCAGAAGTCCCACTGTTTGAGGCACCATTTACTTTGGCAGTCAGCAAGATCCTCCTGAGATGTACATAAGTGTAACCTCTAGAATGAACTCCTAACTCACTTTGAAATCTCCTAGCCATAAAAACGCCTTTGTACTTAATATTTATCCCTTTTGGTCAAGGTCTTTTTCCATATGCCTTTTTAGTTGGAGCTTGATAATAATCCTTCAGTGCCAGAAAGGCTCATCCCTGGGAATGACGTCCCACACTGGAGGAAAAATAAGCATTTATATGCTGAGTTTGGCTTAGAGAGGTGCCACAATTGAGCAATAAGCAGGCTTTCAAGCAGGATAGCGTTACATATTGCCTATTTCTTAGGTAATATATAACACTATGCTAAGTTTCAGTTTCACAAGAAAAGGTTCATAAGTAAAATAATCAATATCAAGTTCTGGTGTAATGGTCTGTCCTCCTTCACTAGGCATTGCCCTTGCATGCAAGGGATTCTTGCCATTCTATTAGAGAATATAGCAGTACTCCCCAGGATAGGCATTCAGTATTCTTTCAGTTACTGTGTAGGTCTCCACCCACCAAGACAGAGTCCCAGGAACACTTGAACATATTTATATGCCTTAGAGGCACGTGTCCCAGATGCACCCCTCCCTACACATCCCCCCATCACTGACACCCTGCACCAGTGATCCTCCCCTGCCACATTGTAACCCTTCTGTATCCAAAACCTCTCCAAAAAAAAAGAGCCAACAATATAATGAAATAAAATTAATAATAAAATGAAATAACAAAAATAGTTTTAAAATAATCAATAAAATACAAAAAAAATTTGTAATTGTACAAAAAAATTTTAGACATTTTCTTTCATCACTATGAGATCTGTTGTCTTGTATATACAGTGACAATTTCTCCCATATATACCCCCAATGTTATTAATAGGGAAGAGAAGAAAAGGGAGAGGGCATTAGGTATATGGGAATCCCTTATTTCTTCTTTGAAGTTAAAATGAAAAAATAGGGCACTTAATATTAATCCCTCAGTGCCAGGGAGGTTCATGCCCAAAGATACTGAGCAAACTCACAGAAGTAGATTCTGGAAGATAGGTTACCAGGTGATAGAAAGTGGGTAGAGGTCAGTAAACTGATGCTCAGTCTGGGCAGAATCAATGATAAGGTGGATGGGAATAGTTTGGCATGGACATGACTAACAACGGTGCAATGATGTGAGTGGAGTCGGTAGTGCTGCAGTATGAGTATGAGTGGGGTTGGGGAGGTGAGTTGGACTATCCATGGAGCTGGGGGACGGGCTGGAGGAAGAAACAGATGAACTCTGGGGAGGTAAAGGACTGTGGTTGAGAACACAATTGTGAGAATGTTCTCTTGCAACTATGAAGGGCAGGTGGTTCCTAGTACAGGTTATCAGTGGTGGGGAAATGTTTAGGGAAGGGTGCACCTGGGTATGCCACTATTGAATGTGTCATCTTGTCATAGGGTGTTATCTCAGTAGGTGGAGACCAACACAATAAACAAGAAAATGCTAAACTTCTATCCTGGGGAGTCCTGTTATGTTCTCAAATAAAATGGCAAAAATCTATAGAGTACATAGTCAGTGACTAAAGATAAAAATAAAACAGACCAATAACCAAGCCCTTGATATTAATGCTTGGACTTATGAACCTTATTCTCATAAAATTGAAACATAGCCTAATAATAATTTTTGCCAGAGAGTTACCTCCTGAAAGCCTCCTTGTTACTCAAATGTGTCCTCTCTCTAAGGCAAACTCAGCAAATAATCTCATAAAATTCCCCCTAGTGTGCTACATAACTACACTTTTTAACATTACCTATGTCTAGTAGTATTAGCTATCTTATCTGAAACCCCAGTGTGCTTTTTCTGTATCTTATTTTGATATTCATGACTGTAGTTATATTTGGATGAATGTTATCTTTTATAATAGTCTATACTCTTTGACGGACAAACATGCATTTAAACTATTGTACTCTTTGCTGAGATACTCAATGAGCGTCAACTGAGTAAACAACTACTTAGGAATATATGACATTAGTATTTTCATGCTATAGTGGTAAATTCTCTTTGGGGAAAGAAGTATGTTGTAATGATTAAGAACAAATAGTGGGCAGCGGACTTGGCCCAGTATAGGGCTTCCGTCTACCACATGGGAGGTCCGTGGTTCAAACCCCGGGCCTCCTTGACCCATGTGGAGCTGGCCCATGCACAGTGCTGATGCATGCAAGGAGTGACCTGCCACGCAGGGGTGTCCACTGCGTAGGGGAGCCCCACGCGCAAGGACTGCGCCCCGTAAGGAGAGCCGCCTAGCACGAAAGAAAGTGCAGCCTGCCCAGGAATGGTGCCGCCCACACAGAGAGCTGACACAACAAGATGAAGCAACAAAAAGAAACACAGATTCCCATGCCGCTGACAACAACAGAAGTGGACAAAGAAGACACACAGAGAACAGACAACCGGGGTGGAGGGGGAAGGAGAGAGAAATAAATAAATCTTAAAAAAAAAAAAAAAAAAAGAACAAATAGTGGTCTCAGCAAGACCTAAATTTAATGTTACTGCCCTTACTTTTCAGACTGGGCAAAGCACCTGACCTCTAAGTTTCAGTTTCTCATGTTTAAAGTAAATTAATAAAGTACCTATTTCACAGTGTTATGAAGATTAGATAAGATAATACATGCAAAGTGTTAAAAACTAAGAGATTTAAACTATTACTATCATTAATTGGATCTAAGGCAAATTTACCTTTAGCAACTTCTGTAATTGTAAAGTAGTATTATAGAGAATAAAGTGATTAATGATAGTAATCATAATTAACAGTTATTTCATTCATTACTTTTTAAAAATTTAAGATTGTGGGCCTATAGTAGGGGAAGATACTTGATTCATCTTATGTGTTAAAAAAACTTTAATAGTGGAAGATAAAACAATATGTGGACATCAACAACTTGTTAAACTAGTCAGTGCCTTGGATGTCAAAATAGTTCCTCTTCATAGCAACCATTTAAATAACCCAACACCGAGCTGAGTTATTAATTCTATTTCACTTATGAAAGATTATCTTTAACTGGCAAGAAAGTATCTTTCCTACTTGGCATCATCATCTTCTTCAGCCTGATGTTCTTCCCAGAAAAGTTAAATGAATAATGAATTTATCACAAGCAGCTTTCCAAATTTCTTGCAACAAGCTCTGTAATTTGCTTACAGGTGTAATATGCCACCAGTAATTGGGCTGGTGTGAATTCTTTCAGTGCAGCATCTGCTGATGCCATTCCTTCTTCCTAATTACAGTTAATATAGCTCCTTTTGACTTTGTCAATTTCCAATTTTATGTATTTGTTGTTCAGAGTTTTTGGAGTAATTATGATTGTTATTCTCGAATCATGGATTAATTCTTTCAAAAACGAATTGGGGATAATTGAATGAAGTTATTGCTTCATCTTAAAATGGAGAAAAATTCAAAACAGAAATTAATTCTCTATGTATGTGGAGGTGTCTACACCAATGATACATAAAATATATTTAACTTAAAAATACATGTGTACATATAAGCATACATATATTTAACTTAACAGAAAAACTTTATTTATAGTATTTAAGCACTACTGTGGCTTCTGCTTATATGATATGGATGATATCAACACACACACTACAATTTAAATTTGTTTCCTCAAACATTATAGTAATTTAATTTGTTGCTTACACTTATAGTTGAGGGTTGTTTGGTACCTGCGTTCATGTTGTTATGTGCATGTTTTGGGGGGAGGTTGTCTATATTTGTTTCCTTTTACATTAATTGAGAACTTAGTAAAACAAATGACTTCATTATTTTGGACCCAATCCAGTCACTTGCTAGTGGCACAGTCAGAATCTGGCTTCAAAAATGATTTTATCTCCTGCAATTTGTCCTAATGGACTTATATCAATCATAATATCACTCATTATTGCTAATGAAAATGTGAGAAGGGTATCAATATATTATTGTATAAACTTGCTATTCTTCAAAATGACTTTCTCGTAATGATTCCTGTGTGTGCCAGTATTATCAATGGACAAAACTGTCTCCCAGGAGGAGCTCTAGTTTAATGTTGTGCAGGGTTATGTTGCAAGATTTTCAGTGAAAACTAAATCAATCTGAAATTCTTTTCCAACTATGTGATTTCCTTAACAAATCTGAAGCTCCTTCCCCTCATCTGCAAAGCAGAGATATTAAAACTTACCTCATAAATGTGTTTGGAGGGATAGAGATGACACATATTGGGGGGATTTGCAGAGTACACAACAGAGAAGAGGTGGTGAAGAAATGGTTTTTCAGATGCTGGACTGAGACCTAAAAACCAGTACAAGCATCTTCAATAACTAAATGTAACACAAGGCAGGAAATACAATAGCTTTTTGAGAATTATTTGAAAACAGATCTAGAAGTTGACTTTCCTGGCTTTATTAATAAGTTTTCCAAAAATTTTAAGACGTGAAATAGATTGTATAGAATGTGTCACCATATATACCTGAATTTATTGACCTATTGGTCTTATTATCTGCTGCTCTATAGCAGTCTAAATATCATCTGCAGACCTAATTGATTCACTAGTAAATTCATGAACATTAAGAAGTACTTGCTGTGCTAAGTGTTTTCCATACATTAGTTCAGTTATTACTTATAGCAAACCTGTATGATACCTACTTTAAGTATTATAGCCTCTTTTTAAATAATTTATTCAAATGTCATATAAATTATATAGCTAGGATATATTCATAGATTAGTAGAGCTATGATTAGGGCAACAGAAACATTCCAAGTCTGAAGTTTAGTGAGGACAAAGAGCCAACAGAGGTTGCATTAGAAATGCCAAGTCCTTGGTTGTGAGATGGGCCCACATAGTTACAGACCAATTAAAAAGGCTCTGACATGGATCCAAGTTAAGGACTAGTCAATGAAACGGTCCTGAAAATAATAATGTTTTTAAAATATTTGGGAGCAGAATTTCAGTTTTAAAAATATGTAAGACATGCACAAGAAATTAGGGGACCTAAAATTGGAAGTACAGTTTAGGTTTGCAAAAAAGAGGGCCTTACTCAAGGAATATGAACTTTGTTGCACAATAAAAGTTAACTGTATGATATCCCTGCTGTGAGCTCCTCTGTTTCTTCGTCATTTCTGTTAGTTCTCATAATGGAATACTATATAACTTATCTGATGTTTGAATATGATACAGTGATAATGATTTTTCAGTTTAGCCAAAACACATCCCAGAATTCTTAAGTAGGTTCATAATTCATTACTCAAGACATATATAAGGAGGGTTGGAGTCCTGCTGGACCAGGCTGTTTTGGGTATATGCAGGGCAGGAGGTGTCTAGACATCGATTTGGTGGGACAGTGACAGAGGAGATTCTTGCAAGAAGTAGAATTTTGAGTCTTTTGCACAGAGGTCAGAGGTTGTGGGCAGGACCCTTCCCCCTGGAGCTGGTGGCCTGGCTGCAGCAATTTCTGAAGGCTTTGTCATGCCAGGGGGTTGCCAAGCCCTGAGCAGGCTGTTTCAGGGGCTTGCAGGGCAGGAGTTGTCTGGATGTCAATTTGGTGAGACAGTGACAGAGGAGATTCATGCAAGAGGTGGAATTTTGGGTCTCTTACACAGAGGTCAGAAGTTGTAGGCAGAACCCCTCCCCCTAGGGCTGGTGGCCTGGCCACGGTGATCCCTGAAATCTTTGTTGTGGTGCGGTGTTCACAAACCCTGAGCGAGCTGTTTCAGGGGCTTGCAGGGCAGGAGGTGTCTGGATGTCGATTTGGTGAGAGAGTGACAGAAGTGATTCTTGCAAGACATGGAATTTTGGGTTTCTGACATGGAGGTCAGAAGTTGTGTGTGAGGCCCCTCCCCCTAGGGCTGGTGGCCCAGCAACGAGGATCCTGAAGGCTTTGTTGTGCTGCAGTGTTCCCAGGCCCCGTGTTAGCTGGATGCTTGGTTCCCAGGTCTGTGTCCCCTATATCCTGGTGGCCCATGCTCCAGAGATTCACACACTTTGAGTCTGCAATATCACGGACTTCCCATCCCCGAATCCACTGCGCCCTGAGGTCCATCTGAGGTCCTTGATTATCCTAGTCCTCCACATTTTGTGTTGTTGTTGTTAGTTTCTCTCCCTCCTTGAACTTGGAGGAGTGTACCAGCTGACTTGGGGAAAGTCTGGGAAGAAAGGAGAATCAAATCTGCTGAGAAAGCCCAATTTACCTAACCATCCTGGGATAGGAAACTTGGTCTGGGAGACGGTGGAGTCAGAAAATCAATTAGACCTCTCTTAGCTCACCTAAGGGGGAGGGACTGTAGGAGGTGCTATCCAAGCTTCCAATAGCATATTTGATGTTTCTGGTGAGGCATAGGTGCTCTCACACTGGAAATAAAGAGTCATAGTATTCTGTGTTCAATTGGTTCAACAAGGACCTACTTGAATCTCCTACTGGACATCTCAGGCAGCTTTCCTGCTGCCCTGGCAGAGAGAGAAGTGCGGAAGAGAGAAAGGGGGAAACTCAGATCCCTGCGCATATTATTTAACTGCAAAGAGGATTCCTAGCTTGAAATGCTGGGTTTTTTGTTTCCTTTTTTTTGTCATGGTTGCTAATATTGCATTGTCTCCTGGTCTTTTCTCCCTCAAGGTCCTTTTTCATTTATTTTTTTTTCTTTCTCTTTTTCTTGCTTGTTTCCTCCCCTTTTCTTTGCCCCCTTTTTCTTTTTTCTTTTCTTTTTTTTTCTTTTCTCTCTTTTTCTTCTCTTTAATTTTATTTTAATTATATAATAGCTGCTGCCGGGGGCACTTCACACTTGCTGTGTTTCCTCATCCTCCATTTCCTCTTTTCTGAGTGTATTGATTTTGGCCACCTACATTATCCCCTTTCCCCCACATCTTTCTATTCTCCATCATCTACTGTTTCTCTTACATTCCACCTCCCTTTCTTTGGCCCCCAAATTGTCTGACATTTTATTTCTAATACCTTTGTTCTATTTTCTGTCTTTTATCCACTCTTGATATTATTGTATTTCTTTTCTCTTTCCCTCTCTCATGAAAACACTGGCCTTTTAATTCATAATCTATTCCTCATCATATTCAGTTGACGGTCTCATTATAGGTACTCTATTTACTGCTATAACTCTACACAACTTACATGAGTCTGATATCCATTCTCCTAGATCTCACATTGATGCTCTGTTAAAATTTATTACCAATATTACTTTATACATTATCTTTTCTTACTCATTTTGTTTTCCCTGGCCCTAGTATTTTCCTGCAAAGTGAGCTTAGCCAGCATCAAGAATATAGAGTGAGAAGACATAACACTTTTGCACAAACAACAACTAATTAATCCCCAAGACTAGACAAAGAAGCTAAGGAACTGATTAAATCTGTCAAGATAAAATAATGACCAGACAGCAACAAAAAACTACAAACCAAACCAATAATCAGGAAAACATGGCCAAATCCAATCAACAAACTAAAAGCCAGGAAGGGGAGCAGAACATTGGACAAGTAATTAAAGATCTCAAAACATATATTAGAGACCAACTTAGTGAAGTAAAGGAAGGGATTAAAAATATGAAGAAAACACTTGGAGAGGAAATTGCAGACATACACAAAAAGATAACAGATATAATGGTGATGAACACCACAGTTCAAGAAATCAAAAATACACTCTCAGCAAAAAAGCAGCAGATTAGAAAAGGCAGAGGAGAGAATTAGCGACATGGAAGACAGTACATCCGAAATCAAACAGATAGTAGAATTGATCGATAAAAAGATAGAAAAAATCATGCTAGGACTTAGGGACATGAATGACAATGCAAAATGCACAAACATATGTATTATAGGCATCGCAGAAGAAGAGAAGGGAAAAGGGACAGAAGGTGTGTTGGAGGAAATAATGGCTGAAAACTTCCCAAATCTACTGAGATAGATGGGTGTACATGTCCAGGAAGCACAACGCACCCCAAACACCATAAATCCCAACAGGCCCACCCCAAGACATATACTTTTCAAATTATCCAATGCTCAAACAAAGAGAAAATTCTAAAAGCAGCAAGAGAAAGAGAACCATCACATACAGAGGAGGCTCCATAAGATTAAGTGCTGAGATCTCATCTAAAACCATGGAGGCAAGAAGGCAGTGGTATGAGATAGTCAAGGTACTAAAAGAAAAAAATTTCCACTCAAGAATACTCTACCTAGCTAAGCTAGCATTCAAAAATGATTCAGAGTTCAAAATATTCACAGATAACCAGAAATTAAAGGAGTATGCCAACAAGAACCCTGCCCTTCAAGAAATACTAAAGGGAGTTCTGCAGGAAGAAAGAAAAAAACAGGAGAGGCAGAGTTGGAGGAGAGTCTAAGAGCAACAAAAAAGAAACAAAGAGAAGGAAAAACACAAACAAAATATGGCAAACACAAGTCCAAACAAAATATGCCTAACATAAATAATTCCTTGAAAGTAGTAACACTGAATGTCAATGGATTAAACTCACCTGTCAAAAGATTCAGACTGGAAGATTGGATAAGGAAATATGACCCATCTATATGCTCTCTACAAGAAACACATCTTAGACCCAGGGGATAAAGGAGGTTTAAAGGGAATGGCTGGAAAACAATCTTACAAGCAAACAATAACCAAAAAAAGGCAGGAGTAGCTATATTAATATCAGACAAAATAGACATTAAATGTGAAACAATTGTGAGAGACAAAGATGGATACTACATATTAGTGAAAGGGATAATCTTTCAAGAAGTACAAATAATCATAAATAGTTATGCTCCTAACAACGGCACCTCCAAATATGTGAGACAAACATTAGAAAAACTAAGTGAAAGAATAGATGCCTCTACAATTATAGTGGGAGACTTTAATACACCACTATCAACTTTGGACAGAACATCTCAAAAGAGAATCAATAAAGAAACAAAAACTTTGAACAGTATATTAGAAGAGCTGGACCTAATAGCCATATACAGATCATTACACCCAAATACCGCAGGATATACATTTTTCTCAAGTGCACATGGATCATTCTCCATGATAGACCATATGCTAGGCCACAAAGAAAGGCTCAATGAATTCAGAAAGATTGAAATCATACAAAATAATATCTCTGAACACAGTGGAGTGAAGCTAGAAATCTGCAAGGGCCAGATATGGAAATTAAACAGCACACTCTTAGAAAAACAGCGGGTCAAAGAGATAATCTCAAAAGAAATTAATAACTACCTTGAAATTAATGAAAATGATAACACAACATTCCAAAACTTATGGGACGCAGCACAAGCAGTACTGAGAGGGAAATTTATAGCCATAAATTCATACATCAAAAAAGAAGAAAAAGCAAAAATTAAAGAACTAACTGCATATTTGGAGGAATTAGTAAAAAAAAAACAACAAAGTAACCCCACAGGAAGAAGAAAGAAAGAAAAAACAAAAATAAAAGTAGAGCCAAATGAAATAGAAACTAAGAAAAAGATAAACAAAACCAAGAGATGGTTCTTTGAGAAGATTAATAAAATTGACAAACCCTTAGCTAGACTAACAAAGGAAAAAAAAAGAGAAGAGGAAAATACACAAAATAAGAAATGAGAAAGGAGATATCAATACTGACCCCACAGAAATAAAGACTATCATAAGAGGATATTTAAAAAACTATATTCCAACAAAAATGACAATTCAGAGGAAATGTACAAATTCCTAGAAACACATAAGCAGCCTATATTGATGAAGAAGAAATTGATGATCTCAACAAACCAATCACAAGTAAAGAGATAGAATCAGCCATTAAAAACCTCCCAACTAAGAAGAGCCCAGGGCCAGACGGCTTCACAGCTAAATTCTACAAAACATTCCGGAAAGAACTAACACCAATCCTGCTGAAACTCTTCCAAAAAATCAAAACAGAAGGAACATTGCCTAACTCATTCTATCATGCCAACATTACCCTAGTACCAAAGCCAAACAAAGATACCACAAGAAGGGAAAATTATAGACCAATTTCTCTAATGAACCTAGATGCAAAAATCCTCAACAAAATACTTCCTAACCGTATTCAACAACACATTAAATGAATTATACACCATGACCAAGTGGGATTCATTCGGGGTATGCAAGAATGGTTTAACATAAGAAAATCAATCAATGTAATACACCATATAAACAGATTGAAGGAAAAAAAAATCACATGATTATATCTATAGATGCAGAAAAAGCATTTGACAAAATACAGCACCCTTTCTTTATAAAAACGCTGCAGAAGATCGGAATACAAGGAAATTTTCTGAACATGATAGAGAGTATACATGAAAAACCCACAGCCAACATCATTTACAATGGTAAAATCCTAAAATCTTTCCCTCTAAGATCAGGAACAAGACAAGGATGTCCACTATCTCCCCTTCTATTTAACATTATCTTAGAAGTACTTGCTCGAGCACTGAGGCAAGAACCAGATATAAAAGCCATTCAGATTGGAAAGTAAGAAATCAAAATCATTATTTGCAGATGACATGATCCTACACATAGAAAACCCTGAGAGGTCTACAACAAATCTTCTAGAACTCATAAATGAGTTTAGTGAAGTCACAGATTATAAGATCAATGCACAAAAATCAGTAACATTTCTGTACACCAATAATGAGCAAGCTCAGGAGGAAGTCAAGAAACAAATACTATTTACAATAGTCAATAAAAAAGCAAATACCTGAGAATAAATTTAACTACAGATGTAAAAAACTTATTCACAGAGAACTACACAACACTGTTCAAGGAAATCAAAGAAGACCTAAATAAATGGAAGAATATTCCCTGTTCATGGATAGGAAGACAAAATATTATTAAGATGTCTATCCTACCAAAACTTATCTACACATTCAATTCAATCCCAATAAAAATCAACACAAAGTTCTTTAAGGAACTAGAAAAACTAGCTACAAAATTTATTTGGAAAGAAAGGAGGCCCCGAATAGCCAAAGACATATTGAAAAAGAAAAACAAAATTGGAGGAATCATACTACCTGACTTCAAAACATACTACAAAGCAACTACATGGTATCGGGACAAGGAGAGACACAGAAACCAATGGAACCGAATTGAGAGTTCTAATATAGATCCTCATATATATAGTCATATAATATTCGATCAAGCCACCAAACCCTCTCAACTGGGAGAGAATGGCCTATTCAACAAATGGTGCCTGGAGAACTGGATATCCATATGTAAAAGAATGAAAGAGGATTACCATCTCACACCTTATACAAAAATCAACTCAAGATGGACCAAAGACCTAAATATAAGAGCCACATGATAAAGACTTTGAAAAGCAGTGTAGGGAAGCATCTACAAGTCCTTGTAATAGGAAATGGCTTCATGAACTTCACACCGAAAGTATGAGCAGCAAAAGAACAAATAGATAAATGGGACTTCCTCAAAATTAAAGTCTTCTGCATCTCAAAGGAGTTTCTCAAGAAAGTGAAAAGAGAGCCAACACAATGGGAGAAAATATTTGTTAACCATATATCTGATAGGAGACTTACAACCTGCATATATAAAGAACTATATCTTGAAAATAAAAAGACAAACAACCCATTTAAAAAATGGGAAAAAGATTTAAACAGACACTTCTCCAAAGAAGAAATACAATAGGCTAAAAAGCACATGAAAAAATGCTCCAAAATCTAGCTATTAAGGAAATGCAAAGCAAAACTACAATGAGATACCATCTTACTCCCATAAGATTGGCAGCTATGAAAAAAACAGAATAATACAAATGCTGGAGAGGATGTGAAGGAATGGGAACACTCATCCACTGCTGGTGGGAATCCAGAACGATCCAGCCATTCCGGAGGACATTTTGGCAGTTTCTCAAACAACTAGCTATAGATTGCCATATGACCCAGCAATTCCTCTGCTGGGTATATACCCAGTAGAACTGAAAACAAGGACAATAACCGATACATGCACACCAATGTTCATAGCAGCATGTTCACTATTGCCAAAAGTTGGAATCAACCCAAATGCCCATCAACAGATGACTAGATAAATAAAATGTGGTATATACATACAATGCAATACTACTCAGCTTCAAGAACAAATACTCTACAAACACATGTGATAACATGGATGAATCTTGAGAACCTTATATTGAGATAAGCAACCCAGGCATTGAAGGACAAATACTACATGACCTCAGTGATATGAAATAAGTAAACCAAACTGTCTCAGAGAGCTAGAGACTGGATGATAAACTTAAAGGAAGTTGGAGGTAGCGGAAGTTTCAAGCTGACATCTACTTGTGTGAATTCCATGACAACCTGGAGGTAAGTATTTGTACAGGGAAAGGATAAAATGGGGGCATAGGGATAACTTTGGGTGGGGCTGAATGGGATTTTGGGGGGCTAGGGATGGGAGGATGGGTACTATTGCCCAAGAAATTGGGGGGAGGGTGGGGCAACATGCGAACATAGGAGATTGTCAGGTATTTGGATGAGAGTATAATGCTGAGAAAACTTTAAAAAAAATATAATAAAGAAGGTTATCTCTTTAAGATGCTTAAAATGGTTAATCCGACACAGGACAGGCTTCTAAGGAGTGCTCATTTTGCCATAGTGGGTTATATCATTGGACAGAGACCCATATAATGAGAGTGAAGGTATACCCACATCCTGGGGAGGACTGATGTTCTCAAATAGAGGGAATTGTATCTCTCGAGAGAAATGGTGGCTCCCAGTGCATTAGGGCAGTTGAGCACGTCAAGCCCTCAACACTGTTGTAAGTATCTCTGAACATGACCCTTCAAGCAATGAAGATTGACTGTCACAGTGGGCCTAAGGGGAGGGGGAAAGAGGTTTTGAATAGATGGAATCAATGTAAATGTGTGGGCCATAGAAGTGTTCCACAAGATTACGCAAGGAGGAGTGGGGATGGGTGGGATGTGGGATATTTGGGAACCTCTTATATTTTTTAAAATCTTTATTATTTTATTTTTCATTTCTCTCTCCTTCCTCGCCCCTCCTCCTAATTGTCTGCTCTCTGTGTCCATTCACTGTGTGTTCTTCTGTGTCTCTGCCCATTTGCATTCTTTTCAGCCACACGGGGAATCTGTGTCTCTTTTTGTTGAGTCTCCGTGTGTGTAGCACCATTGCTGGGCAGGCTGCAGTTTTTTCATGCTGGGCGGTTCTCCTTACGGGGCACACCCCCTGCACATGGGGCCCCCCACGCGGGGGACACCCCTGTGTGGCATGGCACTCCTTGCACACATCAGCACTGCATGTGGGCCAGCCCATCACATGGGTCAGGATGCCCTGGGTTTGAACCCTGGACATCCCATGTGGTAGGTGGACGCCCCATCCATTGGGCCAAATCCGCTTCCCTCATATTTTTTAATGCAACATTTTTTGTGATCTATGTATCTTCAAAAAAAATACAATTAAAAATAAATTGATTAGTTAAAAAAACAAAATAAATAAAATAAAATAGACTAAAAATAAAATAAAATAAATAAATAAATAAAATGCCTCATATACAGCTTAGCATGTAAGTAGAGTTCAATAAATTCTTAATAGTTCTATGAACTTATACCTCTCCATCCAGAAATTTGATCAGGATTGGGCCTAGAATCTGAGAAGGAGTGGAGAAAGAATTCAGTTTCTCATGGTTACTCCACTCTGGAAGATGTATTCTGAAAGAAAGTGATGAAATTGGACCGTTGGATTCAAAATTAAGGAGTTATTTCTCAAATAGACATCAGTTTGATTTTTGGACCAGCTCAATCCAACACACTCAACACCATTAGAAAGATAAAAATAAAGAACGCAGTGGCCTTGATTTCTGCAAGGATAAATCCAGCCTTAGTGCAACTTTCTGAACTAATTTCCCTCTCAGCCATATGTAACAGATGAAGCCTACTTATGGCCTATGAAAGGGCCATAAAGGAAAGTCTCCTACATATGGCTCAGTCTCATTCTAGTCATACCTCCTTGCAACCATTTCACAGGATTAAGTTTTGGAAAGTTTTGTTTAGGAAGAATGGAAATGAGGGAAGCTGTGAGCTCATCTGTGAAAAGTAAAGGCAATATATGAAATTGGCCTGCTGCATATCCTTTCATGTGCATTTAATGTTTTGATAAGCTTTTGAGAAGAACTGCCAATAAAGTACTAGTTGCCATAGAGCAGAATATGAAAAATTCCTCAATCTCTGGGAACTGGGTAATAACATGTCTTCCTCAATATAGGGAGAGGTTAAATATTCTGCAGAGTATTATATATACACACACAGACTTGACTTTACATGTATATAGACAATGTAACTTTCCAAATATTATACAATAACTATCTTAAACCATATAGTCCTTCATTACTGAGATGAACTTAAATGCCCACAATATGTGGTGGATATAGGATATCAAAGTGTGCGAAGCAGTAATCTTAAATGTCTTTGGACATCACCTATCCCAACCTAAAATCTAGACAGTTCTTGTAATACATTTATTCCAGATTTTAACTCTTTCTCTTTCTGTTTTCCAAAATATATTGCATACATACAAGAAGCAAGAGACAAGCAAACCCTGGGTATTTTAAATAGTTAAGTGTCTTAAGAAAATGATTAAATTATTTTCACTGCAGTAACCATTCAAGTAACTCACCCAATGGTAATCTACTGTATTTGAGTATGCTTGCTCTGAGCTGTATCTCAAATATCAAAATGCATCTCCACCGAAACATGAGAATTATTAGAGGAACAGTGGAAAATGGTGTCATGGAATAACCCCTTAATTTTTTCAGATTTCAGTAATAGTATTGACCAAGGAAAATCATACCCAAATGTGAAAATACATTTTCTGAGAGGTTTATACTGAACCAATAGCCAGAAATACTAATTTAGGCAAGGATTCTAAACAGTAATTGCATCCACATGCATTTTTTACTAATAAACGATATCAGTGATGCAAGAATATTTTCTTTTATGACTCAAAACTCAATGTAGCTAATCAAAATATTAGTTAACAGTATTGTGGATTTATTTGTAGACAGGACAGCCTACCTTCATTGTAAGTCATGAAAACTCGAACTCATCCTTACTGTAGTTTATACTAAGCTTTAGAGCAATTCTTATATATGTAAATAGAAATATTCAAAATAACAGGGATATTACCCTGAAAACTTCAAGATACTTTCTTTTGTTCCTTATAATGGGAAAACATTAGGGTGAAAAATCTTCATCCTTCAATTTATCCCCCTTTCTGACTTTTTCTTCTTAGAAGACTTGTGGCTAATCTAATAGCTTCACGTTCCCAGCCGGTGGAGTCCTGTTAGGGTCACTTATAATGTACAATCCAGCCTGTTGTCTATGGCTGTCCTCAGCTTGCTTGTACCTGGGTACATTGGGTGCTTGTCGCTTTAGTCTCCAGGGACTTTGAGCAGTTTCTGTAGACTCACACCAGTTTAGGGTCTAGGTCTTATAGAACTCCTTGTTGTAATTGATTGGGTAAATCAAAGGAAAGCATTATATATCACAAGATCTGGATTTGGAGAGATAGATACAATCTTTCCCATGTTCTCCTCTCCAACATAACCAGTAATCAAGCTCATATTTTGTCCAAATACATTCACTTCTTTGTAAGATACTTACATCAGCTAGAACTATGAAACAGAAGGATGAGTGGTGACCCCAAACCAACTTCCAACAAAAAGTCTGAATTCCTTGATATTTATAAAATACATTTTCTGAAAATCTGAAGAAAAAAAAGAACCTTCTAACCATAAACTTGACAGCTTATATATTAGATTCCAGGAACAAATCATATGGGAATAACCGCAAATGCCTTTGCCAAATTTCTCTATAAAGTTTACCTTCAGAGCAACCACTTACATAAATTCTACCACATCATTAATGTAAGGGTAGGGCATATCATCACACTCAGTTAACTGACAATGAAAACAGTACTACTAGGCTTACACAGTCAATTGTTTAAAAAAATAATTAGCAAAATTATCTGCAGCTCACAACCATCACACTAAACCGGTCAGGCAAAGCCTTCCCTCAAATAACTGCAGAATCTTGATTAGTTACATCCCTCAGGCAAAAATCTGAGCCTAAGGTAACTCAGTTTTTATATAGTCTATACTCAGTGCCAGAGAAAAATGTTTAACCCAGATTTTTGCTGCTCTGGGAATGGTAAAAAGAGAAGGAACCTTGAGATTTCTGAGAAAAAGCACCTTACCACTAAGCAAAAGCTATAAAACATGAGAAAGTTTTACTTCCTAAGTGTGTATAACTATAAAAGCCACCTATTTTGAATAAATTAATGGCAGTCCCCATAAAAGGGTTTGTTAACTAACTGATGAATTTAAGTGTTTTAGAGTTCAATCACCAACATCTATTATATGGTCCTTAACATAAAACATAAAGTAATATGGTTAACAAGAGTCCCACAAACTCATGTTTTGAAATAGATTAGTTGATTTCAATAGATGAAACATTTCTACTGATGTAGATCACTGAAAGCTCTTTAAGACAGTTATTTTTGTCCAAATTATATTCAGTTTAGTTTACAACTTGGAAAAAATAACTATTTCTCAAGTTTACAAAGAAAGAAGAAAACATTTAATATTCCTGAATAAAAATTGGCTGGGTATTAGAGGGAATCAATATGCTGAAATTGAAGATGGCTGATATTGATTAAATTGAGTAATGAGAAAGAATAAAAAAATAATCAATTTTTTCAATTTTTTCCCTTCTTGAGGTATTGGAAAACAGGCTGTGGAGAGGACTCATAAGGAAAATGATCAAGTGACTAATATAGTTCAAATGGTAGTAATGATAATTGGTGTGGAGCATTGGAGATGAACTTATCTAACACTCAAAAACATAATCAACAATCAAATCCATCAAAAAATAATATATTTGTTGAGAATTTGGGAAGTTGAAGAGTATAAAAATGTTATTTGAACTGAGATTATGTGATAGAGATGGCTACCTAACTGTTGACTCACACCAATGGCAATAGGGGAAGTCTACATCTGACAGTTGTATCTCAAGTAACACACTCTGAATTGCAGCTTCTAAAAGACAAATCTGAATTTCAGAGAAAATTCATGAAAGTCTACTCAATTTCCTACTGACCTTCCAATTTCTTGTCTCCTCTCTAGATTCCTTACTTACCTGATTCCACCTTGGATTTAATCATGGTCACTCTCATATCTCTACATATTGATCTGAATAGGTATTATTGGCTCAAGTCATGACTGTTGAGTAGCCCCTGCCATATTCCTTGCTCATTTTCAGCATCATTATCATCAGGAGGAAGTTAACTCCTATCAGTTAAGATAGCTTCCCACCTGTATGTTATCCATATCCTCGTTTCATGGATAATGTTAGAATTGTCTCCTCTTCAGCAGATAGTTTAGCCATGCCACAGCATATATTTTAACTTATTATAGTAGGCCTTTCTGATGGTTTTCAATTGCTTTATGTTGCAAAATAGGTTTCATATGAAGGGTGTAACAGTTTGTTATAATTGCTGAATTCCAAAAAGAAATATTGAATTATGCTTGTAATCTGATCTGTACCTGACCATGATTGACTTATGATTAGGGCATTGAGTTCCCACCTCTCGGTGGGGGGGACTCACAAATAAAAGTCATGGCGAAGAACAGAGTTGAGGACTTTTAATGTTGAAGTTTTGATGTTGGAGTTTGATGCTGAAGACTTAAACTGGAGCCCTGGGAAGGGAGCACGCAGAGGAAAGAGAAACCAGCCCCAGGAAGGAAGGAACCTCAAAGCCAGAGAAAAGCAAGCCCCAGGAATATAGGAACCCAGGAAACCTGAACCCTCCAGATGTCAGCAGCCATCTTGTTCCAAATAAACTTTGGAGAGGAAAGTAACTTATGCTTTATGGCCTGGTATCATTAAGCTCCTACCCCAAATAAATACTCTTTATAAAAACCAACCTACTTCTGGTATTTTGCATCAGCGCCCCTTTGACTGACTCATACAAAGGACCTGTATCAATCACTTTGTTACATTATACAGAGATCTATACAGAGAAAAATTCTAAGAGCCCATCAAGGCTCAGTGATTGATTACTAATAGCTTACCCTGATATAAAATGTGAAATTACCCATTATCTACAAGTGGCATTGAAACCATAGTGTTGACATAGTATATTTTATGCCTAACTTCCTTCCATTTAGAGAACTACCTTACTCTTTTTCATTTGGGTCAGGCTTCAAACTTTATACTTCTGAAAACACCTACCTACAACCCCTTCGCCATCAATCCATGGAAGGGAATGTGTTCTAGGCTTGCCAATTTTATTATCTGTCCTCCCAACTCTAGTAATTTTTACCAAGAGTGAGCAAATGATCCAAGCATAGTACTTTCTGGGAAATGGTATGGTATATCCAAGCGGAAAAAGCATTCTCTTTACCTTTAAGTTGTTTTAATGAGATGATATATTTCTGAAGCTGCCAGGGGCCATCCTTCGTAGTTGTGTGGAGAAAGACTATCTACAGTAGAAGTAAAGCAGAGACAAACAGACCAAAAAATGTTCAAAGAGAAAAAGAATTTTAGAGGCATTAATTGTCCAATTCCAGTCATTGATGGCCTGATCCAAGTAATTATTTATTTATGTAAACTACACCCAGTAACTTTCCCAATAAACAAGTAAGCAATTTCTTTCTGCTTAAGCCATTTATTTATTCTTTTACTTTTTGAATGAATATTTATTCAGTGACTATGACTAGCAAGGCTACTATTCTAGAAAATAGAAATATAGCCACAAACAAAGTAGAACATGTCCCTTACTTTGTAAAGCTCACATTTTCTCAGGGAGATACATAATGAACAACATGCATAAGTGATTATTTAAAGTGTGTTAGGTAATTACTGATGCTAAGGAAAAGAAAATAAAGCAGAGTAGGAAAATGCATACTGTTAAGCATAAAGAGGAGTTCAAATTTTACATAATATAGCCCAGAAAAGTAGTTCACATTAGACATGTGTCACATATCACCACAAACATTTTGTAATAAAAGTAAAAATAGTGTGGGCCCATCTTACAGTTAATTTTATTATCACCACTTTAACTGTAATCTGCATTGCCCTCAAATTGCCATTGAAAGAATCTATCCCACAAGGCCACAGACACCTTATTTTATAGCAGTTATTCCACTTTGTGAACTTTTTCATTTAAAATGATTCCTCCCCACTGAGTTGGCTCCCTTGTCTGTTTGCTCATTGTTTCCACTCATTGTCTGCTCACATTGTCTGTTTATCGTCTTTAGGAGACAAAAGGAACCAAACCTGGGACCTCCAATATGGTAGATGGGTGCCCAACCACTTGAGCCACATCCACTCCCTGCTTGTTGTGTCTGCTAGTTGCATCTGCTCATTGTGTCTGTCCACCTTCTTTAGAAGGCACCAGGAACCAAACCTGGGACCTCTCATGTGGGAAACAGGTGCCCAACTCTTTGAACCACATCCACTCCCCCCATTTTACATGATTTTTAATTCCTATAAATACACCTCAACCTCTATGGTTTTAGGGTGGTTCAAAAACTCAATTCAAACTTATTTGAAACCCCAGTATCTAGTTTGTGGTAGTTCATAATAATGAGCATGGTTACTCTATTAGCTTTTGCTACAGTAATCCTGTATAAGAATCAGCCCCCAAATCTCAGTGGCTTATGACCACAAACATTTTATTTCACACTCATAGGTTGACAGATCGACTGATTCTGTCCATGATCACAGGAGCTGAGAGAGACAAGTGATAATCTGTGTCTTAAGGATGTGACTCAGAACTGGCCCCCTATCATTTCGTCCCAAATTCTATTTATCAGAGCAAGTCGAGCCCAATATAAATGGGATGGAAAACTATATTTCACTCAGAGTGAATTATTGCAAGACAGAGAAGAAAGGAATATATGAAATAATCTACCATAGTCACAAAATGTGTTCTACAAAGTGAGCACTATAATAATAGGGAGTAACTTAAATGTGTCTCCGCAATGGAACATCTGGAAATTTGGCCCTATTCAGTTTATTTAAGAAGAACTACCAGAAGAGAGGTAGGTGTTTTAAAAGCTATATATAGGTGATACGACCATGAATGACGTATCTCCACAGATATGCCCATGCTATCATATACTTTCCCACCTTCTACCTGAGTTCTCTGTCCTTCACAAATGAAATCCTACTCTGCAAAGCCATGCTTGGCCTACCCTTCTCTCTTATTTTACTTTACTTCCTGTGTTTGCCCTTTATAACAGAAAGTTTACTATTGTAACACATTTATGGTTGTAATTCATCAGGAATTATATGTTATTTGGTTTATTGACACCATGGGCTCTCTGAGGTGAGCACAGTATATTCACTTATATTCACCTCTGTATGGAGTATTAAAATCTCAGAAAAATCACTTTAGTATAAATGATTTTAAGATTTCTTGCCACACTAATAATATACACAAAACATGTGTTATCACATGGGTTTGGACTATTGTTTTCATATAGAGTGTCAGTGATTCTCCAGTGTTAACAATGCCAAAAATCTTTAACAACAGCAATCAAGGAAGTTATTTTGCTTTCTGCATTTAAAACACAGCATTTGCTCCAACCTTTAGTTCTCCACCTTGGATTTCTTATCCTCAGGGTCCTCTTTCCATTCAGTGCTCAGTTCTGCTCAGTCTTTGGATGGATGTTCATTCTGCTGATCATTTCACAGCTATGATTTTGGCAGACAAAGCAACTCCCATGCACAGCCAGGTGTTCATCTTGGCAACTTCACTCCTGGAAGGGGTTGACTCAGATGTTTCCCACACCTGTGAATTAGCTGCCCGATATTAGCCAGCTCCTATGAACTTAATTATCATGCTCTATTTAAAAAATCAAAAACAAAATAGTTCAAGAGAAATGCATAAAATTTCAGATGCTGCTGCTTCCTGTCATCCCCTGCCACATCCTCCCCAGCAGAATGCTACTATAAACAAATCAGTGTTTCTCCATCATCATTTTATATTGATTTGTGGGACATGGAAACGGAATACAGCTCATTAAGTCTGACATGCTGATGAATTCAAGTGGCAAAAGCATCTCTGTTTGAACATCAGATTGTGTCTAAAGAGTTTAACCTATGATCCATGGGCAAGTTAAGGGAGCATGAGTGGGCTTGATATTTAACATGTCTGTTTTTGAAGGATACTGTATTTAGAAACCAAAAAAGTGAAATAATATACTAAAATAAAATTGTAATAAAATCAAAATTCAAAGACTTTCTCATAATTTTTCATTTTCTAACTCTCAGCCAAAGATTTACTTTATTTCCTCAAGGCAGAATATTTTCTCACTAATTCTGAGTTTTCAGAATACCTTTCCTGATGCTCCATTTGTTTTGTCTATTGTACTAATGACTTGGTCATATGTCCATATTTATTTTCCATATCTATCATATAGTGACATGGCCCATTGAAATATAATATCAAGGTGCTTTGTTGTTTTAAAACTCAATACTCTCATTGAAAGCTTTGGTTTTCACCCAAGAAAAATTAAAAGCATATTTTCATACAATGATATTTACACAAACATTTGCTAAAAGCTTTATATACTATAGTTCAAAACTGTAAACAAATCAAATATCCATCAATAGGTGAATTGATAAAGAGTTTGAAGGTATCCATACAATGGAATACTACCCAGTGATAAAAATAAATATGCTCCCAGAGTAGCCAAAATCATCTTGAAAGAAAAGAACAAGGATGGAGGATTCATGCTGTCTGATTTCAAAACTTCCGGCAAACCTGCAGTAATTAATACCATTATACCTGCATGATGACAGATAGATAGAGCAATGAAATAGAATAGAGAGTACCGAAATAAACCCATGCATCTATGGTCAACTGATTTTCAACAAGGGTAACAATAAAGCTCCATGGAGAAAGAATAATCTTTTCAGTAAATGGTGCTGGGACAACTGGAAATTCATATGCAAAAAGAATGAAGTTGAACCTCTACCTAACACCATATACAAAAATTAATTCAAGATGTATCAAAGACCTAAACATGAGAGAAGAGTTAAAAATTTTTACAAGAAACATAGGTGTATGTCTTTATGACTTAGGACTAAGCAATGTTTTCCTAGATATGATAGCTTTAAATTATAAGCAACCAAAGGAAAAAATAGATAAATTGGACACAATCAAAATTAAAAATATTATGCTTCAATGGACTCTATCAATAAAGTAAAAGGACAACCCACAAAATGGAAGAAAATATTTGAAAATATATATCTGTGAGGGTCGAGTATTCAAAATATATAACAAACCTTTTCAGGTCAACAATAAAAAGAAAATAACCCAATTTAAAAATGGACAAAGGATTTAAATAAACATTTCCCAAAGTCATACAAATGGCCAATAAGCACATGAAAAGATGTTCTACTTCAATCATTAGAGAATAAAAATCATAACCACTTAACAACCTCTAGAATGGGTATACTAAAAAAGAGAGTTACAAGTGTTGGTGATGATATGGCTAAATTGGAACCCTCATACATTGATGGTGGAAATATGAAATGGTACAACTGCTTTAACAAACCATTTGGTAATTCCTCAAAAAATGAAACATAGTTACTTTATCACCCAGCAATTCCACTCCTTGGTACATACCCAAAAGAATTGAAAATATATAGTCACATAAACTTTGTACAGGAATGTTTGTAGCATTCCTGTAGCAATGTATGTAATTGTCCCCAAATGTCTATCAGCAGATGAATAGATAAGCAAGATGTGATAGATTCATAAAATAGAATACTATTTAGTAATAAAAAAGGAATAAAACACTAATATATGCAACAACAGGGAGGAATATTTTTAAAAAATCACTCTATGTGACAGACCCAAATATAGAAGACTACATATTGTAAATAAATTTATATGAAATGTCCAGAATAGGCAAATCCATTGAAACAGAAAATAGATTAGTTTGCCAGACATTGGGGGAAGGGAAGCATGGGAGTGACTCCTAGCAGTTACAGGATTTCATTTGTGGGAAATGAAAGTACTATGGAGTTAGATAGTGACAAAGGTTGTGCGACTTTATGAATATACTAAAAGGCACTGAATTATATTCTTTAAAAGGGTGAACTTCATTTTATGTGAAGTATATGTTAATTTAAAATGAATGAGCTATTGTTACATTAAACAACATTTAAGAAATCTCAAAATAATTATGCTGAGTAAAAGAAATTGGACAATAGAAAAGGAACAACCATATGATTCCATTTATATAAAATTCTAGAAAATGCAGGCAATCTATAGTGACAGGAAGCAGATAAGTGGGAGGAAAAATTGCAAAGGGGCATGAGGAAATGTTTGGGAATGAAGGATATATTCATCATATTGATTGTGGTGATGGTTTCAGAGTTGCATTCACATGCCAAAACTTACCAGATCACATAATTAGTATTAGTGGTTTATTATATGCCAATTACTCCTCAAATTGGGTAGAATGAAAAAAATCAGTACCACCATACCTCATTACTGGTGGTGAGTAAATCACCCACTGGGAAGAGACATGCCAAATGTGGTGCTAGGAACCTTTTATTTTAACATAGACTGATAGGAAGGAGAAGCATCTAAAGAATTACCATTAATGTTCCAACTTATAATTTTTAGGATAAGATAAATTTGCCTTGAAAACTGTCAGTCATTTTCATCAATTTAGATCTATGTAGTACAAGAATCTCAAAATTTGATACTCAGTCTTAAAACCCCAGGTCCTGATTTGTTGCTATTCCACAAACCTCCACCATTTTCATACATATGGAATATAGGGAGAAAAACAAGAAAAACTGAATTGCGTGATAACTGTAAGCTGAGATCACTCACAAAAATAAATATGAATTTTATTTTTCTTCTTTCAAATTTTCTCTCCACAATACCAAACTTTGACCAGTTCAAAACTATCATCTTCTAACATTTCAGTATTTTTTGAACATCTACTATGGTCCAAGTGTTTAATAAGGTCCTAAAAATAAAAAAATAAAAAAATGAGATAAGGCGTTTTATATATTCCTGTTTGGAGGACAAGGAACATATGAAGAAAAAACCTTGATTCAAAAGTCATCATCTCAAGGTAGTACTTCCAATAGGCTTAGTGCAAGGGGAGAGTGATATAAAAGATTAAACTCAAGTTTGGGAACAGTCCGTGAATTTTAATTTTCTCTCTTATCCCGGTCTCCCATTGCCATGGATAATTGAAAGTTAGCCATATTGCTAGGTAATGCTTCATTCCCTACATAACTTGGCACTTAAAAAACATTTTGCAAGAGAAGCAATTACTGCTATTGTCTCATCTGGGGTGGGTTGGGGGTGATATAAACTTGAATCTTAATGGTTTTTTGCTCTTTCAACATATTTATAAGATAGATTCTTCAAGCTAATTTTGAAAGCCTTTAAATATGCTTACTCAGTTATCATATCTAAAATCTGGTGGGGAGAGAGTGATGTAGCAAAAGATACATAGCATCCTATGTCCACAGTTGCTTTCCTCACTCTATAGATGGGCTCTGTGAAAAGTGACTTCTCTGACCCTTCCTTTCCCTCAACATGTGTCTATCCGAGAAGTTATTGTTCAAATTATGATTACACAAAGCTTTGAAGACAAGACAAAACAAAATAAAAACCAAAATGTAACTTTGGGAGAGTGTAAGTACTGGAGTATTTCTATGTGACTCTATGTTGGAATTAACTGCCAACTTCTTCCTTTGTTCACCTCACTACCTTTCCCCACTTCCTCGATTGTTAAGTCAGTGATTTATCACTGTAGATTTCCAAAGTCTGGAGCTTGAGAGAATCGTTTTAAAGCTTGAATGCCTAGGTAGATCTGCTGTTTACAATTTCTAGTCTAGCAGCCATTCCCAGATAGACTTCCAGGAAGATAATTGCACAGCCTCTTAAATTCCCCTTGAACTCTCTTTGGTCCATGCAGATTAAAGATATTTTCCAGCAAGTAGGCATTCTGGTCCTGAGAAAGATCAAGAGGCCATTTGGTGCAATCAACACAATTACCAGTATTTCACGAGTTGTCAGTTGGTGAAAGGGTTACAGTTACCTATAAGGCACAGTTTAGAACCTAATATTAAATGCATGTGTCTGGAGCAAGGAAATTGCCTGGCAGCTGAAAAGCCATCAGGATTTATAGTTTAGAAATTCAATAACTTCTGTTTTGTTTGCTAATCCTTTTTATCTGGGTAGTGGTTTCTTCTCTGCAGGATATATTTCAGTTCATTTTCAAATATTTTCACTTCCAATAAAAACATTAAAGAAAAGGGGGAGGTGAAGCTTTTATAAGCTTAAAGTTATCGTGAGTTTATAACATAGGCACAATTCCTTGACCTCTCATTACCTGCAGAGCTACATTCAGGCAAACAATTTCAACAAATTTACACACAACACTTCTTGGATATTGTTTTTTACTTAAAAACAACAACAATAACAAAAATCAGAGAAGATATTTCTAAGGTAGTTGCTGAAATCCCTTTTCCTTCCTATCAGCATCAGATCCTCTCAGGGATTTCCTCCCACACTAGATAATTTGTGGAGATGCTGGAATTGACCATTTAGAGTATTGTGCGCATTGCTGACCCTCCCATTTAGGCTAGAACTTTGTTCTAAGTGATACCATAGTATCCTTTACATTCCCTTTGCAGAATTTAGGACAACAGCAATTGATTGTATGTGTAATTTAGCCTTATGTGTGTGTCACTATGCTAAGTGCTTTGAAAATGTTTTATAGTGTGTAATCTTTACAAAAACACTGTGAGCTGGATACTCTGATTAAATCAATATTATAGAAAAGAAAAGTGAGTCAACAGATGCTACATACCTTGCTTAAGGTCACATAGCTTGCAATGACCGGGGTAGTAACTGATGCAGAAGAAATAAATGACCTCAGAGGACATGATCTTAACAACTTTGCCAATAGACTTTTCAGGTACTTAACAGAAGATTGAATGACAGTTGCCCAATCTTGGTGTGAACTCTCCCAAGACAGAGTTTAAAAAGAGTGCATCCACAAAAGATAAGAGCAGATTACAAAATACTTAGTGGGGAATGTGGGTGGTGGTTATACAACTATAAGTTTTTGTTTCATTTGAATCAAACGTTAGAAATTCGGATGGCTAAGACTGGGACATCACAAGAGGCACACTATTTGGTTAAACAAGATGAAAAAAGAAAGACATAGTGCCAATAAAGCTTGAATCTGGAGTCATTAGTTAGGAGGCTATTCAACTTTGACATTGCTCTAGTTCTAGTAATCCTCATTGAAAGGTTGGCCTTGAAATATTAATCTTTATGTGATAGAATGCTGCAGATTAGCTGGCAATTTCTATATATTATGATGTCTCTTCATGGTTCTCCATCTCTCTATGTGTTGGTTTCCTAAGTCCTAACCTCAAATATAACTCCTTGTTGATTTCAATGAAACTGTATTACCATCTGAGATAAGAAAGAAGGAAATTCTGATGTGAAATCAGATGAATAAATGTACCGAGGTAAACAACAGAGAGCTCTCTTTAGTCGGCGCCTGATGCTAATGGCTGTCTAGAACACTTGTTTCCTTGGGGAATTGCACCACCTCTAACCCAGGTGGATTTGGTGGGATTGTTAATCCAAGTTACTCATCTCCATGGTCACAGTGGTGGACAAGAAACAAAGACTCATCTAATCGTGCTATTCTATCCACATAGATGTTATGATTAATCTAGGGGTACCCAGCAAGACTCATCAGAGTCCTTCTGCATATTGATACGAGTACACTGAGGCTGCTAGATATATACCCAGAAGAATTGAAAACAGGGGCACGAACAGATATAGCACGCCAATGTTCATAGTGGCATTATTCACTGTTCCATAAGGTGGAAGCACCCTAGTTGTCCATTAACAGATGAATGAACAAGCAAATTGTGGTCTATACACAATGAAATGTTATTCAGTTATAAGAAGGAATGAAGTGTTGATATAATGGATAACATGGATGAATCCTGAAGACCTTATGTTGAGCGAAGTAAGCCAGTAACTAAAGGAAAAATATTACATGACCTCGCTGATATGACCCAAGTAAATTGAGGAGAGTCACAGAGCTAGAGGCTGGAAGATAGATTGTCAGAAAACAGAAAAGGAGTAGAATGTGGTGAATTAGTGATCAATATTGGCAAAGCTATGATAAGGTGGAAGGCGGTGGTTCGGCAGTGGATGGGGGTTACAGTGATGCAGGGATATGAGTGGGGTCGATGGTGCTAGAACATGAGGGGAAACAGAGTGGGGAGGGTTGAGTTGGACTATCCATGGAACTAGAGGAAGGAACAGGTGAACTCTGCAGACTTGTACATCTGTGGTTAAAACTACAATGGTGGACATGTTCTTTTAACAAGGGATGTTATTGGTGCCAGGTCCCAGGGGTGGGAGAACAGAGGAAAAGGCACACCTGGGACATGCTTTGATGGACTATAAAAGTGTTCGTCTTGTCACAGGGTTCTATCTCAATGGTGGAGACCCATGCAATAAATAAGAAAATAATAAACCCCCATCCTGGAGAGTCCTGCTAGATTCTCAAATAAAGGAGCAAGAATCTCTCAAGAACATAGGGAGTACCTAACAAAAAAAGATGAACCAATATGTCAAGCCCTCATTATTAATGCGTGTAACTATGAATCTTCTTCTTCAAAAACTATAACCTAGTGGTTACCATGGGTTCTGAGCAGAAGGGGAGGAAAGAATGGATAGACCATGGGGCATCTTTAGGGCATTGGAATTATTCTACATGATCTTGCAATGATAGATACAGGCCTTTATGGAGTTTATTAGAATTTAAACAAGTGTACAGTACAGAATGTGAACCATAAGGTAAACCATTGACCATGGTTAGTGTCAATGCTTCAGTATTTGTTCATGAATTGTAACAAATGGACCATACTCATGTAAAATGATACCAACAGGGGAAAATGTGAGAGGGGGAGGGGATGGGGTATATAGGTATCCCCTACATGTTCTGTGTAACTTTTCTGTATCCTAAAGCTTCTTTGTAAATAAAATGAAAAAACAAGACACTGGGGAAACATATAGGAGGAATTGTCATTGTGTATAAAAGATAATAAATTTATGGGAATTAAAGGCAATGCATGCAAACAAATTTTAATTGATATATATTATTTTTATTATTTTTAATTATTGTATTTATTAAATTTTTGGCTTTGTTTTTGGGGAGGTTTTGAATTGGAGAAGAGTTGCTGTTGTGGTAGGAGAGGATCACTGGTGCCAGGTGTTGGTAGTGGGGGATACGTGAGGAGGAGTGCAACTGGGCCATGCCTCTATACAATATGAATGGGTTCAAATGGTCATGGGTATTGTCTTCAAGGGTAGAGACCCACATGATACCAAAAGTTCCTGTGGAGTCATGCTACATTCTTCAAAAAAGTGGCAAGAATCCCAAGTACATGAGCAGTGCCTAGCAAAGGAGGACAGACTAATACGACTGGCCCTTGATATGGATACTTGTGCTTATGAACTTTGTTCTTGTAAATTTGAAACTTAGCCTAGTTTTACATATTATCTAAGAGTTACCTCCTGAAGGCCTCCTTATTGCTCAAATGTGACCTCTTTCTAAGTCAGCTTAGCACATAAACTCAGTACCTTTCCCCGTGCACGGGACATGACTCCCACAGATGAGAGTCCCTGCATTGAGGGATTATTACCAAAGACCAACTAGAAGTGCATTTGGAAAAAGACCTTGAACAAAATGAGTTTTTATGACTAAGAGAGTTCAAGGTGAGTCAGGATGTCATTCCAGAGATTATGCTTATGCATGTCTCAGCAGGATCTCATTGACTGCCACAGAAAATAGCCTCTAGCAGCAGGACACCTGAGAGCTCTAGAGATATCTGGACACTTTAGGCAGGGCAGACAAACCCAGGAATTCAGCAGCCTGTCAGTGGGCCTGTCCTTGGAATATATGATCCTTTATCCCCACCATGTATCAGAGTCGGACTCATTTATAATTTCCCTGCTCATGGTTCTTTTGCCCCTTCTATTTGAACCTATAATTAGCACCATACCCATTAAATATGTGTCCTAGAACATCTTTCAGGTGTTCATATGCTGGTTGAGCCCCGAATCTCAGAAGAGTTGCAGCCAACATCTATCATCCAATTCATTGGACTCACCCAGGAAAATTAATGAAAGGATTATAATGAAAGAGCTCATACCAAAAAACAGTATCTACAACTGCAAGCAAGATAGTTTCACTGATCCACCCTAGGAAATCTAAGCCCCCTCTCATTTGGAAACAGAGTGGACATCACCATCCCCAAATCCTTAAGACTGAGGATGAGGAATGAACAAAAACAAAAGGGGGAAATGCAGTTATGAACTAAAGTAGACTTATTATTGTTCTAGTAATGGTAGACCTTGCAACATTGATATAAAGGTAGTGGTCAACAGAGTTATTGAGGGAAGGGAGAGGGAAAATGGGTGTAATATGGGGCATTTTGGGGACAACGGAATTATTCTGTATGATATTGCAATGATGGATACAATCTATTACACTTTTGTCAAAATCTATAAAATTTTGCAGTGCGAAGTATTAATTGTAATATACAATATAGACTATCGTTAGTAGCAATCCTTGAATATTTGTTCATCAACTGTAACAAATATACCAAAATATAATAAAAGATGTTATTAATGGGGGAAAGTGAGGGAGGGGAGGAGGTGAGGTATATGGGAATCCCCTTTATTTTTTATTTACCATTTATGTAATCTAAAGCTTTTAAAACAGTAATAATAATAAAAATTACAGCGAGAGAGAATCTTGCTTTTTACTATGGTATCTAAATTGGGAGTGTATGAGTCAGGAGTTCTATGACCCATTTTTGCTCAACTACACAGCTTTTGCTCAGCCACAAAATGGTTCATCCAATATGAATGAATTGAGGCATTGCACAGAAAAAAACAAAGTTGAAACACGAAGAAAAAGAAAAAGGCCCAGTAACATTGTTTGAGCATATAGATGTGGTTTTCCTAAAGCTAGGCCCATTATAGAAATTATCAGGTATGGAAGCCAATTAATTCCCATTGAATAGTAAGGCAATTCAGTTGAGTTCCTGGCACTTTAAAGAAAAGATTTCTGATAAACACTACCTTATTTAAAATGAAGTAAAGGGAGACAAGGGGAATTACCAATTCCCTATGTAGAATCTGTATTATTGAAACATCATTTCTCCAACTATATCATAGGATGTTAATAATTATTCTGTCTAAAAAAAATCATCTGATGAAGTAGTTTGAAATTAGCCTATTTTATTTAAATACACGTTCACACAGTTGGCTTAAAAATAAACAGAAATTGGGGAGTGGATGTAACTCAAGTATTTGAGTGCCTAGTTCCCATGTACAATGTCCTGGGTTTGATCTTTGGTACATGCTAAAAACAAACAAACAAATAAAAAATCTAACTTTCATTTGGGAGCAGATGTAGCTCAGTGTTTGAGCACCTTCTTCCCATATATACGAGGTCTGCTGTTCAATCTCCAGTCCCTCCTAAAAATACATATATAAAAATATATATATAATAGATTTCTTTATTGTAAGATTTCAAAGAGATTAAAAATGCTAATGTGATTTGTCCCCAAACTCTTTATTGCAGTTTTGCTTGCTGTAATGATATGTTATGTATGTTTAAATATTTAAATTGGGTTGTTGGATTCTAAGAAAAATAGTTATTGTTCTATGAACGTTAAGGTTTCTCCTTTTAGAAAAAAAATTTTAAAGTAGGTATAGAAAAACAAGTGTAAAAATGTCAATAAATAAAAATTCTATAAAGATTAGATTTGGAAATATTTTTAAATTCTTGCTTTATTTTAGAGGATCTGAAAATGAGAGTTGTGGAGTAGGTTTTATGAATATGGTCTGTAGCAGTTGACATAGTTATGAATTCTAAAAATAGATATTGGATTTTGTTTGTAATCTGGTCTGGACCTGGGCATGATTAAGTTAAGATTAGGGCTTTGATTGGGCCACATCATTGAGGTCTTGGTGGGTGGGGACTCACAGATAAAAGGCATGGCAAAGGACCAAGTTGAGAGCTTTTAATCTTGGAGTTTAATGCTGTGTTAGAGTTTATGAACAAATATTGAAGCATTGCTACTAACGAAGGTCTATAGTTTATATTAACTTGGAGCCCCAGGGAGAGACAGAGCCATTCATCTGATAGACTATAGCTGGCCTTCTGGAGAGAGGCAAAGCCTAGAGAACCTCATAGTCTACAACTGACCTTGTATAGAAAACAGAGGAGCTGAGTCCAGCGGAAGCCAAGAAGCCTGAACCTTTGCAGATATCAGCAGCCATCTTGCTCCAAATAGACTTTGGTGAGGGAAGTAACTTATGCTTTATGGCCTGGTATCTGTAAGCTCCTACCTCAAATAAATACCCTTTAAAAAACCAACCAACTTCTGTTATTTTGCATCTGTACCTCTTTGGCTGTCTAATACAGAATTTGGTACCAAGGAGTAAGGAAGTACTTTTGCAATTACCGAAATGCTGGAATGGTTTCATAAATGGGTAAAGCTTATTTTTTGGAGAAATTGTAAAATGCTTGATGGGAAAGACCTAGATTGCCTTGAAGAGACTCTTCATAACAATATGGATGCTAAAGAGACTTTTTATGATGTCTTAGAAGAAAATGATGAAACTATTATTGGAAACTTAAGGAAAGGCCATCTGTGTTTTAAAGTTGCAGAGAACTTAGCAAGATTAACTCCAGGTATTTTATGGAAGGAAGAATTTGAAAATGGTGAGCCTGGGCATTTAGCTGAATAAATTTCCAAAGTAAACCCAAAGAATACAGCTTGGCTTCTGTTTGCTGCTGGGGACTGAACTGTCAGGCACAAAGAAAGCAGAAACTAATTCTGGAAATTCCGAGCTTCTGGAAATCAAGCTACCAGATGAAGGTCCCCCATTGGAAGACTTAACTAAATTGGAACTTGCAAATCAGTATTGAAGATGCAATTAGCTCAGAAAGGCTTGGAGAAAGTCTCACTGTCTGATGGCTCAGACTCCTGCTTCTTGCATGCTAAACCAACAAGGTTTTTGAGAGAATTGTATGAACAAAACCACTGTCTGCCTGGAATAAAAGGGACACAGAAAGGAGATATTGAAGGGGAAATGACTTCAAGAGAAAATCTAGGGAAGCTGAAATCTGGAATTAGGACATCACCTTGAGCCAAGAGAGGAACCCCATCCATGTGTACAGAGAGGGCAAGTTTGCCCCAGCAATTGAAGAGAATGGATGTTCCTGTTGGATGTTCTGGGAGAGTTTTGCTGCCCCAAGGTCCTGAGAGGGTGAAGCACATGCCCCAAGGATTAGGGTGGTTTAAGTCAGCACCCCACAGGTCTGAGAGGGGTGGATTAGGGAAAGCCAGGTGGTCAACTCGTTGCTCTGAGTGGGTTGAGCCTGTTTCAATTATTAGGGAGAATATTATCTTCACATCACTGTACTAGGGGAGTTAAGACTCTAAACCAAAGATTGGGTAAGGTGTGGCAATCACCCTAACACTCTTGAAGGGTGAGGTCTGGAGCTTGGTTGACATCCAGGTACTTGATAACAGTAGAACCAAGAAAATGGCCGTTGGGCAAGCATGTGTAAAGGGTGGGTCCCCATAAGGCACCAAGGAGAACAACCCATCATCTAAATGACTCTCAGACTGAAATCAAATGGAGGATGCCTTGCAGGTTTACTGAATTGTAGAGGACCCGTGACTCATGCTTCCCTCCAAATTTCTCCCTATTGTAATGAAAATGTTTATCCTTTGTCTATCTATTTGTGTATTGGAAACAGATAAATTGTTTTGTAAGTTTCAGAGCAGACAAGTCTATAGCAGACAGGACTTTGACTCAAAACAAATTGTATTTCTTTAACTTGATTGTGACATGGTTTAGTACTTCCATTGTTACTGATTTAAAGGTTTTTTAAATATTGTAATGTCTTTTTGAAATTCAGAGGGTGGAGTGAGCAATTTGACATAGTTATGAATTCCAAAAGTAGATATTGGATTATGTTTGTATTCTGGTCTTGTACCTGGGTACAATTAAGTTATGGTTAGGGCTTTGAGCAGACCACAAATTAGGGCCTTGAGTCCCTACCCCTTGGTGGGTGGGGACTCACAAATAAAAGGTATGACAAATAACTGAGTTGAGGGTTTTTAATGTTGGAGTTTTGATGTTGGAGTTTGATGCTGAAGTCTTAAATTGGAGTCCCGGGAAGAGAGACAGAGCCGTTTGCCTGATAGTCTATAGCTGGCCTTTGGAAAGAGGCAAAGCCTAAAGAGCCTCATAGTCTACAGCTGACCTTGGGCAGAAAACAGAGGAGCTGAACGCAGGAAGCCTGAACTCTTGCAGACATTGGCAGCCATCTTGCTCCAACATGTGAAAATAGACTTGGTGAAGGAAGTAACTTATGCTTTATGGCCTGGTATCTGTAAGCTCCTACCCTAAATAAATACCCTTTATAAAAACCAGCCAGTTTCTGCTATTTTGCATCAGCACCCCTTTGGCTGACTAATACGTGGTCTTTGCCAAAAATGATCATACTAAAGTATATTCAAATAACCTATGTCCACAAAAAAGGCCCTGCTTGACCTTTCAATCTAAAATTGATAAATGAAAGTGTATTTATTTGATAACTGCTTCTTTTTTGTAAATCTCTATTTTAAAAAAATAATACAATTATCATTTCTTATATAGTTATACATGTTTGCATGAACTTTTATTTAATTTTAATACCCTTTCTAGATTTATAAAAAATATGCTGTTTTTTTAAGTAACAAAAATAGAAATATCAAATAGAAATATCAAATCACTCCAATCCAGCCACCCAGAAATAGGAATTACCAACATTCAATGCACTTCATTTTCACATTCATATACACCTATAGAAGAATTCACAAGATCACTATGTACAAAACATTAACATGGATTTATATTACACATAATGTTAACAATAAAATATTGAGATTAGTTTTACTTAAATTTAACATTAACAAAAATGACTTCTGGTTAACTAAAAGAAGATGCTAATAATAGTAAAAGGTATTGCTAAAATACCCTAATACAATTTAATTTAAAACCATGAGAAATATTGAGGTTGAAATAATTATTTTAACTACACATTACAAGTTTAATTAAGCTTAAAATGTTTCAGGTGACTCTGCTATTAAAGTTGAGCAGGAATTTTAAACTCCTTACACATTTCTTGATTATGGTACAATTTTAAACTGTCAATGTTCTCTCTCAGAGAGAGAGAAATATATTAATCATTATTTTAAATAGATGTAAAATTAATTAAATGCTCACTACTAGACATTTTACATGTATTCAGTTCTAAGTTCTTAATTTTGAAAATATTCTTCTGTGGGTTAATTTTATTATCAAGATTCTTTTCTCCAAGATAAAAGGATGGGTATTTTACTTGCTGAATTCTTGCCAATTTGAGAATATTTTTCTTTGTACTTTATTTAAGAAGGGCAATTTATCTGGACATATATTATTTGGAACACTTTGTTTCATTCAGAAGAGAATATGCATTGTCCTATAGTTTTCTGATAGTAAATGGCACTGTGGAAGAAAATTTACTTTAGATTTTCCTCATTATAGGCATTGGGGATTGAATCAGATCCTGTACAAAAGACCTACGGCCTTGTGAGTGAGAACCCATTTTTACATAGGGCCTTTAAAGATGTTATTAGCTAAGGTGTGGTCTCATTTGTGAACAGGTTCTTTGACGGTACTATTTATATGAGGCCACTATTTGTATGAGTGGGTCTTTTTTTCTTTATTTTTAAAAAAGTTTTAGATTACATAAAAGTTATGTCGAAAATATAGGAGATTCCCATATATCCAACATCCTTCCCTTCTCACAGTTTCCCCCCTTAACAACATCTTTCCTAGTGTGATACATTTGTTACACTTGATGAATACATATTGAAGCATTGCTACTAACCATGGTCTGTAGTTTACATATGGTTTATAATTTGCACTGCACAATTTTATAGGTTTTGACAAAATGTATAATGGCCTGTATCTGTCTTTGTAATATCATGCAGAACAAGCCCAATATCCCCAAAATGCCCCATGTTACTCTTATTCTTCCCTCTCTGTCCCCTCAGAATCTCTGGTGACCACTGTGTTTATATCAGTGTTATAAGTTTTCCCATTACTAGAATAATAATAAGTCTACTTTGGTCCATAATTGTTAGTTCCATCAGTCTTGAGGCTTTTGGGATGGTGATGCCCACTCTGCTTCCAACTGAGTGTGGGCTTATATTCTTTGGGATAGATTGTTAGAAACATTTTGTTTGCAGTTGTAGATACTCTCTGTTTTTTGGGGATTGGCGTTGTCCTTCATCAATCATTCTTTAGTTAGTTCTCCTGGGCAAGTCTGAGGAACTGGAGTGTAGATATTGGCTGCATTGGATTCAGGTACTAATCCAATATGGCTGAAGTCCTTTATAAGCAAAGCAAAGAGAGACCTCATTGTGTGACTCAGGATGGCAATCATCAGACTGCTACTAGACTTGAGAAAGAAAACCCAGCCAACACCTTAATGTTGACAATAATTTCCTCTTGTTTAAGCCCATCACTGAGTGGTATGCCATGAAAGACTTGGCAAACTAAGACAGCAGATCACTTACTTTTTCTATACAAGCAAATTGATTCTTTGCCCTTGAAAATCAGGATCCCCAAAATATGCCTTGATTTTTCTATTTCAAATTTATTTCCACCCTACTCACCAATAGATTATGTGTCCTTTGAGAAAGAGTAACAAATTCTATTTCAGGAAAATATTGCTGTCATTTTTAGCCAAATGTTCTGGTAATTTTTGTTTCTAAACATTCTGCATAAATATATTTTTAAAATGATGTAATTTCACTATTTCTAAGTATTAATGATAATGTCTTGTAATGACTCCTCAATTTTAACTTTTTCTACATTTTCTCTACCAGATTCAAGGTAATTTCATCAACTCACTGACACCATCAACTAAGAGATACGTGATCATTTTATGTAAAACAGACATTAAAAGCATATGCTTCCAATTGTAATTACAAGGTGTCATTTTTTGTTAGATGTACCCCAATTTAAAAGAGGTTAAAATGTGAAAACTGTGGGTATTAGAATTGATGAAATATCAGCTAATTCCCATTTTCCAGGTAAGGAAATTTAACTATGTTTAGTAAAAAGACTTGACTTCATTGGAGTGACTGAACTAGTTAATAACTAATCTTCTATCTTCTTTCTTCATTCGTCTTCCAGCAAGGCATCTGCTTCCATTGTAGAGAATGTGGAGATAGATGGTAGAGTTAGACACCTAAAATTACAGTAACAATAACAAAATGTCAAATTACTTTCAAATGAAAATGCCTGTTTTACATATATAACCCTAATACTGGATTATTCTAAATGAAATGTATGAGCCTAAAATCCTCATCTCCTCTGCTTCAAAGTAGCTCAGCAGATTCTGATCTGTTGAATTCTTTCATTTGTGCATAAAACTAAACTAATAATTTATTCATTCTGTTGTAAGACCGGCATTTAGAGTGCCCTATTACACTGCAGCTGAATCTTTGTTGTCCAGTATTTTATCTTACGATTGATGGAAATTCTATGACCTTTTTAATAGTGAATCCTCTTTGTTATTTGTAAATCATTTTTATTACTTCATCTGAGAATGTTCAGTTTAAATGGACGTGAATAAACTTTCTTCACGGCAGATATTTTTATTTTGTTCATGAGAAACTGAAAGAAAAAAGTATATATATATACTTCCTAAGGATTATAGGATCAGTACTGTTGAAAATGAAAGCCACATAAAAAGGAACCTTCATCTAATTTTGAGTGTTACCTAATTCCAAAAGATGGCTTAGAAAATTATTTTAGCATCAAAAAGAACATTTCATTAGAGGTAGAAAATATGGATTCACATCCCAGCTCCACTAGAAATAATTGCGTGAGATTCGGCAAGGTAGTCAATTTCTCTGAGGCTCAATTTCATGGTCATACCCCTTTGCAAAGTAGGTAGGAAATTGTAACATCTACCTGGGCAGGTATAATCCTAGGTAATATTCAAGGTATACTATTACAGAATTTAAGGGGAGAATAATGGATATTGGGATACAAATAGCCGTGTCAGTCACAACAAGCTACATAAATGGCCTCATAATTAAATAAAAATGAAGCCTACAAATGTAAATACTTTAAAGATATAACTGCTTATTGTTATTTTTTTTTTTTAGCTTAGAACTTATAAGTGTTCAGGCAGAAAGTATTAGCACTCTTTTTGTTACTGTTTCAGAATCATAATATTCTAGTTGAAAAGAAGCCTCAGCCAAGTTTAGTGAAATACTTGTGTCAACCAGAAGTGTTGTACTGCTTCTATTGAAGCAACTTATGATGCAATTAGTGACACAGGTGGGGGCATTTAAAAACATGTTCATTTTTATCCTGCCCCATTAAAACAAAGAGGCATTTTGTTGAAGTGAGATGATTATCTCTAAGATATTTTTCTTTCATCAGATTTCCCAATTTAACCCACTTCTGAGTTCTCGCAGGGTTTGAGGAAAGAGTATGATAATTGAATTGCTTTAGCTAATGATATCCCCTGATGGGGAGGCAGGAAAGCAGAGCAAAGTTTTGAGCGGCTGAAGGTGCAATTTGGCCTGGCATGAACCTCTTTTCTTGCAGCAGATGGAAGAAAAAACAAAGACCCAAAAACAATAAACAACTTTTTGAACTAATGTACTTTAAAGATGAATAAAAAAGATCTAATGGAAAATTTTCTCAGAATCTATGCCTCCACAGTAAGTGGAGTGCTGACTTTTCAATATTTTAAACAAGGTTTTCAGTGTAGTTACACAAATAATTGAGAGTGAAGGCAAATTTTCACCTCAAAATGTCCAAATAGGTAGCATTGCCATTTCAGAAAGCAGTAGGGTATGCAGTCTTGAGGAAAATTTTTCTCACCAATGAACCCACACTCTAACCCGGGTCATTTGTGGGTCAAACAATTTTTTTTTTTCAAAATAAAGAGGATCAAGTATTATGGCTATGGCTGATTGAGAAGATTAGAAAGTCATCTTCCCAAAAAGTAAATATGAAGCAAAACAAATTGAAGAAAATAATAAAAATACAAGTTCAGTGCTTGAAAAAATCAACCTAAGACAGAACAGTCTGAAAAAGTTGATGTTTCACTGCTGAATACTGAGTAAGAATAGTGGCCTAGGGACATTCCCATCCCCCAACCCCACCCCTGCCCCTAGTTTGGCATCGCGGTGCTGTTAGAGTAGGCCAGTTGTGAAAGACAAATAGTTCCTCTGCAGAAGGAATAAAAGCGGCTAACTGTATTTGGAGTGGTGAGCAAGTCCCAAGCACAATAATATTATCAGTGGAAGACTTCTCAAAGGTAGGTGAGCAGGGGAGTTCCAATAGCTCAGTTCTAGTAGCCTGAGAGGGGATAGTTGGGGCACAAGTGTATTTCTGGCTGAGACTGATCACATACGCAGCAGAGAACAGAGAGAAGCAATCTATATCCACACATTCCTGGCTTACTCTCAACTATAAGCTTGTACACAGAAAATATGAAAAGGTCTGGTGGAGCAGACTTGAAAACAGCCTAAACTTTGAATACACTCCTCTTATCTACAAACAGATACCTCAGCAAAGGTCAAACATCTTCACTACTCAAGGGGTTTGAGGGCAACATCTTTCCACTGATTGTATGACAAAAGTAAATTTCTCAAACACAGGACAAACCCTAAGAAGTGACATGTAAAACAAGAAAAAACATACATGTATACATATTAATATATATGAAATGGAACAGCAACATAATGGCCACACACCAAACAGCATACCAGAGGAGAGACCCAAAAATGCCTTCTCCTCAACTTTGGGGAAACCATCTGATGAGAAAGTGATAGATCTTTCCATGAAAAGAGGTATGCATATATTAGGTTTATTTTTCATATCTTGAGTAAAGGTTTATATTTTTATAGTTGATATGGTCACAGAAAACAAATTACGCAATATATTTTTCATATTTTACAGTTACATTTCATACCCTCTCTAACTCTACACAAACACACCCACAGGTCCCAGAACATTGTGCTGTAATGTTGAGGGGCTTTAGCTTGGCAGGAGGTACATGTCTTCTTGGTCCTCCTCAGTGCTCATTTGTTGTTGTTTACTCCACAAAAGTTTTAATTCTTGAGTTGATGCTTTTATTGAAAAATATATGTATTAAGAATTCCTGATGTGTCAATAGGGAAGGACCAACAAGTAAAGAAATTTTGACTTAAGATCAGAACAAGAATGATGGTTAGAATTACACCAAATGCAACGAATGTCTCATGATGATGGAGGAAATTGTTATGGGCGAGGAGTGGAGTGAGGGGGGTGGGAGGTATATGGGGACCTCATATATTTTTAATATAATATTAAAAAAATAAAGACAAAGAATTACTCTAAAAAGCTACATGATAATTATTGAATATATTGGAGACAGGCAGCCCATTTCTTGTATCATTTAAAAATATATTCAGGTCTAGAAACAGAAAACTCTATTCAGGTTGATTTAACTGTGAGCAGATTATTTTCTTACATCAAGTAACAAGATGTTTAGAGTTGGGCTTCAGTACAAGTGCAATTGTCAAAGGACCTAGTTTCTTACAATTTTCAATTGTCATTTTTTAGCAAATGACTTTTGTTCTCATGGTTAAAAGATAAAAAAAAAAAAACAACTTAGGAATATATATAACAAAAGAAGTAGACTATGTATACACCGAAAAGCATAAAATATTATTGAAAGGAATTAAAGAAGACCTAAATAAATGGAAAGTCAGTCATATTCATGGATTAAATGTCTTCTTATAGATTTAAATGACAGCCTTAAAACTATAAAATTTCTAGAAACTTCTTGAAAATAAAAAGAGAAAAATGCCGTAAACTTGACTTGGGCAGTGTTCTTAGATTCAAAATTTGATCCATAAGTGAAATAATTGATAAATTGGACTTTATCAATTTTTTTTAATTTTGCAAATTCAAAAGACAAACATTAAGAAAAAGCCTTAGACCAAGAAAAAATGTTTGAAATAGATACATAAATAGAGAACTTGTACCCAGAATATATAAAGGATCCAAGGGGGAAAAAAACCCTTAAAATTCAATAAGATAAACTATCCAATTTTTAAAACTGGCAAAAGATTTGAACATATATTTCACCACAGAAGATATATGAATGGCCTACAAATACATAAGAAGATGCTAGAACTATTAATCATCACAGAAATGAAAACTAAGCCCACAATATGTATGGTCTAGAATGATTACACATACACTACAATATCTATAATCAAAAAGTCAGAGAATAACAAATGTCAAAAAGAATGTAGAGAAACTAGAAACATCATGGTTGTTAGTGGGGATATAAAAATGGTACAACCACTTTGGAAAATGTTTCTTAATGATTTTCAACTGCAATTACCATAAAATTCAGTGATTTTACTTAGATTAATCGATCCAAAAGAAATTTTAAAAATCAAAAGGTAAATGCAAAAAGATATGAATGTGAATATTTATAGAATCATATTCCTAAGTATCAAGAGACTAAGAGAAAAACAAAAATGTTATATACATATTATGGAAGGTATTTGGAAGTCTTCAAATAAAAGACTATTATTTTATGTTCTCTAAAACAGCATCCTAAGGGATAGAAACCAAATGAAAAAAAGATTCCTTACCGTATGATTACATTCATATGAATTTTACAGAAAAGGCAAATTTATATAAGGCTGGGTGTAGACAGCAGGGGTTAAATTTTGGAAATGATGAAGCATTATAATTCTGAGATTATGGTGAAGTTTGAACAACTCTGAAGTTATACCAATCATCAAAATTTTAATTTATTTTTAAAAATTTTTTGGTAGAAACCATTATTCTTTTGGTACATTTAAGCATGCAAATTAAGTGAAATAATTCACTGAAGAAATATACCTAATTCTTCAGCTTGAAAAAATAATATTAAACATATTTATATTTGTTCTTATAGGAAGTGGAGAGGAAATAAGAGTTTTTTAGTTTCCCTTCTAGTACCATATGTGTAACCTAAAATGTCCCTCTTTAAGCCCATTCATATATAAAATCATTAGTGTTTATATATGCAATGTTGTGCTGTGATCACCACCATCTAATATAAAAATTGTTCCATTACCTTAAAAAGAAATTTTATACCAATTAAACATACCTCCCTATTTCCTGCTCCCATTCTGCCCCTGATAAACTGTGGTCTAGTTTCTGATGCTAAGAATTTGTTTATTGTAGTTATTTTATGTCAGTGAGATCATATATTTTTCCTTTTGTCCTTTTGTGTCTGACTTATTTCACTCATCATATCTTCAAAGTTCATCCATGTGGCACATGTATCAGAAATTCATTCTTTTTGACTGCTGAATAATATTCTATTGTATGTATATACCACCTGTTAGTCATGCATTCATTTGTTAATCAACACTTGTTTCATTTTCCATCTTTTGTCAATTTTGAATAATGCTGCTATGAAAATTCGTGTGCAAATATCTAAATCTCTGCTTTCATTTCTTTTCGGTATGTAACTGGAAGTGGGATTGATAGGTCATATGGTAATTCTATGATTAACTTCCTGAGGAATTGCCAAAGTCTTTTCCAAAGTGACTGCACTATATTACATCCCCACCAAAAAATGAGCAAATGTTTTATTTTGCCACATCCTCAGCAACCCATGTTATTTTCTGTTTGATCTTTTTAAAATTTAATAGAAATCACTTTGGTAGATGTGAAATTATATCTCATTGTGGTTTTGATTTGCATTTCCCTAATGGTTAATGACGTTGAGCATCTTTTTTTTTTGCCATTCATATATCTTCTTTGGAGAAATATGTATTGAAGTTTTTTGCCAATTTATTTAATTGGTTGAGTTGTAGGATTTCTTTATATATTACAACTAGATAGGTGGTTTCCAAGTATTTTTTCGCATTAAGAAGGTTATCTTTTTTACTTTAATTATGAAGACCTTTGATGAACAAAAGTTTTACATTTTGATAAAGTCCCGTTTATCTAATTTTTCTTTTGTTGCTTATGCTTGTGGTAAAAAGTCTAAGAAACCATTGTCTACCACAAGGTCCTAAAGTTGCCTCTATATGTTTTTTTTTCCTAGAATTTTTATAATTTTGATTGTTATGTTTAGATGTTTGTTCTATTTTGAGTTAATTTTTGTATATGGTATGATGTAGGGGTCTACCTTCACTCTTTTGCATAAAGATATCAATTTTTCCCAGCACTATTAGCAGAAGAGACTATTCTTTCCCAAATAAGTGGACTTGGCACCTTAGCCAAAAAGTCATTTACCCATAGTTGTGTTTATTTCTGAATTGTCAATGTAATTCCATTAGTCTGTTTTTTAGTCCTTGAGCAAACATTGTTTGGTTTTGATTACTGCAGTTTGGCAATAAGTTTTAAAATTGGAAAATGTGAGTCCTAAAATTTTGTTATTTTTCAAGATGATTCTGATTATTTGAGGCCCCTTAGACTTCCATATAAATTTGATTGGCTTTTCCATTTCTAAAAAGAAGGTTATTAGAATGTTGATTGGGATTGTATTGAATTTGTAAATTGCTTTGGGTAGAATTGACATCTTAACAATATAGAGTCTTCCAACCCATGAACACAGAATGTTCTTAAATTTGTGTTGGTAGTCTTCTATTTCTTTTAGCAATTTATGTTGTAGTTTTCTGTATATATGTTTATGTGAGCTGGTTCCCTTTATTTCTGGATACTTAATGCTTTCAGTTGCTATTATAAATGGATTTTTCTGTTGATTTCCTCTTCAGATTGTTCACTAGTGTATAGAAAAAAATTATTGATTTTTTTTCATGTTGATGTTGTACCCCACCATTTTTAAAATTCATTTATTAGCTCCAATAGCTTTGTTGTGGAATGTTCAGGATTTTTGTAGTCATGTCATCTGCAAATAGGGAGTTTTACTTCTTCCTTTCCAGTTTGGATGCCTTTTATTTCTTTTTCTTGCCTAATTTTTCTCTGGCTAGAACTTCCAGTACAATGTTGAATAAGAATGGTGATAGTGGGCATCCTTAACTTGTTCCTGATCTTAGAGGCAAAGTTTTCAGTCATTCACTGTTAAGCATGATAGTAGCTGTGGAATTTTCATATATGCTCTTTATTATGTTGAGGAAGTTTCCTTCTATTCATAGTCTTTAAGTGTTTTTATGGAGAAGTGGTACAGGATTTTATCAGATGACTTTTCTGACTCAATTGAGATGCTGTTGATACTTTTGTTTAGGTTCTTGACCATGCTGCTGAAATGAATTTCAGGAGCACGTCGGCGAGTTAGACCAATAATTTATTCAGGTAGGAAGGGACAAGAAAGGGAGAAAGTAACAAATCAGGAATCCCAGGTAGGGAGGAAGAGTCTGAAAAGTGATAAAAAGGGCTGATTTACAGACTACAATTCCCCATTATAGGTTATCATCCCCAGGTTTACTTGGGTAATGATCCAAGAGGGGGAGAAGGCAACCAGATTCAGGGTCCAGAGGTGAGAGACAGTTCAGACCTCATGCCAGGCTTTTTGAACTATTAATTATTCCACCCCTTTGCTAATGGCAGGGGAGGAGTTCCAGCTGTTTGCTGTTTTGATTGATTGCCCCACCCATTGATTCCCTGTGAAGGCCCAATGATAAAGTCTTTGGGGAATATCCAGGCTTCTCCTGGCTTCCAGAGGAAGTCTTTATTCTGGATGGTAAGATCTTGGGGGCGGGGGGGGGGGGCTCTTTCAGCAGTCATCTTGAAGTTATTGATGTCCATGTGGACTCTGTCAGGTTCCAGATGCATCTATTGATTTCCTATCTTACTAGCCTGCTTCACTTTCTAGGGTATTTTTTATTTCAGTTATTGAGGTCTTCAATTTCAGTATTTCTGTTTGGTTACCTTAAAAAAAAATGTCTTTTTATTGAGATTCTCATTTTGTTCATTCCTTATTTACCTGATTTCCTTTAGTTTGTTCTTGGTGTTCACCTTTATCTTCTTGAGCACATTAAGGAATTTTTTTCTTTTTTAATCTTTATCTAGTATGTCTGTAAGTTCTCTTCTTTGCTGATGGTTTCTGCATTTTTGTCTCATTCCTTTTGATATACCTTAATTTCCTGTTTCTTTGACTATTTTTGCAATCTTTTCTTGCATACTGTACATTTTAATAATTTAATGTGTTAACTCCAGGATTTACTCCCTGAATTATCTGTTCCTTAAATTTGTTATCAGCTAGTGATATGACAGAGATTTATTTGAATTTCAGAAACTAGCAGCACAACAAAAAAGCAAATTTAAAAACACCTTTCATAATCCTTGTAAATTGACTGTGTGTACCTGGTGTTCTCCTTCAGCATTTAGCCTTACCATCATGAAGATTGACCTGTGGGAAATGTGAATTGGAGGGTATTCTCTGTCTTTCCTGGGCCTACATCTTTTCCTGGACTTGTGCTTTCTCATGGCCTTAGGAATTCACCCATTTAGAGGAATTCTAATACCCCTTTCTACTCACTATGAAATAGATACTCTCTTTATCTGGGGTGCACTGTTTATGACTTAAAGCAGGTAATCCTTTGCCCAAAACCATTTCAACCTAATTGTTTCTTAAAATTTTTAGCTGTCAGTAAACTCCTTCTGTCAGGTAATAACAACCCTTTTACTCTCTTCCAGAGTTTTAAGGAACATGGCTCTACCAGTTTTCTTAGTTGTTCAAAGAATTCTGTGGTGAAATAGCACCCTGGAGCATTTTATGCCACATTCTAGGTCAACCAGAATCCTGTGTTATTCTTTTAACTACTCTATAGGCTTAATTTCCTGAATTCCTAGAATAGTCCTTTATTCACTATTGGATCTAAAGCTTTTACTCAAAAGTTGTGAAGAAATCCATCCTTGACAATGAGCAACAGAGTGATAAATTCAACAGAAAAGAAACCTTCCATTACACTATCAACTATGCCTGACATTCCAGGCAATCACAGAAGCACTAAATTTGTATTGTAAAATCCGATTAGGTTAGTCACTGTCAGGAATCACTATATAGTTTAAGTTAAATAATAGCAATGTTATGTTGTAAGCACTCATGCAAGTAATGGAAACAACCAGGCCCAGTTTTAATCTTTATTCCCACCATTTACTAATACGTGACATTGGGAATGTTACGTAACAACTTTCAGCTTCAGGTTCCTCTTCTGTAAATGAAAGTAATAAAAATGTCTTCCTTGTTTTGAGGACAAAATGAGACATTGCATATAAAGAAATTAGCAGAGTTTTTGACAATTGAAAATATTTCTGAACTATGACCACTTCTTACTGCTTCCCCTGGAATCACTCAAGACCATGATATCATCAGTCTGTCCCATAAAACTAAAATAGTTATTGAAATGGTCACTCTGCTTCCACATCCATCCTCCTGTGATATATTGTTCCCAGATCAGAAGGTACTTCTAAAATGTAAATCAGATCATCTCTCTTCATTACTCTAGAATCCTTCAGAGACCTCCTTCAAGTTCCTCAGTGATATGACCCCCCATTCTCACTCTCTCCTCTTTCCTCCTAATTTTCCCTTCAGTCACTGAACCAACTGGACCTCATACTCAGAGCATATACTCACATCTTAAAATATTTGCTCCTCGTGCTTACCTTTCTGGGATACTCTTTCCATAGAAAATAAAATAACTTATTCCCATACTTCATTCAAGAGTATATTCAAATAACACCTCCATAGGGAAATCTTTCCTGAAAACTTTGTCTAACAGAGCAAAACTGTTACTCCATGATGCCTTAAATTATTTTCTTCTTCCATTTAATATTATGTATTACTTTTCTTTCTGCGTATGTTTTGTCTGTTCTAGAATAAAAGCAAAATGAAGAAAGGTCTATTGTCTTTTAATTTCACCACTGTTTACCCAAGACTTACAACAGTGCCAGGCACACAGTAGGCTCTCCATAAATATTCGTCTAATAAATGAATGAATGATAAATAATGACCTTTCAGTAATTTAAAAATCATTATAAATGAAACCCCAAGGTGATATAACTCACCATTGTTTAACGAAGAAAGCATTGTATTTGATCTCCCAATCATAATCAAGTGTTTAAATAAAAATTCTCAGATCTCTGAATAGTCAATTAAAAATCACATCAAAACCAAATATGCTTCCCATTCAAATTTGAAAACATGTTTACAGGTAATGCAGGCATTTTTTGGTAACTGAAGGGAAAATAAATTCAATATTTTTCTATACAAATTATTATTGGTATATTACTCTTTCTGATTGTGTTTCAATATTAAGTTCAGTAAAATTGGTCTCCCTTATTGAGTCACCTGGATATTTTAAGACCTCTGCACATAATACCACTTTCATAAGAAAATAGGTGTCTATCGCTACTAACAACTAATCATGGTTTCCTAGAAATCCTTTGCAAACCCAGTCTTCCCATAGCTATTTATCTCCTTTCTTATAAATTGCCTTATTATACTTCTTAATTGTTTACAAACAGATTTCTATTACATTTCACATTTGCTTTGTAACTACACTAGAACGCTTCCACAAAACAATAAGCATAACTGAAAAAATTCAATCATAAAATGCTTTAAGAGCATACTACAAGGTAAATGAGATGACTGGGAAGTGAACTACTGGTTCATGGAGATTCTGGTTTTATGTACAAAATTCAGATCCTTCTAAGACCCAGTTTACTTTTGAAGCTATTTAGAGAGGATCCATGGCTTAAATATCCATGATATTTCTAGGCCCCATAATTAGATGGACAGCTTTTAAAAATGATTCCAGACAATTTCCAAGGGAAAGAAAGCTATTACTGGCCCCTTCCCAAGAGAATTAGATGGAACAATAAATGGCCTTAAGGACCCATGTTCTGCCTCTGTGTTCACCTAGTTTCGGTTATTTTATGTTCTTTCCTTACCTTGACATCTTCTCCAACTCTCTATTCCCATTACCCTTCCTCCACATAGAAGTACCTGTGGGGAGCCACCCGCTGTGAGATCTGTTTACAGCCTCCAACTACATGGAGAATCTCATAACTACTACAGCCCTGCCCCGCCATTCCCTTCTTCCTCTTCCTCCTTGTTTCTTTGTTCTCCCCCTCCCACCACAACTCTGGTGACCACAGCAGCATGCATGTGCAAGGCGCGAAACTCTGCAGACTCAGCACGAACTTTCAGCCAATCCCCTCCTTGGACGTCTGCCACCCGCGAGACCAGCCTACCACCTGTGGACACATTTCCTCCCCTCAGTATAAATCCCCTTGTTCTACCCCCAATAAACGAGGCTTGATCAGAACCCTGTCTTGCCTCCATTCTTCTCTCGAGTCCTGCCCCTACCCCTGCTTCTTCCTGCAGGCCCCTGGACTTGCCCCCGCCGGTTACAGGAAAGTACCTTTTGAAAGGAAGGATGGTCCACAATCACCAAGTGACCTGTGAATTTGTATTAAAACAGATTTTTTTCAACAGTCGTAGGTTTATTTATTTTCAATATACAGTTTTTTTCTTTTCTTTTCTTTTTTTCTTTTTAAAGAAGATTTAGACTTCATAAATGTTCCATAAAAAATGTAGGGGATTCCCATATGTCCCCCTCCCCTCCCACACTTTCCCCTGTTAACATCTTTCATTAGCATGGTATATTTCTTACAATTGATGAACACATGTTGAAGCACTGCTGCTAACCATGGTCTATAGTTTACATTATAGTTACACTTTGCACTGCACAATTTTATAGGTTTTGACAAAATGTATAATGGCCTCTATTGATCATTGCAATATTATGCAGAACAATTCTAGTGTCCCCCAAATACCACATGTTATACCTATTCTTCCCTCTCTCTCCCCTCAGAATGTCTTTTGACCACTATCTTTATATCAATGTTACAAGTTCTTCCATTGCTAGAATAATAAAGAGTCTATTTTAGTCCATTCCCTTCTTACATTTATTTTTTTAATCTTGAGGATTTGGGGATGGTGATGCCCACTATGCTTCCAATTGATAGGGAGCTTAGATCCCATGGGGCATGGTATTGTTTTGCTTGCAGATACTCTGTTTGGGGGAATGGGTGTGTCTCTCATTTTGTTTGCTGTCCTGGTGAACTTGGAGTATAAGTGTCTAACTCTGATACATTGGGGAGATAGGTAATCATATATTCCAAGGTAAGGCCACCAATGGGATACCAATTTCCTGGGGTTGTCTTCCCTTACCATAGTGTCTAGATATCTCTAGAGCTCTCACGAGCACCCTGGCTTGAGGCATCAATGAGATCTTGCCGAGATGTGCATAGGCATAGCTCTGGAATGGCCGCCTGACTCACTTTGAAATCTCTTAGCCATAAAAACCCATTTTATTTAATATTGGGTCTTTTTCCAAATTCATCGCTGGTTGGAATTTGGTAATAATCCCTTGGTACCAAGGAGGCTCATTCCCTGTAGTTACGCTCCCTGCCGGGGGTAGGCAGTGAGTTTATATGCTGAGTTTGGCTCAGATAGAGGCCACATGAGCAACAAGGAGGCTTTCAGGAGGTAACTCTTAGGTAATATATATTACTGAACTAAGTTTCAGTTTCACAAGAACCAAGTTCCTAAGTACAAGCATCACAATCAAAGTCTTGTCATATCGGTCTGTCCTCCTTCACTAGGCACTGCCCATGTACTCTAGGATTTCCTGGCCACTCTATTAGAGAATGTAGCAGAATTTCTCAGGTTGGAAATTCAATATTCTGTAAGTTATTGTGTGGGTCTACAACCACTGAGACAACACCCCGTGACCACATGAACACATTCATATTCAACAGAGGCATACCTCAAGTGCACCTCTTCCCAAACTTCTCCCACCACCGACATCCTGCACCAATCCAATGATTCTCCCCTGCCACAGTTGCAAACTTTCTGCAATCTAAAACCTCCCCAAAACAAAGCAATTTTTTTTTTGCATTGTGCATTTCATCACCATAAGACCTGTTATCTTTTCCATATATTGACAATTTATTCTGTATGTTCCCCCAGTGTCTTATTTTTATCACTTTATTTTCAAAGAAACTTTAGGTTACAGTAAAGTCACATAAAAAAATATAGGGGATTTCCATATACCCCACCTCCACTCCCTTTCACATTTTCCCTTAAATAACATCTTACACGAGTATAGTACATTCATTACCATTGATGAACTTACATTGTGCCAGTGACCCTCCCCTGCCATATTTGCCAAAAGAACATTCCCACCATTGTAGTTTCAATCACAGACCTACAAATCCCCAGAGCTCATCTTTTTTTCTTCCTCCAGCCCTCTCCCTAGTTTCATGGATAGTTCAACCAACCCAACTCTGCTCATCCTCACATTCCAGCATCTTTGATCCCACTCACATCCCTGCACCACCATCATTCCCATCCACTGCCAAATAGAGCTTTGCTTAAATATTTTACTTTAATTAAAACTTATTTAGAGATGGTATTTTAATTGGTGAAGAAGTTATGTAAATTAACTTTGCCTATATGCTCGTCATTTTACCTCCCCTAGTAAGTGAATTTTTATGAAACTGAAACAGAAAGACAAGACAAAAACTCAATGAAAGTGATAAACTGTACTTATAGTGGTCTAAATTTTGTTTTTGGAGATTAGGCACATCTCCAGGTCAGGACTATTCAAAATTAGGAATAAAGCAACATAAATCATATAAGAATAGCAATACAGTATGATGTAGCACAGAAAAGGAGAATTCTCATAACATAAAAATCAAGAAACAAATCCCCACTTCACCCATGTCGGCCTATATTCCTCTTTTATAAACTATAAGGAATGAACTTATCTTCGAGGGTCAGTTCTTGCCTTAAAATTTATTTATTCTAGGTGAAATCATCTGTCACTCACAGAATACCCTGGTTGGTTATTAAAAACACAAAAGTAAATTTCAGGCAATTCTGATGGATATAAATGTCTGGATATCCTTTTCCTCCTCTACATTATGCACCTTTAGAGAATGGCATTAAAACAGGTGTGTATAAGCCTGATTGATGGCCCAAAAGGGGGAGCAAACAATATTTGGTTAAGGTTTACAATGGATATGCCTTAAAACCTAAATCAATTACTTCTATTTCTAAATAATTTCTTATTTACAGGCATTCTATACTCAAACAAAACTTCCTTCAATTTTCTTTAACCATGTAAGTTATCAGAAGTATTTTACATCAAATGGGAGGCTTGCATGAGGTTATACTGGTAAAACAAAGATAAGTTAATTACATTAAGAGAGAGTTACTATCTAGAAGTCTCTGAATTAGATTGAAAACTCTAAGTCTTAAGAGATTATGGTAGATTGACCCATGCCTCCCACAAAGATATTTTCAAGACCTAATCTGCAGTCTTGTGATATGGACTCATTTGTAAATAGGTCTTTGAATATTCTAGCTGGATGAGGTCTAGTTGAATCAAGGTGGGCATTAATTCATTATGACTGAGGCCCTTATATGGATAGGAAATCTAGATACAGAGATGACTGAGCAGGGGGAATAAAAGAGGAGGAGACAAAAGGGAACAGATGGCCTTATGATGTAGGCAGAGATTTAGTTATGGATTGCTGATAAGCCACCACCAGAATATTACAGACTTCAGGGAAAGCATGGCCTGCAGATGCCTTGATTTCAGTCTATACCCCTCAAAACTGTGACACAATATATTCTTGTCTTTTAAACCAATAAATGCAAAGTATTTTTATAGCACCCTGGAAAACTAAGACAGTGGCATTTGACAATAAAAATTGTGACTCAGATGACTCAAGGACCATGTCCTCTTATGTGCATTTTGAAGCAAAAAATATCAGTTAAATGAAAAGTACATGGCAGGATGGATATATCAACAGGCAAAGAGATATCTTTGACTATGACAGTCGCTTTTTGAGATAAAGTGCTCAGTTTAAATAAACTTAAAATTGAATCTTGAATTCACAACTTAATTTTTATGTGTGCAATTCTATAAGTTTCCTGAGTTCCTTTCCATCTGAGGAGATAGGGTCATATAACTTATCACATTTATTTTTAGGAGTAATAATTAGACAATCTGAATTAAACATAGTGTTTTTTATGTAATAAGCCAACAGTAAATGCTAATTTTTTCTTTCTAATTATTCTCATCCTCACTTTGATCATTATATTCTTCAGTACCTTACTACATTCACCAAAGGCTACAGTCTCAAATCTCTAGTTTAGGAACCCTATTTTTTAGCAGAGAAAGACTAGTTCTGTCTCTTAGGAGTGGATTCATGTTAACTAAAGTTTGTAACAGATAAATCTATAAATCTGAATTCCAGTTAGTTGACTTTCAATAATAATTATGATTGACATTGAAAAGAATTGCTAGACCGTTATCTCTCTGTATGTATTTGGCATGGGAAGTCAGCTTAAAATCTGATGGTTATGGGAAAACACGGTATCAGAAAATGTGTGTCAATTACATACACCCTCAGTACTTAATGGCAATAGTATTTGCTCAAATGATGCATTCACCTAATAATGAAGATAGATTTTCCACAAAGATTACTCTGTGGGTATTTAACACCCATTGACAAAAATATAGTTCTTCAAGTTGTGCATTAGGAGTCTCTAGGCTGACAGTATTCACATAACATTTCTCTATCAGGAACACACTATATTTAACTAATTTCCTTTTTCTTATAGCCTTCATATGTTTAGACTCAGATCAAATGGATCAGAGTATTGAGTGTTGTAGATCTCTTTTCCTACAATACCAGATAGTCTGTTGTTTTTTCTCTAGAAAAAAAAAATGACTCATCCCATCTATTGTATGAAAATTTCTTATAAAAGTATATTGCAAACTTGTTGATGAATAACTATCACTTTGCTAAAATATAGTTGCTTCATTGATCAGATTATAAACCAAGAGGAGGAAAATATTCAACAAAGACTTGAATTTCTGAATATATGGTCATTATGTCACAACTGTTCACTGAGTACATATTTACAGATGGTCTGGTATTCTCTTTGTTAAGTGCTAATAATCTTTGCCCTTATGGAGTTTATTGTCTAAAGGGAAAGAGAGAAAAATAATATGAAAGTTAGACAGAATTTGTAACAGAAGAACAGTTTTCTTGGGGACTGTACAGTGACAGAACTTATCCCCAGAGAAATATTCAACATACATGGACACAAACCAATCAGAATGGAAGGATATCAGTCACAAATACGTGTGGACATCCAAGAACATACTAGCTGAATATCAGTCCTAGCTTAGTCTGAAAATCAAGGAAATCTTCCCTAAGGAATTGTCTCTTAAATATAAATTCAATGTTCAATAAATGAAAAGTAAAGTGATTATCTTCAAATGGAGTAGCATTTCAAATGGAGTAGTCTAGAGGCCAAGGGTAGTATAGCCTGCTCCGGAAATCGAAAAATATTACTTATTACTGAAAAAAGTATAAAAGAGGAAGAATATTAGAAGCTAATAAATTTGCCAAGATACACATCATAAATATCTTATAAATTAGCGAATAGTGTAAAGTAAGAAATAGGTGATGGATTCTGAATTTTTGAAGAAAGGTTGATGAGTTAGCATCATGTTCTAAAAATGTAGATAACTAGGATAGTGACCTTTAGTATAGAGAAAGTGGATGGATAAGGGAAAAGCATTTAGTATATAAAATAAACAAGATTTAAATTATTGGATGTGAAGAGGGAAGTATAGTGTAGAGATGCTCATAGAGAAAAACATTACTGATAAGTCCTAGTATTCTAGCTTTGGTCATTGCAACAGAGTGTACTGAAGAAGGAACAGCTTTGGAGAAATGGGAGATGAGTTCAGTTTTAGATATATGGTGTTTGAGATACTTTTCAGGGATCCAAAGGGAGTTACAGTGGGATATGTGCATCAGGAACTCACATATAATTTTGGAATATAGCTTAGAGGAGTGAATGGATAAGCTGTACATTTATTTTGTTGTTTTATTTCTTTAAAGAAACTTTAGATTACATAAATGTTACATTGAAAAGATAGGGGATTCCCCCTCCCTCCTCTTCCCATACTTTCCCACATTAACAACATGCTTCATTAGTGTGGCACATTTGTTAAAATTGATAAACCCATAATGAAGCAGTGCACTAACCATGGATTATAGTTTACATTAGAGTTTACACTCTGTCCCACACAATTTTCTAAGTTATGACAAAATATATAATGGCTTGTATCCATCATTGCAACGTCATACAGGACAATTCCAACGTCCTGAAAATGCCCCCATTTACACCTATTCTTCTATTCTTCCCTCTCCGTCCCCTCAGAACCTCCAATGGCCACTGCCTCCACATCAATGATAGTTCTTCCATTGCTAGAATAACTAGTCTATAGTAGAATAATAGTAAGTCTACTTTAGTCTATTGTTCATTCCCCAATATTAAGGATTTGGGGGTGGTGATGCCCACTCTGCCTCTAATTGAGAGGGGGCTTAGATTCCATGAGGCACATGAAAGGGACTATCTTGCTTGCAGTTGTAGACTCTGTTCCTTAGGATGGGTGTTTTCCATCATCATCAGCTTGTTAGTCATCCTGTGTTAGTCCAATGAACTGGAGAATAGTTGTTGCAACTATTCTGAGATTCAGGGCCCAACTGGCACATGGATGGACCAAAGGTTTAAGTTTCTTGTACAGACACTTATCATGTATAGTACAAACCATAGGTTCAAATAGAAGGGGCAGAAAAGCAATGTGTAGGGAAACCACAAATGAGTCCAATTCTGTCACACTGGGGAATATAAGTTCCAAGATAAGACCAACTGACAAGGTGCCAAACTCCTGAGCTGTCTGCCCTGCCTATAATATCTGGTTGTCTCTAGAGCTCTCAGGAGCCCACTACTGAGACACTATTTACTTTGACAGTCAATGAGATCCTGCTGAGAAGTGCATAAATGTAAACTCTGGAATGACCTCCTGACTCACTTTGAAAACTCTTAGCCATCATAACATTTCCCCCTTTTGGTCAAAGTATTTTTCCAAGTGCATTGCTAGTTGGCACTTGGTAATAATCCCTCCATGCCAGGGAGGCTCATCCCCGGGAGTCATATTCCACACCAGGCAGGGGGCAGTGTGAGAAAGGTAATGAGTTTATATGCTGAGTTTGGCTTAGAGAGAGGCCACATTCGAGCAACAAGGAGATGCTCAGGAGGTAACTCTTAGGCAATATATACTAGGCTAAGTTTCAATTTCAAAAGAAAAGGTTCATAAGTACAGCCATCATTATCAAGGGCCTGATGCAATGGTCCATCCTCCTTCACTAGGCACTTTTCCTGTACTCAAGGTATTCTTGCTCTCCCATTAGAGACGTAATAAAACTCCCCAGGATGGGAATTCAATATTCTTTCAGTTATTGTATGTATCTCCACCCACTGTGATAATGCCACTTGAAAACATTCATATGCTTTAGAGGCATGTCCCATATGAACCCCTTCCCATGTATCCCCCATCACCGACACCCCACACCAATCATCCTCCTATGCCACAGTTGTGATTCTTCTGTGATCCAAAAGCTTTCCAAAGATGAAGCAAAGAAAATAGCCAAACAAAAATAATAAGAAAATGAAATAATAATGATGCTTTTAAAAATAATAAGTAAAATACAAAAAATTAATTAAATAATTTTAAAAATTTATGTATTATGTCTTTCATCACTGTAAGATCTGCTGTCTTGTATGTATAGTGACATTTTCTTCTGTATATTCCCACAGTGTCTTATTTTTTTTCTCTATAGTGATGTTGGGCATCTTTTCATGTTCATTTTAACCACTTGTATTTCTTTAGAGAAGTGTCTATTCTTGCCATTTTTAAAATGGATTGTTTGTCTTTTTATTTTCTAGATGTTGGATTCTTTATATATGATGGATATTAGGTCCCTATCATTTAAATGGTTACCAAATACTTTCTCCCATTGAGTAGGCTGCCTTTTCACTTGACAAACTCCTTTGAAGTACAAAGTTTTTAATTTTGAGGAGATCCCATTTATCTACTTTTTCTTTTGTTCTTTGTGCTTTGGGTGTAGTTTATGAAACCACTTCCTACTGCAAGATCTTGTAGACCTTCTCTACATTATCTTCCAGGAGATTTATGGCCTTGGCTTTTATGTTTAGATCTTTGATCCATCTTGAGTTAATTTTTGTATAAAGCATGAGATGATGTTCCTCTCTTATTCTTCTGAATATGTATGTCCAGTTCTCCAAGCACCATTTGTTGAGAGGCCATTCTTTCCAAGTTGAGTGGACTCGGTGGCCTTGTTGAATATCAATTGACATATATGTAAGGATTTATACCAGAATTCTCATTTTTATTTCATTGGTCAGTATGTTATCCTTGTGCCAATACTATGCAGTTTTGAGCACTGTACTTTCTAGTATGTTTTAAAATCAGGTAGTGTGAGTCCTCTGATTTCTTTTTTTCTTTTTCTTTTTCAATATGTCTTTGGCTATTTGGGGCCACTTGCCTTCCAAACACATTTCATAGCTAGCTTTTCCAATTCAGTAAAAAAAATGATGGGATTGCATTATATCTGTAAATTATTTGGGTAGGATAGATATCTTAGTGATGTTGCTTGCTTCCATGGTTTCAAATGAGAAATCAGCACTTAATCTTATTGAGCTTCCCTTGCATGTGATGGATATCTTTTTCTCTTGCTGCTTTAAGTATTCTCTTCCAATTTGACAATTACGTATCTTGGGGTAGGTAGGATTTATTCTGTTTGAAGTATGCTGTGTTCCTGGGCATGTACATCCATATCCCTCAAAAAAGTTCGGAAATTTTCAGATGTTTTTTTCCTCCAACACTCCTACCCCCTTTCCCTTCTCTTCTCTTTCTGGGATGTCTATAATGCATATATTTGTGAGCTTCATGTTGTCATTTAAATCCCTAATTCTTTGCTGAATTTTTTCTATCTTTTTATCTATCTGTTCTACTATGTGTCTGATTTCAGATGTACTGACTATTGATATCACTAATTCTTTCCTTTGCTTGTTCAAACCTGATGTTATGTGAGTCCAGTGTATTTTTTATTTCTTGCCTTGTGCCATTCATCAGCATCATATTGATTTCTTTTTATATATGTTTAAAATTTCTTCAATATTTTCCCCAGTTTCTTCTTAATATTATCGATCTCTTCCTTCACTTCATTAAGTTGATTCATGATATTTGCTTGGACATCCCTGATTAACTGTTCCACATTCTGCCTCTCCTCCTATTTTTTAGTTTATTCATTAGACTGGGCCATGTCTTCCTGTTCCTAAGTATGGCTTGTAATTTTTTGCTGGTGTATGCATCTGTTTATCTTGATGGGCATATTTGGTTGGTTAACTTCTCTTTCTACTCTATAGTTTTATTTTCATGTTTTGTGTGTGCAGGGAGCTTAAGATTCCTTTTTGACACTTGACTCCTCTTATTCTATATCTTTGCAGCTGTCTGTGTTCTCTTGGAAAAAAAAATTAGGACCATAGAAAAGGAAAGAGATAAGAAAAAAGAATAATAGTAATAATAATTTTAAAAGGTAGAAGAGGAACTGTACAAGAGCTAGGAAAATAAATAAGTAATATGAGTAAAAAATTTTTAAGTACAAAGGAATAAGAATACAAAAGGTGGAATATAAAAAATGAAACATGGAATAAAATAGAGGCAAAATAGAATGAATTAAAAAGCTGGAATGATGAGAAGAGAGGAAAAGAGAAAAAAAAAGAAAGGGAAAGAGAAATTTAAAAAAAGAAGACCTGACAAAAAGAAGGGAATAAAAGAAAAACAACAGAAAATAGAAGATAGAAAAATGAAGTAAATAAAAGATAAAGTAGATAGAAAAAATAATAAAAGAAAACAAAAGGAAACAAAGAAAGGGTAAAGAAAACAAACAAGAAACAAAACAACAAGAGCAACAACAAAAAAACAACCCAGGAGAAACGGCCTTCTCTCTTAAGCACCTAAGGAACTTCTAAGGCTGCCAGTGCTTATCAATCAATTACTCTTGAGCCTGACTTCTGCAGGTGATGTACTAGGTTTTAGCAATGAAATAAGGGAAAAAGAGAGAGAGGAAAAAAGAGAAAGAAAAAAAAAGAACCAATAAATAATTGAAAATAACAGATTCAAGAAAACCTAAAAATAAACAAAAATATGTCTATATGTTCCCTGTCATAAGGTACCATTTAGGTACCTGGTAACACAGTGGATCACTCTAGGGATCAGTTCTCTAAGACCCAGGAATCAAACCAAGGACCCTGTATATGAAAGGTAAGAATTTCTCCACTGAGCTTCACCAGCTGCACAGTTAAGTAGGATCCTGAAAGCTTATCTGAGTCTTTCTTCCTGCCTTCATTTTTTCGAGGGAGTTAGGCTTCTAACAGTTTGCCAAACTGAGCTGTTTAGGTGCCTGTCTCCGCCCCCTGTCTATTTTAGTCCCTCTCTCCCAGGTCTGCTGGGTGTGGTAGACTGTCTAATCAGTTTCCCCATCCCCTATTCCCATGGCCACCTTGGTGCCAGTCAGGGTCCACTTGGAGATTCAAAGGAGGTTCAGCTGGCCAAACTCACCAAAAGTAAAGCACTCTCCACCCTCCACCAGACATCTCTTCCTCCCAGGGAATGTTTTCTCCCATTCAGTAGGTTACAGTGAGTCCCAGATTTTACCAATGCTGTTTGTCTTGAGGGTGAGGTATATGTGCCATTTCAAGCCACGGGGGCGACTAAATCATGGTTTTCCTTTGGCTTCTTATCTGTCTAGTTCTCTCCTAGATGATACAAAACACTTTCCTATTCTATATATCTCCAAAACAGCTTCCTTGGATAGGTTTTTGTCCTTCCTCCACTCTTCTTTGTAAATGAGTTGGGCTCTGTCTACCTACTTTGACACCATTTTCCTGGAAGTTCTGGTACATCCTTTAATTGATGTGAAAATGTGAAAGATCCAATCCCAAATCATGCATTTAATTCAAGTGTATGGTTACAAATGTAGAATTTGAAAATGACACCTAGAAGATTTGGAATTTGATATTTCATTTTGTTTTCTTTGATTTGCTTTTAAAGTTGAACTGTTGTTATATTCACATCATTAGGAAGTGGTAAGTCTAAGATTTAAACTCAGGTCAGTATCACCCCAAAGTTCCTGCTCTATTAATATTTGAAGATCAATTTTAAATCATGAGATTCTGTAGTTACCCAAAGATGTCTTCCAGCTCCTCCCTATCACCAATGACATCATCTTGCCTTTCTTACTTCTTTATATGTTCTTATAAAGTGATATTCTTGACATTTTCTTGAAACCCTCTAGCTTTATTCCTGAAAGAGAAAATTTTCCAGGAGTTTACATATTAAATTTGAAAAAAAAACACTGACAATATATCTTGTTTCCTCTTTCCTTTCCTGCTTTGGATCAAGGAAGGTTTCTGGTGGAAACATCTGCATAGCAAGTGCTCCTTCCATATACAGTCTTGAAATATGATCACACTTGTTTTCTTCCTCTGATCCTGTATAATCAACAACATTGTTAATATCAGAAATGTTTACTTAAACAATTATATATCCTTCTTCTCAATAAATAGATTATAAGTAGAATAATTTGTTCTCTTTTACCTTTGAGTATATTTAATCACCAACTAGGAGGTCATATTTGTCTACATTTACACATGGTTTGATAACTCTGATGATTCCAATTTTATTTGGTTCCATTTTAAAAAATGAAGAACCATAGTCTTCTGTACATGACACTCTTTAATTGGGAGTCAGAAAAATAATAATACCTATCCAGAAACCCACACAGGATTTTTGATAAATGTACATAATTGCACTTCATAAAATATAAACGGATTTTAATATTATTATCCACCCCCACCACTGCTTGCTTCATAATGTGCAGATAAACACTAGTTAGATTCATCAAGAAAATGTACATAATCCAAAGATATACAGTTGAAACATTATTATTAAAAGTTCTATATTTATCAGCATCAAAATTTCCTTTCACGAACTTAAGTAGAGCACCTTGGAGGGGAATATTGCTTTTATTCGTATTTGTAAACTAATGAATACTCAACATATTTTCCAATATGTTTGTACTATATCAGAAGCATAAGAGATTTTGAAAAAGTGAAAGTTCCAGGCATCATCCTTGTATCCTAGGTTTCATTGTGTTCGCCAATTTTACTTATCTTGATTTCCTCACATTTCATTTGATGCCTTACATTCAAATAATATACTAGATGAAGCAACAAGAATTCCATATATTCAATCTGTAATTGCCAGCCAGTGAATAGGTAGGTTCTTTCAACTTCATTTAAAAAACAGCTCCTCAGTCTTAGTATAAGGAAAGGAAACTGAAATACAAAGATTGCTTCCCTTTATGTAAAATACTCCTCCACAAACAGTAAAATCTGCATGTCTAAACCATCCGCTTAGTAATTAACAGATAAAATACAATTTCTAATTACATCAAAGAGAACTCATCCAACATAAGTGTAGGGTTAAGTCAATAATGAATTTAATTTAAAATGGACCAGAAGCAGAAATAACTTTCTGGGGAGGAGGGAAGGAGGGCAGAAAGGCAGGAAAGTGGTTGTGCCTTAAGTGAAGAAATTAATCTCATTAACACAAAGAAAGCTCAAGTTAGCTATGAATATATAAATATCTAATTTAAGACAATATAAGGTGAAATATTCTTTCTTTGAAATCTCATTATACTGTTCAGATTTCCTAAGTGTTATATTAATTCTGCTTCCTCAGTGAGCATGAACACCACAGCCCTTTCTAGAATTTACACTGAGGAAATCATGGGGGACTACTTAGTACCAACCTAATTCTAAATATACAGTGGATATATTTTAATATGAACTATGTTAGTTTCATATTTATTTTGAACTCAAATAAATCATCTTGGCTCAACAGTAGTTAAATATTCCATAGGTCTTTTAGAAACTAGTTAAAGGAAACTGCCTTTTGGGTGTGATACCATAGAACCCGTAGATATGAGCCTATTGCTACCATCATAGCAAGTATGATAGATACTTACATATACATATACATCTACTATTTTTAATTTGGTTTTTAACCCAATTTCCCCTCTTTGAGGACCAAGAGAATGAGTTACCAATCCCTCTATGCTGAATTAATCTCTATATACTGAATAAATTTTAAGGTTTGAATATTTTGTGGGGAAAAAAGCTTTCAAAATTTCACATTATATTTAAAATCCAAAATAAGTTAATGGATTAAAGACCTAGATATAAAAAGTAGAAATATAAAGTTAATAGAAGAAATTGTAAGAAAATAACTTTAGGACCATAGAGTGAAAATGTTATTTTAATAATAACTAATAAAACCACACATTTTTTTAGAAGAAAACCTTAATTATTTGACTACATTAACATTATTTACTTATGTTCCAATAAGGGCAGCATAGATAATTGAACAGGTGGAAGATGATATATGCAATGTCTACAGCTAATCTTATTGCTGGATATACAAGGAAGTGTTTTAATTCCACAATAATAAGATAAAAACTTAGTTGAAAAATGAAAAAGAGGAGGGAAAATTTGAATGACTACCACTGTATCATAATTTTGTTTTTCATTGTTACACCAGACTGATTAGAAGAATCTGAGAAAGTAATTAATTGACTATAATAATAGTTGTACACTTGAAGTGAAATAATCCTTGTAGAAAGGTGGATATTGGCATTTCTATTTCACAGAAGAGAAAACTGAGACTAATTAAAGCCAAGTAACTCCTTGAAATACCTTTTAGTGAGGATTTATACTTAGCTCCATCTGTCTACTATTTTTTTTCTATTTACAAGTTTATTTCTAAGTTGCAGCAAAGATTATTTCCTCTTCTCCATGTTTTAAGAATTTCCTGTATCCCCCACTCAGTCTTGGCTGCGACAGCCAGTCAGAGAGAAAGTGTGAGGACCTTATTTCTTGCATGTGTAGGGGATAATTTAGCAGCAGAAATTAACTGCTCCAGGTCTGTCAGGGATGCATTCATCTGTCTACTCTTAAATTCATGCATCACCTCCTAAACCAGGGGTCAGCAAACATTTTTCTGAAAAGGGCTAGTTATAATATAGTTTAAGCTTTGCAGCCCATATGGTCTCTGTCTCAACCATTCAACTCTGCTGTTTTAGAGCAAAAGCAGCTACAGACAATATGCAAATGTACGAGCATGGCTATGTTACAATAAAACTTTATTTATGGACACAAATTTGAATTTCATAAAACTTTCAAATGTCATGAAATATTCTTCCCTTGAGTTTTTCAACCATTTAAAAGTGCAGCAAATATTATTTTCTTGCACACCATTCTTACAAAGATAAGGGACAGGCTGGATTTGGTCACAGACCATTATTCTCTTAGGCAGTCAAGAAGGGGCTCACATTTTTATTTAAGTATAGAGATGCTAGAATATGCTAACAACTTTTAAAATGTTGTTTTCAGTGATTTTATGGCATCAAAACGGATAGCTAATAGACAGACAGAAATGCAGAACCTGAGTTCAAGGTAAAATTTAGTCATAGTAAATATTTATTTGGCAACCAGCTTTGTGAGGTTAAAGCTAAAACTGAAAGAGTAATTGAAAATATAGCTTTGGAAATAGCCAGAGCTATGCAGTAGAAGGAAGGAATGGTTCAAGAGAATGTAACATATGAGAGGAGGTCAGAGGGAGGGACAAGGTGAACAAACTCATAGGAAGTAAGGAAGGGAAGTGTCACGATATAGAAGGCATAAAATTAAAAACAAATCCAGGAGGCCATGGAAAAATCTTTGAGTCAATTTAGCAACTAATAGTAGTTAATTATGGCCTTGAGAAAATATTCACTATAGAATTGTTAGCATGTGAAGTGGGTTTCTCTTATTTTAGAAGGCAGAGGTAGACAATTTGACTTCCCATAAAAACAATCTTTTTGAGGAGATACACCTTATTTTCATTGAAAATTTATATTTAATAAATAAGCACTGAGAGCAATAAATAACTGAAAGATGGATAATGGTTTTTACACACAGATCTGCAATGTCTATAAAGATTTAGAATTTGTAAGGTTGGATTATCATATTCTGAGGTTTCTCTGAGTTCTTACCTACTCAGAATTTCTTCTCACATATTTGCAGTTTTATTTCAGCATGCTTACACAATGATTACATATACATAATAGCAATTTTAATTTTTAACCTATGTGGCATATCTACAATTTGGAGTTGTAGAATGAACAACTCTTCAAACTTTAAATGACCTGCTGATTCAATTCTGGTCCTTATGTCTCTTTGCATGAGATGCAATTGGACTAAAAAAAAAAATGGCTGCCTGGTTGATATATTCAGAGAAGGAGATGTTTAGGGAGAATGGAGACGTGGACTATGGAAATAGACCCTCTGGGATACAAAAAGTTCTTTGATAGGAAATACTTTCTAAGAATGTGAGGGGAAATAGTTTCTGATTTAGGGTCCCAGAAGGAAACTTATGTATCCACTGAAGAGATATTAACTTAAAAATATTACAGAGAGATGGAAAGGATTAAGAAAACATACAAGGCATGAAGGGGCAAGCGTAGGAAATAGTTATCAGATTTCATTGAGACCTGAGACTGTAGAAAAGAGTCAGAGACCAGAAGCTGCAGTCAGTAGAAACACAGCTACTGCTAGTGATTTAGTTTTACAAGTGTTTTCAAACTGAGAATAGTTAACAATTCTTATGCAATTAACAAAATACATATAGACAAGACCTTTGCTTGAAAAAATTAGCTGACACTGAAATTTCAAGTATTTGAACATACTTTAGCCCAATGGCTTACTTCATTTGATTAAATTTCATTAGAATATATTGTGGTAAATATGCATTCAGTTTGCTATTATCTGCACTAAAATACATCCTGTATTTATTATTTCATAAATATCAATTCCTTTTTTATTGTCTTGAATAATCACATTTTTATGGCACCTATACACATATTTACAGCCAATTTTAGTACCTTAATTGACTCTGTTTAATAAAATTAACTACACCATTTTTAATATATTATTTGGAAGGAAAAAATAAAATTATTAATCTAGTTTATATTTATTTTATTTCTTAAAGATTATCATTATTTACCTGCTGGAGATAAAAGTAATTCATAGAGCCACTAGTAACTATCTTTCTTTCTATCATCTGTCTATCTATCTATCTATCTATCTATCTATCCACCTATCTATTATGTATTTTCCTAGACAATACAACTTAGAAAATAAACAGTCCAGGCATAAGATGCCCATAATTAATTTATGGAAAATAGAGTCACCTGCAAACAAATATATTGGAATTCAGAAGAAAGACTGGAGGAGAAGAGGGCAGTGACAACTTCATGAAGTATGACATAGCTGAGCTCAGCCATTAAGGATAGGATACTTTGGATATGCAGAATGGCAAAATATTTTCCAGTCACAGAGAGCAGAGAGAATGATTCCCCTGAACTGTAATAAATGGAAATAAGCAAACCCTAGGTACAGACAACACCACTGGAAATGGAAATGAACCAGCAATGTAGTCCTTAGGATGAATTGTTCTCAGGGGAAAAACCCTTTCTATCCACTAGATACTATAATAATGGACAAAGTGGTACTGCCAAACTTTTAATAATGCTGAGTAAGCACATTTCTCTAATATGCTGTGACCACAGAATTTACAGCAAGTCATAAAACACAGTGTATGATCATCTCCCTAATAAATCCCATCTAAACCTTTTGAACTTGACACATTTTATCCAGTCTGGAACAGCCAGAGTATGTTTTATTCTTCCGGAGTCTTTAGAGAAATGGAATGAGAAAATTTATATTGAAAATGAAGATACAAGTTCTTACAAATAGCTGTAAGCCTTGTCACTAGTCAGTTCTTAATTTACTAAAAGAAGGACTGATGTCCAAACAACGAATCATACAAAAGTTTGAAAGAGACATGCATCAAAAACTGGGTTAAATGACGCTTATTCCTTAACAGTAAGCAAACTTCATTTTCTCACAAATATAGAAGCAAAGATTTTTTTAAATGCTTAAAAATATCTACTCAGCCTTTCTTAGTTCTAGTTTATATTATTTTATTTTGTGTTCTAATCTGATGATTTCTTCAATGTTTGACAACAATGTGGACTAGTATTATGTTGTGAATATCAGGCAAATTCTGAAAGACCTTTCCTTCTCAAGAGCATTCCATATGATTGACTAACATCTCTACTGCAATTATATTACAGATCAACTTATTTCTTTGCCCCAGACCTGCTTCCCTTCCCTGAAGATTTGTTGGTCTTAAGAGCATTACAAATAAACTCTTTAAAAGCAAATCTCAGACTCTCAGGGCCTTCATTACAGATATTAAAGTGTATAACAACCTGAGACAGATGTCTCTTCTTTCCAAATTCCTCTTTAAATTTAATTCAATTCTAATAAAAATCTAAAAAGATAATTTTTGTTGAAATTGTCAAGTTGTGATAGCTTGAGTTATGTCCCCCAAATTTGCACATCATCTTGGTCTTAATCCACATTCCTAAGGGTATGAACCCATTATCAATAGGACCTATTGAAGATGTTATTTTAAATTAAACTGTGACCCAACTGAATGAAAATGGGCCTCATTCCAGATTATTAGCATCCTTTATATGCAGAATAATTTCAGACATACTGAGAGAAAGCCACAGGGAAGACCCAAAAGCCTTAAAATCAATAGAACCCAAAGAGACAAGAGAAAAGAGACAACATTGCCATGTGACAGGAAATCCAAGGAGCCCAAGGATTGCTAGCCAGACACAACACTACTGATCCTGGAAAGAAGCAAGCCTTTTAGCCTCTGAAACTGTGAGACAATAAATTCCCATTGTTTATTCTAGCCCATTGTACAGTATTTGTCATAGCAGGCTTAGAAAGCTAGGACAAGTTGATTCTAAACTTTGTATGAGAATACAAAGGATGAGACTAGCTAACTTCAAAAAGTAAAAAAATTGGAGAATTTATATTACCTGATCTCAAATTTTACTCTATAAGATACATGTAGCAGTTTGATATAATTGATGAATTCCAAAAAGAAATATTGGATTTTGCTTGTAATCTGATCTGTATCCAGGCATGATTGAGTTATGATTAGGGCTTTGATTAGGCCACATCATTAGGACATGGCAAAGGACAGAGTTGGTGCTTTTGATGCAGAGGTTTTCTGATGTTGGAGTTTCAATGTTGGAGTTTGGTGCTGAAGACTTAAGCTGGAGCCCCGAGAAGTCAGCACACAGAGGAAAGAGAAGCCAGCCCCAGGAAGAAAGGAACCTTGAACCCAGAGAAAAGCAAGCCCTAGTAACATAGGAACCCAGGAAGCCTGAACCCTCGCAGATGTTGGCAGCCAGCTTGCTCCAAACAGACTTTGGTGAGGGAAGTAACTTATGCTTTATAGCCTGGTATCTGTACATTCCTACCCCAAATAAATACTCTTTATAGAAACCAACCAATTTCTGGTATTTTGCATCAGCACCCCTTTGACTGACTAATGCAACACAATAATCAAGACATGCTGGTATTGGTGGAAAGATAGATAAATAGATTAATTGATCACAACTGAGAGTCTAGAAACAATACTTATACATATAATGAATTGATTTTTTGGAAAAGGAACCAAGGCAATTCAAAGGGAAAGAAGCATAAAAGAGAGTATAGATCCATAGAGGCTAGATTTAAGAGAGCATGAAATATAGATTCCCTACATGGATCATTGGGGTAATGATAAGTGGGGCTATAGTATTTCTACCCTTTGATTGCCTTATTCATGTATTCTACTTATTTGGAAAATGGTATCATACCATGGCTGTTGGAGATCGAATCATATCCCCCCTCAAAGGAGTGTTCAGTTCCCAACCCTGGTCCTGTGGGTGTGAACCCATTTGTAAACAGGACTTTTGCAGATGTTTTTAATTAAGGTGTATCCAAACTCAATGAGGGTGGCACTGTAATCTAATATGGCTTAAGTCTTTACAAGCAATGGAAATTGGACACAGGAAAAGAAGCCACAGGGAACAACTTGAAGCTGGAAGTCAACAGGAAAGGAAGGAGGAGACACAACCATGTGTAATACCAAGTGTCAGAAAGTCCCAGGACCAAGGATTTCTGGCCAGCCAGAAGATACTGACCCCAGGAGGTAGCAAGTTTTCTAACTTCTGAAACCCTAAGACAAAAATTTCCAGTTCCTAATCCAAACCATTGTTTGGTATTTATTTTAGCAGCTAGAAAAACCGATACAGTTTTTGATACCCAGAGTGGAATGCTGCTATGACAAATACCTACAAATGTGGAAATGGCTTTGGAATTGGATAATGGTTACAGGTTGGGAGAATTGTGAGGTGCCTTGATATTTTAAAAAAAAGTCTATATTGCTCTGAACAGACATTTGAACTGTGAAGGTCAAGGTACTTTTTTTGAGGCATTAAAAGAAATGATGAATGCATTATTGTAAACTGAAAGGAAAGTGATTCTTGTTAAACAACAACAACAACTTGGTGAAATTGTGTTCTGATGTTGGATGGAAGGCAGAGCTTGACAACAATCAGCTTGAATATTTAGTTGAGGAGATTTTCAAGCTAATTGTGGAAGGTACAGCCTGGTTTTTCTTTGTAATTTAAGAGTAAAATGTGACAGGAAATTAATAAGCTAGAACATAAAGTCTTAAGCACAAAAGAACCAGTAGTGGATGATTTTGAAAATTCTCAACCTATCCAGATAGTGTGCTCTGAGATTAGGGCCAGAAGCGACTTTTTTCAGGGACTACCTTGAGCTTTTGAGAAGTGACTTCAGAAGAACAGGACTCTATGTTAGGGTTTAATTAAACAATCCAATGCTAAAAGAAGGTGTGGCTGAAAATAGATTGAGTTAGCCATTTCAATGGTAGGAAGGATTAAAAATGCATTTATCCAGGAAGTGTCCGTGGAAAGTTAAATTGTTTGATGAATTGGACCTTCTTGAAGTACACACAAAGCTGACATGATTTTTGCAAAATTCGTATCCCTTTAATCATTGCTAGCCTTGAGTGAAAGAGACAGAGAAGAGATGAATTAAAGGAAGAATGACTTCAAGAGCAGAGTCATGGCAGCAATGGTCTGGACTGAAAAGAACTCCTGAGTCCAGGAAAGTGTGACCACCCATATGTATACAAGGAGCAGGTCCATTCCTGTACTTGGAGGAGTCAGACTATCCACCAAGGCACTTGGAAGGGGCAGTCCTTGCACCCTATTGCATAGGGAGAGTGCCACAATCCTAGTGTCGGAACCTATGCCCCAACTTTCATGGAGATCATGGCTAGTGTGATAGTGCTTGGAAAGTATGGAATTGCTATTTTCATTAGGCCCAGGTGTTAAAACATTGATCCATAGTTGACTCTCAGACTTTGAAATCTAATGGAGTTTGCTCCATTTGGGATACAGAATTCTGTTTTCCTTCCAACTTATCTCATTTGGAACAGAAATATCTATCCTATGTCTGCCCCACTATTATCATGTGCAAGCAGGTAAGCCATTACATTTTATGACATTCTTCTGAAGCAATAGATAAGTAATATAATTACAAAGTGGTCCTTAGTCTGATCCAATTTTGTCAGTGCTCTCAGTAGATGAACTAAACATTCCATATATCCTTAGAGAATGGTCCTAAGACCCTGTAAATAGGAAAGAAAAATCCAGTCCCAGAATATGTGTTTATTCTAATCAAAATAATTTGCTTTATTTTCCAAAGCAATCCACTTACCATTCCTTAAAGATAGTGTTATATTGGGACTCACTGTAGGTTTCTGTTGCTGGCAGTTTTTATTTGCAAGATCGTAGCTCAACCATTGGATTCCATGGTATTGGTCCTATGCATAGCTTTTGTTCCTGCCATCAAGGCTTCTCCTTTCTTGTATGCATTGTGCCATCAATGAGATGACCAATAGAAAACACTGACTGATGTCAAATGGTCAGGTCATTTTTCTTACTTGTGAATTTTGTTTATATTCTACGTTGGATATTCTGTGGCGTTTGTGTGAAAAACAAAGATCTTCACACTTTCAGCCATATCCATCATCCCCATATGTCCTTTTACCTAATCATCCGTTCTTATTCCTGAAAGGCCCCTGACAAACAGCCAAGCCATTTGTAATCATACATGAGAATATATAGTCCAATCTCAGACCACTTTTCTTTTCAATCAAAATGGATTTTCAAATGTGCTTATCTGAAGCTCTGCTCATTAGGTGGATTTCTCCTTACCACTTTCTTTCAGGATCAAATCTGAGTTGTCACACTATGGCTACATATTAATGAAAAAAATCAAATTGTTTTCTTCCTCCATTAGTTGATTTAAAAAGACCCTTATATATGTCTATATGTATGAACTGAGGGAGAGGAGATAATGTAAGAGTGGTGGATGACATGAATGTCTATGCTATCTCTTCGTACTGCTTACTTGTGACCTCTGGCCATGTTCATGCTCAATCCCATATGTTCAATTTATATATCATAATGGATTGCTGCAGGACCTACCCAATATTATGACCTCATGATCTGACAGAACCTGGTACATAATGAACCACACTGGCCAAATGATCACTTAATGTCAGGTGCATTTTCTTTACCATAACCCAACAGCATGCCAGGGCTGTTTTTAGATTGGTGTACAATTCTCTTCTACAGATAACATGGCATTCCTCTAATACTTTAGGTGTCTACATTGTTATTTTCCCTTTTTAGCTTTCCATAAAGTCCATATAACATCTTTTCCCAATACAGATACCTCTGATAACAAAGATCCTGTGGGGTCTCATTGACCAAGTGAAAGGAATGTGTCCCCTTCTTCATGCCCTTTATTTCTCTGGTTCCTACTCAAAGCTGACATCCTTCTTTGCCACTCAGTAAATGAACACAAGAGTGTAAGAGTGGAATGTTCTGCCTTCAGAATCTGAAGATACCTTTCAGGATTTGTACTTCTGTCTTAGTGATAGCAGGTGTAGGTAGCGCCTTAATTTTGTATACGATGTCTCAGCATTCCCCATTCTACTGTCCTCCAAAAAGTTCATTCACTGAATTAGTGGTGAACCCCTAAGTATTGTGCATGTCTTAGCAAAGCCTTCAGCACACTTGCCATTTTGGCTCATTCAATCTGATTGATCTGACATGCTAATACAATGGACCAATGTAATGTTTAGGGAAATGCCCAGGCTGACCATGTCCCTTTTGACTGTATTTTGACAGAATAAAAGATGATTAACATAATCTTGGGACTAAAATATTAACTTTTCCTGTTGGTCAGAATATAGTTTGGCAAATATCCTGGCCTCAAGGCTCTCTACATATAGCCTGAAGGAACCTGAAAAATGTCAGATCTAAATATGCCACTCCTACAATCTGAGTATGAAATACAAGTTTCTTTTATAACCACACAGGTCTATGCTGTTGACGTGAAGGTGATCTGCTTCTGGTCCTCTTTGACTAAACATCAGGATCCAAAATCTCATTTACTCTCCAAGTTCCAGTTTATTTTGTTGACAAGGTCCTACAGCTCTTTTGGTGTATAGTACTTTTTCTTCCTAGCAAGCCCAATACCTCTCTGGCCAGGTTAGTCGTGATGTAGCCACAGGAGAAATGGAATAAATTCTTAAGTGGCATATGTTGTCTTATAAGGCAGACGCCTCTGCAAATCTTCAAATTATGAAAAGATTCAACTATTTAAAGACAGTACAGCCAACCTATTGTATGGTATTCAACTGTTTTATTTTCCTGACATATCATTAAAGGGCATAAAATATAACAAAAATAAATAAATAAATAAATAAAGACAGTACAAGTGAACACTTATGTAGGTACAAAGTCTTAAGGTTGACTATCTCCATAGCTTTTTGAAGGGCAGGCCCACCTGGCTGTTCCTCTGATCTTTCTGCTTATTACAATAATCTCAGGCAATTTGCTTCTGAGAATTAAATGTCCTTACCTGGCTTTTACTATTCTGATCATCCCCATTACTATCAATGAACCCATTTCAGTAAAACAAACTCACAGCCCACAAGCTATAGAGAAGAAACACCATTGATCTTCTTAATGGTGTTTGTTTCCCCTTACCAATGTATTACTTATCATTATGATAGATAGAATATCCCTTATTGCTCTCACATGAAAGATGTCCAGCTGATGGTTTTTCTGACCTCATATCATGTACCTATTCTTGAATGCCTAATTCTCTGAGTTTTGTGATCTCCTCCTCCAGCATTTTCACTAGCAGTTCTGTCATTTCAACGTTCCCAAGCTTCTAAGAACCAACCTACCAACATATTAGCAGTGTCTCTTGAGAGCTTTGGTAAACCCTAGATATTGCTTTATTATTGATAAACTCTACCTTATCCACTTTTCTATCTCAGCCCCTTCATGCAGCACCCATATATGGGTATTGTTTCACATATACTCTCCAGGATCCTCCTAGTATATGTTGGCTAAGTTGTCCCATTTCTCATTTAGAAGGCCCAGACTTTCCTGGCCAGCTTACCTTACACCTTGATTCTTGTTATTGGTGTGGTGGCTAGGAGGTGTGGTGGTGGGGAGTGATACTTTGGTAGAAGAGAGAGGCATGCATATTGTCTTACAAGGGAGAAAACTCTGCATCGTCCTTAAGAAAGATTAGAGAGCTAGACTTGAATAGAGAGGAATGGGCTACATGTCCAGGGAGATCTAGAAATTCTAAATTTCGACATGCTTCCACACAGATGTCCTAATGCCAAGTTTCAGGATTTTTCGCCTTTCAGTTCTGACTTTTGCATAGAAAACTGCTTGAATTAAGCACTCATTCTTTGGAGATCTTATACTCTTCCTACTAAATCCTGGGCCTAAACCTTAGAATTTCTTATCCTCTGTTTGCAGGTGATAAGAATCTCTTCATATGATGCCTAGGAAGAATACTGGCTTTTATAGTTTGCCTTATTGGTATTTGTAGCTGTTTGATATTAATGATATAGTCCAAAAAGAAATACTGGATTATGTTTATAAATGGATATTTTCATTTGGGCATATTAAATTATATTGGACTCATAGGTTCACTTGATAAGTAATTATATAAACCTCTTGTGCCAGTAGGTGTTGAGTCCCCACCCTCTGGTGCAAGTGCACTCAAAGATAAAAGGACAGAGTTGGGAGGCTTTTAATGTTGGAGTTTTGATGTTGGAGTTTGAGGCTGTAGCTGGAGCCTCAGGAGAGAGACAGAGCCATTAGTCTGGTAGTCTACAGCTGACCTTATGGAGAGAGGCAAAACCTTGAGACCCTCATAGTCTACAGCTGACCTTGTGGAGAAAACGGAGGAGCTGAGCTCAGAGGAGCTCAGGAAGCCTAAACCCTCTCTGATGTCAGCAGCCATCTTGCTCCAACACATAATAATACATTTTGGCGAGGGAAGTAACATGCTTTATGGCCTGGTATCTGTGTAAGCTCCTACCCCAAATAAATACCCTTTATAAAAACCAACCAATTTATGCTATTTTGCATCAGCACCCCTTTGGCTGACTCATACAATGATTCATCATTCTCAGAATTTCAGTGTCTTTCTTCAGTGCATCAAAGGTTCCCAGGAACAGTCATTAATTATATAGTCTATAAAACTTTCATTTATCTCAAAACTCTCAAATGCCTGACATATTGCACTTGCTAGTGAATTTCTTTCCATTAATGAAAGTATTGACAAACAAGTTTTCCACAGTATTAACAATTGCATTGAAACTCTATGTCAATGCCTGTCAGTGAATCAACCACCACTCGTTATGGAATCCTCATTGCCAGACTGGCAGAAGTTATACAGCATTAAATCCCATTTTGGAATTTGCTACCTTGACCACTCCCAATACGAATTCCAAATCCTTATGTTTGGTGCCCCAGGAAAGACTCCGAGTCTCTAGGGAAGGGTTTCTTAATTAAGGGTCCTTGAACTTGAATTGAGAATTCAAAAAAGCATTATGATTGTGGGGATGTGTTGGTGTAGATGTGATATATTTATTAGATCATACACAATATAGTGTGGACTTAGTATGAGTTTTATTTTGGTGTAGTATGTTCTGTGTGCAGTGGATAACTGCCTGCAAAAAGAATGGCAAAGATGGTGGATACAGTTTTATGAGGCCATGATGAAACTCTAATTCCTAAATGCCAAAAATGACTGTTTGAACAAATATTGAACCATATTAGGTTATCAAGTTTTGAAATTATGGGAAAGTTATAAAACATAATTATAAATAATCCTAAAATTTAATTTAAAGACATGCCAATGTTGAGTGTCATAAAACTATCTGCTGCTACCTTCTGAGGAGGGGTCCATGTTTTCAACTTACTGGCAAAGGGGTCCATGGAACAAAAAAGATCAAGAACCTCTGCTCTAGTGTATGTTGTCAGGAGGTCTATTGGAAATGCTTTGGGGCACAATGCTTCAGTGAGAGGGAGAAAAGATTAAGCTTTAATGCTGTTGAAACAGACCCTAAGTCAGTCTCATGGGGGCCCTTCAGAATTGTCCTATTGAGGAAAGAGGGCTCTGTGTTTGATTCTAGGCATCCATCAATCATCATTATCTGCCCTCATGAAGGAATCATATCTTTGATCTCAGCAATTTTTCTTTGCTCAATGGCATTATCTGGGGAGAATCTCAGCTCTGAAATCTCAGCCACCAAACATCATTAACAGCTTAGACAGGAAGAACAATCAGGGTGGTAAACCCCTTTTTGCACTACAGCAGCTAAACAATGGAGTCTTTCAAACTACGTTCAGAGTCTTCCTATATTTACTTTTCCTCTTTTACATTGTATCTCAGAAAGTTTTTTTTTTTATTTTTTTAATTTTTAGTTCAGGGGCCTTGAACATTTATTTTTGAAAACTCATTTCCATTTATTTTGTTTTAAATGCTATAACAAATAGATTGTTTTTAATATTATTTCCATATTTTTGCTGCTGATATATAGAAATGCAATGTATTTCATATAAATTCATTTATTATCTCTCTTAGGATTTTGTATTAGATTCCTTTGGGTTTTATATATAAAAACTATTGTCAGGGAATAAAAACACTTTATTTTCTCCTTTACAATTGACAAATTTTTGGACTTTTTTCTTGTTTTCTTGCATGGCTAAGAGCTCCAGTACAAAGTTGAATAGAAGAGGAGAGGTAAAAATTCATCCCTTCTGCTCAGTCTTAGGGGAAAAACATTCACTATTTCACCACAAAATTTGATGTTAGAAGTAGGCTTTTTGTAAATGCTCTTTATCAAATTGTTTTCTTCTCTTTCTAGTTTGTTGCAAGTTTTTATCATGAATGAATGCAGCGTTTTGCCAAGTGCTTCTTCAATATATAATTAGAAAATAATTATTTTTTTTCCTTTTATGCACTACTTTGGTAAGTTACATTGATTTTTTTAAATTAGAGGAACAGAAGGTTTACAGAAAAATCATGCAGAAAATTCAGATTTCCCATATATGTCACTCACACACTAGGTTTTCTCTATTATTAACATTTTGCATGAGTATGGTGCCTTTCATACAATTAAAGAAACAATGTTATTATACTTGAACTATTAATTATAGTCCATAGTTTACATTAAGGTTCACTGGGTGGTAGACTCCTATATATTTTCTTTAATTTTTACTCTAGAAACATATTACAAGCTAAAACTTTCCTTTTTAACCACATTCATATATATAAAATGGTGGTGTTAATTACAGTCAACAATGTTGTGCTACAGTTGCCACCACCCATTACCAAAATGTTTTCACCAAACCAAAAGAGAAACTTTGTCTTAAACAGCAACCCCCCATTCTCTACCCCACCCCAGCCCCTTTGTGTAAACTGCATTCTGGTTTCTGACTTATGAATTTGCATATTCAAATTATTTCATACCAGTGAGATCATATAACATTTGTCCTTTTGTATCTGACTTATTTCACTCCAAAATATGTCTTCAAGAGTCATCCTTGCTGTTGAGTGTACCAGAACATCATTCCATTTTAGGGCTAATAATATTCCATTGAAAGTATATATCACATTTTATTTATCCATTTATCCGTTGATAAACACTTGAATTGCCACTATCTTTTGGCAATTGTAAATAATGCCACTATAAACAGTGGTGTAAGATAACTGTTCAAATCCCTGCTTTCGATGTCATTGGGTATTTACCTAAAAGTGATATGGCAAGGTCATATGATAATTCTATAATTAACTTTCTGAGGAACTGCCAAACTGTTTTCCACAGTAGCTACAATATTTTACATTCCCATCCAAAAGAGCATGCATTCCTCTTTCTCCACATCCTCTCCAACACTTGTTATTTTCCATTTTTTAATAGTAGCCATTCTAGTGAGTGTGAAATGGTATCTCACTGTGGTTTTGATTTGATTTTCCTAATGGTTAAAGATGTTGAGCAACTTTTCACATGTTTTTGACCATTTGATTATTCTTTTTGGAGAAATGTCTATTCAAGTCTTATCTATTAAAAAAAAACACAGGGCAAGCTTTTAAGGAGTGTGTGAGTGCTCATTTTGTCATAGTGGGTTATATCACTGGATGGAGACCCATACAATGGGAGTGAAGATATACCCACATCCTGGGGAGGACTGATGTTCTCACACAGAGGGAATTGTATCTCTGGAGAGAACTAGTGGCTCCCAGTGGGTAAGGGCAGTCAAGTGTGTCAAGCGCTCAACATTGCTGCAAGTACCTCTGAATATGGTCCTTCAAGTAATGAAGATTCATCGTCACTGTGGGCCCTGAGGGGAGGAGGAAAGAGGTATTGAATAGATGGAATCAGTGTAACTGTGGGGCAATGGGAGTGTTCCACAAAATCATGCAATGATGGATATAGGACATGTTAAATTACACCAAAAACGTATAAAATTCTATGGGCTAAAATGTAAACCATAATGTAAAACATAAAATAACTAAAAATTTAGAAAATTGTGTAGTCTAAAATATAAACCATAATGTAAACCCAAATGGAACCATGTTTGAAAGCTATTGTTTCAATAGCTGTACATCAGCTACAGCAAATATAATATGAACATGTAAAAAGATCATTGCTGGGAAAGGGACAAAGTGTTTGATGTTGGATATGTGGGAATACCATATATTGTATATGTGAATTACTGTGATCTAAAACTTTTGTGAAGACAAACTTAATAAGTAGGAAAAAAAAAAAAGAAAGAAAGGATGTAGACACTGAGGAATAAATGAAGAAATTGCCTTGCCACTGTACATGCAGGGCAACACCTATAGCAGTGATGAAAGGCAAAACATCAAAAACAAAGCTTTTGCATTTTTAAATTTTTTGATACCCCAATTTATTTTTAATTCATTTAATGTTTCTAAATTAGTATGTATTCTATATCTAACCTTTAAACCCATCACTGTATTCCATTTTACTATTAATGGAACCTGGCAATATATTAGGCTTCATTTTTAAAGAAGTTTTGGACCACAGAGAGGTTCAACTATGGCAAGGGAGGAACACTGGTGTGGGGCATTATTGATAGGGGGCACATTGTTGGGAGGGAGTTCTCCCAGGGCATGTATACAGGGTACACTAAAAATGTTTGGATATTTTCATAGTAGTTACAGTTAAAAATGACAATGAGGGAGTGCTGAGTTCCTAGCCAGGGGAGCTCTATCACATTCCCCAATGGAACAGCAACTATCCCCCAAGTGCAATGACAAAGACCAATAAAGATGGATGGTCTAACAATGAGCCCTTGATACTGATAGCTATGATTATGAGCCTGTGTGCCTGAAATATAAACTAGGCCTAGAGCAGAAGTGTGCCTAAGAGATACCTCCTGAGAGCCTCCATGTTGCTCAAATGTGGCCACTCTCTAAGCTAAACTCAGCATGTAAATGCATTACCTACCCCCCAGCATGGGACACAAATTCCAGGGATGAGCCTCCCTGGCACCGAGGGATTACTACTAAGCACCAGCTGATGATGTAACTAGAAAAAGACCTTGAATGAAAGGGTCAACTCAGACCACCAGAATATCTCAGACTACATGTAATATCAGGTGTTAAAAACTGCTCTATGACTTTGGATAAAAAGGGGAAATGGAAAGGAAAAATGAATTTATATGGCTATGAGTCTCCAAAAAAGAGTCAGGAGGTCATCAGAGGGGCAATGCTTATGCTTGCCTCAGCAGGGTCCCAGAGACAGCCTAAGAAGATAGAAGTCAATGTGCTGGTTCTCCAGAGGGCTACAGAGACCCACAGGTTCTATGGTCACGTCAGATGTCTCTGGAGTTCACTGCCATGTCAGTTGGCCCTACTTTGGGGTTTGTGTTCCTGAGTGTGATGGAGTTGGACTCAGATATGACCTTTCTACACATGCCTCTTCTGTTACTTTTACCAGACCTGTGGTTGGCACTGGGTTTGGAGACCTGAATCTCTAGTCTGTCCATGTGACAGCCAGGCCCTGAGCCTCAGCAGACTTGTACCTCCTACCATCTGGTTTATTGGACTTACCCTAGCCAGGTAACAGGGAGGTTAAGAAGATCAACCACCACACCATGGAGCCAAGAGTGCCTACAACTGCAAACAGGAGAATTGCATCTATCATTCATGTGGAATCTAAGCCCCCTCTTGATATAGAGGGAGAATGAACAGAACCATTCCAGGGTCCACAGGCTGGAGGACTAGAGTATGGATTAGAGTAGATTTACTCATATTCTACTATGGTACTATTGTGATTAGTAATGGAAAAATTGTAGCATTGATGTGGAGAAAGTAGCATTGATGTGGAGAAAGTTGTTGCTGAGGATAGGGAAAGGGAAGAAGAGATATGATGTGGGGACATTTTCAGGACATGGAGTTATCCTTGGTGGTACTGTAGTGACAGATGCTGAACATTGTATGTCCTGCCATGGCCCACTGGGTAAACTGAGGCAGAGTATAAACTTAATGTAAACCACTGTCCATGTGTTGCAGCAGTGCTCCAAAATATATTCACCAGGTGCAGTGAAAGTGCCACAATGATGGAAGAGACTGTTGATGTGGGAGGAATGGGTTGAGGGGGGTGGGGGGTATATGGGGACCTCATATATTTTGAATGTAACATTCAAAAACAATAAAGAAGAAGAAAAAAGATGTTAATGGGGTAAGTTAGGGAGGAGGATGGGGAGGTATATGGGAATCCCCTATATTTTCAATGTAACATTTATGCAATCTAAAACTCCTTTAAAAATAAAGAAAGAAATAAAATAAATAAAAATAAAGTTAGCACCCCCCCCCCAAAAAAAAACAGTTGTTGGTCTCCTTGCTATTGAGCTGTCTTTATATAATCTGGATATTAAACTTTTATTAAACATGTTGTTTCCAAATATTTTATCCTATTCTGTAGTTTTTTGTTTTTTTTACCTTCACGATGAAACCATTTGATGCACGAAAGTTTTTAATTTTGATGAGTTCCCATTTATCTATTTTTTTCTTTTGTTTGTTTTGCTTTGGGTATAATCCAAGAAACCATTGTCTAACACAAGATAGTGAAAATACTTTCTTATGTATTCTGCTAGGATTATTTTTAGTTCAGGTTCTTAAATTTAGGATTTTGATCTATTTGGAGTTGATTTTTGTATGTGGGGTCAGGTAGGGCTCCACCTTCACTCTTTTGCATATGGCCATTCTCTTTTCCCAGCACCATTTGTTGAAGAAACTATTCATTTTCAAAGGAGTGGATTTGGCACTCTTGTCAAAAATCAGTTGTCCGTAGATGTGAATGTTTTTTTCTGAACTCTCAATTCAATTCCATTCGTCTACATATCTGTACTTGTGCCAGTACCATGCTGTTATGGCCAATAACACACTGCACTGGAGAAGGGCTACAAGAGGGGTCGGCAATAGAACCATCAGCTTCTTCTATCATTTTGAAAGCTGTGGGTTTTTTTGATCCAGCACTCATGAAGTTACTGCAATCCTTTAACCGTTTTCCAGATTTTTAAGGAATGTCTCTCAGTTTAAGCTGGTTTTTCAAAGATTATATGTAGGAATGACAACTCAGAGCATCTTACTCTACCTCGCAGTAACTCCATTGATTGATTTTAAACCAAACCTAAATTCCTAGGATAAACTCCACTTAGTCATTGCTCATTTTCTTTTCTATTGTTCCATGAATTCGTCCATTTCATGCAAGCAGTAAAACTTATTGTCATAAACGATTCTTTAAATCTTGACCATTATCTTTTTAATATCTGTGATCTGTAGTATTATCTCCTATTTAATTTCAGATGTTGGAAATTCACTTTTTTACTTTGTTTTTTTTGGTAAACCTTGCTGGATTAATTAATCTGTCTTGCTATGTGTTTTGTAATATGCTCTGTTTTCAGTTCTCTCTTCTACCTTTTCTGACTTCTTTGTAGTTAATCAAATATTTCATTAATCTATCATCTGCTAAATATATACTAAAATAAATACCAGTGATTTTTTTTACTTTTTTCAAAAGTGAGTGATGAATGAAATAGAAAACCAAATATTGCATAATTTGATGTCCTTGAAGAATCAGAGATTACTGATAAAAGATGACATTTCTGCAGTGCTGGTCACATACAAAGCAATAAGAAATAGTAAATGCCATTTTTATTCATCTTTATCTTGGAATAGATTGTATTGCAGTTCACATAACTCCTTCCCACACAATATTCCATGAAGAATAAGAATGCCCAGTCCTATGGAATGCTTATAATATCTGGGGACTCACAGCAATAAATTTCCAGTGAAATGGCAAACTTTAAACTAGCCAAAGTGAGGAAAGGGAATGGAATATGGTATCCCAGGCAAAGTTAGTCTTTCTTAAATGTAGTAAATAGCAAGCATGCTTCAATTCCTTAATGGAGGATTTTTTTAGAGGTTTGCTGTGCACAATGAAAAATCTCTCTAAATATATTTTACTTTCAATATTATTTTATTTTACTTTCATATATTTTATATTTTACTTTCAACAGTAGCTGCTGTATGGCTATTTTTATATAATGAGATTTCATCATAACAACATAACAATGGAGCATTACTCCTCTGGAGAAGAAAACTGCACAATTGAATGCTGTGTGGCAAAAACCTTTATAAAAATAATGCCTACCAGGTTTAGTAAATATGCTGCAGTTGGTTGGATAGAGTCAAAAAATGATTTCATTCTTCTTCCTATAGGCTTTGTGAGATCTCCATTCCTTCATCTTTGAAGGATGAATTGCTATTCTGCTCACCTCTGGATTTAAGTGTCATTTCTCAGGATTAAGAAGTCTAGTATAATCTGAATCAAAACTTTAATCTCTCATCCATTTCAAACATTTTTCCTTACCTCAGTTCCAGATTGAACAAATGCTTAGAAAAAAGCACAGCGAAAGGGGAATTTGTGTACTGACCCTCTCTACTCAACTCCATGTTACAAGGTGTGAGAGAAGGGAAAACAGATGAGAAGGAAAAAGCAAAGTTGTTGCACCTAGCTAATGTTGTTTTTAGCTCTCAGGACTTTGGAGTTAAGACTTTTACATGCTGGCTCTTTCATAGAGGTGCATGGGAGGATTTATGGAGACTAGGGACAGGAGCTTTCACTCTGCCTCTCCCTAACAGCTGCTTTCATTCAACTTCCCTCATCTCTCTCCCCAGGTTACCCTCACCTCAGCTCCCAGGATTATTTCAATATGACTCAATACATCTACTGGATCTACACACACACACACACACACACACACACATCCTTATCTTTCCAAAATCTGAAAGACAAGCCATTTCTATTGCTGCCTTCTCTGCCCCTTTTGCCATCATCAGATGCACCAGCCAGTTGTCCACATTTAGACACTTCCGGGCAAGGACATATTCTTATGCATATCCTTGAGAATTTTCTTGCACTTAGATCTAGAAGAAACATGAAACAAACTTAAATTTTGTAGCTCAGCAAGTATCCAGACAAGGCGTGAATTGCTCATCTGCCCTGTTGCTGACAATCCCATCAATATGAGGGCTTTTCTTTTGGGCCTAATCACTTGCCCTAAGAAAAGGAAAAACTTCTCTACACTAATAGGGACAGGAAGGGAAACTCCTATCTTTTTAATATGTTCTCTTCAAGAAGAAGTCCCTATATGATTCTACCAGTCTATTCTTAGATATGTAGAAGATGGATGTTTGCCAATGGGATGAATTTGTTTTCCTTTAATTTGGTCATATGGAGAAGTGTTTAACCCATCTCGTTAATATGCCAGAGCACGCTCACACAGACATTCAGTTTGGGGAGCTGTAAACAAACCCTAGGACAAGTCAAAGGTCCCATTCTTCATTCTATTACATATGTATATGCACATTACTATTTTTGCTCCTAGCTTTCTAGAATTAGGGGTAAATTTACCATGAAGAAAATTATGCTTAAGGTTCAGCTCTCTTTGCTTGGATGGGCATCTTCCTAGGTTACACACCTCAATTGTGCATTTGTAATTTTGTATTCACTTTCTTCAAGATGGGCTCTATAAAGCCATGCTCTACCTTTGTCTAGAGGGAAATATTTGTAAAGTGTTTACAGCAAGGACTAAAATGATTTCATTTTCTCAAGTAAAAATTCCAAAATTTGTCTCTCTTTGACCACCTTTTTGCCATTTTCCACCCACAAAAAGTGCACATTTAATTCTTTCTGGACTCGTAGGCATGATCTAATGCAAAAATAAATTGTAAGAATTGAATTAAGTTCATAATTGTTTATTTGATACATGTTTAAGTCAATGTACCAACATAATAGGACCGAGTGACATGAGAGATTTAGTGTGGAATCCCAAACTGGAAACTATTCCCACTGGATAGTTTAATGCAGAAGTAAATTCAATTTGTTGGCTTGGAGGGAGGGATGAGCTTATAAGAGTATATGGTTCACATAGCTAATATTCTAGGCTCAAAAAATCGTTAGCTAAATTAGATGATGGTAGAAAATGATTCTACCACAATGTGCCAAAGTGAGAAGATATGAATTTTAATTTGTGGGATTTTAAATATCTTTCTCCTCTTCTAGCATGGAGGAAATTATAAGGACAGACTTATTACTGCATGCCATTTGTCATTCCTGCAGCACCCTGTATTCTTATACATCCTCTAGCTTTATGGTCAGAGATAGCAAAGAAGTTTACCTTTGCCAATAGATCTGGTAGGATCTCCCTGGACACTGGACTGAGGAGGCATTCTTCAGCTACAGCTCCCTCTGGATTTGGTCAATAAACATGTCATGATCAATGAGTAATGCCTGCCATAGACGCCATGACATTGCTGCTAAGTATTTGCCATTCATGTATGAGAATAAACAGATGTGCTGACTGGCAAGTATTCCCATGATTATGCTGCCCTATATCAATGTATCAAGACATATTGTACATTCTATCCTGGCATTTTTATAAGCACATTTTGTACAATAATCTGAAAGAAATATAGAATTCCCTACATTTTGTATATTCATATGAAAACCTGAATGTGCTGATGTTTTCCTGTCATGTAGCAGGAAGCAATGATTGGAATGGAAATAACTGATTAGAGTGCTTTATTTTCCCATTTCTAATTCTTCAGCATCAATGTATAAAATGTAACACAATGTATTATTTATCAATAAGAGTGCTGTGCTGCTGTGCAAATGTCACTCAATGAGATTACCATACATATATATGACTGTGTATCAAAATGGTTTTATGTGGTTGCTATTATCCAATATTATGAAAATGTGAGTTACAGGAGGTAAAGCAAATAAGAAAACTTCAGTTCAATGGTGAAGAGGCAGGAAAAATTTTCCCATAATGAATGTGTTAAAAAGAGGCCAAATGAGGAGCAAAGGTTTCTCCTGGCTGCTGTGCTAGAGCTGATAGCAACTGTGGCAATCCCAGGTGACAGACATCATGGCTGAGCTCAGTGGATGCCCTCTCCTCTCATGCTGACATCAGCCATGCACATTTGCCTATGTACTTCATGATGTCAACCCAGGAGCATGACAGACTCATAAGATATATACCTGAGACGAGAGAGAGTTGTGTTTTCCTTCAGGCTAATGAGATTTTTGTTTGTCTTGATTTAAGATTTCAGTTTAAGTCATTTTTTTCTTTTTGTACAAAGAGAGAGGGATGAAAGAAACCCTTCTGTTTGTCAGGTACTTGGCCCAGTACTTGATACATAATTCATTTAATCACATATTTATTCTCTGAGTTCATTTATATATTTTTTTTCATTTTTTAAAAATGTATTGAAATATGTCATTCATACATAAACATACATAAACAATAAGTGTATAATAGTTGTGAACTTACAAAACAAACATATACAACATCAAACAAACATATATAACATCTCACCCTACCACTGATAACTTGCGTTGTTTAAGCCTTTTTAACTAATGATTAAAGAGCATTGTCAAAATATTCCTACTGAACAAAGCATTTTCCCCTAACCAATCTGATTATTATTATCTTTACATTATTTATATATGAACACACATAAACAATTAAGTGTATAGTAAAAGTTGTGAACTTACAAAGCAAACATGCATAACATTATACAGGGGTCCCATACATCAACCCTCACCATCACCTTGCGTTGTCATGAGACATTTGTTACAAACTATGAAAGAACACTGTCAAATCTTACTACTAATCATAGTCCTTATCTTACATTTGGTATATTTTTCCCCCAACCCACCCTATTATTATTTTTAAAATATATTTTTCATGACAGAAGTTGTAAACTTATAAAACAATCATGCACATGTGCAGAATTCCCAAACAACACCCCTCCATCAACACACCACAATGTGGTGTGTCATTTGCTACAGATAAAATAATATCATCTGATTATTGCCATGTCCATAGTGTACATTTGGCTCACATTTTCCATACTGCCTCAGTAGCAACACAGAACATCTTCTGCATATATGCAAGAATATTATATTATTACTACTAACTACAGTCCATAGGTCACTCCAGCTGTATTTTTCACATGCTTCTCCACATTCCCAACACTCTGCAGTAGTGATATAGATTTGTTCTTGCTAACAAAGGACACTCTTGCTTCTGTACCATCAACCACAATTCTCACCCACTACTTGGTTTACTATGCTATCCAGTTCCTACATTATTTTCAAGCATTTGGTCAATTGGCATTTACATAACTAGACTACAATTTTCAGTCACATCCCCATTTACAAACTAGCTGTTACTCACTGTGTGTTACCATCCATTCTACACATTTTCACAGTTTTACAGTAAAGCTAATTAAAACTTCTACATACATTAAACATCAGTAGTCTACTCAGTCCTTCTCTTATCTCCTTTAAGAATCCACCACCTACCATCAGGTCTTGAAGATATTTTCCAATGATTTCTTCTAGAAGTTTTATGGTTCTTGCTTTTATTTTCAGTGTTTTTATCCATTTTCAGTTAATTTTTGGATAAGGTGTGTGATAGGGGTCCTCTTTCCTTCTTTCAGCTATGGATGTCCAATTCTTTCAGCACCATAGGTTGAATGGATTATTCTGCCCAAGCTATGTGAGTTTAACAGGCTAGTCAAAAATCACTTGACCATACCTGTTTCTGAACCATAAATTTAGTTCCATTGGTCTATTGTGTCTGTCTTCAGGCTAGTACCATGCTGTTTTTACCACTATAGGTAGGTATTATGATTTAAAGTCTGGAGATGAGGGTTCACTTTTCCTTTTTATGATGTTTCTGGCTATTCAGGACACCTTACACTTCCAAATAAATTTAATAAATGTGCTTTCAATTTTTTCTTTAATGCTGGTGGAATTTTTATAAGGATTGCATTAAATCTGTATATCAATTTGAGTAGAATTGGCATCTTAATGATATTTAGTCTTACAGTCCATGAGCATGGAATTTTCTTCCAGTTATTTAGGGCTTTTAAATTTTTTTTTAACATTGAGTTGCAATTTTCTGAACAGAAATGCTTTAGATCATAGGTTAAGTTTATTCCTGACTCTTTGATTTTTTTCTGTCATATTTTATTTTCACCACTCTTTTGATATTTTTATTTTTATTGATATAATCTTCATTTCTAGACTGTCTTCCAGGCCTCTCTCTCTTGTCTTTTCTTTTCAGACTGTAGCACACCTTTTAGTATTTCCTGAAATTCTGGTCTCTTGCTTAGAAATTCTCTCAGCTTCTGTTTATCTGTGAATATTCTAATTTCACCCTCATTCTTGAAAGACAGTCTTGCTGGATATAAGATTCTTGGCTGGAAGTTTTTCTCTTGTAGTATTTTAAATATATCTGACCACTGTCTTGCCTACATGGTTTCTGGTGAGAAATCAGCACTTAATCTTATTGACTATCCCTTATATGTTCTGCATGGCTTTTCTCTTGCTGCTCTCAGAATTCTCTCTTTGTCTTTGGCCTTTGGCATTCAGATGAGTATGTCTTGGAGTTGGTCTATTTGGATTTTTTTGGATGGGAATATGTTGTGCTTCTTGGACAGGGATATCTATGTCCTTCAATAGGTTGGGAAACTTTCTACCATTATTTCTTTAAATATTCCTTCTGCCCCTTTGCCCTTCTCTTCTTCTGGGACACCCATGATATGTATGTTTGTATGCCTTTTGCTGTCATTTATTTCCCTGAGACCTTGTTCCATTTTTTCCATTCTTCTCTCCATCTGTTCTTTTGTATGTTCACTTTCAGAGGCCATTTCTTCAAGCTTACCTGTTGGAGATTTGGACCCGAAGGGTATCGGGAATGAAAGAAAGAGAAAAGGGAGACGGAAACAAGGAGAATGAACGAGAGAGCTGGGATCAAGGGGTCTGTAAGTAATGACTCCTCAGACTCATCAGACAACTTTATTGTTTACAAGGGGGTCTTATATACTCCAGTGTACGTGCCTATACACACAAAGACTAGCTTATGTGACATTAAGGAGCAACACATATTAACTATCCGCATTACCCATAGTCTAAGGAATTTAAAAAAATCTTATCTCAAGGTACAAAGTCTAAGTGTACTATACATTACAAAAGGTGTGAGCTCATCTTTTCTTTCAGTCTTTAACAGCTTCAATCCTTTTGCAGAGAACTCCCAATCACCACATTCCTTAGGTTGCAAGTGTAGTCTTGGAGACAGCACGAGCATGGAGACAGCACGTTTCTCCTTGAGAGGCCACTGTGCCTCAGTTTCCAACACTTACCAATCCTTTCTTCTGCCCCCTCAAATCTGTTATTATATGATTCCATTGTTTTTTTAAATTTCATTTATTGCACCTTTCATTCCATTAGATTTGCTATTTTTCTATGTATGCTTTCAAATTCTTTGTGCTCATCCAACGTCTTCTTAATATCCTTAATCTCTTTAGCCATCTCATTGCATTTATTAAGGAGATTTGTTTAAATATCTATAATTAGTTGTCTTAACTCCTTTATGTCATCTGGAAGCTTATCTTGTTCCTTTAACTGGACCATAGCTTCCCGTTTCTTGGTATGGATTGTAATTTTTTGTTGATGTCTTCGCATCTGGTTTTCTGGAGTATTTTTTCTGGGTACAGTTTTTCTTTTTAGTTTAGAACTTCCTATCATTTATCCCTTACTGCTTGTGCAGTAAGAGCCAAGCATGTAGTTTATGCATTAAGCTGTGGAGGTTCAAGCTGCCCTCATTGCACCAGGGACCAATGAAGCTTCTTCTAACTTTCTCCTTTGCCAGGGGTAGGGACAGAGTCACAGCTATGTGGAATAATCCACATGCAGGCCTAGAAGACTGTAGTTGTCAAGAGAGACAGATGGAGCTTCACATCCCTTGTTACCCTGCCTGGGGCAGGGATGGAGCTGCAGGTATGGGCAGCAATCTATGCAGTGCCGGTCCACGATGACTGCAGTTGCCCTGGTAGACTTCTGATTTTCAGCCTATGCCAGCCAAAGTTACCTGCAGTTATCTCTATAGACTGGTGCAGGACTCCTCAGCCTCCTCCCTGCCAGAAGTGGGGCTGAAGCCTAAGTGGGCTGCAGGATGATCTGCGTGAAAGAAACTGATTCCTGCCGACACTGAGAGTTTCCATTGGCCCAGTTTCCCCTCAGGTTGGGGGCAGAGTCAGAATGGTGGCTACTGGCCTCTCTCTGACTTAGGCTGGTTCATACCCCCGTTACCAGGATTACCAGGATAATCCGTTACCAGGATTATCTCTTAGCCAGCCAAGTCTACCAATCAGTAGCCGAAATCGGCAGCCAACCATCTCCTCCTCCCCTGATTCTGGGGGATGGAGCCTCCAATTCCTGTCACAGGGCGGCTTGTGCAGCCAGAGTAGGATGATCACTGGCCTCAGCAGCTTGGCTGGCAATTTCCTGGCGAGGCTGGCACAGGTCCCCACTATTTCATCCCTGCTGGAGGTGGCATTGGGGTCTAGGCTAGACCTGCAAAATGATCTGGATGGTAAGAAGCCAGTCACCACCAGCACTGGGATTTTCAGTGCACCCCGCTTCCCCTTGTGCCAGGCACGGAGTTAAGATGGTAGCTCCCAGCCTCTTTCTGGCTTGGACAGGCTCAAAACTTTAGCTGTTCTCAGGATTATACTGTAGACCACTGAATTTACTCATCAGTAGCTGAAATTGGTGCCCAACCGTCTCTTCCTCCCCTGTTTTGCACAAGTGGAGTTTTCAATTCCAGCCTCAGAACAACTTCCGAGGTGGCTTGTGCCTCCAGTGGAGAATGGGCACTGGCCTCCGGGGCACGGAGTGCTCTACTTACAAGCCCTCTCTGCAGATGAACAGCCTCCTCCTTCCACTCCCCCATGGACGTTGCAGGATCCACTTCTGGTCTCCTGGAGCCCCCAAACAGGTGCTTGAGCTAGCTCCAGAGAGCTCTGGGTGTTTGCTAACTTCCCTGTAGCAGGAGCTGACTCTAGGAGCTCCTTACTCCATCACCATCTTGATGGTTGTTTTCTCTCATTTATATATTTTAAATCTAGGTTTTTTTAGATGATGAAACTACAGTTCAGAAAGGTTAAGTAATTTACCTAAGGTTACTCAGAATTTGAGCCTACAGCTATCTAGCTTCAATTCATTTTTCTACTATATTACTCCACCTCCTTACGAGTGATTATATGTTCCCTGTTTGTTTTGCCTTGTTTTACATTCCTGAATATCCTTGACTTTCTACTCCCTGCCTCCCTGAAGAAGGTAAGACCATTTAAACCATGTTTTGGAAATTGGATCTACTTTTAATTTGGACATTTTTCACATTCAATATTCCTCAAATATTTCCCTCTTTATTCTTTTAAATTAGTGAGAATTGATTTTAGAGATCAGTTGACACTGCAGAAGTCAAACAACAACAGCTTTTATTACGCTGGATATCTCCTTCCACTCACAGATTTGCTTCTTCCACTTGTTGATTCCCATTCCCATTCCTAGCTCTAACCACAATCTTTATCTTTACAAATCCTGTCCACTTCAAGTGATTACCTTGCTGTCACTGTTTCACATAGAGATAATCTTACATCTTTAGGCTGCAACATGCTACCAGACATTTATCTAATTCGATTTTAAAAAGAAATGTGAAGGAATTGTGATAAGATGACGTCAGAATAGGCATGCAGGGCCCAACTCTCTCACAAAAACAACAGAGAAAGAACTGAATGCTGCCAAAGGGACCTGCTTTGTGGGTCAGTAGACCAAGAGAGTGCTACACAACTTCCAGGAGGGTGAGGGACAGAGAGGCAAAGAACCTGAAAAACACAAACGTGAGTCACCAAACTCCCCTGGTGAAAAGGGAGAGCTCCTCTCCCCAATTCCCAAGATATTAATCTGGGGTTAAATCCCTGGCTCCCTGAAGCTAAATGAGAGGGGAACAGACATCTTCCTCCCTTTCAGCTATTTCAAAGGAAATGGGAGAGGGAGTTAGAGGGCTTTTCTTCAGTGGTTTTGGCCCACTCCGGGAAGACTGAAACACAGAAACACAGAGAAACCGCTGTGGAAAAGTGCACCAATGAGCACCATCTGCTGGCCAATCTGGAAATGACTTGGACAAAAACTGCTTTTAGTTCTCTCTATAACCTAACTCCTGGGAGAAAATCTGTGCCCCATGATGAATCACTGACCCAATTTTGATAACTTAAGTTTGGCAATTTTAAAGGCTTAGAATAAGTTAAACCAAACATCAAAGAAGAGCTGTGAAAAAAAATAGGCAAGAAAGAGAAATTAACTCTGAGAGTAAATTGACCCACATAGATGCCTAGATATGAGCAAAAAGTTACAAGCCACACTACCAAAAAAAGTAAGACATGGTCCAGCAAAAGGAATAAACCAAATATCCTGAAGGGATACAGGATTTAAGACAATTAATTAATGATAACCACACAACTCTCTTAAATCAATTCAAAGAATTGAAAGAAAATATGACTAAAGAGAGAAAGGATATTAAGGAGACACTAGGTAGGCATAAAAACAAATTGAATGCCTACAAACAAAAATAACAAACCTCATGGGAATGAAAGACATTAATTTAAAAATACAAAATACACTAGAGACACATAAAAGCAGATTTGAATTGCTTGAAGACAGAATTACTTATTTCAAAGACAGAACATCTGAACTGGAAGACAGGAGAACAGAAAGAGAAGAAAATGGAAAAAATGGAACAGAATCCCAGAGAATTGAAAGACAACGTGAAATGCAAAAACATACACATTACTGGTGTCCCAGAAGTAGAAGAAAAGGGAAAAGAGGCAGAAAGAACATTTGAGGAAATAATGACTAAAAACTTCCCTACCCTTATAAAACATAAATATCAATATCAAAGAAGAACAACACACTGAAAACAGAATAAATCTGAATAGAACTACCTAAGACACCTACTATTCAGAACAACAAATATCAGAGAAAAAAGAAGACTCTGAGAGCAGCAAGTGAAAAGCAAAGCATCACATACAAGGGAACCTCAATATAATTAAGTTCCAACCTCTCACCAGAAACCATGGAGGAGACAAAAAAGTGGTACAATATATTTAAGGCACTGAAAAAGAAAAACTACCAGCCAAGAATTCTATATCCAGCAAAACTATCCTCCCAAAATGAGAGTGTATTAAAGTCTTCACAGACAAACAAACCTGAAAGAGTATGCTACCAAAAGACCAGAATTACAAGAGATTCAAAAGAGAGTTCTGCAGCCTGAAAGGTAAAAAAAAAAAAGGGGGGGGGAGGGGATGAGAGACATGGAGAAGAGTGTAGAAATGAAGAGTCTTAGGAAGGAAAAACTAAAAGGCAAAAAGACATAAAAATACAGTATGACATTGGAAGGCCAAAGGACAAAATGAATGAATTAATTAATGCCTTTACAGTAAAAACATTAAATGTTAATGGCTTGAACTCCTCAATCAAAAGACACAGACTGATAGAATGGATGGAAAATATGAGCCATCTGTATGTTGTCTACAAGAGACTCACGTCAGACATAAAGACACACCAGGTTAAAAGTAAAAGGTTGGAAAAAGATATTCCATGCAAATATAACCAAAAAAGAGCTGGAGTAGTGATACAAATACCAGACAAAATATACTTTAAATGCAAAACTGTTATAAGGGAAGATGAAGGTCCTTATATATTAATAAAAGGGGCAAATCACCAGGAAAAAATAAGTATAATAAATATTTGTGCACCTAACCTGGCTGCCCTAAGATATATGAGGCACACACTGGCAAAACTGAAGAGATAAATAGGTGTCTCTACAATAATAGCTGGTAACTTCAATACACCACTCTCAGTATTGATAGAACATCTAGACCAAAGATAAATAGAGAAGCAGAGAACTTGAATAACATGATAAATAAACTAGACCTAACAGACATCATTAGACAAATGCACCCCTAAACATCAGGATATATATTACTTTTAAGTGCTTATGGATTTTTCTCCAGGATAGATGGCATATTGAGTTACAAGACAATTCTCAATAAATAAAAATGATAGAAATTATACAAAACATTTTCACTTATCATAATAGAGTGAGGGTGGAAATTCAATAATGGGCAGAAAAAAGGAAATCTCATAAATATGTGGAAATTACAGTACTCTTAAATAATCACTCTATCATGAAGAAATTGCTAGGGATTTCAGCAAATTTGCTTGAGATGAATGAAAATGAGAACACATATATCAAGACCTATGGGACACCACAAATGCAGTGCTGAGAGGGAAATTTATTGGCCTCACTACTTACATTAAAAATGAATAAAGAGTTAAAATTGAAGATCTAACTGCACACCTGGAGTAACTAAGAAACATAACAGTAAATTAATTGCAAGGCAAGCTGAAGGAAAGAAATAGTAAAGATAAAAGCAGAAATAAATGAAATTAAGAACAAAAAAAATAGAGAGGAATTGTGGGAACATAGCACTGGATTAGCAGCACTCACAAAAACATGGAGAAAGAGCATAAAGCTGCCAGAGAGACCTGCTTTGGGGGTCAAGAGACCAGGACTGTACTCTGCAACTCCCAGGAGGGTGAGGAGCAGAGAGAGACAAAGAAGCCAAACAACAAACTGTGAGTTACTGAATCTCCTGGGCACCAGGAAGAGCTCCCATCGCACACCCCCAAGATATTTGGTAGTAGTAAAACCCATGGTGCATTAAAACTGACTGAGAAGGTATCAGACATCTTCCTCCCTGCCTGCTATTACAAGGGAAAGGGGGGGGGGGGGATATTGTGAGGGTTTTTCTTCAGTGAATTCGACCAGCAAATCCACATTGAATCTCTGCTCTGGCCAGATGAAAACAAAGGAATACTGAGAGAGATACACCTCTGTAAAAATGTGTACCAACAAGTGCTATCTGCTGGTTGGTCTGGAAATTACATGAATAGAAACTGCTTGTAAAGCTTTTTTACCCCACCCTGGGTGAAAGCCTGAACCCTATTAGTGAATCCCTCGCACAGTTTTTGGTAGCTTAAGATGGGCAATTTTAAAGACTTAGGATAAGTTGAAGCAAATATTTAAAAACTGTGAAATAATAATAATAGGCAAGAGAGAAAAATTGTACATTAGCGTAAATTCAACAACATATCAGATGTGTAGACATCAGCAAACAATTACAAGCCATCCTAGGAAACAGGAAGAGATGGCTGAACTGAAAAAAACATCAAATGTCCTGAAGAGATTCAGAATTTAAGACAATTAATGATAAACACACAACTCTTCTAGATCAATTTAAAGGACTTAAAGAAGATATGACTAAAGAGATAAAGAATATTAAGAAGATAATGGGTGAGCATAAAGAACAATTTGAAAGTCTGCAAAGAAAAGTAACAGATATTATGGGAATGAAAGACAAAATGGATGAAATTAAAAATACATTAGGGGGGAAAGCAGCTGTGGTTCAATCAATCTTGTCTATCATATGGGAGGCTCTGCGTTCATGTCCCAGGGCCTCCTTGTAAAGGCAAAGCTGGCCCGTGTGCCACAGAGAGCTGATGGCCTGTGCGCTGTGGAGAGCTGGCGCAGGAAGATGACACAGCAAAAGGGAGACAAGCAGATACAGAAAAAGTGTGCAGCAAATGGACACAGAAAAGAGACAGCAAAAGAAAAGAAACGAGTTGCAAGGGGGGAAAACAAACAAACAAACAAATAAATAAATCTTAAAAAATACATTAGAGGCACAGAAGAGCAGATTTGAACTGCTTGAAGGCAGGATTAGTGATTTTGAAGACAGTACATCTGAACTGGAAAAGACAGGAGAACAGAAAAAGAAGAGAATGGAAAAAATGGAAGAGTCTCAGGGTTTGAATGGCAATATGAAATGCAAAAACATATGCATTAACAGCATTCCAGAAAGAGAAGAAAATGGAAAAGGAGAATATAGAATATTTGAGGAAATAATGACTGAAAAACTACCCTTATGAAAGACATAAATATCAATGTTCAATAAGAACAACTCACCCAAAACAGAATATGAATAAACCTACCCTGAGACATCTACTCTTCAGAATGACAAATATCAGAGATAAAGAGAAGATTTTGAAAGCAACAATCTTCACATATAAGGGAAACTCAATAAGATTAGGTGCCAACCTCTCATCAGAAACCAGAGAGGAAAGAAGAAAGTGGTATGATGTATTTAAGGTATTGAAAGAGAAAAACTGCCAACCAAGAATTCTGCATCCAGCAAAGCTGTCCTTCAAAAATGAAGGGTAATTCGAAGTCTTCACAGACAAACAAAAACTGATAGAATACATTACCAAAAGATCAGAGTTACAAGCGATACTAAAGGTAGTGCTGAAGCCTAAAAGGAAAACACAAGAGTGAGAGACTTGGAGAAGAGTATAGAAATGAAGAATATTAGGAAGAGTAAAAAATTAGACTATAGTATGACATGAAAACTGAGAGCCAAAGAACAAATTGGATGAAGTAAGTAATGCCTTTACAGTTATAACATTGAATGTTAATGTCTTGAACTCCCCACAGACTGATAAAATGGATTTAAAAATAAGACTCATCCATAGGTTATCTACAGGATACTCACCTCAGATGTAAGAATACAACAAGGTTAAAAGGGAAAGGTTGGAAAAAGATATTCCATGCAATAAGTAACCAAAATAGGGCTGGAGAAGCAATATTAATATCAGACAAAATAGATTTTTAAATGCAAAATTGTTATAAGGAGGGAGAAGGTCACTATATATTAATAAAAGGAACAACTCAAAAGGAAGAAACAATGATTTGAAATATTTATGCACCTAACATCAGTGCCCCAAGATACATGAAGCACTCACTGCCAAAGCTGAAGGGACAAGTAGATATCTCTACAATAATAGTTGGAGTCTTCAATATGCCACTTTCAGTATTGGCATCTGGACAGAGGATATATAAAAAAACAAAGAACTTGAATAATATGATGAATGAACTAGACTTAACAGACATTTATAGGGCATTGCACCCCAAAGCAGCAGTATATACATTCTTTTCAATTGCTCATGGACCCTTCTCCAAGATAGACCAAATATTGGGTCACCAGATAATTCTCAAAATTTAAAAAGATTGAAATTATAGAAAGTACTTTCTTTGATAATAACAGAATGAAATTGGAAATCAATAATGAACAGAACACAGGAAAGTCTCCTAGGGAGTGTGTGAGTGCTCATTTTGCCATAGTGGGTTATATCATTGGCTAGAGACCATATAATGAAAGCGAAGATATACCCACTCCTGGGGAGGACTGATGTTCTCAAATAGAGGGAATTGTATCTCTCGAGAGAAAGGGTGGCTCCCAATGCATTAAGGCATTTGAGCATGTCAATCCCTCAACACTGTTGCAAGTATCTCTGAACATGGTCCTTCAAGCAATGAAGATTGACTGTTACTGTGGTCCTTAAGGGGAGGGGGAAAGAGGTATTGAATAGATGGAATCAATGTAACTATGTGGGCAATAGAAGTGTTCCACAATATTATGCAAGGATGGATATAAGACATGTTAAATTACACCAAAAATATATAGGGGCTGATAGGCTAAAATGTAAATTCATAATGTAAAACATAAGATAACTAAAAATTTAGAAAACTGTGTAGTCTAAAATATAAACCACAAAGTAAACCCAAATGTTACCTTGCTTGAAAGCTATTGTCTCAATATCTGTACATCAATTTCAGTAAATATAGTATGAATATGTAAAAAGATTATTGCTGTGGAAGGGAAAAGGGTTTTATGTTGGATATGTGGGAGTACTGTATATTGTATATATGAATTACTGTGATGTAAAACTTTTGTGAAGATAAGCTTAAAAATTAGGAAAAAAGAAAGAAAATGAAAGGACATAGACACTAAGGAAAAGATGGAAGTAGTTTCCTTGCCAATTTGCATGCAGGGCAACACTTATTGCAGTGATGGAAGGCAAAACATCAAAAACAAAGCTTTTGCATTTAAAAAATTTTTGTTACCCCAATTTATTTTTACCTTAATTTTTCTAAAAAATATGTATTCTATATCTAACCTTTAAACTCATCACTATATTCCATTTTACTATTAATGGAACGTGGCAATATATTGGGCTTCATTTTTGAAGAAGTTTTGGATCACAGAGAGGTTCAACAATGGCAGGGGAGGAATACTGGTGTGGGATGTTGTTGACAGGGGACACATGGTTGGCAGGGAGTTCTCCAGGATATATATCCAGGGTACATAAAAATGTTTGGATATTTTCATAGTGGTTACAATTAAAAACAACTACTGAGGGATTGCTGAGTTCCTAGCCAGGGGAGCTCTATCACAGTCCCTAAAGGAACAGCAACAATCCCCCAAGTGCAATGGCAAAGACCAAAATGAATGAAGGTCCAACAATGAGCCCTTGATACTAATGACTACACTTGTAAGCCCGTGCACCTGAAATAAGAACAAGGCCTAGAGCTGCAGGGTGCCTAAGAGTTACCTCCTGAGAACCTCCGTGTTGCTCAAATGTGTCCAGTCTCGAAGCCAAACTCAGCATGTAAATGTGTTGCCTTTCCCCCAGCATGGGACATGACTCCCAGGGATGAGTCTTGCTGGCACTGAGGGATTACTACCAAGTACCAGCTGATGATGTAACTAGAAAATGACATTGAATAAAAGGGTCAACTTGGACCAGCAGAATATCTCATTCTACATATAATACCAGGAGTTAAAAATGCTTTTTGACCTGAATAAAAGAGGGCAATGGAAAGGACAAATGAGTTCATATGACTATGAGTCTCCAAAAAGAGCCAGAAGGTTATCAGAGGGGTTGCCCTTATGCACACCTGAGCAGAGTCCCAGAGACAGATAAAGTAGATACAACCCCAGGTATTGGTTCTTCTGAGGGCTACAGAGATCCACAGTTTCTATGGTCATGGCAAATGGAGTTCAGTGCCATGTCAGTTGGCCTTACTTTGGAGTTTGTTTTTCTGTGTGATGGAGCTGGACTTGGATGTGATCTTTTTCACAAGCCTCGCCTGTTACTTTTACCAGAACTATAGTTGGTGCTGGGGTTTAATGTATACCCAGGGGATCTGAATTTCTGGACTGACCATATGATAGCCAGGCCTTGAGCCTCAACAGACTTGCAACTCCTACACTCTGGTTTATTGAACTTATCACACTCATCTATCATGGAGGTGAAGAAGGTCAGCCATCACACCAGGGAGCCAAGAGTGCCTACAACTGAAAGCAGGAGAATTGCATCCAGCATCCACGTGGAATCTAAGTTCCCTCTTGGTATAGATGTGGAGTGGACACAACCATTCCAATGTCCACAGGATAGATGAATAGAGTATGGATTAGAGTGGGCTTACTGATATTCTATTCATGAATATTGTGATTAATAATTGAAGAAAATATGGCCTTGGTGTGGAGAAAGTGGCCATGGTGGCTACTGGGGGTAGGGAATGGGAGGAAGAGATGTGATGTGGGGCATTTTGAGGGGTTGGAGTTGTCCTGGGTGGTGCTGCAGGGACAGTTACCAACATTGTATGTCCTCCCATGGTCCACTGGGTGGACTGTGGGAGAGTGTGGGCTATGATGTGGACCATTGACTATGAGGTGCAGCGGTGCTCAGAGATTATTCACCAAGTGCAGTGAATGTCTCATGATGATGGAGGAGGTTGTTGTTATGGGGGTAGGAGTGGGGTGAGGGGGTTGAGGGAATATGGGGACCTCATATTTTTTGAATGTAACATTAAAAATATAAAGACAAAAAATAATGAACAGAAAAAGGGAAAATTCATAAATATTTGGACATTAAACAACACACTCTTAAATAATCAGTGGTTCAAAGAAGAAATTACAACTGAATTCAGCAAATATCTGAGACAAATGAAAATTCGAACACAACATATCAAAACCTATGGAACACTACAAAGGCAGTGCTGAGAGGGAAATTTATAACCCTCAATGCTTACATTAGAAAAGAAGAAAGCACTAAAATTGAAGATCTAACGCACACCTGGAAGAACTAGAAAAAGGAAAGCAAACTAATCCCAAACAAACTGAAGGAAAGAAATAGTAAAGATCAGAGTAGTAATAAATGAAATTGAGAAGAAAAAAACAATAGAGAGAATCAACGAAGCCAAAAGTTGGTTCTTTGAGAAGATCAACAAAATCAAGAAACTCTTAGCTAGACTGCTAAAGAAGAAAAGAGAGAAGACATAAGTAAATAAAATCAGAAATGAGAGGGGTGACATTACCACTGACCTCACAAAAATAAGAGAGATCATAGGAAGACACTATGAACAGCTATAAGCCAAAAAAACTAGGAAATGCAGACAAGATGGACAAATTCCTAGAAACACATGAACCACCTACACTGACTTTAGAAGACATAGAAGACTTCAACAAACCAATCACAAGTAAAGAGACTGAAACAAACATTTATGTTTTTAAGGTAATGCTCTTTGTGATCTATTAACTTTAATAAAAATAAATAAATTTAGAAAAAAAATAAATCTATAATGCAAAGGGGAAAATAAAAACTCTAAAAAAACAAACAAACAAACAAACAAAAAACCTCCCAAAGATGAAAAGCCGTGGACCAGATGGCTTCCAAGGTGAATTCTAGCTACATTCAAAGTTGAACTAATACTGATCTTGCTCAAGCTCTTCCAAAAAACTGAACAGGAAAGAATGCTACCAAACTCATTCTATGAAGCCAACATCACCCTACTACCAAATAAATACGAGATAAAAATATACAAAAAAAGAAAATTACAGACCAATATCTCTAATGAATGTAGACATAAAAATCCTCAACAGAATACTTGCAAACAGACTCCAAAAGCACATTAAAAGATTTACACATGATGATCAAGTGGGTTATATCCCAGGTATGCAATGATGGATCAACATAAGAAAATCAATTAGCATAGTAAACCATATTGAAGAAGAAAAATCACATGATCCTCTTGATTGATGCAGAAAAGGCATTTGACAAAATACAGCACCCTTTCTTGATAAAAACACTCCAAAAGATAGGATAGAAGAAAGCTTTCTCAATATGGTAAAGTGCATATATGAAAAACCTACAGCTTGCATTGTACTCAAAGGTGAAAGACTGAAATATTTCCTGCCAAACTCAGCAACAAGACAAAGACATCCACTGTCACCATTGCTATTCAACATTGTGCTAAAAGTTCTAGCTGAAGCAATTAGACAAGATAAAAGGGACCTAAGTGGAAATGGAAGAAGTAAAACTCACTATTCACTGATGATGTGATCATATATCTAGAAAATCCTGAAAAATCCACAACAAAGTTACTAGAATTAATAAATGAATTCAGCAAACTGGCAGGATACAAAGTTAATATGCAAAAATCAATAGTATTTCTATACACTATTGATGTACAATCTGAGGAGGAAATCAGAAAAAAAATTTCCATTCATAATGACTAAATCAAATATTTAGGAATAAACTAACCCATGGACATAAAGGATCTGTATTCAGAAAATTACAAAATATTGCTAAAAGTAACTGAAGAAGACTTAAATAAATGGAAGGGTATTCTGTGTCCATTGATTGGAATGCTAAATATTGTTATGATGGTAATTCTGCCTAAACCGATTTACAGAATCAATACAATCCCAATAAAACTCCCAACAGCTTTTTTACAGAAATGGAAAATCCAATAATCAAATTTATTTGGAAGGGTAAGGGACCCTGAGTAGCCAAAAATGCATTAAAAAAGAATGAAGCTGGATGACTCTCACTTCCTTAGGTTAAAGCATATTACATAGCTACAGTAGTGAAAATAGCATGGTGCTGGCATTAAAGACAGACAACTTGACCAATGGAATTGAAAAATAAATCAGAAATAGACCATCATTTCTATAGTCAAATGATTTTTGACAAGGCTGTTAAGCCCACCCACCTGGGCCAGAGCAATCTATTCAATAAATGGTTCTGGCAGACTTAGATAGCCATACCCAAAATAAAGAAAAAGACCCCTTTCACACACTTTATACAAAAATTAACTTAAAATGGATCAAGGCCTAATTATAAAAGCAGCAACAATAACACTCCCAGAAGAAAATGTAGGAAAACATCTTCAAAATCTTGCGATAGGTGATAAACCTCAAGTAAAAATAAATGGGACCTCCTGAAAATTAAACAGTTTTGCACTTCAAAGAACTTTGCCAAAAGGGTAAAATGGCAGCCAACTCAATAGGAGAAAATATCTGGCAATCACAAGATCATAAAATTCAACACAAAAAGACAAACTACTACCCAGTTAAAAAATGGGCAAAAGACTCAAACAATTGCTCAAAGAAGAACTACAAATTGTAAAGAAATACATTTAAAAAATTCAACATCACCAGCAATTAGAGAACTGCAAATCAAAACTACAGTGAGGTATCATACACACCTATTAGACTGGCCATTATTAAAAATTTTGAAAACTGTAATTATTAGAGAAGATGTGAAGAAATAGGAATGCTTATTTACTCTTGGTTGAAATGTAGAATGGTACAGTCACTCTGGAAGAGTGTTTGGCAATTCTCAAGGAAGTTTAATATAGACTTGCCATGTGACCTGGCAATACCATTCCTAATCATATACCCTGAAGACCTGAGAGCAGTGACATGAACAGACATCTGCACACCCATGGCATCTTTCATGGTTGCCAAAATTTGGAAACAACCAGGTATTCATCAACTGATGAATGGATAAACAAATTGTGGTATATACACAGGATGGAATATTATGCAGCAATAAGAAGAAATGAAGTTGTGAAACATATGACAACGTGGATGAATCTGGAGGGCATTATGTTGAGTGAACTAAACGAGACACAAAAGGACAAATACTGTATGATTGCACTATTATGAGTGAAATATATTATGTAAAATAGAATGAGGGAAGAGAATGGAAAGCTGAGGGTTAATCTGTGCAGAATTGGTTAAAAGTCTGTTTGTAACTCTTTGGAAATGAATGGAAATGGTGAGAGCACATCATGGTGTTTGTGACTAGCAGAGCTATTACATGGGTATGACAGTGGTTGAAAGGCAAAGCCTAAGGACATTTATATTACTAGAAGAAAGCTAAAAAGTGTAACATGAGACTGTATAACATAGTGAAACCTCATGGAAAATATGAATATGGGTGAATTGCATATATAATAATGTTTTTACAAAATATAAATACAAATAAGTTGGAGAGAATGAAACAGAATAGCAGAGATTGAGAGGTGATGAGTTTTGTTTGTTTGGTTGATTTTTGTTTTTTCAGTATTACTGTTATTAGTGGAACAATGAAAATGCTCTAAAATGACTGAAGTGATAAATGCACAACAATGTGATTATACCAAATACCTTTGATTGTACAATTTGTATGGATTTATGCTTTAGTAATATGTATCAGTAAAATTGATTGTTTAATAAAAAAGGAGGTGAAAATACACCGCTTTAATCAAAATAGTCTATCTCTAATCAGTGCCTACTATGTTTTAGTTGTTAGTTTAGGCATGCTACATGTACTATATATTTTAATTCTTAGAAATGATCCAATAATATAGATACTAAGATTACCTGCATTCCACAAAATCAACTGAGAACAGCAACATTAAATAGTTTGCTCAAGCTCTCATGTCTTCTTAATAAGCAGTAGGATTAGGATTAGGGTTTGAACCACTCTGATCCTAAATCTAGTATGCTTAACCATGACATCATGTAGCCTGTATTGTTTAGCAACTACTTTGTCTGGGTTATCTAATAAACCATCCCACTTAACGTGAAAGAAGTGTCACTACTAGCTGTTAATTCAGCTAAATTATAAATACGAAGAATCTGAGACCCAGTTTTACATAAGATCATGCTGTTACTTTGTAACAGAGTGGAAGCTTTGACTAAACTACCTCACTTTTTATTTCGCGCTCTTTTCTGATCAAGCTAACACTCTAGTAGTGTGTGCTGTGTATTATATTTAAAACTGTCTTCCTCAAGATAAGCTAGATGTTCTCAAAGAAAATGTTCATAACTATTACATGATGGTAAGTGTTTTGAATCATCTCTCAGTTTCCAGGTGCTAAAAATCATGTTTTGAAGATGCAGCTTCAAATTAAAAATAAAAAAGGTAGATAGTGATTTCTAATGGTTTATCATTTGACAAAGAAAAAAAAAAGAGGAAAAACTTGTAACTTGTCAAAATTGTTGGTGAAATCTATTACTTTGAGGTTTTCCTATTCCTCACAGTAAAACAAAAACAAAACAAAACATTTGGTGGCAACAATATGGAGACCAGAAAATTTTCTTCCTAGAGCTCTAAATTCTTTCTTATGTATTTGATTTCTAGCCTTTTCTTTAACCTGAAACTTCATATTATATAATGTTCTTTATTGTCTAATAAGGTCTTTATTATACCATTCCTATATACATTATTTCTCTCCAAATTACTTTGAATTACTCATTTTAGGGCACCATCATTTATGTGGTATAGGAATTCTTCGTATTAAGTGATAATTCTCCGTATTAAGTGATAAGGAAAATGGAATTTGGAGTGAAAAAGAGTTATGTTAGTATTATCATTAGATGTTTGTTCATAGGCAATTTAAACAGCCTCAATCTCAATTTTCCCACCTATATTTCATGGCTCTTTCAGGTTTAAACGAAGTGCTTAAGAAGTATTAGTTTTGTCCTCTTCTTCCTACCTCAGGATCTAAATCAAGGCTCTTTTACATCAAAGAACAAAGCTCATTTCAATTTAGTTTAAGCATAAAATGAAAGTTACTGGAAGGAAATTCTGCAAATTTAGAAAATCCAAGGAAAATGTAATCAACCAGGTCTCAAAATGGATGGGGAGAACAACCAGCAAGTTATCAGAAATTTAAGTAAATGTTTATAAATTTTCTCTCTACTGTAAAATGAATTCTTAACATGCTGCTCCCTATCTACTTCATTTTTCTTTCACTGGTATATGCCATTTATATGTTTTTAAATGTCCTGGTGCAAAATTTAATAATTAATATACCCTCACAATCCATACATTAAATCCAGTTCTAAATGAGATAAGCTGATTAGGTGAGTTGCTTGGTACTAGTTCAGTCTGCCAAAGTCAGTATGTCATTTCATGTGGTGCCTTGAAAGTCCCAGAATTCCACTCCTGTGCTTAGCAATACAAAATAAGTTGGAAGCAAGAACTGTGCTTGATATTATGTTTTATAAGTAAGTGCTCATATTTTATCTTTTAATTTTCTACTTTACCTAGTTTAGAACTATGTACATGAATGTTTTCTTACTAATTCAATATTTATCAAGCCCCTCTACGTAATTCACACATTGTCATTTACTCCACTGAAATCCTCATGGAGCAAGTACTACCATACTAATATTTTTACTTTCTTAAGTACCAAATTACAGGAAGCAGCCCACAGTTACCCACATTGACACTAATCTATTGAGGAACCTTGAGAAAAACCATGGTTGGATTTAAGAAATCCTAAGATTCTCTTCTGCTATACAGTTAAATATAGCAGCTCTGTGAATGACATACATATTCCTACTGATTGTATAATCATGGACTTGTTACCTAACCTCTCCTGTCAAAGGTAGATGATAATGGTCTCCACTTCACGGAGCTGTGACGATCCAGTGAGATAATTAAGTGTCTGACATGCTAATACTACTAAGAGCTAACACTTATGGAACACCTGCTCCATGATAGGTATGATCTAATTGTATCTTTGGGTTAACACTCTTAATCCTCACAATGACCCTATGTTGCACTTTTACACATGGAGAAAATACAGCCAAGGGAATTTATGTCTCCTCTTCAACTTCATATAGGAAGTGAAAGTGCCAGCATTCAAACCCAGGCAATTGTTTCCCACAACCTCTTAATCACTGCACTACATTACTAAACAATAAACAAAGAATTATCAGGCCTCAGTAATAATAACTGTAATAGTAACTGGTCTTATAATTTGTTCTATGATGGTTAATATCATGTTACCCATACCTTCAATGATCCGTCACTAATCAATTATATAATTTGGTACTTTAATGTAGATTATATCTTAAGAGGCATGCATCAGAATCATTTTTGCAACTGTTTTTAACACAGATTCTTATACCCACTTAATTTTATATAACACAGATTCCTATACCAACTTAATTTTGTTACCGTCCAAGGGAGGGGCCAAAATAGGTGTAATTTTAGAAAGTTTGTGGCCAATTTCACATTTAATAACCAACTAGTTTTTCTTAGAGGAGCCCACTTGCTAGCTACAGAAGACTTTAGCGCAGGTGAATTGTAATATCCATGAGCAGGCCTGGTAAATATCCCAGAACCACTTTGCATGCAATAAAGTTTGAGACCCATTGGCCTAGGGTTAAGACTTAAATGGCCAGATGCTTTTATTTCCCAGTGAGGCAGCAGGACAGTCACAGAACAGAGGTGCTAGTTAGTGTCTCTCCATTTATTGGCCCTCCATGTGGTGGAGCTACTTGTCTATCATCTTACCCATATTGCAGATCGGTTGCTCTGGGATATTTCAGGCTAGGTGAAAGGCTGCCCAATCACAATAAAGTACTAAGCATTCGAATTATCTTTGCATATGACAGACCCTTCACTGTTTCCTCAATTAAACTTTGGTTAAAAAACTTAGATTAGATAATTTAAAAAAATGCTTCTAAGTCCGCCACAAGGTTTGAGGTTTAATTTGATTTGATTTATAAATTGCTGCTGTTATTGATTCTGTTGTTGCTGGCAAATCCTGCTGCTATATAAAGCAGGTGCCTTCTGTAGTTGAGGTGTGCCTGTATCCATTAATGGATGTCTTGGGCACAGACACAATTTCATAACAGATGTCATTTACCTAGACTGACAGTGCATATGGAAATCCCTGCTGCTACCCGTTTGCATACCAGTGAGAGGAAGCTGTTTCCTTGTTCCACTCAAAGTTGTATTGCTGTCAGCTAATGATTCAGAACACAATAGCTACCTTTTTAAAAAATTCCACCAGGAGACATTTCTCAGTATGGCAAAAATAACCATCTTTTCATCACATTTCTTGTGAAGCAGACAAAGAAACTTGATATAATAACAAGAAGGTGAAGAATGATTTAACACAAACAAACACTTATACATCTGAAATTCTATCCCTGTATAGATTTCCCATTTCGTGAGAATCATTCTGGCAAAAGCTCTTTCATTTCTTTTGATATGACACTTTTTTCAATGCACATATTCCCTCAATTCTAAAACATCAAATATTGTAAGAGACGCCATACTTTTCCATTCTTTTAATAGCAGCTTTTCAGGACGAAAAAACAATGGAAAAAAAGTGTACTGTCATATTTAACCTGCAATTAATTATAAAATACACTACAGATTTAGGGAAATTATTATTTTAAAATTAAAACGTACCTTAAATCAAGCCAATAAGATTCATTTATTACAATATTCATTGGGCCTTTTAAAATCTTTGTCCTCACTTGCCAAGAATCTATTTATAATTGTACAGTAGGCATGGAAATAATGCTTCCAATCAGAAGTTAAATCTGATCTGCCTGGGCTCCAATTTGACATGCTGTTTGTAATGTGTTCTATTATATTTTTCCTCTTTAAGGAAAAGAAAACCTCATGAGAAAATAGAGGTACTTATTACTAGTATTAATAAGTAGCACTTGCTATGTGACTGGTACTGTCTAAGTGTGATCTTATTAAATACACACAAAAATCCTATAGAATAGATACTATCATTATCCCCTGAGGTATTAGTACTATTCACTAAATGTTTCTGGCTAACCACCTCCTGGGCAATCATGATGACTACACTCCCCTAATTTCCCTGCCTGCTTTGAAATTGGATGTGCCTGTCAGCCTGAGTCCTGAATGACTATAATGAACAGAGCTGCCCTCCCCAGAGATAAATAACTGATATTTGGGGATTGTTTGTTACCGGTACATAACCTAGCAGGTCCTCACTGATATATCTCCTTTTTCTGTTAAGGAAATCGAAGTTTAGGAGGTTAAGAGCCACAGTTGGAACCAAGAGCATTCCCCCAACTCCCATTACAGGGGCCATGGTGTTTTCTGTTTGTTTGTTTTGCATTTTTTTCATTTTCTCCTGAGAATGCAGAAACAACTGCTTTATTTCTAAAATTTGTTTAAATTCCTGCTTACCTCACTAATGTTGCCAATTCCTCTAAATAACCTTTTTGTAGCTTCCTCATGTCTTGATGTTGGATGAAAATTTTTACGCTACGATGAGGATGAGGTGGGAAGGGGTCTATTCTATCACTCTTCCACTGAAGGTAAGTAGCAATAGGCAAGTCCAGTCTTCAAAGTAAACAGAGAGAAGGCTTCTCCTTTCTGCTACCTGGCTTGGGAGGTTTGGGTACTTTCCCATGAATCTTCCAATAGTATGGTCAACTATTATTGTTTATTAAGTTTTAAATCAGAGTGAGTTCTTTAAATTTTCCATAGGATTATTTAGCTAACAACTTAGTCACCATAGTCATAAAGTAAATAGAGAGGCTAAGCAAGTTGACCCTAGAGTTTGCTTAGAATTAAAATCCAACCTTTGCTTTTCTTTTGCTGTTTGAATTGGGAAATTCACATAATCATTTCATGTCTCAGTTTCTTCATTTGTAAATAGAGATTTTAATAGAACATATCTTAGAGTCCTTTGAGCTAATACAAGTAAAAGGCTTAGGACAGTTTCTGAACATATCATAAATGCACAATAAAAGTTATCATCACTAAGATGACAATATAAGAACTGGGCAGACTCCAAGATGATGCTTATAAGGGAAGAGCAATTTTTGGAATCCTCTTCCTACATGTACTTGTTCTCTGCGATGTCTTACACCAGGTGGTTCAACACCTATGCATGGCCAATAGCCTGATAACAGTCTTGTTTCATGATACCTGTGCTGGAGTTGGTTACCTACTTATTTTAGAAAAATTATTACATTTGCAGAAAATTTATTCTACACACTTGCACTGACTCTTTTTAAGTGCTACTTTAATCAATTTCCTTCATATTTCTGCAATATTCTGTCACTATACTGTACTTCATAACCTAAAAATGATTATGTTTAATTTGCTTGACTTAAAACACTCTGCAGTATTTGCTCTTCTCCCCAGGTCCCTCTTCTCTAAGCCAATCAACATTTTTTGATACTTGGAAAATTATGTTCCACTCCCTTTGTTGGGACACATTCATTTCACCTAGGACCAACCCCCCCACACACTCAGAAAAAAAAGGGATTTGCATGTTGAACAAAAACATGGAAGCCATTACAAGCCTGCTGAGTAACACAATTAAACCTACTATTTAGCTAACATATATGGTATTTCTATTTATCCCTATCATTTCTTTGTGACTGTAATATAAAATTTTCTACCTGTAAACTTTGTCCTCTTTCAGCCTATGAATTGCAGCTGAACGTAGTTGAAGATTGTGGTCCATGATTTAAGCGATATAACATCACTTATGATGACCATGAAAGTTTCAAAAGGCAAATAGATAATATCTTAGAGAGGAGAGTTTCTGACGGTACTTCTTCCCTTGGGAACCCACGGACAAGTATCCATGCTGAAGATGGAGTCCTTTGTACTCTCACAGACAGAATTTTACTAGATGATTGGGAAATGTGGAGAATGTCACAGGAACCAAATCAATCCAAAAGTTAATAGGAACAATATGTAATTGATAATGTAGATTGTTTTCTAGGATTACTAGAGTAACCTTGGTGAACTTGGAGTAATTGTACGTTAAAAAATAGTCAAGAATTTTCATTCCAAGAACTGTAAAATCACTAATGATCAACCTTTAGCCTCTGGTTACATTTTGCTCTGGTTCAACTGCTAGGCTTGTTTTTGGTATCACATCTGTACCTTCATCTTCTGATACACAGATGGGAGAAAATTTTCCTGACCAAGAAGAAAGTTTTGGTGGGTTTTTTCTTCCCCAAAATTAAATGAGAAAAATTATTCAGTAAACAAAGAATAAGTTATAAATTACTTATTAAGGAAAGACCTGGAAAAATATTGCCATATCTTTTAAAAATGCATGTATTTCTTGACCATTGTTTTTTATTAAGGAGCAACTTCATATTGCAGTTCTAATGATTGGCATATCTTTCTCAGTATTTTCAAATCATGTTTCTGTCATTTCCAAAGGCCCATTTGGAAACAACTCTATTTTCCATTTCTGTTCTTTCTATTTTTTCCTTCATTCTGCTATATTCTCTGACAATTTTGATGAGGTTTTACCCACAGAAATGCCTTTGCACCCTTGTTTTTGATGGGTTTTGTAACTAAAACCATCTGTTCTTCCCCATCCCCTTTCTTGTTGTGTAAAATACAGTACAGGAAAGAAATGCTATCCTGAGTTGCTCTCCTGTGTTGTGCCGCAAATTAATTTTCAAGCTGCTTTACTCTGCAGCATTGATATCTCTAGTAAAATGGCAAAGTGTTGATGCCTTAAGGGCCTGACTTTGCTTTTTTTCTTAATCATAAGTAATGAGAGAAACTGCCACATGTTGTTTTGGGTAATGTTTAAGTTCAGAAATGCTTTAAAAGGGGATATATACTGCCAGATTAAAGATATCTGAAGGCAAATTAGTATCTTCAAAAGCTCAAATGAGTTGATTTGTTACTTCAGCCTGCTCTACAACACCTGGCTCTGTATAAAACTGAAGACTCAGCCTAAGAGAAAAATATGTAATGAAGTTCCAAAAGGAAAATGTCTTTCAGTCACCTTCTCTCTTGTATAATTAGCCTTCTATACAGAAGGTGGTCACACTTCCATAGTACCCAAATGATTCCTTGGGGTTTTGAAAGCATCTTAGTTACTGAAATTTCTCTTTTAAATTTTAAATGGCTTCAATAGGTGATACTTGTATAGGAGCGAGTTTCATTTAATTATCTAACATGTCTACTAGTCAGAAGGGAAACTGCTGGAAAATAAATTTAAGTAGTTTTCTGTGTTGGGAGAGCAGGAACAACAAGAAAATAAACAGGAAAGCTAAAAGGCTAATAGTGAGTCACCAAAAACCTCAGGTAGATTCAGGATCCCTGCAAGTGATGGAAATTAGAAAGGATGTATTAACTATTTGAATTCCTTATGTACACAAGGGATGCTTACCTAGCTTATAGTTTCTCCCAATGTGATTAATTGCAATGAACCTATTGAAAGAAGTTTTTACTCCTACCCAGTGGTAACCCCTATGAAGTTTAATGTGACTAACAAGAGAAATCTTTGAGACAAGCACTATATCTTATTCATGTTTATAGTTTACATATGCATAGATGTTAAGTAAATGTATATTGAATAAAAAAGCATTTTTCACAAAAGGTTTGGATAATCAAAAGACTCTGGATTGGATAATCAAAAGACTACTTCTCAAGCTATGGAAGTTCTGCAACATGTTTAGCTCCGTATGAACCTTTACATGCATGTAGATGCACCTGCTTTGATACACAGAATACAATGTTCCTCTTTTAGTGGTTGCCTAAGGTAATCCTTGTTGGCGATGAATTTTGGTGATGGCCTTTGGTTAAAATAAGCAATATACAGGGGTTATATAATTAGAAGAGCATCACAAATTGTCCTTATTTTCTCACCCAAAACTTCAGTCTCCCTGCAAAGTCCATGCTCTCAAACCTTCCCTTTAGTCACCAGGAGACATCACACACATGGTCATGATGAATGGATACCATCTGGGTGCTGTGTCGTCCTGCCAGGTCTCCACTAGAGATCTGTTGTGCCCGTCAGCAAGTTCAATGCTTATTGAGTAGCTGCCGTTTCCTCCCAGGGTTCTGCTGAGTTGGCTACCCCAGCTAATTGCCGAGGAAAGCAATGCTACACCCAAGGTGGTGACTCCTAGTGCTTCCCAGGGGGCTAGAAACAGCATTGTTTTGCTTTCAATTCTCACAAAGCCCAATGTGAGACCAATTTCTTTCATTTCTGCCCCTAATCTTCTGGAAGGACTAAAAACTAAATCCTAGAGACAGGTAAGAAAAGAAGTTATGCCCTTCCATCTTCTTACTTTCTTCTTTCTTACACATAAATCTCTATTAAAAAAAAAAAATGCTTTCCTTGGTCAGAAAACAATAAACAACTATATAAGAACAATTCCTATATCTACAAAAAACCAGATCAAGGAACAAACCAACAAACAAAAACCACATGCACACATGTTTATCTACCCATGCTAACAGATGGATACCCCATAAGCCAACAATATAGCACTTAACCCAAGGTTTGAATTCCAGATTTTACTTAGCAAGGATGCCTATCTTCAGAAACTACCTTTATATCACAAATATCCTCGAACTGCATGTTTTGCGTTTGTTTGTTTTACTATCGTTTGTTGAACATTCATTTGGTGCCAGACACCTTACATTTAACACCCTTCTCTCCCCAGAAAACACAAACTCTGTGAGCTTGATGATATGATCCTTATACGTTCCCTTTCCAAGTTGACCCCGAGGATAGCTGTAGTTTGATTTTGCTTATTTTAGTTTCAAAGGAGAAGTACATCCCCAATGAGCATAGGCAGTAGTGAGATACTTCTACACAAATAAATTTCCATGTTCCTTTGTAATTTCTCTTCTCTATAACTTCCAAATCCAAACTGGCAAGAAAGAAAGACACATATTTTTATTTTTTTCCACATATATTCATATCATTCAACTTGACCTAGTTTTGACTGTGACAGGAGGAAGAAAAGAAAGGTATTATTTGTGCATGGGATGAACAGTGTAAGAAACAGGGACAGACTTAGAAATGGAGTGGCTAATTAAACTACTGATTACTTCTACTACTTAAACTAACATGACAGACTGTGTAAACCACAGAAACCAAATTCAGATAATTAGGTGGAGAAACTGGTCTTCACCCCAGGGATGCAAAAATATAAAGAGAGTGTTAGATAGAATCCACTGCAGCAGCTTGCACAGAGAAGGTTACTGAATCTGATAAAATTCTCCCAGGAGTTAACTGAAGAACGAGGGCGAAAACAAGGCTAAGTGCATTCTTATTATGAGATGTCCTCTTCTGAATTAATTCCTGAGTGTGTATAAGTATGGTCTTTATTAGAATAAATTATGGTGAGAGACAAGTTCTGTTAAAACCACCACAGAAACTGGAGTCACCAAATCTAGGTCAGGGAATAGAAGATAAAAAATCTGATTCCATCTAAGAGGAATTTCTTTTCCATAAAGAACATATTTGCTAAGGACAGAAGTTATACCTGGACTGAAAAGTGAAATGGTCCTAAGTGTGGAATAGGGTAGAACTAGAAAAGGAAAAGAGGGCTATGGAAGAGAAGGTAGCACTGTATCCAATTAACCTGGATGTGTAACTATCAAATTAGGAATTTTTCTCTACATAGAGGAGAGAATTTCCAATTTTTTATGTCCATTGTCCCTAATATTATCTGCTTCCCAATTCTTCTGCTCTTCTGCTGTGTACCATGTTTATGATATATTAATGTGTACATTTCTTTAAAATAACACTTTTTAAAAATTTTTCCCTCCCTTCCTCTGAAACTCACCAAGTAGCCCTAACCTTTTCTTTCCACCTGCCCTGCAATTTTTCTGTTGGTAACAACCCTTTTCAAAGTTAAATGTCAAATCAAATAACTTTTGAGCTCTCTTAATCTTGGCTCTACCTAATAAATGTGAAAGACCCCTCTGCCACTCCACCACCAACATCTGGATATCTATTCTCTCATACACCATGTTAAAAAAAAACAAAAACAGTCCATATCTTGTTCCCTACATAGCAATGAAGCAGGGTTAACTGACCAAATTTACCCTAACCACTCACTAGTTTAAAAGTAAGTAAGTACAAATAAAAGCACGACCAGCAGTTCTGAATTCTCCACCATTCTTGACATTTTTCCTCATGTTACTCCTGTCTAGAACAAAAAGGAAGATATAAAAAATTCCTACTTTCCTTAGAATGTCACTACATATGGCACATCTCAAATAGAACAAATTATTCCAAATAGACCCATCCTCTTCCTTTCAAATGTAAAGCTTACTTTAAGCATAGACCTGAATCATTTCATATTATTACATATAAATACTTCATGTGTATTATTATGAATTCATTCCTTTAATAAATATACCTTGAGCATATACTAAGTACCAGACATCAGTTTGCTGGTGTTGATGCGCAGTGCCTAGAACAGACAAAAATCCTTCCCTAAGGGAACTTATATCCTTTCATGACTCACAATTGTGATAAAAAAGAATGAGGTCCAGAGAAGTAGGTGATTCTCCGAAAGTTTGATAATAATTAGCAGAACAACTTTGGATACTACAGGAATCCTTGAAGTAATGTCTTTCATAATAAACATTGGAAGGAGAGTCTTACAGCTTCAGTTTATTTGAACTTTCTCCAATTTTTTTTCTGCCCAAATCCAGTTTTAGAAAGAGTTGGATAATACAGACATGCATTTAATTCAAAGGTACTGTAATTGTCCATAACAACAGATATCCAAGGCAGACTGCAGTCCAAATAGTTGTGCTTGTCATGATAGCAGAACCATTTATCCTATTTTTATTCTTCTAGCTATGCACAGAAATTTATTTCTGAATAATGAGATTGAATTGAATCAAGCAACTAGTCAGTTGCCTTTATCGTGAACTGTGTTTATAGGCACACTCTTCACAGCCAACTGCGAAAAGTGATTTTTCAGGTAATTACTGACATGTGAATAACGAATTGCAGAGTTCTGAAAATGACACACTTGTATGCTGTTCCTCAGCCAGCATTGCCCTCCTTCTGTCATCTAACAACCTCCAGTGAAGAAAAACCAAATTCACATGTCACTTTCCACTGCTCCATCCCATGATTACTCTTTCATAGTATAATGGAAGTGATATTCCCTTGCATATGCAGAGGGAAGCAAATTTTAACATTCTCCTGGGTATATAATCTTCCTCCTTTAGCTGCTCTTTCTTTTTCTATTTCCACTTCTTTCTTTTGGTTCCACTTTTTCAGTAAGTCTTGTTGTTTCTGCTACGTAAAGGCCTCTGGAATTTATCCTCCCATAACCATCACCATTTTCACTATGATTCAATTTTCACCTTTTCTCTTTAAATTATTAAAAGTGTTTCCCAAATAGTTTCTTACCATATCCCAATTCATGGTCTTTTCAAAATCACAAATCTAGTTTCAACATCTTCATTGCTTAACATCCTTTATGCCTCCCTGTCTTAGATAGATCTGCCTGATAAATGATGAAGACATTAGCATAATTAAAACTTGCTGTGATATGGTTTTGCCCTCTCTTTCAAAGCTACTCTTTTTTCCATGTATATAAAGTCACCTTTAGGCATGACAAACTCAGCAGTTCTTCAAAATCACCACTCATATTCCTAGCTCCAGACAGTTGCACATTTGAGCTCTCTGGCTGGTATTCCAGCTCTATTTTTATTCATCCTATACATATACGGTGAGCACCTCACACATTGAATCACACCTAAAATAAATGTATCTTTGAAGTTTCCTTTATGATTCAGCCTAGGCGATTTATTGCTGTGGTAGCAAATGACACCAAATCATAGAGACTTACTGCAAAATTTTTTTGCGTGCTGCTGTTTATGTCCATCATGGATCATCTATGGGTGAGCTGTGATTCAGTTTCAGTGTGCAAGTCCAACACCACTGGAACACTTCTTGTCTGGTTCATGTCAGTCTAATGTTGAGGGAAAAAAGAGATGGTGGAACCATAGGATGGCTCTTAAGACTTTGCTGGGAGGTGGAACATACACAACACTTGCACTCACGTTTCACTGTATAAAGCAAGTACATTGCCAAGTGTGGTGTCAATTGGGTAAGAAGTGTAATCTTTCCGCAGGGAAGGGCTGATAAGGAAGAAACTGGTAAGAAAGAATAGTAAATATTTTAGACAATTAACTATGATACTCCCTATACTGGCAAATATTTTCTCTTATTCCTCTGTTCCTCTGTTTTCCTATATTATGATGTATATGTATGTGCACGTATAAACTTGCATAGATATATGTATACATGCATGTGTATACATATAGATATATATGCATAGTGTCAGTCACAAGATTATAGATGATTACTTATCTATCTCTAGAGGATAGTGACTGTGTTACATTTGTTTTTAATATTTATTATATATCTTATATATTATATATTTTATATTTTATATGATATATATTTTTTAATAACTGACACCTAAAATGTGTGTGGTAGAAATGAAATTTTTGGAAGAGGGATTGGAATCATCATTTTATAGAACAGGTATCCAAAACAAGATCTTGAATTGATCTAAAGATAAAGAATCTGAGGTTTACAAACACTTAATGACTTGTCAACGAAATAAAATTTCTTACCATCTAGTCCATCACTCTACATGTGGGATGGAAAAAAAACAGCTATAAAAAAGTTCTCAAAAAGAATGATATTATACCACAGGCTATTATTATCTCATTAGAGAATTGAAAGGCACTGAGGAGGTTGAAAGAGAAGTTCCTCTTATCAGTATATAATCGCAAAATGAAGATATTTGTGTGTATACACACAAGTGCATATTCAGGAAATATCTTGTATTATCTGGACTTGTGTATCTACGTATGCTTTGTTGCACTTTCTTAGCTTTATTAGTGGGAAGTAAAAATGCAATCTTCATAAAAACACAGATTTTGTTTCTTCTGTATTCCCAGTACTCAGAGTAATGCCTAATATAGGTGTTAAATAAAAATTGCTAAATAAATGAATGGGTCACTTAGACAGGGAAGAGAATGATTTGCTTTATCACTGCCTGATTGTTTTATACCTCAGTTCCAGAAAAGAGTGTTAAAGATTTCTTGCTAATGAAAACATATAAGCTGCTGTATCTCAGAATGTATTTAATGGGATTCAATAAACATCCTTGTGAAAAAGTGGTATATAGTCAAACAAGTTTGGAAAACAATATTTGAGTTATTTCTCTTTCAAGATTTCAACACAAATTTGAATTTGTGTTGAGGAAACCTGTGTAAACTTCTTAATCTTATATAACTGTAGAATTCTTTACTCATAGATATTGCCTGGTAATAGTTTCTTAAACATTATCAAATGGAACATTCTTTGGGAAATACTGATGATAATCCAAAGCTAGTTTGTTAAAATGCTGATAATCCAAAGCTTTATGATGGCTTCCCTTTAAAAACTCTCCACAAAGTTGTCTTTTTAGCCTAATCATTTAATTTTCTAAGTAACATTAGCAAGAGAAATACAGTTTCTCTTGTCTCAGTGTCTTTACTTCTACACTCATCTCTCATTATCTGTCTTGTAATTGGTAAACCCAGACAGTAAAGTTGGTCTGGTTGTTACCATCATATTTTGTGTGTTACATTCATCTAACCAATGTTTACTGAACCCCTACTAAGTATCAAGCTTTGTTCTAGATTCCGGGGTTACAGCAGTTAAGAAGAAAACACCAAGATAAATGACTTTATGAATTACAAACTCAAATAGATGAAAGACAATTGAAAAATACCCAGTTATAAGATTTGTCAGATACTGAACTGGTGATGTTCAATAAAGAAAATTGAAGTATAGAAAAGGGATAGAGTATGGTATGGTAAGGGAATGTTTGAATATGATATTCAAGGAATGCTTCGCTGACATGAAGATATTTGAGTGTGGCTTGAAGAAGGTATGAAATAAAGCCCTGAGACAACCTAGGGAAAGAGCACTCCAAACAGATGGAAGAGCAGGTACAAGGGCCCTGAGGTACAAACCTACTTGCCCATCTGTAGAGCATCCTAGTGATCAGTGTGGTTGGCATGGACAGAACCAGAAGGCATGTAGAAGAAGGGGAAGTCGAAGAGGTAGCAAAGAGGTAGGTCATATAAGGCCAAATAACCATGTAGGGACTTTGGTTTATTCACTGAATGAAATAAGAAATCAAGAGAGGGTTTTGAGCATAGAGATAAAATGGGCTGATGTAAATTTTATAAATACCGCCCTGCTGGCTATGTTGACTGCAGAAGGAAAAGGGCAGAATCAGGAAACCAGTTATGAGGCTATTGCAGTAATCCAACTGAGGGGCTATGGGAGCTGAGAAACATTATCAGTGGTGGAGAAATGGAGGGAGATAGTCTTACTCTGGGTATTGAAGGTAGATCCATGGGGTTTGCTTTTAGAATAAATATGGGGTATAAGAGAAGGAGAGATGTCAAATACTATCTCAAAGTGTTTGACCTGAGGAACTAGACAATGGTCATTGCCATTTACTAAGATGAATGGGAGATCAGGAATTTGGTTTTGAACATGTCAAGTATAAGAGGGCAATTAAATAATAGGTGGTGCTACAGACTGGGAAACTAATTACTCAAATCTGGAACTTAGTTTTCACGCTCAAACTGAAAATATTGATTTCAGAAATGAAAGCAAGGTAATGATATTTTAAGTCACAGAACATGATGAGATAAAACAAGCAAACAACAAAAACATAGAGTCACAATGAGGATATGACAAAGGAGCCTGGAAGCTTGTCCATTATGGTAGAAGGAGAGCAGGAAGATAGCGCAGTCCTGAACCTGAATGAGGAAGGTTTTTTTCAATTGCCAAATGCTGCCAAAAGCATGGAAAATGATTGTTGGATTCAGAAACCAAGAAGTCACTGACAAGAGCTGTTTCAATGGAATGGTAGTGGAAAAAATGATTTGTTTTGAAAGAGAAGAGGAGGACAGAAATTGGAAACCAAATATATCTTCAATGTTGTTTTGCTCTAAAAAGGAACAAATGGAATAGAAGCTGAAAGGCACTGTATGGTCAAGAATTTGGGAACTTTACACTTTTGTGTTTTTGTCTTGTCTTTTAAATGTATTTTGGTGGTAAAAATAAGAGCTTCTTTAGAAATTATTCTTATTTTCCAGTTGAAAAAGGAAAATTGATCACATGAGAGAATAGTGTAGAAGGGAAAGGAGTAAGTGGCCAAGTGAATGGGTTGCCTTGGTTTAGAGCACAGGCAGTCCATCCCTAGTAAAAAGGGATTAAGCTAGGAATCCAGGCACAGAGGCTGGAAGGTACATAGATGGGATAGTGGGAACAGAAGGAAGATCACTTATGATTGCTGTTTTTCAGGGAAGTATGAAGGAAAGTCATCCGTTTAGAATATGGAGAGTATAGAGAGCTTTGAAGGAGAGAGAGAGAGGATGAAATACTTCCCTAGAACAATGGAAGGATAAATGGAGTAGGAAAATATAACAAAATAGTGCAGCGCACTAAGGAACCTCTTCTGACTTGCCCCGTTAGTTAAAAATGAAACCTGTCAGCAAGATTCTGCATTTTCCTCTGCAGCCATCAGTGACGTGAGTGCAGGTGTACACTGCACAGGGATTTTCATTAGTGCTGGAAATTTTCCAGGTTAACATGATGAAAGAACAGAGGCACAAAGGTATGATGACTGTCATGGACCATGAGATCTAAGCTGGTTTAAAAATACGGATATAAAGGGGGAGAAAAAGTGAAAAATGGATAAAATTTGTTTTATAAATCTTAGTTCAGTTAAAGAAAGGTTAGAGTTAGGATTCTTGAAGAAGTGAAGTAGAGTCAGGAAGTTGTGGTATAATAGGAAATGTTTGAAACTGAGATTATAGAAGAAATAAAGTTTTGGAAATGATAACTTTAATTTATACCATAGAAATAAAAGGTTGTTTGATAATAAGAACCATGAATGCAAATCATTAATAAAAAAATATGGCTAAAAACAATGTATGGTACATTGATTAGGGATACATTTTTAAAAATCAGATTTTCCTTAAAAATTAAAGGAGTTACTAGAAAAGCTATTAGTTTAGTACATCAGTGTATCAGTTTAAGATCATGATTTGCAAAAGAGTATGATTATGTTTTCACTAATCTATTCCTCTGGATGTGTACCCTTTGATTGTATTTAATTCCAAGGTTTTAAGTTTATGTGGTGAAACCAATTTAGGGCTTTTGATTCAATCATGTCAGCAGGACATGACTCAGAGTTGAGTCCCTGCCCCATTGGTGGGCTGATATAAATAAGCACTCACTCAAGACGACACACAAGAGAGATGAACCATTTGCCTGATAGTTTATAGCTGAGTAGCTGAGAAAGCCTGGAAAGAAATGAATCCTATGCCAGAGACTGATAAAGGAAGCCCTGAGAGACAAGCCCTTTGCCAGCCTACAGCTGAGATCAGAAGAAGCTGGGCCCACGGAGACTTAGGAGAAAGAGGAAGCCCAAGGCGAAAGGAGCCAAGAGGGAGGCCAGAAAGAGATCAGGGACTGTCTTGCTTCAACATGTGGCGACTGACTTCGGTGAGAAAATAACCTTGAGCTGGACTATGTAGGGTCTTATAATTGTAAACTCTTACCCTAAATAAATACTCTTTATTTTATAAACGACAACAGATTTCTGGTACTTTGCATCAGTACCCGTTTGGCAGACTAACACAATCAGTATGAAATGTGTATTTCCAAAATAACAAGACTGAATCACCACAAGAAGGTGATTCTGGTAACATTCTCTAACAAGCAAGTTACATGGCTTCAGGAAAAGATTAAAATCAAAGCCATAGAATAATGACCTTCCTTTGATAGACATGCAAAATATATTTAAACCTTATTGGAATGTATTATTCTTTCAAAATCATAACCTTAAAAATTGAATAGCCAGAAAGCATTTTTGTTGAATTTCTGAAATCACAAATATAGTAAAATAGAGTTCCCTGGGAAACGACTGTCAAGGAAGTGAAATTATTCTACCCATCAAATGCAAAATCTCATGTTACTATTTACAGGCATATTTTCTATAATATACATTAAAACTAGATATTTTTTAGCTTGCACACTTTCTCTTTCATTTAAGGCCTTAAAGTTTTCTTATATAACTTAATTCTTTCTAGTCTTCAAGACACAGGGCAAGTTTTCATGCCATTCCTACACTATTGTTCCTTCATACATCATGTTGCTGTCATGAGATGTGTTTTATTAGATGGCACAAAAGTTTGGTCTTCTCTGAAATGATGCTAATTAGTTATGACTCATCAGGCCTCCAAAGGCAGGTAGAAACTGTCCACATGAAAATTATTTTCACCTCACTGAATATGCTTTTCAATCTATGTTCCATTAATTGGCTGACAATAACTGGTAAGCAAAGTAAACAGACCTAAATGTAATTGAACATTTATTAAGTGCCCTGCATCCCTATTAAAATCATGGTCAATCTCTCCTTCACATAGATTGGGGCAGAAAAGAGAGAAAGACAAAAACATGCAAAACCACAGTTACCTCCATCGCCCACCTCTCATTTCCCCAAATGACAGAGAATTAAAATAGTGCCTTCAAAGGTAGTTTATGAGGTTTTTAAAGCAGAGGGTGTGGAGCTGCTTATTCATTATAGAAGCACTTATTTAGTGGCCTTAACTACTTGCATTTTCATAGCAGGCACAGCACCAGTGTACCACCAACTAGCACGTCATGTCATAAATGGAAAAGCAGGGCAGCAGACTTGGCCCAGTGGTTAGGGTATCCGTCTACTACATGGGAGGTCCGCAGTCAAACCCCGGGTCTCCTTGCCTGTGGAGCTGGCCCATGCACAGTGCTGACAGCACACATGGAGAGCTGACACAATAAGACAACGCAACAAAAAGAGACACAAATTCCTGTGCCGCTGACAACAACAGAAGCGGACAAAGAAGACGCAGCAAACAGACACAGAGAACAGACAACTGATATGTGTGTTGGAGGGAGGGGAGGGGAGAGAAATAAATAAATCTTTAAAAAAAAATGGAAAAGCAGACTAGGAAATCAACTTGATAAGACTTTGAATGTTGAGTTTCCTCTTAAGACGCTTCAAATTTTCTCATCACCTTGCTTTAAAACAACAGAAAGTCTCCACATTATTTACTTTACTGATTCAGATTTATTCATGGAATATTAAGTAGCTGGTGGCATAGATACCTGATGGTCTGGAGTTCTCAAGTCACTATATTACTACAGAAAATTATAATAATTAAAATAAAAGATATTCTGTTTAACTGTATTGAACATGAAGGCATTTTCCCTCAAATATTAGTGTGTCTATTCTTGAGCAAACTTTCATTTCCTAGTCTCTTTTTTTCTTTTGTGGGAGGGTTTTTTTCTTTTAGGGGGGAAGCAAACTTTCGTTTCTTAGTCTCTTTTTTTTCTTTTGTGGGAGGGTTTTTTCTTTTAGGGGGGAGCAAACTTTTGTTTCTTAGTCTCTTTTTTTTTCTTTGCGGGGAGGGTTGCTGAAAATGTCAAATATATTTGCAAGTACCTATGGAGTTCTATATTACTTTTGCTTCACACACAGAGAATATGATTTCACTAATAATGGAGGAATTTGAAGCTGTACATTCTGAAATTGCTCTATTTCTAGGATTATAAGCATATTCAATTTTTTAAATGGTCAAGAAAACTGATATGATCAGATGGATTTTGGCAGTTTTCACTAATGATGATCTGAATTTAAAGAAGCACAGAATGATATATCATATTTTAAGTCCTTTTCAGAATCAATAGCTGAAGTTTCGGGTTTAATAATTTTCACAAATTAAGTCATCAATTATATTATGGAGAATAAGGTTCATTATATATAATGGGTCTGGCTTCTCATAAAAAAAGCTTTAAATTATGAAAGAAGGATTTACATAAACTTTGACATTTTATTTTACAAAATGTATTTGAAATGGTACTTTCAATGCTGTTAGAAAAATCCTAACAAATGAGACAAAGATTTCAGCCCCACATTTATCTGGATAATCTCCCTGCTATGTCCCATATCCATCTCTTTGTGATAGATTAAGTAATGTTCACAGGACTTTGTTCTGGGTCACACTTGCTTCCTTTCCACTTAACTGTTAAGAATTAGTTCAGTGAGATAGATCAGGTATCATGTGAGTTGGAGAAGGTCGACGCAAGACCTGGTGGTAGTCTGAAGCTGTATGTACCCCAGAAAAATCAAGTTCTTAAATTAATTCATTCCTGTGGGTATAAACCCATTACAAGTAGAATTTTTAGATCAGTTTACTGTAGTTGTGTCCCACCTCAATCAGTAGAAGTCTTAATCTTATTACTGGGGTCCTTTATAAGAGAATGAAATTCAGACAGAGAGAGAGAAAGCCATGGAAGCAAAAAGGGGAGATCAACTTAACCTGGAAGAGAAATGATAGACCAGCAGACACCACCATGTGCCTTGCCCATGACAGAGGAGCCATGGATCATCGGTAGTTGGTCTTCAGGAAGAAAGCATCACTTTGATGATGCCTTGATTTGGACATTTCCCAGGCTCAAAACTGCAAACAAATACATTCCTGTTCTTTAATCAGACCCATTTCATGGAATTTGTTTTGAGCAGCATAGGTAACTAAAATAATATGTATGCAGAGGTTTGGAAGCCCAGTTACAAGGGTCAGAATTAGTAAATATGATGGCTGACTGTGAAAAATCAACCTACAAGATGAGAGCAAAAAAATACCAACTGGAGAGAGTTGCTTTCAATATCATTTATATGCTGACAGCTTCCAATTTTATCTTATGCATCCAACTGTCTACTTGACAGGTCCACATACATGTCTTGCAAATATTTCATTTCAGCATATTTAGAAGTAAACTTTGGATTGCAACTCCCTGAAAAACAGTTTTTCTTCCAATCTCCTCCACTTCATTAAATGACACTAAGTCTATCCACTTTCTCAAATCAAAAGCCTGGGAGATATTTTTACAAGTCCTCAATGCCTCCCCATGCAATCATAAAATTTTGTAAAATTTGAGACAAAATATATATCTCAAATTGCTATTCCCTTTTCCATTACTACTTCTGCAGTCTAAGCACTCATCTCCAGTTTGGATCACAGCAACAAATCCAGATTGCAGAAACTGAGTTAGAAATGTCAGCTAAACAGAAACTGCAGTTGTATGTTGTAAAGCACCCCATTTCTTGAAATACAGAGATAGATAAATGACAGATAAAATATTAAAAGAATTAAACAGATATAGATGGGGAGAACATAAAAATGATTTACATGGATCAAAAGGCAAAAGTGTGAGCAAAGTTAAAGTCAGCGCAACATTACTGTTTTTTATTATTGGTAGTGTTTCTACAAATATTCTTAGCAAGATAAATCAATAAGCTATTTTATGCACTTCTATATATGTATTTTTTTTTCAAAATAAACAATATAAAGGGTCAATACCCCACCTGGAAATACCTAATTGGACAAGAACATGTCCCATGTTTAGACTCCAGTGGCCAAAATGATTGCTAAGAATTTTCTAGCTTTGTGTGAAACAATGGCACATACCTCATAATAAAAAAGAGTTTTTAAATGTTAGGTCATGGGTAATTAAATCAATTTAGGGGTCATAAACATCATTTAAAAATGTAACACATGATAAACATATAATAAAGATAAGTTTATTTCATAAAACTCATTTCAATTATTCACATATTTGTTCATAGGTACATGTGTTGAGTCACAAGGTGATATATATTTCTTAGAATAGGAGAAAAAAGTTTGAAAAACACTGCTGTACAGACTGAGAAAAGTATTACCACATTTCTTCTCATTAGTTCCTTTTTAATTCATTTTCTTGAAACATAGAACACAAACCATTCATTTTTATGGAAAAAAAATCTGTAGAAGAGAATACATGCATGAACATATAATACATATACAACATAAAAGTTTATTTAAAATATTTCTCTTTCCAAATAACGTGATAAGATTTTGTATGGGAGGAAAATAAACACCAACTAAGGTGGAAAGCAAAACATGAAACCTGGAGGCTGCATGCTAATTTTATAAATATTATTTTTGTAACTCTCTAAACTTGACAAATATCAAAATCATACTGATGGGAGTTTATAATTTTGTAACACATAATAATGGGGAAGAATCCCAAGGACAATGTCGAGATGGTAGTATTTATGACAATTAATTAAAAATCAGCAGAAGCATATAAACTTGAAAATAATGACTTAACAAGTTATCAGAAATTATCACTTCAACATGAATTCTTGTCTAAAGGTTCAGTGAGTGTTAAAAAATTCTACATGAAATTGAATTCTGGAGTTAGGTTGTGAAAAGAAGTGAGAATAAATGGCAACTCTTTTCACTAGCAATGATGATCTTTGGTATTACACACTGGTTCATGAAATTACAGCGCATATAAAATCCATTTGGTGCTTTGATGGAAGGAAATCATGACAGTCTCTTTAAAGAAATGTAAGTGGAGGCTGGAATGTTTTCCTTAATTGTTACCCATTCAAGTGAAAGAGTGGCTCGTTTAAATAGTGCATTATTTCTCTTAGAATCTAAACTACCTTCATTTTTAAAACCAAGTTGAACTTCCCAGTACTCAAATTTCAACGTAAAGTTATTTTTGTTGGCAAGATCCATATGAGAATGATGGCACAATCACATGCAAGAGGTCAACAGCAGGGGGGAATGGAGCCTTCCTAGAGCTGCACTAAAGAAGTCTATCATTCATTAGTGAATACCTAAAAGGACTCAGTTTAAAGACATAGATTAAAGACCATGACCCACCATTCATTAGCTCAGTGTAATCACACAATATACCACCAGTAGCACTTTAATATGGCTTTGCATTCCAAAAATGGATATTGGATTATGTTTGCAATCTGGTCTGTACCTGGGCATGATTAAGTTATGATTAGGGCTTTGACTGGGCCACATCATTAGGGCGTTGACTCCCCACCCCTTAGTGGGTGGGGAGTCATAGATAAAAGGCATGGCAAAGGACAGAGTCGAGGGTTTTTGATGTTGGAGTTTGATGCTGAAGCCTGAAGGTGGAGCCTGAGAAGTAAGCTCACAGAGGAAACAGAAACAAGCCCCAGGAAGAGAAGAACCCTAAGCCCAGGAATAAGCAAGACCCTGGAAGGGAGAAAACCAAGAAGCCTGAACCCTCACAGGAGTCACAGCCATTTTGCTCCAACATGTGAATAGACTTTGGTGAGGGAAGGAACTTATGCTTTAAGGCCTAGTCTCTGTAAGCTCCTATCCCAATAAGTATCCTTTATAAAAACCAACCCATTTCTGGTATTTTGCATCAGCACGCCTTTGACTGACTAATACAGAATTTGGTACTAGAGTGTGGTATTGCTTTTGCAAATACAGAAATGCTAGATTGATTTTATAAATGGGTAAAGGGTATTTTTTGGAGGAATTGTGAGATGCTTGGTGGAAGAGGCCTAGATTGCTTTGATGAGACTCTTCATAACAATATGGATGCTAAAGAGAATTTTTTTGATGGCTTAGAAGTAAATGATGAAACTATTATTGGAATCTGGAGGAAAGGCAATCCATGTTTTTAAGTTGCAGAAAACTTGGCAAGATTAACTCCTGGTGTTTTATGGAAGGCAGAATTTGAAAATGGCAAGCATGGGCATTTAGCTGAGGAAATTTCCAAAACAAACCCGCAGAATGCAGCTTGGCTTCTGCTTACAGCTTATAGGAAAATGCTAGATGAGAGAGATATGCTGAGGACTGAACTGTTGGGCACAAAGTAAACAGAAACTGATTCTGGAAATTTCAAGTTTCTGGAAATCAAGTTCCCAGGTGAAAGTGCCCCATTGGAGGACTTAACTAAACTTGGAACTGGTAAATCAAGATTAAAGATGCAGTTATCTAGGAAAGACTTGCGGAAAGTCTTACTATCTGATGACTTGGACTCCTGTTTCCTGCATTCTAAACCAACAAGGTTTTTGAGAGAGCTATATGAACAAAACCATTGGCAGTCTAGAATAAAAAGGACACGGAAAGGAAAGATTGAAGGAGAAATAACTTTAAAAGGAAAATCATGAAGTTGAGATCTGGAATGAAGGCATCACCATGGGCCAAAAGAGGAACCCCACCCATGTGTATAAAAAGGGTGAGTTTGCCCCAGCAGCTGAAGAGGGTGAATGCTCCTGTCTGATATTCTGGGAGAGTTTTGCTGCCCCAGGGTACAGAGAGGGTGGAGCACATTCCCCAAGGATTATGGCAGTTAAGGTCAGCACCCCACAGATCTGAGGGGTGTGGACTTGTCCCCCATGGATTAAGGAAGGCCAAGTAGTCAACTTGTTGTTCTGAGTGTGTTAAGCCTGTTTGCCAAAGGTTAAGGGGAATGTTGTCTTCATGTCACTGTACTTCGAGGGTTAAGACTCTAACCCAAAGATTGGGTAAGGTGTGGCAATCACCTCAACACTTTTGGAGGGTGAGGTCTGGAGCTTGGTTGACATCCAGATGCTTGATGAGGGTGGAACCAAGAAAATGGCCATTGGACAAGCATGTGGAAAGAGTGGATTCCCATAAGGCACCAAGGAGAAGAAACCTTCATCTTAAGAATGATTCTCAGAGTGAAATTGAATAGAGGATGCCCTGCAGGTTTACCAAAATGTAGAGGACCCATGACTCATGTTTCTTTCTCAATTTCTCATTGTAATGAAAATATTTTCCTTTGTCTATCCATTTGTGTTTTGGAAACAGATAAATGTTTTGTAAGTTTCAGTGGTCTATAGCAGACAGGACTTAGCCCAAGACAAACTAGTTATTTAAATTAATTGTGATATGATTTAGTACTTGCATTGTTACTGATTTAAGGTTTTTTGAATATTGTAATGTCTTTTTGGAATTCAGCAGGTGGAGTGTAGCAGTTTGCTATTGTTATGAATTCCAAAAATAGATATTGGATTATGTTTGTAATCTGGTCTGTACCTGGGCATAATTAAGTTATCATTAGGACTTTGATTGGACCATGTCATTAGGGCATTGAGTCCCCACCCCTTGGTGGGTAGGGACTCACAGATAAAAGTCATGGCAAAGGACAGAGTTGAGAGTTTTTAATATTGGAGTTTGGTGCTGAAGCTTTAAGCTGGAACCCTGGGAAGTAAGCTCACAGAGGAAACAGTAGCAAGCCCCAGGAAAATAGGAAACCTGAACCCAGGAATAAGCAAGACCATGGAGGAACCCAGGAAGCGTGAACCCTCAGACATTGGCAGCCATTTTGCTCCAACACGTGATAATAGACTTTGATGAGGGAAGTAACTCATACTTTATGGCCTGGTATCTGTAAGCTCCTACCCAAAATAAATATCCTTAACAAAAAAACAACCAATTTCTGGTATTTTGCTTCAACACCCCTTTGGCTGACTAATATACCACCCATACTCACAGAGATGTAGCCTAACAAATTTAACAGGTAGCAATGTAAGATAATGCACATGACAACTTCTTATTAAAGTCAAAGTTCCAAAGAGTATGTTATTTTCTTTAATATATTTCTTTTCCCTTCTTTTTGTGTTTTAACTCAATGGTTTACAATTACCAAATACTATCATATACATTATATCCTTATATTTGTTTTCATAAAAAGCAGGAAAGAAAGTAGGGCAAACATTTTATGCACTTCTATGGAAGAGGAAACACAGGATTTTTGAAACAAAATAATCCTGGAAAAAAACAACAAAAGCCAAACTCAGGTGTCTACAACTTAGAACACATGTTAAACTTCTATCCTTGATAAATGCTCATGAAGTAATAATACATATAAATAAAAGGCAATATATAAATCAATTTATAGAAGTATTAAGAATGGGAGTGGGGACTTCCACAGTCCAAAGATTTCAAAATATTCCTTGATGACATAAAGTATATGGTGTGGAATTCCAACCTACACCAAAGTAGAATGGAAGCCATTCACTCTAGTGATAGAAAATGAATGTTTTCCAAACTCAGAACTGTCAGGTTTGAGAGTAGGAGTAGCTGGTTGAATAGAAATCAAGAGGCATAACTGAGGTTTTGTTTTTTTGATTTTTTGTTTTTTTTTGTTTTCCAGAATAGCTGCTTAAATTACCCTCCTAACCCTTCTGAAATTTTGAGTAGGCAGCAGAATGTTTATCCCCTGGCTAAAACATGTGAACTCCTCCTTAAAGAAATGGAAAAACCTGTCTTGGAAAAACCAGAACTGCTGATGTGTGTATTGTCATATAATAATATTCCCCTTAATCATATATTTAGTGTCGCTTAAAAGTAGTCTTGTTTCCAAATTCCCACTAATATAACATCAAGAAAGTACAGCCATCACATTAAAAAAACCTATTCAGGAAATTGGTCTGAATTAGGAGAACCCCATGACAGACACCTATATTAAATAAGACTTTTTAAAAATATGAACCTGTCTTTTTGAAAATAAAAATGAAATCCCCCAAAAAAAGGATAAGGATGAAAAATAGGGCAATTGTGCAGAAAATACTAATAATTTGGGGATTTTAAGGAAACATAAAATTAGTATTTTCAGGAAGAGTTTAAAAGATATTGGATGTATTTGTGGATAAAAGACAATCTATAGACTTCGATTTCTGGGAGGAAAGGAAAAACTGGTAGAGACTTGTTTCCCACCATAAATAATCAGACAACTGGGTAAAATATATAAAATTATTGTTTTCAAGCTTTGGACTCTAGGGAGGCAAGGACTGTGAACTTGCAATAAGAAAACAAATGAGAAGAAACTGAATATTTCCTGGGATTTCTGCCTGGAAGCAATTTCTGAAACAATGTGCAAGCAGGCTAAACTAAGCAAAGCATCCTGGTCTCACCAAGTTGAGGAAACAGTCATCAATGTCTGGGATGGATAAGATATCTAGAATTTGAAGAATAGAGTCGCACAGGGAGTGGAGACACACAGAGAAAGAATTACAGAAAAATGCAGAGGAAGCCTTGAATTTTTAGCTAAATACTTATCTAAGTATTCACAAGGGGAAATTCTTTGAGACAAGACCAAGAACAGCCAGGGAATTGTAATCTGAATAATTTCCAGAGTTTATGGTGGTCTAAGAGATGTTTGAAATCTGACCAGCCAGGTGGTCAAACTAAGAGGTAAACACAAAGAAAGATCATAGAGCATTTGTACTAGGGTTAGACTTGTGCTAGAGCAGAAGTTGTTAAACTTTTTTTGTTCCATCAATCCCTTTGCCAGTCACATGAAAACCATAGACACCATACTGTGTGTTAATTAATAAATATATCACACCTGCACTAACACATCCCGGAAAAAATAAGGTTTTTATGAATTTCAATTCATGCTCATTGACCCCTTGTTAAGAACCCCTGTCCTAAAGACTACACTGGACCCACCCAAACGAAGCTTTAAAACAAATCCTGAAAGAATGAAACTTACTTACGAGTAACTAAATTCCAGCTATTATATGCCTCTCTTAAAAGAAGTCCAAACTCTGAAAAATATAACTTTCAAAGTCTCCCATACACAATCAAAATTTACTGTATTTATAATTAAGCAACACAAAGTAATACATAATTAAGAGTGTGACGGTTTGAAGCTGGATGGACTCCAGAAGATCATGTCATTAGGGTTTATCCATTCCTGTATGTGTAAATGTATTGTAGATAGAACCTTTTGATTAGATTTAGTTAATGCACATTCTTTTTGGTTAGATCACTTCAATAGAGCATGACCAGGAAGGGTCTTAAATCCTTGTACTGGAGTCCTTTATAAACAGAGGAATAAAAAGCTGCAGATGCAGAGAAAAAAGTGGCAGAGACAGAGAGAAGCCTCCAGAAGTTGAAATCAATGCACCCAGGAGAGAGAAAAGCCAAGGACCTAGTAACCTAAAGCTGGAACTGTGAGACCTGGAGAAGAGGGTAGAGATGAGCAGGCACCATCATGAGCTAATCTCTCTCAGCTGAGCTTGGGTAGAAAGTGAGCATCTACTTCCATAAAGATAAAATACACATACTTCTCCCATTCTTCCCATTAAATACAGCTAAAAAACATGGACATTATAGATAAAATAAATGTATGATGACTCTTAAGGGTGAAGAGAATACAGACCAGGTAAGGTCCTCATAACCTGAGGAAGAGCAGTGAGTTCCCTGGCTTTTTTATTTGCCCCATATATCCCAGACTAGATAATAGAGATAGAAGCAATGCAGAAACACCAAATGAGCACAGGCAAAAAGAAAAAGAAAAAAAGAAAGAAAGAAAGGAAAGAAAAGAAAAAAGGAAAAACACCAAGAAAAGCAATCTTTCTCTAGCCAAAGGACCAGGAAAGGGGAAGCTTAGAAAAACAGAAAACCTGTTTCAGTAACCACTCTACTCTAGCCAAATACCAACAAATACATACACACACAAAAGTTCCCATCTGTATTCCCACCAACCAAGGCCAAATTAAGAGCCTAGATTACTACCCTTCCCATCTGTAACAAGGAGCTTAAACTACTCTTACCTGTCTACACATACACACAATCAGAATGATGTCAGAGAAAACTGAGTGGGCAGCCAGAATATTCATTAACACTGGGTTTTAATGAAGTTCCCCTACCCCATGATGTCAATGGAGACTATATGTGGAGCCTGGATTTCCACCCCACCCACAATGACCAGTGGTTATTAGATGCCCTTCCCCTCACTGGTATGGTATCAGAGGAGGCCAAGTGGAAAGTCAAGACTTTCACCCACTCAGCAGTACAGAGAGCCCTCCTCAAATTCTCAGTGGAGGCCATGTGGGAAGCAACAATGATAGCCTCCTCTACCTCCTGGCTGAGTGACCTCAGCAAAGTTCTAGTGCAGCTTCTGAATTCCCACCCCCACCCAGGGAAAACATTTAGGATACTATCAGTGGAGGTAAAGTGAAGAAACTGGACTTCCATCTCCACTTAGAAATAAAAAGGCAGTGCTCCTCTTCTCCTGCCAGAGAAGTGTCAAAGGAATTCTTTTGCCAAATACAGGACTACCAGATCACTCTCACTTCTAATAGTAACTGCAAATATGGGGTTCCCAAATACTACTCTCAGCTTCAAAAATTCACTTGGAGGACTCACAGAACTCATTGAAATTTGATATACTAACAGTTACCATTTATTCCAGTGAAAGGATACAAATTAAAATCAGCCAAGAAAAGACACACATGGAGCATAGTCCAAGAAAATTCCAAATGTGAAGCTCCAGTTGTCCTCTCCTAATAGAGGCATAGAGAGGATTAATTTATCCCAGAAGCAATGTATGGAGTATTGTCAACTAGGGGATCTCACTCGAGGCTTGGTGTCCAGAATTATATTGGAATTCAGTAAGATAGATATGGTTAACCAAATGCAGGGCTGATCTCAGTTTCTAGCCCCATTGGAGGTCAAGCTGATAACTTGAGACTCATCACCCACACTATAAATTACATTGTGTATCTCTTATGGCTCAAAGTCTTTAAGCAAAGACATGCTTGTTGGCAAGAGCATTGCAAAGTGCGACAGTTTGAATTTTGTGAATCCCAGGGAAGATTGTTCTTGAACTAATTTCTATTCCTACGTAGGTGGGGCCCTTTGGTTGCATTAAATTCAGTTAAGAAGACTTTGATTAAGTCGCTTGATTAGACTGATTTAGGGCTCTGATTGAACTATGTCAGTGAGGAATGAGCCATGTTAGGTTTCTCCCCACTTGCTGGATCTTATATAAACTGAGAGCACCCAGAGAAAGTCAAGACACAGAAAAGAAAACTATGCCATTTTGACCCAGCCATGTGAGAGAGAAGACTTCAGGTTCACCAACAGCTGCAAAAAAGACAGAGAAGCCTTGAGAGGCTCAAGTAGACAAGGCCCAGGAATAGATACCTGATCACCCAGAGCTGAGCTCCAGGAGAAAGTTGGGAGAGACCAGCAGACCCACCATCTTGCCTGTCCACATGGCAGGACTCCAGGATCTGCTTGCAGTCAACCTTTGGTAAGAAAATATCATTATTGTGCCTTGATTTGGACACTTTTTCAGCCTTGCAACTGTAAACTTTTACTCTAATAATATCCCCATTATAAAAGCCAACATATTTCTGATGTTTTGCATCAGCAGCCTTTCACAAATTAAATCACAAGATTTTAGAGATTACCTCCTAGTAGTCATTGACATATACAAGACCTCTCTTTGGGTAAATTTAATTCTTCACACACCTTCTAAAATGCAAGATATCAATAAAATTCAGTGTTTCATAATGTCAGGCCTAAAATGTCCAGGATTTCATTGAAAATTATTTGTCATACCAAGAACCAGGAACTTTTCAAACTGAGAGGAAAACAACAAGCAACTCTGAGGTGATGCAGAAATTAGAATTGTCTGGTAAGAATTTTAAAGCATTCATATTTTAAAAACCTTCATTGAATGATTACAAATACTCTTGAAACAAATAATGACAAACAGCCTTGGTTAATGAGTGAAAAATAGAAATAAAGTAAAATACTAAAAAAAAAGAAAGACTCAATCAAAACCAGAATATGGTAGGAAGGCAAAATAGGAAGAAAGAAGATATTTTAAAAATGGAAAACTGGTGGAAAAATCCAAACATTCTGTCAATTACAATGACTATAAATGGTCTAAACATATCAGTTAAAAGACAGAGAATGTCAAACTAGATTTAAAGAAAGAGAGAGCACAAAGGAAGTAAAGATGGAAAGATATGGAAAGGGACAGTAGGGAAGGAGGGAGGGAGGAAGAAAGAAATGGCATATTTTATGTTGGCCAAAAGAAATCCACTTTACATTAACAGACAATTTTAAAGTGAAAGAGTGGAATAATTTGTACCTAGCAATCACTAATCATAAGAAGGCTGCAGTAGGTATATTAATTATCAAACAAAATAGGTTATATAACAAAGAATATTTGTAATAGGACATGTCCTTTTGACAAGGAGTCAAAGGGTATTTGAAAAATTTCCAAATATTTAAAAACAATATAATTTTAAGTAACTCAAAGGTAAAAAGAGAAAGTAAAAGTGAAATTAGAAAGAACAGACTCTTAATTAAAATAAAATAGCATGTCAGTATTTATGCACTGCATCTAAGGTGAAATAAAGATAAAAACCCAGTCAGATGAATACATACCTCCATGTGTATTAGTACTTGGACAGTCTTGGGAATAAGAAGGCATATGAATATATTTATTATATATATTTACCTAATTTTCCTTTTTTTTTTTGCTATTTATAGTCTTCTTCATGTAGCACACATTTAATGACATCAGAATATATTGTCTCCTGTATGAAATCCAATAGTCCTACAAGATTATATACTAAATAATATTACATAATCAAAGAAAGACTGGTAACTGATTTTAATTTTTAAAATCAAACTTTAGACCAGGTAAAAAGAATAGCCTGCATATTGCAATTTATTTCTACATGTATGTGTATGTGGATATGTGCAAACCAATTTCTATAAGCAAGTCTGTCACATGTTTAGAAATGTTTGAATTTACATGTTCAGGAATTATTTCACTTATCAGAGATACCATTGTAACTTAATGTAGAGTGAAAACAGGCATTAGATCTTAGATACATGGTATTGAAGAGAAAAAACATCCCTATGGTGTTTGGTATATTTCACTTTCCTGATGTTGTTTTTGGAAGGTGTAACCAGTGCCTTGGATATAGATTTGGTTTTCACTGAAAATCAGATAAATTCCAGTGAGTTTGTTTTGTATTAATACTTTCAATTTTTCTATTTTCCTTCCTATATCATACTCGGACATTTTATCTGGGCCATATCACTACCACCAATGTTGTCCATGCATCTCTTATTATCATAGTCCCATAAAAATGAGAAATCAAGCTGATAGAGTGGGAAGCAGGAACACAAAAACTGTTGTTTTAATTCTTCATTGTTCAATTTAAAGAGAGAATTTTTTTTTAGTAAATAACATGTTGATTTTTATTTCCATTACTGCACATTTGAGAGTGACTGATGACTTAATAAGCTGGTTTCTGTTCAGCAGCCTGCAGAGTGAAATGGACTATGTTCTACAGTGATTGGTCGGTGGGTATAGAATTCATCTCATTTGACAGTAGCTTTTGACCAGTTGTCCAGTCAGTATTTTCCATGCTACATTGTGTGTAACTTCTCATCTGCAAACCATTTTCTTTCTTTTTTGCCCCATGAACAAGGAGCCATGCCCAGGAGGAAGAGATTTAGAAATATCCTACCAAGACACCTGTATCAGAATTCTTATCTATATTTGCCTTTAAGTCATTCAGATATACCAACACATTACATCCCTACTAACTGATAAAGACCACGCAAGAATATCCTACCAGTGTTAAAAAGATTATCACTGATCATCCTCCTTTGCTTATTTCTATCTGATTCTTTGCTCCATGTCTCATTTATATAAATGAATTAAATGTAGGCCTCACTATTTTGTGATTACAATGATACTAGGGGATATTATTGCCTAGGCTTTGTTAGCTTATTTCTCTCAACACGCCTATCTCATAACACTCTCCTCTAAAGTCTCTCCAGCTATATATAGGAGGTTCTCCAAAGGGTTCAAACATGCTTAGCTCCCTCTTTAAGGTTGGCTGCCTGCAAGCCACTTGAGTGGAATGCCTTTTCACTGGCTTATTTGCCAGGCCTGCCATGATAATGTTACTCTTCCCTGGGCTGACATCGCTCTTGTAGCACTGTCTAGCACAGAAATTCTCCACTGTTAGATATACTGAACATTCATAAAAGATCCTCTGGGACTCCCAGAAGAGATATCGTTGGTATTTATGGGCTCAATCCACAATGAATCACCTTCATATGTAAAAACCCTATTATGTAGGCATATGCCTCCAGCAACCATGTTTATTTAACCCTGTCTATAGTTTATTGGGAAAGGGGTGGTCATTTAATACAGGCTAGTACAATAAGACTTCTTTCCTAGAGCTTGGAATTAGGATTGAATTAAATGATATTTGGTCTATTCAAGCACCCAATATGAGATTGGAAGCAACATGCAGAGTTATTCTACCATGAAGATGGAAGCTTGAAGGAAAATGGCCTAGAAAATTAGATTGAAGTAGATGACTTGAGAGAAACAGCAGAAGAGGCATATGGAGAATACCACTCAAAATTTTCTAGTTCCAAGTGCTTCTAAGGACAGCTGCAATAATATCCTTGGGTTCTGTAGCAGTGATATAGTTATGAATTCCAAAAACAGATATCGGATTATGTTTGTAAACTGGTCTGTACCTGGGCATGATTAAATTATGATTAGAGCTTTGATTAGACCACATCAGTAGGGTGTTGAGTCCCCACTGCTTTGTGGGTGGGGACTCACAGATAAAAGGCATGGCAAAGGACAGAGTTGGAGCATTTTAATGTTAGAGTTTGATGCTGAAGTCTTAAGCTGGAGCCCCAGGATGTAAGCACACAGAGGAAAGAGAAACAAGCCCTGAGAAGAGAAGAACCCAGGAAGCCTGAACCCTCGCAGCCATTGGCAGCCATCTTGCTCCAACACATGGAAATAGACTTTGGTGAGGGAAGTAAGAAGTAACCTATGCTTTATGGCCAGGTATCTGTAAGCTCTTACCTCAAATAAATACCCTTTATAAAAACCAGCAGGCTTCTGGTATTTTGCATCAGCACCCCTTTGGCTGACTAATTCAGGTTCTATTTTTAAAGCCCATGTTTTCACATAATAAAGGCTCCTTTTGTTTAAGCTCACTCAAGTTGGTTACAGTTACTTATAACTGGAAATTGATATATCTACTAACTAGTACTGCTTATATCTCTTGCCTCCCAAAAATTTCATGAAAATTCCTTCATTAATTGGGTCTGATGCCCCTCTTATCTTTTCTCATCTCACCAAAAATAAAACTCACATCCCTATTTATCCAAACAAATAAATATCCCATTTGGGTGTCAACAGTTCCACAAACAAATCTTCACCTACCATCAACACACCATGAAATATTCATAACTCTGTTTCTGTATTTTTATATTGATAGTTGAATCCAGTCTCTCGGGCTCTATATTTTCAGCTCTAACAATAAAACCCCACTTGAATAACTGCTCTAGTGAGCCACCCAGAAGCTCTCCTCATTCTTGGCAGATTAACTTGAACCCTTGACCATGTTTACCATCAGAAAGATAGTCGCTCATTACTTGGATGCCTTTATATATCATTCTGTATTCTCTGAATCACTAATATGGACCTATCAAAACATCAGTCAAGGGAGATACTGGAAATCAGATATGGATATACTCTGTTCATTTTTGTATTTTTTAAGAAGTTTTAGATTACATAAATGATACATCAAAATTAAAGGTATTCTTATATACTCCACTGCCACCTTTCCACACTTTTCCCCATTAACATCTTTCATTAGTGTGATACATTTTTTACAATTGATGAACACATGTTGAAGCATTGCTACTAACCATGATCAATAGTTTACATTATGGTTACACTTTGCATTGCACATTTTTATAGGTTTTGACAAACTGTATAATGGTCCATATCCATCATTGCAATGTCATGCAGAAAAATTACAATATCCCCCAAATGCCCCATGTCATACCTCTTCTTCCCTCTTCCTCCCCTCAGAAATTCTGGGGACCACTGCCTTTATATCAATGTTACAAGTTCTTCCATTCTTAAAATAATAGTAATTAGTCTACTTTAGTCCATAGTTGTATTCATCCCTTATGTTTGTTCAATCCTCAGCCTTGAGGATTTGGGGATGGTCATGGCCACTTTGCTTCAGATGGAGGGGGGGCTTAGATCCCATGGGACAGATGAATGGAAGTGGTTTCTGTCTCTGATGATAATCTCTCTCTCTTTTTTTGAATAATAGATTAAAAACTATTAATATAGCAATATTCAATATCCACTTCTCTTGGTGTCCACATTCCAAACTCTGGAAGTGCAAACTCATTGGCTCAGCTTGAATTCTGTGTCCACCTCTAATCTAAATCATTTTTGACTTGGAGCCCAAGGATGAGACCCTTTATAGTTATGGCTTCTTGGACTACAAGTGCAGTAAGATCCATTAAACAGTGTTTTTCATGGACTAGAAATAAAACCCATCTGGTAAATACTATAAGCCAGTTCTATGTCATAGCTGTAAAGCTTTAGTTTTGTTTATTTCTTTGCATTATTCGCCATTCACTTATTCACTCCAGTATTGATCTGAGAACCAATTTCATGCACATTAATGATCTAGGTGCTTCGAGGGGTAAATATATGAAAAATGTCATTTATTGGAAAATACAAGGCATTTATAGAGCAAAGCTAAACAGGGTAGTTTTAAAGTGTTTTAGTAATACAAAAGGAAAAGGGAGAAAGAAACCAGGGAGAAAATAATATTTGAACAGATCTATGAAGAGCATTAAGAACTTCCTTAAACATAGAAAAGTACTAATTAGTCATTCTAAGCAAGAGAGTACAAGAAAACATGCAAAAGAATGGATACATATGGCAGATTTATATGACATTCATTGTTGTGCTGCCATTTTTGATATAGGCTGTGATGACATTGAATGGACAGATTGGAGCCAAAGTCAAGGAATCTGAATTTTATACAAGGGCAGCATCAGTGAAAGTGAGGATGAAAGAGGGACCAAAGAGATATTTCAAAATAAAGTTGTTTTTGTAGCAAGTTCCAATTGAGAAGAGGACAAATAAAAATCACATATTGGTTTGAATGTTTCAAGAACTCTTAGAACTGGAAAGAATCTCAGAGATTTAGATTAGCTGCTTCATTTTGTTGATACTTAAATTTATGTCCCAAAAGGATGAAGTCTTACCAACTTTTCCACAAAGAGTTAACAACAAATGGATTACACCAAGGCATTTAAATTCTCTGTCCATTTCCACACTTCATACAAATTGAGCCCAAATGCCTAAGCAACAATGTAAAATAATTTATCATTCCACTTTCAACTCTACAGTCTTTCGGTTACACTCTACTTCATGTGTATTGTCATCTGGTCAAACTGAACCGCTTACATAGACCTATAATTATATAACATGATTTTTTGTTTCTGTGCCTTTGCTTATATTATTTTCCTTGGGAATCCTACGCTTTTACTCTTACTACTTATAATCTATCCTTCAAAATCGAGACTCAATGCTGCCTTCCCTAAGAACACCATCTAAATTTTCCTCTCTTCTCCATATCAGTTAGAAACACTCTCCTGAACTCCTTTAGAAATCTGTGGCTCCTTTGGTAATTATTATATTACATATTATATTGAAATTATATGAGTGTATTTTGTCATGTAATAAACTAAGAGGCTCCAAGTGCAGCAAGCACAGGATATTCATGTTCAGTTTTTCCTATAGTATCAGCCACAAACTTGTCAAATAGGATACGTGTTAAATGAATATCTCTTGAATATATAAATAAATACTTCAGCACACAGTGTAAAATAAAAAGAATTATCTGCTTTTTCATGTGAATACTTGTTTAGCTTTAGCATAATTAACATTTAAATAACTCAATTTTCTCTACTCTGCTATTTTAATCAGTGTGGTAGTTTTCGTATGTAGCTTAACAACCCCTTTTGAAATGCAACTTCTCATTTCAGAAAGACATTGTGGATGTAGATTTATCATAAAAGGTTTACTGCATCAGACCACATCATTTTCAAATTTTTATCACTGAGCAATTTCATTTCTTGACATGCCTAGAGAGGAAGTCACAATATATCTCCCAGGCAACTAGCCATTTACATAGCTGAGATTATTAAAAATAAACCTAGGGTTTATCCTAGGCATAAAAAAGTAAGTTTAAATTACCTTGCAGATCGATATAATCTCACAGATAGCAAATAGGTCTCTATTCCTTCAGTGATTTCCCCTACCTGCTTGTTCGGGCTTGAAATTCATGGGGTTGAAGGGTTCATTTATTTGGCAACTGGAAATGAGGTTAGGGATGTCTTAGCTGCTTGTCTATTTGGCTTTATCAAAATAAACCCAGAATATATCCCAAAGTATAAAAATAGGTTTAAATTATCATTCCAGCCATCATAATCTCATGCATAAAAGATGGGTTTCTGTTCCCACAGTGATCTTGCCTATCTGCTTACTCTTCCTTGAAATCCCTTTGGGAGGGAGGAGACTTTTATTCTACAGTCATAAACGAGGCTCATAATACTTCAGTGGCTTAAATTCATACTACAGTATAAAAGATTTATTTTAGATCCTTTCTTGCAGTAGATTTTGACAGAGGAGGGGGCCTTGGATAAGTCAGAAGAAGAAAAGTAGGTCCTGTAAATGGTGGTGGAGAGGTGACCTCTAGTAATATTGCAAACTTACATCAAGAACACTAGAGACAAAAAAAAAAAAATTTCTCATTATCAGTGTTTTTAGATTTATTCAACTATTTGTATTAAACAGGTAATTGTTCCTCAGATGTAAAGGCTGAATCTAGATGCAGACAGTTAAAATTAAACTTCCAACACTGAGTCCATGATCTTTTCCTTAAAACTTGTTCCTTTTTTCAGCAAATATGGATTAGAGTGATCTTACTGGTATTCTACTATAGAAATATTGTGCCTAGCAATGGAAGAAACTGTAACATTGATGTGGAAAAAGTGGCCACAGTAGTTGCTGAGGGCAGGGTGAAAGAAGAAGAGATGTGATGTGGGGGCATATTCGGGACTTGGAGTTGTCCTAAATGATACTGCAGGAACAGATGCTGGACATTATATATACAGTCATAACCCACTGAATGTACTATAATCCATATGTTGCGGCACTGCTCCAAGATGTATTCACCAAATGCAATGGATATGCCACAATGAAGAAGGAGGTTGTTGATGTAGGAAGAGTGGATGGGGTGGGGGGTGGGATATGTGGGAACCTCTTATATTTTTTAATATAACATTTTTTGTGATCCATGTATCTTCAAAAAACACAATAAAAAATAAATGCTCATAAAAAAATTGAAGGACTGACAAAAAAAAAAAAAAGACAAAATAATTAACCCAGTTGCACAAACCAGAAATCTAGGTGACATCCTTAACAGTGTACTCTCTCTTACACCCTGCATTTAACAGTTCACCAAATGTTGTCCATTACTTTGTAAATATCTCTTAAAAAGCATATACTTTTCTCCCTCTACTACCACCACCACCACTATGTCCATGCTATGGTTCCCCAATTACTTTCCATCCAAGCTGCAGCCAATCTGGGGCACATCAAATATGTTCTTCACACTGCATTAATTCTTTCATTCATTTAATTGTTAACTCATTGAACAAGTATATATTGTGCATCTACTCAGGAATAAGCATTATTCTAGATCCTGGGAAAATATCAGTGAATCCCAGCAAATAAAACAAAGTACTTGCACTCATGGAGCTAACTTTTTATTAACAGGAGACAGACAATAAACAGAGTCATAGAATCGTTCAGTAGTGGTAAGTACAATTAAAACAAATTCATCATGGGAAAAAAATCAGAGTGTATGGAAGGTAGATTTTCTGATACCACATTCAGGAAAGGTTTCTCTAATAAAGTGATGTTGCAGAAGAGATCTAATGAAATTGCTGGAGCAATCTGAGGGAGAGGGAAGAGCAAGTGCAAATATACTCAACATGCTCATTATGTTGAGGAACAACAAGAAAAGCTGGAGTACTGTGAGTGAAGGAGAGTAGTGAAACATTAAATTTGGGAGGTGGTTGAGAGTCAGAAGATAAGATGGCTTTATAGTCCATGATAAGGTTTTAGGAGATTATTTTCAGTGAGAATAGGAATCTATTACAAGAATGTAAGCAGAAAAGTGACTTAACCTCAATATATTTAGAAGGCCATTCAGGCTGCTATGTGGAGTAGCCTCTCTAAGAGATATTATGGGTGAAAAAGACAAATAAGTTATAGGTCTATTGAAATACACAGACAAAGATGCTTATTGCTTGGACCAGGGTAGTTCTGGTAGAAATGGTGAGGAAGGGAGACTTTGGATCTATCTTAAACATGGAACAGACAGTATGTCCTAATATATGGGATTTATAGTGTTAGGGATTAGTCAGCCAAAGTGGGCTAATAAAGAATACCAGAAATGGGTTGGTTTCTGTACAGGGTATTTATATGGGGTAGGAGCTTACAGATACCAGGTCATAAAGCATAAGTTATATCCCTCAACAAAGTCTATTTCCATGTGTTGGATCAAGATGGCTGCCAACGTCTATGAGTGTTCAGGCTTCCTGTGCTCCTCCCTTCCAGGGTCTTGCTTCTCTCTGGGTTCAGGGTTCCTCTCTTCCCAGGCTTGCTTCTTCCTGGGCTCAGGGTTCCTCTCTTCCTGGTGCTTGCTTCTCCTTCCTCTGTGAGCTTACTTCCCAGGGCTCCCGCTTAAGGCTTCAGCATCAAACTCCAACATCAAAAAACCCTCAACTCTGTCCTTTGCCATGCCTTTTATCTGTGAGTCCCCACCCACAAAGAGGTGGGGATTCATCCTAATGACATGGCTCAGTCAAAGTCCTAATCATAACTTAATCATGCTCAGGTTCAGACCAGAATACAAACATGATCCAATATCTATTTTTAAAATTCACAGCAATAGCAAACTGCTACATCCCACCCTCTGAATTCCAAAAAGACATTACAATATTCAAAAAAACCTTAAATCAGTAACAATGCAAGTACTAAATTATATCACAATCAATTTAAAGAAATACAGTTTGTCTTGGGGCAAAGTCCTGTCTTCTGTAGACCTCTGAAATTTGCAAAACAATTTATCTGTTTCTAATACACAAACGGACAAAGGATAAACATTTTCACTACAATAAGGAGAAATTGGAAGAGAAACCTGGGTCCACTACAGTTCAGTAAACCTGCAGAGCATCCTCCATCTGATTTCAGTCTGAGAGTCATTCTTAAGATGATGGTTTCTTCTCCTTGGTGTCTTATGGGAACCCACCCTTTCCACAGGCTTGCCCAATGGCCATTTTCTTGGTTCCACCCTCATCAAGCATCTGGTGTCAACCAAGCTCCAGACCTTACCCTCCAAGAGGGTTAGGGTTCTTGCCACACCTTACCCAATCTTTGGGTTAGAGTCTTAACATCCCTAGTATAGTGATGGGAAGACAACATTCCCCCTAACATTTGGCAAGCAGGCTTAACCCACTCAGAGCAAACAGTTGATCACCTGGCCTTCCCTAACCTTTGGCATACAGGCTCAACTCCCTCAGAACAATGAGTTGACCACCTGGCCCTCCCTAATCCATGGGGGACAGTTCATCTCTCTCAAATCTGTGGGGTGCTGATCTTAACTGGCATAATCCTTGGGAAATATGCTTCACCCTGTCTGTACCCTGGGCCCACAAACCTCTCCCAGAACATTGGGCAGGAATACCCACCCTCGTCAACAACTGGGGCACTTACCCTCTCTGCACACATGGATGGGGTTCTTCTCTTGGCCCAGGGTTGATGTCTTAATTCCTTATGTCAGCTTCCATGGTTTTCCTCTTGAACTTGTTTCTCCCTCAATCTCTCCTTTCCACTCCTCTTTTATTGCAGGTTGACAATGGTTTTGTTCATACAGTTCTCTCAAAAAGTCTGTTGGTTTAGTATGCAGGAAGCCAGGGACCAAACCATCAGACAGTAAGAATTTCCACATGTCTTTCTGACATAACTGCATCTTTAATCTTGATTTACAAGTTTCAAGTTTAGTCAAGTCCTCCAATGGGGCACTTTCATCTGGGATCTTGATTTCCAGAGGCTTAGAAGTTCCAGAATCAATTTCTGCTAACTTTGTGCCCAGCAGTTCAGTCCTCAGCATATCTCTCTCATCTAGCATTTTTCTATAAGCTGCATGCAAAAGCCAAGCTGCATTTTCCAGGTTTACTTTGGAAATTTCTTCAGCTAAATGCCCAGGCTTGCCATCTTCAAATTCTGCCTTCCATAAAACACCAGGAGTTAATATTGCTAAGTTCTCTGTAACTTTAAAACACGGATCACCTTTCCTTCAGTTTCCAATAATGGTTTCATCATTTTCTTCTAAGGAATCATAAAAAGTCTCTTTAGCATACATATTGCTATCAACAGTATCTTCAAAGCACTGTGGGTCTTTTCTTCCAAGCATCTCGCATTTCCTCTAAAAAATACCCCTTACTCATTTATAAAACTGTTCTACCATTTTAGTAATTTCAAAAGCATTTCCCTACTCCTTGGTACCAAATTCTATATTAGTCAGCCAAAGAGGTGCTAATGCAAAATACCAGAAATGGGTTGGTTTCCATAAAGGGTATTTACATGGGGTAGGAGCTTACAGATACCAAGCCATAAAGCATAAGTCACTTCCCTCAACAAAGTCTATTTCCACGTGTTAGATCAAGATGGCTACTGACATCTGCAAGGGTTCATGCTTCCTGCATTCCTTCCTTCCAGGGTCTTGCTTCTCTCTGGGTTCAGGGTTCCTCTCTTCCCAAGGCTTGCTTCTTCCTGAGCTCAGGGTTCCTCTCTTCCCAAGGCTTGCTTCTTCCTGGGCTCAGGGTTCCTCTCTTCCTGGTGCTTGCTTCTCTTTTCTCCATGAGCTTACTTCCCAGGGCTCCAGCTTAAGGCTTTAGCATCAAACTCCAACATCAAAACTCCAACATCAAAAAACCTTCAACTCTGTCCTTTACCATGCCTTTTATCTGTGAGTCCCCACCCACCAAGGTGTGGAGACTCACTGCCCTAATGATGTGGCCCAATCAACGCCCGAATCATAACTTAAATATGCCCAGGTACAGACCAGATTTCAAATATAATCCAATATCTATTTTTGGAATTCATAACCATATCAAACTGCTACAGGGATGTACAGGAATCAAAAATTACTCCAAGATATTTGACCACAGCAAGTGGGAGAATGATACTACTAGTCATTGAGTCTATATGAGATGGGGAAGAGCAGAGTAGTTTGTGTATGTGTGTGCATGTGTACTGTTATTTTTAGTGGTGGTGTGTTCGGGGTGGAGGAAGTCAAAAGATCTGTTTGGGAATATACTAAGTTTTAAATACTAATTAGATTACTATGAGGAGTATTCAAATGGCCAATTGAATATACAAATCTGGAGTTTGAAGGAGAGTTTGGATTGGAGATATAAACATGGTCAGTATATACATCATATTTGTCATCATGAGATAGAAGAGCATACCCTTGAGAATAAGTGTATGCAAACAAGAATAAAGATCTGAGATGTGTTTCTAAGATAATACAATATTTGGAAGGCAAGATCATGAAAAGGAACTAGTCAAGAAAATCAAGGAGAAGCAGCAAATGAGGTCAGAGGTAAATCAAGAGTGGTGATCATCACTAAACTAAAATATGATCATATTACCTTTAGTCCAGTGTCCATTAGTTTTCAGTTTTAGATTCTTCCTTCTATATTTTTTGTACCACAAGGGCTAAAGGCCTGAAAACTACAGGCTGATGGGTATCAACAATTATTTAGGACTGTTGTGGTTGTTTGTCAAAGGAAGAGCATGGTAAGTTGCTGTCATGTCATTTCATTAATCAATGTAAATCATGCTGTCAGACCTAAATCTGTGCGATAAAGAAAGGTAATCATACCATGTGACCAGGAGAAATGGAAATATGTGGTGGACAGCATTAATGATAATTATTTTACAGTCTTTCGCTCATTGAATATTCGTTTCATTCTTTTTACCATAACTGCATCCACTTTCTTCGCAGGTGAAAAATCCTATTTAATCATTGCATCCAGCTCAAACTCCAATATCTTTGACTATTTCTCAGTATTCTCTGATGGTGTCTAGACATGACTACTTTTGTTTCAGAGACCTGAAATAAGAAGTTATTTTACCCCCATGCCCTCAAAATACAATGTCAAGACTTGGATAAGATATTCACAGTAAATAATTCCATTCAGAAGGTGGAAGAATGGGAGTGTGGTGGTTTGGAGCTATGTACACCAGAAAACATGTTCTTAAACTAAATCCATTCATGTGGGTATGGACACATTGTAAATAAATTCTCTTCAGTGTGTTCTGTCAGTTAAGGTGTGGTGCAAATGAATCAGGTTGGGCTTGATTAATATGGATAATTGGAGTTTTTTATAAGCTGAATGAAAGTCAGAAATTTTTAAAAAGCCACAAAGGGAGCAGCCAGAAGCTGAAAGTCAATGGAAGCTGGAGGAAAATGGAGAAGCTAGGGTAAGCTACTCTGTGCATTGCTATGTGACATAAAAAACAAGGACCAACAATTACTGACAGCCAACCCCAGAATTCCAGTCTCCAAGCTAAAGCATCATCTTAATGATATCTTGATTTTGGACTTCTAGTCTCAAAACTATGACCCAATAAATTTCCATTATTTAAGTCAACACATTGCATTGTATTTGTTTTTGGCAGCCAATAAATTAAAACAGGGAGCTCTACATAAGTTACTTGTTCATAGCAATTCTGAAATTGCAAGGACCCTTACTCTGTTTATATAAATAATCCTTGATTAAGCATAAATTCTCTTCATTAGGAAATGCTACCTTGGGTATGGTTCTCTGTTGCCCTTGATCCTGCCTCTGGGAATTCTCTATTTTTTTATTGAGTCCCTTAGTCACATCTGAAGGAATTAAAGTATATACTCTCCTCAGAGACTGATTCATTTTCTCATCCTCCTTCCCATGAAAATCACTGCCAACAGTCTCGGGCTTTTTGTTTTTGATTTATTTTTGTTAAACAGGTTCTTGAGTTCTGGGACAATCGAAATCTCTTAAATACTTTTTTATCCCTTTGATTCTGGTCAATTCTATGTTGCTGTTTTTCTTTAATTTTCTTCAACAGATATCTTAGACTGTCTAAACGCTTTTTCCATCCTCTGTCTTGTTTTCTTCCTCTCTCACCAACACTTCTCTCTCATTCCCTTTCTCCCTCATATACTCTTTTAACTTAATTGTGGTTATCTTGGAACTTCAAGAAAACCATTTTAATCTCTATTCTCTGAGACAAATTTATCCAATTAGAAAAATTTCCTTGGGTCGACACCCTCAATTGAGCATTTACTCAAAGATAGAACATTCCACTTTGAGATTTTAACCATGGGTGCAATGACTTGATTTGATCCTTGCCACAAGGCTGAATTTTAATCTTTTATCAAAACACCTATCAATTTTATCTTATACAATTTTGATTTGTGAAGCAGTAACCACAGTTAATTTCAGCAATCAAGGGAATTCAACAAAACACAAGTTCAGCTGGAGAACTGGACGTATTTGAGCATTAATGACTATCACAAGCCTCTCTGTTTCCTCAGTCTCATTTTTTCTCACTCACACCCACACTGTCATTTTACACAGTGGTCTCTGCTGTCATTTTACACAGTGGTCTCTTTATTCTTTGCACTTTCCACCCTCCACCTTGATACAGCGGTTTCTCCCTGCCTAAAAAAATTCTTCCCTTCATTATTCACCCTTCTTATTTTTAAGACCTCAGTTCAATTGTTACTTTTTCAGAGAAGAAACCTTCCCTGGTGTTTTCCATGAGAAGGGTGGTGAGATTCTTTTCCTAAATTTTCGTTACATTATCTTTCCCAGTGTGCTACTTACGATGTCTCTTGGAAAAAGTTTCCTGATTTCCTTATGAGAAATAATTGTGTCACCTGAGCTATTGATTTTTGTATTTATAAATGTATGGATAATGTGAATCATGCAACAGATAGTGTCTCTTTCTTTGTGATGTTGCTAGAAAACACTGTGACCTACCTCCAGCAAATAATCAGGATCTTTCAGGGTGCACACCATATTCTAATAACAATCTTTGTTTCATGGTGGAGGGTTTTTTGCATTTTCTTGAATTTGTGTAAGCCACATTTAGTCTGTAGGTAAATAAATATATATTTGATTTGCTGCCCTAAAAAAACCCAACTTTCCTTATTTCAGTGACTCAGTCAAGTGTCTCCATAATAGATGGATACTCTGCATGTCTCTACCTAGATTGTCAGAATCATGTGAACAAGAATTTTTTAATCTTCAGCATGTTTTCAGTGAGTGAGACACAATAGGTGCTGTATTAGTTTCCTAGGGTTGCTGTAACAAATTACTTCAAACTGGGTTGCTCAAGGCAACAGAAATGTATTCTCTCACAGTTCTGGAGACTGGAAGTACAGAATCAATGTGTCGGCAGGACTGTACTCCCTTTGAAACCTGCAGGTTCTTCCTTGCCTCTTCCAGTGTTTGGTGGCTTACTGTTATTCCTTGACAATCCTCAGCTTGCAGGTGCTGTTAACACTTCATTGCTTCCTGGATCCTCCCATGGCATCTCTTGAGTTCCAGGGGTGGCTAAAAAAATTAGCTAAAAAATGTAGTTCTGTTTTCTAAAATCACCTCCATGTTGCATATTTTTATTTGCCAGTGAAAATGCTCAGGGTTCTGAGGTCAGGAAGCTACCATTCTCCAGAACAGATGATCTTAATTCTATGGATTTAGAAGTCCTGACACAATTGTATGCAGAACCCACCAGACCTTACTTTACATTCATAAAACATTTGCATTTTTAGTTCCCTGTTCAAAATACAGTTGTCTTTCTCACACAAAAGGAATGCAGAACTGCTCAATATTTCTCTGTGGTGGTTTAGCCTAAACCAATACAGAACAACCTTTTTCTTCTTGAAGACTTATGCAACTTCTTAATGATTTGATTCCACTGAGGTGCTGATGAGTCTTTTCTCCCAAATAAATAGAACCCTTCAGTTAAGCCTCTGTGGTATGTACAGCAGGCTTGAATGTCAAACACAAAAACAGAGTGAAAGAGTCAGATGCTGAGAAACCTCAGATGGCCTCCCAGCCTTCCCTAAGGTCATGAAATGATTTCATTGCTTTGTTAGTTATGCTACCAGAATGCATTTCTAATCCTTATTCTCTTCATTCATGAGTGTTTAAACATTTTAATGAATATGTTATTTACTGTAATAAAGTCAGAGTCCACTATTAAATTAATAGAGCAGAGTAACCAAGAATCCCATAACAGCATTCTATCCCTGCTCAGTATTACTGAGTTCCTAAAACCAGAATCCTGGCCATTTGAATTCTCTCCTAACCTATGCATGTTGCATAAACACTCTTTGCTGCAAATGATTATCAAATGCAAGCTAATTTGTATATGTGTGGGCATGTTTGCGCATATTATGCTTTAGTGGGGGTAATTATTATCAATCTAGTCCTGGAGACAAGCAACCTGGCTTCAAATCTTGACTTTACTAGCTGAATATCTCTAGACCAGCTCATTCTCTCAGAGCCCCAGTTTGCTCATGTGCAAAATGGGGATAATTTATTATTATATGTGCCTTGCACCTGTTAAGGCTCCATAAATTTTTGCTATCAATATTATCCAATGTAAGAGTTGATCAGGATCACCAGTAGCCCATTCAAAGCTTGAGAAAATTAGAAAAGGGTAACTCTTTTCCCAGAGAAAACAGTCATGTACCAAATCATGGAACTTCACAAATGGATCATGACCTGGATTTCAACCCCAGTCACCTTCTTGGCTGAGCATGCTTATGCAAAGTGGAACCTGAACAGTCAAAGGTACTAGCCCCAAAATTGATCTTGCTTTCTTCCTCTCTGCCTCAATCATACTTAATTACTCTCTTCTTTCATTATTTTTAAGAATTCAGAAAGATTTGGATTTACAAGATCAATTGGAAATGACCTCCAGAAGAGAAGGATTACTGTTTCAAGGGGCATGTCCCAGAAGGTGAGAATTTTGTCTTTTTTATCTCTGGTTCCTGACCACTTAGCCCAGGATATGTCTTATAAGGGAAACTCAATAAACGGCAGTTAAATGAAATGAATTAATGAGTTAATGACAAATAGAACATGCTACTTTGTAGACTTAACATGCAAACTAGGCTTGAATTGATAAATTCTGTAAGCTGGAATTTCACTTTAAACATCTTTAATGTCAAGACAATACCAATATTTAAAAAATACACAGAGTCATGCTGGATCATAAAAATCCTCATAAGCTTGCATAATTGGGTAGGATGAACCAAATGATATGGAAAATTAAATTCTAACCAGACACTGACCTCGACATAGGAATTGATCCTTATTTAGGGAACAATTTCTAATTTAAAATTTTCTTCGAGTAGTCTTGCTGGTTTCTTAATCAGGTCTTAATTCTGGAGTTATTGTAATTCAATTTTATATGGCTACACAGTTAATCAAGGGTAACAAGAGAGCCTAAAATGTCCAAACAATGGGCTTCCTCCCTGCTGTTATTTTACCAAGTTAGCTGACCTTTTGAAATCTAGTTTTCTGGTTACTTAAGTAAACCACTGATACATGAGTCTCTTGTGGCTATCATTAAAAAGCACCACAAACTGGATGGCTCAAAACACAGAAAGTTATTCTCTCACAGTTCTTGAGACTCAATGTCCAAAATCAAGATGTTGGGAGGGCCATGCTCTCTGAAATCTCTACGGAAGAACTTCTGTTCCACGTCTCTCTCCTAGCTTCTGGGGGTGGCCAGCAATCGTTGGCGTTGCTTGTGGCAGCATAACTCCAGTATCTTCCCCCGTCTTCACACTGTCATCTTGTTCCTGTGTCTGCCTCTTCCCTACATATAAGAACACCACTCATATTAGATCAAGAGCTTGCCTCATACTAACTTGACTAACAACTTAACTACAACAACCCTATTTTCAAGTGGACACATCCTGAAGTACCAGGGTTTAAGCACTTTAACATATTTTTATTTTTTTAAGCAAATCAATTATATTGATACATATTAATAAAGCATGCAATTTATCCAAAGTGTGCAATCAATGATATTTGGTATAATTGCATAGTTGTGTGTTCATCACTCCAATGATTATTAAAGCATTTTCATTATTTCAATAATAATAATTTTTAAAAAAACAGACAAACAAGAGAAAAAAATCCTCACCTCTCAATCTCTAGGTTTCCCCTAATATACATAGCTGCTATTTCTGGCTATTCTTGTACAATTATTTATTTGTTTCTAAAGAAGTTTTATTGAGATATATTTGTATACCGTATAATCTATCCAAAGTATATAATCAATAGCTTTTTTTAGCTGTTAAGAAGTCCTGTAATTGAACTTACTGATATTCTATTCATGAACTATTGTGATTAGTAATCAAAGGAAATGTGGCATTCGTGTGGAGAAAGTGGCCATGGTGGCTGCTGGGGGTAGGGAGTGGGAGGAAGAGATGTGATGTGGGGGCGTTTTCAGGACTTGGAGTTGTCCTGGGTGGTGCTGCAGAGACAGTTACCGGACATTGTATGTCCTTCCATGGTCCACTGGGTGGACTGTGGGAGAGTGTGGGCTATGGTGTGGACCATTGACCATGAGGTGCAGCGGTGCTCAGAGATGTACTCACCAAGTGCAATGAATGTCTCATGATGATGGAGGAGGTTGTTGTTATGGGGGGAGGAGTGGGGTGAGGGGGGTGGGAGGTATATGGGGACCTCATATTTTTTAATGTAACATTAAAAAAATAAAGACAAAAAAAAAAGAAGTCCTGTATTGTAAAATTGTAAAACAAATGGAAAAATAGATTGAAAGAAATTACAAATTTTAAGAGAGTGCAAAGGCAGGTTAGATTTAATAAAATCAATTACAAAAAGTAGGTAACATGGTCACAAAGCTTTATAAATGTAAATAACAATTCAAGTATAATAGAGATTAATTATAACATAATTCTAATATTTATATTACAGCTCTAACTATTGGACATAGTAATCTCTAAGACTGAGATAAATTATTAGCTTAGTTAAAATTTCCTTTTAGACCATAATTCTTTCTAGATAATCAAATTCCTATTTTGGAATTTTTCATGTCTTATTGGAATGAATTACAGCCAATAAAAATTTGCCAACTCATCATTTTATGAGGCAGAAACACTCAAAATCTCGTTCAACAGTAGTCATGCTAAATCATTATTGATCCAGATAATCTTAATTTAAAAGTATGAATAAGAAAGGGTTAAAGAAAAATGAAGTATCCAAAAATATATCTTTTCTTCAGCCTTCCTCAATTAAAAACAAGTGTTTATTTTGTATGAAGAAAATTATGGAATACTGATCACAGGAACTATTTACCAGTTGCACTGAGTAATGTTCATATACAAGAATATTGTTATTTTACATTTATCTGGTCTACTCCAGATCTTTTTTGGTTACTATTTGCATGGAATACCTTTTCCAAGCTTTCATTCTTTACCTCGTTGTGTTTTTATGTCTGAGGTGGGTCTCCTGTGGACAAGATGTAGATGACTTATATTTTTCTATTCATTCTATCAGTCTATGTCTTTTCTTTGGGGAGTCCAATCCATTAACATTCAGTGTTATTACTATAAAGGCATTACTTACTTCAACCATTTTGTCCTTTGGCTCTCTGTTGTCATATCATTCTATTGTCTATCTTATCCTTTAGTTTATCCTTAGTAACAATCTTCATTTCTAAACTCTTCTCCAAATCTCTCGCCTTTGTTTTTTCCTTTCAGGCTGCAGCACCCCCTTTAGCATCCCTTGCAAATCTGGTATTTTGGTAACATATTCTAGGAGTTCTTGTTTATCTGTGAAGACTTTGAACTCACACTCAGTTCTGAAGGACAGCTTTGCTGGATACAGAATTCTTGGTTGGCAGTTTTTCTCTTTCAGTATCTTAAATACATCATACCACTTTCTTCTCTCCTCCATAGTTTCTGATGAGAGGATGGCTCTTAATTTTATCAAGTTTCCCTTGGATGTGATACTTTGCATTTCTATTGCTGTTTTCAAATCTTCCCTTTATCTCTGATTTTCATTCTGTATAGTAGGTGTCTCAGGTCTATTTGGAATTATTCTGTTTGGGGTGCGTTGTCCTTCTTGAATATTGATACTTATGTCCTTCATAAGTGTTAGGAAGTTTTTGGTCATTATTTCCTCAAATATTCTTTCTGCCCCTTTTTCATTCTCTTCTCCTTCTGGGATACCAATAATGTGAATATTTGTGTATTTCACCTTGCCATTCAATTCCATGAGACTCTGTTCCAGTCTTTCCATTCTCTTCTCTTTTTGTTCTCCTGTCTTTTCCAGTTCAAATGTCTGTCTTTGAAATCACTAATTCTGTCTTCAAGCAATTCAAATCTGCAATTATGTGCCTTTAATGTATTTTTAATCTTATCCATTGTGTCTTTCATTCCCATAAGGTCTGCAACTCTTCTTTGCAGTTTTCAAATTGTTCTTTATACTCTCACAGTGTCTTCTTAATGTCCTTTATTTCATTATTCATAATTTCTTTAAATTCTTTGAAGTGATTTAAGAAAGTTGCATGATTATCACTGATTAATTATATTAAATCCTGTATCTCTTCAAGATATTTCATTATTATTTTGGCTGGGCCACATCTTCCTGTTTCCTAGTATGACTCATAATTTTTTGCATCTGAATACGTTGGTGAATTTAGTTTGATGGCTAATTTCTATTTCTTGCCTATTGTTTTATTTTTTTCACAGCTCTTCTTTGATATTTGGTTCAACTTATTCTCCATCCTTAAAATTGCCCAGCGTAAGTTTTCAAAAGAGGGTCAGGGACTCACTAGTGGGGTGCAGATTTTCTCCCAGGGATTGGATCCAGAGAACACACAGTTGCTGTCCATGCAAGTTCCAGAACAGCCAGCAGAAGGTGCTAGTTTTAATCTCAACTTTCCTGTGTTCCTGTGTTGACTCTCTAGACCAGAGATTCAAAGCAGGCACTGCTGGCCAAATTCACTGAAGAAAGCACCACAACCTCCCCTCCCTTTTCTCTTGAAACAGCAGACAAGGAGGAAGATGTCTTTTCCACTCTCAGTCATCTGTAGTGATCCAGGAGTTTTACCCCAGCTTAATATCTTGGGGATGGGGGAGGGGAGCCCTTCCCAGCCATCATGGGGGCTTGGAAACTCATTTTTATCATTTCAGCTTCTTTGTCTCTCTGTCCCTCACCCTCCTGGGAGTTGTGTAGCACTGTTCTGATCAGCTGACCCCCAAAGCAGGTCCTTCAGACAGTTTTCGGCTCTTTCTCTGTTGTTTCTGTGAGAGCATTCAGCTCTGCCCATTAGTCCATTGCCATCTTCCCACAGTCCCTTGCCCCAACATGTCTCTTTGAGGGGCATGATTCAACCCATAACAACTGGATACAAAAATAAAACTTTTATTTTTTTCAAAATGCCATTGAAATCCTAGATTTCTAAAGCATTTCACATTCAAACACTGTGGCAGGTTGTAGAAGAAGGCCTACAATTAAGGTCCAATATTACATGTACATTAAAATCTGAGGAAAACCAGGAGGGCCTCCAATGGTCTAATCCCAAGTTCCCTTTCTTCTATGTTCCCACAGACAAGGTCTCCAAGCCAAGTAACCCTCCTTAGCACTAGGACTGATCACAGTGTTTGCTTATGACTGAGCAGTAGGCTTCAGTTCCCTGACTGTTCACAGAGTTACTAAACAAGTCAATCACAACCTCCCTCAGGCACCAAGGGGCACATCACCATCTTGATGCTACAAGCCTGCCTCCCACAGCCCCTAGCTGATCACTCTGTGATTCCCATGTTGCCCTGCATGGTTTGGTGTGCAGTGCCCTCCTCCCAAGGCTGTGAGAATGTCATTAACTAACTACCTTTGACCTCCTTTGTTCACATCAGAGGTTGCACATTGGTCCACTCTCTTAACCCTAGGTTGGGAATTCCTCACTCATCAATGGGGTGAAGAGAAAGGAATTCAAACACAAGTACCAAACACAAACACAGAACCATAATATTGGCTCAGTCAATGTAACACAACAGGTTGCTGAGTGTCTGTAAAACAATGGCTGCAGTTGACCCTGGTACATAAAATCTGTCTCATGAACATGGCAGATTTTGTATCATGTTAAAGACATTACATTTCATTTCCATTGGTTCAGTTTCACTGTCTGAAGAAAACCCAAATATCTGGAGCAAAATGATTCTTTTAAATCATAATGTAATCAACAAGATATATTCTGACTGTTCCACTTAAAATTTGAAGCTATCCCCCCATCCTGCCCCTGCATTCCTGATCTTCCTTATCTGTAGCTGTGTTTATTTTATCAATAGAATTTATCAACTTCTGACAAACTATAAATTTTGAGTTTTTGCTGTGCCCACTGTTTGTGGTTTGTCTCCATAGCCTATATACAAAGGAGGATATAGGTTCATGACCAACATAGGCCAAATTTGCATAATTTTAAACTTATTAATGTATTCCAAGGTCCTAGAAGAGTCCCAAGTATGTATTACAGCTCTTGATAAATATTTGTTGAATGAATTAATGTTGCTCCTTTGAATAAAATATTTTATTGACTCCCACTACATATAAATTAAAACCTACACTCTTGACCAAGGTCCACAGTAAGTACACTAACCTTTACTCTCTCCCAACCTCATTTTGTACCACTTTTGTTCTTGCATATTTCACTATAAACTTAATGGATTTCTTTTAAGTGATGATTGTGCCAAGCTCTTTCCTATATCGTGGGCTTCTCACATGCCCTGCCTGGAAAACTTTTCCCCTTGCCTCCTCCCTTTCCACTGCTCTTTCATTGACCAACTTCTTCATCTTTAAGTGTATGCTTAAAGGTCATTTCCTAGCAGTGTCTTCCCTCTTCACTCTAAATAAGCATCAGCCTAAGTAAGCATCACCCCTCCCCTTACCTCATCTTTCTCTATCTTTGCACTAAACACAACTTGCAAATATATATATTTTACTTGATTTTCCTCTGGTCCTCTATTCGATTCTGTCTCAAGAGGAGAAGAACTTTATTTTTCATTAATACTTTTCTAGGTCTAGACACATAGTAGACTCTCCATGAATGTTTGATTAATGAGTGAGTAGACAACACAACTGGCTTAAACCAAACCTCTTAATTCCTATTGACAGGGGATTTTATAAAAGGATATATAATAATACCTTCACTCCACTTAAGACTCTGTTTGCAGGATTTAGATTTCTGATTCTAGTGCTAAGTCAAAATTAGTAAAGTAATAAGTTCATTCTTCATTGAGTATGGCCATGCAATGCTGCACCTGCAGCTGTTCAGTAGTATCCAGATGTCTAGTGTCATGACTGAAACTGACAAGATGTTTGGACATCTTTTCAATATATTCTTTACAAATATGTTTAAGTGAAAAGACCCATGGGAAATGATTTATATTAATTAATTACTGCTGTACCCATAGATATATATTTTACAATGATCTGAATCAATATGTAATTCAGATCAACCCTAAATCCTTTCCACTTTTACTTCACGTAAATTTATTACTCTTCACTCAGTCCTGTAAAGTTTAATTAAACTCAGTGACTATATCTTGATTACTCTAATTTCTTGACACATAGTTCGTGAGCACTTATAATACTAAGCAGGCATCAGTTATTCTATTCTATTTTATTAAAATTTTTTTACCACCATCTATGCAAAAGACATTTTTTCCTCCCTGCTTTTTATTACTTTTATTTATTTATTTATTTATTGTATTTTTTATTTATTTAGATACACAGATCACAAAAATATTACATTAAAAAATATGAGGTTGCCATATACTCCACATCCCATCGCTCCACTCCTCCCAAATCAACAACCTCTTTCATCATTGTGGCACATTTCATTATTTGGTGAATACATTTGGGAGCACTGCTGCACCACACAGATTGTAGTTTATATTGTAGTTTACACTCTCCCCCAGGACATTCAGTGGGTTATGGCAGGATATAAATTGTCCAACATCTGACCCTGCAATATCATTTAGGACAACTCCAAGTCCAGAAATGCCCCCACATCACATCTCTTCTTCCCTCTTCCTGCTCTCAGCAACTACCGTGGCCACTGTCTCCACATCTATGATACAGTTTCTTCCATTGTTAGAGTCACAATAGTTCTATAGTAGAATACCAGTAAGTCCACTTTAATTCATATTTTATTCCTCCGACCTGTGAACCCTGGGATGATAATGTTCACCCCACCTCTAAATTGAGAGGGGAATTAGATACCACATGGCTGATGGATGCAATTCTCCGGCTTGCTGTGGTAGGCACTCTTGGTTCCCTGTGTGGTGGTTGACCATCTTCACTTCCCTGTTAGCTGATCTGGGTGAGTCCAACGAACTAGAGAGCAGGAGCAAAAGACATTTCTGATGAACACTGTAGAGTGGGTAAACAAGCATCCCTGCCTTCAGACAGTGTTGTAATGGGACATACTCAAACCCAACACTCAGTTGTTGTCTTTGTTATTTTTTGTTTTATTTGCTTTCTTATCTGTTCACTTCAGGGAACTTAAAATATCCCCACAAATATATACTTATTATTAAAGATGCACCATAAGACTGTGCTTGTTTATTTAAAAATAACTACTCCAGGAGTCCATTTATTCACACATACCTTTGCAACTTGCTGATATTGCCTGCCGAACTCACCTGCCCACCACGTGCCATCAACTCTTTAAAAAGGCATGTCTTAGAGTAGAATATCAGTAAGTCCACTCTAGTCCATATTTTATTCCTCCATTCTGTGGACCCTGGCATGGTGATGTTCTCTCCACCTCTAGATCAAGAGGGGGCTTAGATTCCACATGGATGATGGATGCAATTCCTCTGCTTACTGTTGTAGGCACTCTTGATTCCCCGGTGCAGTGGTTGACCATATTCACCTCCCCGTTAGCTGACCTGGGCAAGACCAACGAACCAGAGAGTAGGAGTCACCACTCTGCTGAGGCTCAGGGCCCAGCTGGCATATGGGCAGTTCAGAGATTCAAGTCTCCTGAGTATGGACTATTGTGATGAGTAATAGAAGAAATTTTAGCTTTGAGGTGGAGAAAGTGGCCACAGTAGTTGCTGAGGGCAGGGAGAGGGTAGAAGAGATGTGATGTGGGGGCATTTTTGGAATTTTGAGTTGTCCTTAATCATATTGCAGGGTCAGATGCTGGACTTTATATATCCTACCATAACCCACTGAATGTACTGAGGAAGAGTGCAAACTACCCGGTAAACTATTATCTGTGTAGTGCAGCAGTGCTCCAAAATGTGTTCGCTGAGTGCAATGACTGTGCCACAATGATGAGGGAGGTTATTGGTGTGGGCAGAGTGGGGTGGGGTGGTGGGGGATATACAGGAACCTTTTATATTTTTTAATGTAACTTTTTTGTGTGAAGTATATATCTTCAAAAAAATACAATTTACAAAAACTATGTGGTGGGGGTGGGGAGTGGGTTATATGGGAACATCTTATGTTTTTTGTTTTTTTATGTTTTTTTAATGTAACATTCCTTGTGATCTATTAACTTTAATTTAAAAAAAGAAAAAGAAAAAGAAAAAAAAAAAGGCTTGTCTTAAATCCCTCCTCTCTCTGAAGGTTATCTTTTTTTTTTTTTTTTTTTTTTTTAATTTTTTTATTTTTTATTGACTTTGTAATAATATTACATTAAAAATATATATGTGAGGTCCCATTCAACCCCACCCCCCCACCCCCCCTCTCCCCCCCCCAACAACACTCGTTCCCATCATCATGACACATTGAAGGTTATCTTGATTACCCCAATTTTTTTACCTCTCCACTCTCTAACTTCTATAAAACTTCATTCATTACTGTTATTTTTTTAAATGTATATGCTAATTAACTATATTTCTCAGCTGTTTCATACATGAATATCTTATTTTCATGGAATGTAGATTTCTCTAGGACAAAGACTATACTATGCAATTGTTTTCCCTAGAGTGATGTGTGTTGTGCTAGAAAGAGAAATACTCATATTAGAAAGTATACAGGTCTGGGAAACCTATCATAGGGTGTTGTCTATAGGAGTTTGTGTGTATGCATGCACATTCATCTCAGCAAGTAACTGATTTTATCAGGAAGTCAGTAATTTTAAATTGTAAAAAAAAAGTGATTCAAATTTCTGATCTTACCAATTGGTCTTTAAATATGACCTTTTCAAAAATGGGAGTTTAGTGGAAAGAAATAAAGCCAGGGCTACTGCAGCTTTACTTCATAAGAGTAAATTTAGAGAGTAAAAAACTGTTATATAATTGTTTTGTTTAAAGAAAAACAAAAGAATCCTTATACATTTGAAAAATAATAGAAAGCACAAGAAAATCATCTACAACTTTACCCTTTAAATTTATTTAAAATAAAAAATAAACTTTATTTCTTCTCCACATCCCCTTTCACATTACCACCTTAACCCCACCTGACCCCCACCCAACACACACACACACACACACACACACACACACACACACACACGGCTATTCTGAAGCATTTGGTGCCAGGATTTCATGTCTTTCTCTGAAAGTTCTTAAGCCCTACAATACTGAGTAAAGGCTACTTAATCCTCTTCAGTCAAACAGAAGAGCAAAGACACACAGGAAACCCACTCAGTCCACTTCAGTGTTTTCAGAAGGGTCTTTTTTTTTTTTTCAGACTAGGATCTACCACAACAGCCATTGTCTGAGCCCATTTTCATCATTTATGAAGGATATCCTTTCAACATTTGAACATATATATATACACACACACACTTGTGTCTATCTATCCAGCCATCTGTCTGTATATGTATATGCATACATATAAATATATATCTATGTACATATTTTTTGCATAGACCCAAAGACACAGACAGACAGAAAGAGGAGAAGTGAAGCTACAGAACAGGAGGATCTTGAGGTGTCTGGATCACTGGAGTGGCCCTCTTAAAGAAGAGAAAAGAACTTCATTTCCTTACAAGTCTGACCCTTGAGTCTCCAACTCTAAAGAAAGGTGAAAGAATTACAATGCTAATAAAATCCTCACCTGAAGTTCATACTTATAATGTTTATCTATTTGGTACATTAAATATTTTAAGTCTTACTTATATGTCCCTAACTTTCCATTTCCTAAGTAAGAATTTCTTTATGTGAAAGTTTTGGTAGCTGGTTCCTTGAAAAAATGTAATTTTTTTGAAAAATTTCTTAAGAGGGTTTCTTTATTTTTCAGAAAGAGTAGAGGGTATGATGGGCAATTTCATATATCTCTCCCAGACACAAGGGCTATGAAGAAAATTGTGAGCAAGTGTCCTGGTTTTGTTTTTGTTTTTGTTTTTTCACTATGGTCAAATTAGAGGGATTTTCCAATGTGGTCTCAAGGAATCACAGTTAAATGGCAGGTTGGAAGTACCCACTTAGCTTGTCTCCTCCTGAAAGCCTATTAAACATACACTGAGAAAAAAAAGTAAGACACAAGACTGGGAGAAAAGAAAGAAGATAGCAGCTGGAAGCTGGAAAGTAGATGAATGTGTGGTAACTGACTTCGCAGCCTGAGAGTCAAACCTAAAACCTTTGGTGGCAAAAGTTGATAAGCAATACAATTTTCATAAAAATTCTCAAAATTGTTAGGCACCAGGTACCCCTAAGAATGGAGGTGAAAGCAAGTTTGCATGGAAGAACTAACAAAAGCCTCAAATATAGATAATGTAATAATTGTTTATTTTAAGAAAGAAATCAAACAAAACAACAAAAAAGGAATTTGAGGAAACAGAATATTTAGGAAGAAGAAAACATCAAAAAGTTACCATTAATACCCTCAAATAAGAGATTTCATAAGTCAAACAAGAACAGAATGTTATGTGAAAAAGGAACATTCAGACTACACAAGAGAATTCTTAAAAATTAAATTGATACGATGAAAAGAAAAAGAAAAATTTCAGAATGTTTATAAGGACAAATTGAGAAAAATCCTCCAAAGAAAAGAACGAAAGAAAATTAAATATGGAAGGGAAAAATAGAAAATAAATTAAAACCACTCCATAGCTCCAAAAGATAATTATAGGAATTCCAGAAAGAGGGAAGAGAGAAATGGAAATAAAAAAATCATAAAAGTAATTATTCAAGAAAATTCCCTCTATGTTTCCAAATAAAAAAGGGCTATCCTTTTGTCCCCAATGTTTTGAAATTTCACAATTACACACCTTGTATCAGATCTTTGGGGACCAAGAGGAGATGTTACAAGTTTCAAGAGGGGCAAAAATATCGCATACAAAGGATCAGGAACCAAAATGACTTTGAATAGGACCTCAGGTCAGGGATCCCTTGGGCAAGATATTCCCCCACATCTATAGATACTCATGTTTTAGCATTGCATGGGAATGTCAGGACATATGTTCTATTACAATATATATACCTCTCTAGAAAGTGCTCCAACTTAACTCACTTTTGACATAGGTAACATCCTTACTTCCTAGAAGGTGAGGAAGGGGGAATCTTGTACCTATTCAAAACCTTGTAGAACATGAAATGATATATACATCATAAATTTTACAACATAAATAACGGTTCTATTTGTCTTGCATTAATGTATTGTTATCTATTGCTGCAGAACAAATTACCATAAACTTAAAGATTTGTAGCAACATATTTATTATCTCATATTGTTGTGGGTCAGAAGTCTAGGCATGGCTTTAACAATTTCTCCATTTCAAAGTCCCTACCAAGGCTGCAATCAAAGTGTGAACTAGGGTCAGTGCCTCCTCTGAAAGCACCACTGTGGAAGAATCTACCACCAAGCTCAAGGGGTTACTGGCAGAATTCAGTTCATTCAGGACTTTTGGACTGAGAGCCTAAGTTCCTTGCAGCTATAAGGAAGCTCAGAGGTAAGCTTCATTTCCTTACCACATGGACTTCACTATAGTGCATTTCATAAAATGGGAGTTGCCTTCATCAGAACAACCAGCGGAAAAAGACAAATAAGAGAAAGAAGGGGTGGGGGGAGGGGGAGTTTGCTAGCAAGATGGAAGATACAATTCTGTGTAATGAACCGTGAAAATAAAATCCCATCATTTTTGCCATTTTTTGGTGAATTAGAAACAAGTCACATGTCTTATCCACACGTAAAGGGAGAGGATTACACAGGCAATGAATATCAAGAGATGGAAGAAATTGGCGACCATCTTAAAGTCTGTTCACAATTATTAAACATGCATTCTCTTCATAAGAATGCTACAAGATTCATTTGGTTGATAAATCTAACTCAATTGCCTCCATCTCCACCCCCATATCCAATCTCCCAGATATGCCTGTTCCTACTTTCCTATATAAGCATCTCCATACATAAGCCTTACTGACCTATTCATTGTCAAGGTTAGAAATGCTTTTCTTAAAAACAAGAAAAGCTGACTCTGGGACTACATCATACTGGTACAAATTGACAATAGAGATGTACAAGCCTCTTCACTGGACTTCTTAGTGTTCTTAGTATCAGACTGCTGCCTACCTATATGAGATGACTCCCAACCCTTAAATAGATGGAGATGAAGCATGTCACTTTAAAACCCCCTCACCTGGAATTCTAGGGATTTACTCAGTTGAAACACCAGAATTGAGGTTTTATTGAAATGATAATGCCAGTTTAGAATTGTCCTCTTACAAAATATCTATGATTTGCCAAGCCTCCTACCATATAGGTATAAGAGTTGGAAGCTAAATTATTCTCATTTTTTCTTACACATGAGGTTAAGTGGTGAGTGGTTACAGCATTCTTATGCAATTGGAAAATTCTTGGTTGAGTATCTATAGTATGATATTCTACCTAGATTCTACCTAGATTCCTCCTTTCAGGACAAAATCACTCATTCCTCCAGATAGTAGAAGTATTAGCTGCTGAACACTCACAGCTGAATACCTCACCAGAGTTTGCTTTCAGATGAAGAAAGCTATCTTACTCAAGTTTACACGAATACCTGCTTCTCTTCCATCAATTTGGAGACACTTTGAAGGGCCATTTCAGCTTCAGAGCTCCCTAGGGGTTCACCTGAAACTTTGGGCTCCTGTATCTCAGTTCAAACCCTCCCACTGTTCACTCAAGCTTTCCTCACTCCCTCACAGGTCTTGTCAGCGAGAGCAGTGCCAAGTGAACGTCTTCCATGGACACTTCCATGTCAGAGTCTATTTCCTGGGAAAACAGACTTAAGAAAATGTCATCTGTGTTCTTTAGGATTTGGATCCTTGGAATAATTCATCAGTTCAGGAAGCCTTGGCAGATATTTGCTGATGATGGTGATGAAAATGGTAATAATAATAATAAGTATTATTACAGGTGACAATTTTTAGCATTCACTATGGAAATCATTGTGCTATTTATTCCATACATTGTCCTTCTGAGATATTATTATTCATTATTATACCCATTTTTCTGGTGAGAAAACTGAGACTCAGAAAGTTGAAGTTATTAGCACAAGAAAGTAATTAGAACTGGGGACCTCTAGAATACTGTGTAGAACTTGCTTCAGCCTTTTCACCTAATGGTCAAGGATCCTGGGGTATTTATCCATTCCTTTTTGTCCATCATTAGTTGAGGGCTGCCCCCACAAATCTTGCTCCCCAGTACTTCTAGCCTACCCAGTGTGCAAGCTAAGAATGCTCCTGTGCAAAGAGAATCCTGTGGCCAGGTGGTTGCAGTAAGAAGCCATTGGCATTATATTGGTTTATGGGGAGGCAGATAACACAACAGTGGTTGTAAATGAGTAGGAAGGGTGGGGGAAAGGTGTGTCTGAAAAAAGTTTCAAGGGAGATGAAATCACCTCATTATGGTGGCAGCAATTACACGAATATGTACAACTGTTAAAATTCATAGAAGTGTATACCTGTAAAAAGTAAATTTTTCTCTATGATAATTGAAAAAAATAAAATTTAAAAATAAATTACAAAATATAAGAAAAAGTGGTTAGAACTAAGATGTGAACCCATGAGTAACTACAAAAGGAGTTCAAAAATCTAATTCTCTTAAAGATACTTCATTTCTAAACTCTTGGGGAGAGTTCCAATTCTCCAGAAAGTGTTGACCACCTTAAGAAATAGAGATTCTGTAGTGAGAAACTTCATTGAGAAGATTCATACTTTCTGTGAAGAGATACCGAAGGAAAGGTTGAATCGGGCAGTTGTACAGATGATACTCACGGAAATGGCTTACGCATAGTTAGCATTCCTCTGGTCTCCCACGGTTTCTTTGAAGAACTCTCATATGACTCAAGAAAATATTGCAGAATCATGATTGACATCTTCAGTGAAGCCAGTACAACACAGCTGCAGGCGTCCAGCAACGTGGTGTTGAACCAGCCATATAAAGATTTCACCAAACCATGTAGGGCCATTTAAAAGAAAAGACTTCTTTCCAAATAAATAAGTCTTGGCATTTCTGAAGTACTAGAGTTTCTTTTTGGTAAATTGGATCTGTTTCCTAAAATAGAGGTAGGCATTTGCATACAGAAAAGGGAGAAAAGATACTACAAGCAAGGAAGGGATAGAATGGAGCCGGAAGGGCAGGAAAGCTTTATACACATAATAAGAGATATAGGAAATAGCATTTCTATTTTAACTATAATCATGTTTCCATTAATTATAATTATGAAGACAATACTACATTAATAACATTGATTAAGATCTGTAATCAATCCACTCTGCCATTGTTTTTGGAGTTTGGTTTGGAATTTGATTTCTGCTGGTTGCAATAAAAGCCATTAGTTACCAGGATGACAAATAAGTCCCCTGTTTGGCTATTTTATTTCTTCCTTCACATGCAATATCCAGGAAGAAATTGTGTTTAAAAGTGAGGAAATCTGCCAAAATTTTTCCTGCAACTTAATTTTTAAAAGTTATATCAACAAAGTCTTTTGAACATACTTGAAATACCACAAGGCTACATGCTGGGAGGCAAAGAATAGGTTGGAGGTGGGGCTCTCCTTTACATCTTATATCAGTGAATAATACAAGTTTTGTAGCCTGAAACTGCCTTTTTATAGACTTCCAAAATACTTGAAAATCTCACTGCACCTTCGGTTTTGAAAACAGGCAAAAGCAGAGACGAATAAATTTTGAAGATCTTTGAATCTGGCTTTGGAACTGAAAAAGAACAATTATTTTTCATTGTAGAGGGTAAAGAAAGATTAAAGGAAAGCTGATTAGTCCCCATGAAAATGAAATCATAGCATTTGAAAGCTAGAAATATCTTTGTGAACCTTTTTAAAGAAACACAACCACACTTGTGACCATGTTGAAAATTAAACTTCAAATATTTTACCTTTTTACAACTGGGGGTCTTGTTTTCAGTCATTGTCATATGTCTAAAGGAAAGAAGGTTCATGCTGAGATTCAAAGCATAAGTCAGGTTATTAATTATGCAGCAAACTCTGTGTTCTCCAATAAACAAACATCGCATTAGAAATTTGAGAGAAGAAAGTGAAATGTACTACCTTTTAATGCCAACCCCTTCCCTCCATCTTTCTGATGACTGCTTTGTTGTAGAATCTGGAAATTAGCACTGGTGTATGTCATTCCTCAGAAGGGTAATATTATACTCCATCAAATATCTGGCATACAGATATAAAAATCAAAGTAAATTTACCATGCTGGGCTCTCTTTAATACTGAAAACTGTTTAAAGACTCTGCCTTGGATTTTATGCATGCCTCAAAGCATGATACATTGATTATTTTTATATTTTTGATATGGGTCAAAGACAGTTGTTTCAGTTCACTCATCAGTGGAATATATACTGAACACTGCAAAGTATTGTTCTAAATATTATGGAGAATGCAAAGATGAATAAAATTTCATTCTGCATTTAATGAGTTTGAAGTATAATTCAGTGATTTATCCAAATGTCTTCCACAGAACTCTTAGGTCATCACAAAGGAAAGGGTGTCTTCTGGATTATCACATGAGAATGGGGGAGAAGGGTAGTTAAAGGAGCTCAGGATTCAGATTCCTCTCATTTGCTTTACCCATAGTTTTTTAAAACCTGTTTTAAAGTTTCTGAGGAAGTTTTTGGGCCATCAAAAGTATTCCTTTGCTTTTTTTAAAAAAAATGTGAAAATCCAGGATGGAATGGGAAAAGAGTTGAGCAAATTTCTATGGTTTGTTCATGTATTCAATTTTTAGTAATTATTTATTGAGTGCCTAGTAATCTCACAGACTCTCCCACAGAAAGAATACATGGGAATACTATGAACAAATCATGCCAATGAATTTAAAATTAAGTGGGAAAGTTACAAATTCCTTGAAAAACACAGCTTGCCAAAACTGATACAAGTAGAAATAGACAAGTTCCTAAATATATTATATAAATTGAATTTATAACTAAAATTTTTCCCATAAAAACTCTTCAGGCATAAATATCTTTAGCCAGTCATACTAAAATCCTTTCAGAAAATTGAAGCTAAAACATATCTCTACATTTCTGATACTAAAAGTTGTGAAATATATTGTAAATTAAAATATTACAGACCAATACCCCTCATGAAGATAAATACAAAGATCCTTATCAAAACAGCAATTTGTACAAAGGATAATACACCATGACCGTGTGACACTTACCGAGGCAATGCAAGGTTGGTCTTTCAACTAAAAACCAATGTAATTTTTTTTGTATTAATAGAATAAGGGAGAGATACCATCTGATCACCTCAATAGGTACAGAGTATTTAAGCAATCCAACACCTATTCAGGAACACAATTCTTAGCAAAGTAGTAATAAAAGGGAATAACCTTAAACCAATGAAGGATACCTATGAAAAATTTAAAGCTAGTATTTTATCTGACAGCAAAGCATTAAAAACTTTTCCCCTAAGAGAGGAAACAAGGTGAATATTTCCAATCTTGCCACTTCTAGTCAACCTTGTACTAAATACAGGAGGAACAGCAATAGACATGAGCAAAATATGCAAACGTGAAAGTTTTCAAAAGTTTATATGCTCTGATACAATGAAAAGTAAATTATGACCATTTATAAAAGTAATAGAACTTACCTAATTATTTTGATTAGGGAGCCATCTGGATAGATTACATTAGTGTTTGATTTAAATGCTAATATGCTCAACTAATAAAACAAAACAATTTCATGGCCCCATCATTACTAACAGGAACTGAAAAGTATCAAGTATGTCATGGTCATAAGCCTTCTAGATCACTAAATTGTCATAAACTGTCATCTATATGCTTTTTTTCCCTAGAAGGAATAGGAGATTGAACCCAAGACCTCATACATGGGAAACTGGTGTTCAAACACTGAGCTACATCTGCTCCCCAATGAAAGTTTTCTCATTGTTGTGTTTGTTTGTTTGTTTTTGTTTTTAAGAGGTACTGGGAACTGAATCCCGAACCTCATTATGAAAAGCAGGTGATCAACCACTTCTGCTACATCCGCTCTCTCTATACGCTTTTTAGTACAGCATTTTCAGAACTTTCTGCTATTTCTAACCATATGTTTCATAGCCGAGAAAAATCAAGTACACATCTACTCCACCTCTGAAAATAAAGGAAGCTCTACAAAAATGCAAGTTTGAGGGAAATGTGTAAATCCACAATGAGGCCTGTGCGAAGTGCAAAGTACCAACTACTATATTGTACATCAAGCAACCACATAATTCTTTTATTCCTCTCCCAGGCTGCACACGAAGCGTTTTTGGAGTCTAATTGGCATGGAAGGTAGGATAAAGCATGCACAACAAATTAGGTGTGAAACAGTATTCATTTAGATCATTCCCATTCCACAAAAGAGCTATTTGGGAAGTTTTTTGAAAAACCTAGGGGTTTAAAAGCTTACTTTAATTGACTGCTTATGTAGTCTCCTGGATGTCTTTTCTGGGAGCCGTTTGGCTATGACTTGATATTCTTCCTTAAAATGCTATACTTTGGGGCATGCCTCTTTCACATCCCAATAGCATGGCATTGCAGTCAAGGCAGATCAGGAAGATGATGAATTAGTCTTTTACAAACGGAGGTCATTCATATCAGATCATCTCATTAAGTTTAGAAACAAAGTACAATGGGAGATCAGCAGATGCTTTGAAGCGAAACCTGTGTTAGCTATGTTCCATTTATCCAGAAAGAAATCTGGTTTGATAGATGATCAATAGTAATTCCCATCTAGTGTTAAATATTATTGTTTAAAAACTAATGTCCTCTAATAAGAAATTCTATAGTCCTTGTACTCTGAATAGAGTATTGTTCCCTTCTCTTGCTTTTAGAACACTAATCACACTGAATTTTAGTTTGGGTGCTTGGATATTATTTCCAAAAGACTCTGAGCTCCTTAAAGAAAGGGACTGTGTTATTTTTATATTTTAATGCCCCAGTCTCTAGCACAGGTTCTGTCTTATAACATGTACTCAAAATATTATTATGGATGTAAGGAAGGGTAGAAAAAAGGGAGTGTGAAACAAAAACAGAAAGGAGAAAGAGAAAGGCTGTTAAGTAGCCTGAATTTATAATAAAATATCTTTAGTTCAAAAATAAACCTAAGGAAGACCCAAGATGGTGACAGAGTAAAAAGCTCTAACAATAAGCTTATCCCAAAATGCATCTAATAATCAGACAGGATCTGCCCGGATCAACTGTTTGGGGGACTCCAGAGACCAGAAGGACATAGTGCACTATCCAGGGAAGAACAGGGAGAGGAGACTGACCAACTGTGGTGAATATTCCTGAGTAGCTTTCTCCATGTTGCAGAGATGGTTGCCCAGTTCCCACTGGCAAGGTGGGTCTCCCCAGGATGCACTCCTCAGCTGGAAACAGAAGCTCTCTTTCCCAAAAGCAGGGGCGGAGGAGTGGCCTGACACAACTAGAACTGTCGATTGGCAAATCCACCTACCTAGATTCCAGTCTGGAACACAGCAGAGGTTTAAATTTTCCTAAGCCACTAAGAAGCCAGAAGCATTTGTGCTGTCTCCACCCTTAGAGTGGGAACAGGGGTGACTGAAAAACACACGAGTCCCAGGGGGCAGTAGCGATCAGATCCAGTAAGCCCAGTTTGGAAAGCCACTGCTTAGGCCCCCACACCCAGCAGGAGTGGAAACTGGGTGCAGTTTGAACATACATGTTGGGCAGATTCACACTGGGATCCAATGCCACCTGGAAGGAAAGGAAGCATGCACTCTCACTGGCAGTGTAGGCAGATACACCCTGCCCACCTTGAAGGGGAGATGCATAATCTGCACCCCTGGACAGAGAGGAGCCACACTTTCTCCAGGGAAGAGTGGGCAAATTTATTCCATCTACTTTTAAAAAGCTGTTTCACACTTGGCACCTCTAGACAGAGAGAAAGTTCACACTCTCCTGGACAGTGCAGGAAGATTCACCCTGCCCACCTTGAATAACTGCTGCACTTTTATCCACAAGGTGCCCCAGGAGAGGAACTAAGAGCCATCTGATCACTCTCTCTCTCTCAAGATAGTGCAGGCAGAGTCACCTTGCCTACCTGGGAGGGTTGGAGGTGGGGAATGTCCCAGCACAGGGAATAGCAGTTGATCAAAGGACTCATCTCAGGAGCTGGGATTTATGCAATAGTTTCATCCCCAGTGAGCTGGCAACATCAGTCTCAATCATGCCCCACCAAGAGCTAAATCAGCTGAGAATCAAAGGTACAAAATAATCTGAGGGCAGCAGGGAACAATTGTGCAAAGAGTGCTACCTGTTGGGTACTTTTGTAAAGCCTAGATTAGGGGAGACTTCAAAGAGAAGATTGTAAGCCTTTTAGGGTCTCGTCTCCAGAGCACATTGGAATTGATCTACACTCCCTTCATAGGTCTCCTGAGCCAGTTTTGACGGGGAAACCAGAGCTGGGAAAGTTGTCTCCAGGGGGAAATTTCTACCAAAATTAGCCTTCCAGGAAATAGCAATAGAGAAGGCAAAAGGGATAAAAAATATACAGAGACAAATTAAAAACAAACAGAACAGACCAACATTCAGCGAGGGCAGACAGAGGAAGCTTTAGGCAAAAAGCCAACCAATTAGAAAGCAATAGGATAAAGAGAGAAACTGAGCACAGAATAAACACATAAAAAAATCAGATGCCCAGACACCAGCAAAAAATTACAAGCCATACTAAGAAATAGGAAGATATGGCCCAGCCAAAGGGACAAATGAAACCTTCAGTTGAAACACAGGATTTGAGACAACCAATCACAGATATCCAAGCAAATGTCCTTAATAAAATAAATGTGGTGTCTAAAGAGTTTAAAATACTAGGAAGACACTGGCTGAGCACAATGAAGAATTTGAAAGTTTTCAAAGAAAAGTAACAAATTTTATTGGAATGAACGACACAATGAGAGAGATTAAAAATACACTGGAATGAAGGAGAGTATGGGCCATGATGTGGACCATTGACTATGAGGTGCAGAGGTGCCCAAAGATGTACTTACCAAATCCAATGGATGTGTCATGATGATGGGAACGAGTGTTTTGGGGGGGAGAAGGGAGGTTGGGGGAGTGGGGTTGAATGGGACCTCACATATATATTTTTGATGTAATATTATTACAAAGTCAATAAAAAAAAAAATACACTGGAGCAGGAGTTGATGTAGCTCAGTGGTTGAGCATCTGCTTCCCACATACAAAGTTCCAGCTTCATTCCCTAGTACCTCCTAACACACACACACACACACACACACACACACACACACACACACTTTGGAGGCTTATAATGGCAGATTTGAATTGGTTGAGGACAGAATAAGTGAGCTGAAGGGCAACACATTTGAATTTGAAAAAACAAGAGAACAGAAAGAAAAAAGAATGGAACAGGGTCTCGAGGAATTGAATGACAATTTGAAACATGCAAACATACATGTTATAGGTGGCCTAGAAGGAGAAAAGAATGGAAAAGGGGCAGAAGAAATATTTGAGGAAATAATGACCAAGAATTTTCCAACCCTTATGAAAGACATTAATATCAGTTTCCAAGAAGACCAACCCACCCCAAAGAGATTAAGTCGAAATAGACCTACTCAGAGACACCTACTATTCAGAATGTTAAATGCCAGAGATAATGAGAGAATACTGAAAGCAGCAAGAAACAACTCATCACATACAGGGGATGCTCAATAAGACTAAGTACTGAGTTCTCATCAGAAACCATGGAGGAAAGGCAGTGGTAGGACATATTGAAGGTTCTAAAAGAGAAAAACTGCCAGCCATGAATTCTTTATGCAGCAAAACTGTCCTTCAAAACTGAGGGTGTGTTTAAACTACACACAAAGATAAACAAAAACTAAAAGAGTATACCACTGAGAGACTGGATTTACAATGATACCAAAGGAGTGCTGCAACCTAAAAGGCAAGAACAGGAAAGAGAGGACTGGAGAAGAGTAGAAATGAAAAGGTAACAAAAAGGGTAGAAAGATAGATAATAGTAAGATAGATCAATAGAAAATCAAAAGGTATTATGAAAGAAGTAAATAATGCCTTTACAGAAGTAACATTAAATGTTAATGGATATGAATAAATCCCAAAAACCTGCTAAATAAATGTGCAAGAATAACCAGAAAGAGCAGCTATTTAAAGCAAGGGAAACAGAAAGATTGAGAGGTGAAGAATTTTCTTTTTTGTCTGTTTTTTATTAATAATAATTATTATTGAAATGAAAATGCTCTAATAATGATTGAAGTGATGAATGTACAACTATGTGATTATGCCAAATACCATTGATTGTACACTTTGGATGAATTGTATGCTTTATTAATATGTATCAACAAAATTGATTTGTTTAAGAAGAATGAACTTGGAAAACCTTAGGATGAGTGAATGAAGCTATACCAAAGGCCACATAGTGTGTCACCCACACTATGTCTCTAAAGCAATTCCTTAGAGACAGCAGACAGAGTAATGGTTTCCAAGGGTTGGGGAGGGAGGCAGGGACAGTGGCTGCTAAAGTGTACCAGGCTCCCCTTTGGAGTGATGAAAATGTCTTAGAACTAGATCCAGGTGGTGGTTGCACAAACAATGCAGATGTTACTAAATGCCACTGAACTATACACTTCAAAGTAGTTAATACTTCTGTAATAAAACTCTTCTTTAAAAATAAAGTTTATTTTTTAAAAAAGCAGAGATTCAATAAAGTCAAAAAAAATTAATGGATTCACTCCCCAATTAAAAAACACAAAATGGCAGAATGGATTTTAAAAAATCAGCCATCTGTATACTATCTATAAGAGACTCACCTTACACACAAGGACACAAAGAGACTGAAAGTAAAAGGTTGGAAAAAGATATTCCACACACACAGTAATCCAAAAAGAGCTGGAGTAGCAATACTAACATCAGACAAAATAGACTTTAAATACGAAACTTCTGTAAGAGATGAAGAAGTTCATTATGTATTAATATAAGAAGGAATTCACCAAGAGGAAGTAACAATAATATTTATGCACCTAATCAGGGTGCCACAAAATTCATGATGCATACACTTGCAAAACTGAAGAGAGAAATAGTTGTCTTTACAATAACAGTTGAAGACTTCAGTACAACATTCCCATCTTTGGATAGAACAACTGCACAAATGTTCAGTAAGAAAACAGAGAACTTGAATAATATTATAAATTCATTAGACCCCACAGACATATATAGAACATTGCACCCTAAAACAACAGAATATACATTCTTCTCAAGTACCCATGGTTCTTTCTCCAGGATAAACCATATGTTGGATTACAAAACAAGCCTCAATAGATTTTTTATTTTATTTCTCTTCCTTTCCCCCCTGCCCCAGTTGTCTGTTTTCTGTGTCCATTCAATAGATTTTTAAAATATTGAAATTATAAAAGTAGAATCTCTGATTGTAAATAATGAAGTTGGAAATCAACAAGAAGTGATGAAAAGGAAAACTCACAAATACATGGAGGTTAGACAGGACATTCAAACAATCACAGGGCCAAAGAAAAAATCATGAGAGGAAGCAGTAAATATCTTGAGATAAATGAAAACAAGAACACAACATATCAAAATCTATGGGAAGCAGTGAAGGTAGTATTGAGAGTGAAGTTTATAGCCATCAAAACTTATATTAAAAAAAAAAGAAGAAAGAAGGAGCTAAAACCAAAAACCTAACTGAAAACCTATAGGAACTAGAAAAAGGACAACAAATAACAAAGTAATCAGAAGAAAGAAATAACAATGATAAGAGCAAAAATAAAGGAATGTGTGAAAAAAATAAAAACAATAGAATCAACAAAACCAAAAGTTGGTTCTTTGAAAAGATCAACAAAATCAACAACCCTTAGCTAGACTGAACTGACAAAAAAATGAGAGAAGATATAAATAAATAAAATCAGAAATGAAAGGAGAGACATTACTACTGACCTCACAGAAATAAAAAGAGATCATAAGAAGATACTAGGAACAACTGTGTGTCAACCAAGTAGACAATATAGAAAACACAAACAAATTCCTAGAAATGCACATGCAAACTACACTGACCCTGCGGGAAATAGAAGATCTCAAAAAGGCAATCACAAGTAAGAAAATTGAAATAGTTAACAAAAACCTCCCAAAGATTAAAAGCTTAGCACCAGTGGCTTCACAAGTGAATGCTATCAATTACTCAAAGAAGAATTAATACCAACCTTGCACAAACTCTTCCAAAATAGAACAGGAGGGAAAGATACCAAACCAGTCTATGAAGTCAACGTCACCTAAATATCAAAACCCAGTGAAGATGACATGAAAAAAGAAAATTTTAAACCATTTTCTTTAATGAATTGAGATGCAAAAATCCTCAAAGAAGTATTTACTAATCTAATCCAACAGTACATTAAAAGAATTATACATCACAATCAAGTGGGTGTTTTTCCAAGTATGCAAGGTTGGTTTCAACACAAGAAAATCAATCAATACAGTATATCAATCAAACTGTCCATCAACCAATGAGTAGATAAATAAAATATGGTACATACATACAGTGGAATACTATTCAGTCACAGGAAGAAATGAAATTGGGATACATATGACAATATGGTGGAAACTTGAGGACATTATTTTGAGTGAAATAAGTCAGACACAAAAGGAAAATATTATTTGGTGTCACTAATATGAAATAAAATGATGTGTAAACTCATGCTGGTAAACTCTAGAGGACAGGTAACTAGGAAATTGATTATGGGTTGAAAATGGGAAATGATGCTTAATGTATGTAGAATGTAGAATTTTTAATAGAATTTATTGTAAATGTGTGGAAATGAATAGAGTTGATGATAATACTTAAAGTGAGTATAACTAACACAGCTGATTTATAAATTTGATTATGACTTTCAGGGGTAGTGTGGATATAATATTTCAACTGAAAGGAAGCTAGACAATAATGTATTGACTGTATAACATAGTGATTTGGGTGGTAGATGAAGATTATGGTTAATAGTATAAGAATTTTTTTTCATGTACAAAGTGCTAAGTATATGGTGATACATGGGAAAATTACAACTAATATAACTTAAGGATTATAGTCAGTAGTAATGTGAAATATTTTTGCAGAAATGGCAAGGAAGATATAGCATTTCTAAGGGACAAAAATAAGGGGGTATAAGGGAGTTTGAAATTTTTCCTTTTGGATTAATGAAAACATTCTAAAATCGAGGTGATGACAGCACAACTCTGTGATGAATATGAGAGTCACTGAGTGTACACTTCGAATGGATTGTACAAAGCAAGGGGCTATATAACACAGTGAATCCTCTGGTGGGAGATGGTTAACAGAGCAAATATGAGAACATTCTCCATGAACTATGACAAGTATATAATCCTCATACAAGTTGTCATTAACCAGGTGGATTGGGGGGAAATACATCAAATGTAAGATAGGGGATATAGTTAGTAGTAATGTTTTGATGATGTTCTTTCATAGTTTGTAACAATTGTTTCACAACAATGCAATTGTGGGTAGTGGGGTAATGTATAGGAGCCCTTTATGATGACATGCATGCTTGTTTTGTAAGTTCACAATTTATACTATACGCTTACTGTTTATGGATGTTCATGTATGAATGATAAACTTCAATTTTAAAAATATCATCTAACAATTGTTTTCTAATTTTGTATACTCATGGCAATTCCTTTGGTGTACTTATTGAAATAATCCATAAATTTTTCTTTAAGGAATCATGCCTACCAGTCTATAAGCCTATAAGCATGTTGTTATTCTCCATATTAAAAAAAAGAAAAAAAAATCTCTCCTCTCTCTCTTCTTTTTCTTTTTTACAGATACATCTTCAAAAGGGTCTGCCATACTTTCTCTCTCTCTCCTTCCATCTCTCTCTCTCATATTCTAATATCATAGATTAAACCTGAAATTTCCCCTTTTAGCCACATTCAAATATATGTTTCTGTGCTGTTAATTACACTCCCCACCACCCATTCCCCAAATTTTCCTTTGTCCCAAATAGAAACTCTGTACATGTTAAATGTTAACTCCCTATTCTCTACCCCTATCCTGTCCCCTGGTAACTGATATTCTAGATTCTGATTCTATGAGTTTGCTTATTATAATTATTTTGTATCAGCGACATCATAACAATATTTGTCCTTTTGTGTCTGGCATTTATCACCAAAAATGATCACTTCAAGGTTATCCAGGTTGTTACATGTATGAGAACTTCATTACTTTTTATTGCCAGAAAATACTCCATTGTGCATATATACCACATTTTGTTTACCCATTCATTGGTTGATAGACACTTGTGTTGCTTCCATGTTTAGACAATTGTTAATAATGCCACTATAAACATCAGCATGCAAATGATATCTGTTCAAGACCCTGCTTTCAGTTCTTTGGGATATGTACCTAGAAGTGGTATGCCTGGGTCATATGGTAATTCTATAGTTAAATTTCTAAGAAACTACCAAATTATCTTCCACAGCAGCCGAACCATTTTATATTGCCAAAAACAATGAATGAGTGTTCCTGTTTCTCCACATCCTCTCCAAGACTTGGAATTTTCCATTATTCTCATAGTAGCCATTCTAGTTGGTGTGATCTGCATTTTCCAAATGGTGAATGAGGTTTAACACCTTTTTATGCACTTTTTTGTAGAAATGTCTATTCAATTCTTTAGCTCATTTTTTAATTGAGTTGTCTTTTTGTTGTTGAGTTGAAGGATTTCTTTATACATTCTAGATATTAAAAACCTTCCTAGATATGTGGTTTCTAAATATTTTCTCCCATTCTGTAGATTGTAATTTTATTTTCATGATAATGATGTCCTTTGATGTGCAAAAGTTTTTGATGAGGTCCCATTTATTTATTTTTCCTTTTGCTTGCTGTACTTTTTGTTTTTTGATTTTCCTTTTTGTTTCCTGTACTCTAAAGGACCATTGGCTAACACAAGATCCTGAGGAGGTTCCTCTTTGTTTTCTTCTAGGAATTTGATGGCTGTGGTTCTTACATCATTTAGGTCTTTGATCCATTTTTAGTTGATTTTCATATATAGTATGAGTTAGTGGTCCACGTTCATTCTTTTGCAAATGAAGAGTCTGTTCTTCCATCACCATTTGTTTAAGGGACTATACTTTCCCAAATGAGTGGTTTTGCCCCCTTGTTAAAAATCAGTAGGCATAAATATAACAGTTGATTTCTGAGCTCTTAATCTTGTTCCATTGGTGTGCAAGTACCATCCTTGTGCAAATACTGTACTCTTTTGATCACTGTGGTTCTGTAATAAGTTTTAAAATTGTGAGGTGTGAGTCCTCCAACTTCATTCCTCTTTTTCAAGATGGTTTTGGTTGTATTAGACACCTTACCCTTCATATAAATTTGATGAGTGGCTTTCTGCATTTCTGTATTTCTTCAAAGAAGGCTGTGGAATTTTTATTGGGATTGTGATGAACTGTAAATCCCTTTGAGTAGAACTCTCATCTTAACAATATTTAGTCTTCTAATCAATGAATTCTCAGGGTCTGTTTCTGAGGTAAAATATACAAAAATATATTTTATCTTTCCATATAGGTAGGTCTTTGATTTATTTTAGCCATGTTTTATAGTTTTCTGTATAAAAGTTTTTTATAATCTTGGTAACATTTATTCCTAGATATTTGATTTTTTTAGTTTTATTGTAAATAGGATTTTTTCTTGATATTTCATCTGAAATATCTGATAGTGTATATAAATACTACTGAATTTTTGTGTGTGTCAATCTTACACTCTGCCACTGTCAGGGTTCTCTAGGGAAACAGAATGGACAGGAGATATCTGTAACTACTATGAGATTTTATAAAATTCTCTCAAATGACTGTGGAGATGCACAAGTCCAAATTCCGAAGGGCAGGCTGCAAGTCAGGGGTTCCGATAAAGATCCTTGATGAGTTCCCGGGAGACATTGGCTGTCCAAAGTAGAGATGGAGATTCTCTCTGAATGCTGAAATCACTTCCTCTTTTAAGGCCATAAAATGATTGGATAAAACATCACTCACTGATGATGGTAATCTCTTTGGTTGATTGTAGATATAATCAGCCATCTATGCTATCAACTCACTGATGCTTAAAGTTCACAAATGTCCTTGTATTATAATTAGCCAGGCGCTTGCTTGACCAAACAACTGGGGAGAGTTACCTGGCTGAGTTGACACACCAGCCTAACCATCACAGTCACTATTCTGAATTTATTTACTACCTCCAGGAGCTTTGTTGTGGATCATTCTTTTTTTAAACAAATGTATTCTGACTTCAACCACCACCATCCATTAACTTTGCTTTGTTAAGGTCTCTAATGATCTTCATGTTGTTAAATCTAATGTATAATCCCATCCTTTATCCATTATTGATCTTTTCACAGCATGTGATGAAGCTTAGTAAACCCTCTCTCAAGATATTTCATTTGCTTTGTTTCCTAGACATAATACACTTCTCTTGGTTTCCTTCCTATCTCACTGATCATTCCTTCCTGGGTTCCTTTGAGGTTCGCACTCTCCTTCCTGATTTCTTAATGTCGAAGTGCCCATATTCAGTACTGTTTTTGTCTTCATTTTTGTGCCCTATTTTGTGGACCTAAGACTCATGATTTTTAATGAATTCTAATTGCTTTCAACTCCCAGATTTATTTTCCTCTCTGAAGAAGATTCTGACTGCACTGCAACCATATCCATTCATGTCTATTTTAAGACATGCCAAGAACTTCAGTTTTCAGCATCTGTGTCTCTTAACTGGTGGACTTTCTCTTGTCTCTGTTCCTTCTCTGTCTGCACTTACATTAAGCCAGAACGGTCTGAAAATAAATGTCCTCTCAAAGCCACAACCATTACTGACAGGAGTTGGGACATAAGTACTCCAGCTCTATCATCCTTCAGGTGGAATACTCTGCAGCATGTTTTACAGTGACTGTCAGAATGTCTTAGCAGCATTAATTCTTATTTGTCCACAATATTACCACTTATAGCTCCAATTCTATTAGCCACCTTCCTTCCCACTCTCACTTCCCCATTCCCTTTCCAATGTTTCCCGAATTCTAATGCACTTTCAGAGTCTGTTTCTGAGATAAAAATACATGAAGATACTCTCAACTGCAATCTTAAATATCTAATTACTGACTTCATATATCCATTTGGATGTCTAATAGGCACCTATGATGGTTAGGCTCATGTGTCAACTTTTCCAGGTAGTGGTGCCCGGTTATTTGGTCAAGCAAGCACTGGCCTAGCTGTTACTGTGAGAACATTTTGTGGACTAACGTTATATGATTTTGCTGTCTTTCCCACCCTGCTAGAATGTAAACTCCATGAAGGACTGGATCTCTGCCAATTTCATTGGACATGACCTTGTCTTCTATAGGCTCATAACCTAGCCTATGAACAATGTCTTTTTCTAATGGGAAGTTTCAGTTGTATTTAATTTTATCCAAGTATATGCTTAAGTAATTATTTATAGATGGATAACTGTGAACTTAAAGTGGTGACAAGTAAAACTAATAATATTGCTGGCCAGTATTTGTAATAACCACATAAAAGAAACAATCATTTTTTATGTCATTTGAATCCAAAGCTAGCTATTTAGATAGATATAGATATATCATAGATATAGGCATATAGAATTTCACTTTTGTATAGAAGATATAGTAGATGTTCCTTAAAGAATCTGTTTCTTTATTAAATTAGAATGATTATTATTTGGGAACTGTTTGTAAAAAAATAAAAGTTCCTATTTGAAATGTTACATTGTCAAGAAGATCATTTCCTGAATTTTAAGAGGAAGATTACTGGAAAATTATCATGATTAGTGCAAAGAAAGGATAAATGCAGAACTCCCACTTACTTTTTTAAGGAAATAAAAGGTCAGAAAGCATCTTTTGGAATAAAACTTTGAAATTGGCTACTTTCATAGACATGCCAGTCCATTTCCCCTATTTAAATACTGGATATATTTTTAAATGCTAAATCAATATCTACTGTTTGTTTGGTTTTTTTTGTTTGTTTCTTTGTTTTGCTTGTTGGTGATGTTTTGTTTCTAAGAAATGGAATTGCTTACTTTATTGGAAGGAAAACATAATGATTTTTTAATGAATTTGCAAGTTGACTTAGTAAAACCTTAAAATATAGAGATTATTTAAGGTATTGCTATTTGTGTTATGGAAACAGAAATATTATAATGTGCTCAAATAAAACCCAGTTAAGTTAAATAAACTGGCAAACTATGTAGCTGATTGTATATTGTGTCTTAAGTGGCACCCAATGAGCCATTTGCCCCTATAGGTCTCTATGCTTGACTTCAAAAAAACAAGTTAAACCAAAGCCTCACCTTTAATAATGACTTTCAATCATCTTTCCAACTTCTCATCTAATCTCTGATTCATTTCTAAAGGATCCCCAACATGGATGTCCTCGGCTCTGCGAGAGGACCTCTAGTGACTCAGTGAAACAGATTTCTCGAAGTACAGTGGTGTGGTGAAAGGGATACAGGCTTTGCTTGCACAGAGACTTATGTTCAGTTACCCATATAGATCACTGTGAAATTTGAAGGAAAGTGCAAAAAAACAAAAACAAACCTTAGTAGCTCTAAGTCCGGCCTCTCAGAACCTCACTTTCTTCAACCTCAAATTAAGGCAAAATTGTTCCTTGTACAATATTAGGGAGAATGAAGTACATGTTATATGTGCCTGGCCCACAGAAATTAATCAGTAAAGTGGTAGACATTGGTATTAGTGAAGTGGTAGACATTGGTATTACTTTTTCCTGCATTTCTCTCATATCTCCACTTGTTGTACAACCTAGAATATTTTCCCTTTTTATTATTTAACAAGCCCTAGACCACAGTGTGGATTATTAGAAGTCTACTTCCTATTTCAGATAACCATTTACCTTTTCTAAGGAACTGTTAAGGTCCCACGTCCCATTTATTATATAACACATCACAGTTTCTGAATCTCTTTGAACTATCAAAAAGCATAAAGATGTTAAATTCAATTAGTAACAATTACATGGATCCTGTGAATAATATATTATGGATGAAGGTTATCTTTGTACTTTCCTTAGTAAAGGCTTTCACTAAGTATACTTAAAGGGCAAATATGATCATGAGACATATTATTTATCTTACTAGTTTTTATGCCTTTTATAAGTATTTCATATGCTAACTGCAAATGTTTCGTTTGATGAAAATGGGATCTTTAAAAGACATATACCTATTAACATTGCGTTAGTCTATTTTGAGTTATTAAAAAATGATTTTCTTAAAATTTCAACCATTTTTTCTTCCACATTCATTGCCCATTTGGTGAAAATTAATTAAGCACTGGATTATATACATTGATTGAATTGAGAGGTTTTTTCACATATGCCTCCAGGAAAATGTTGGCTCTGAAATGTATGTCAGATTTTATTTATAACTCTATCCAACTGCAGTTTAGTTTGTGTACACTTATTAACAGCTCACAGATGTGCTTCTCCTTTAGGTGAAAACTACATTCCCTTCATCCATCATTAAAGATTGTTTATCGAGATGCTGCAGATGAATTAATATAAACCTTATCATCCAATGAGACCTAGCAAGATACATTCGCTGAAATGAGTTCTTTAAATTAAGAAGCTTAGTGATGATAAGGAAAGAAACATTAATTCTCTCTTGCCTTAGATTCCACAAAAAAAGAGAAAGAAAATCCATCAAAAAATAAAACAAAACAAGAGTTTTGAAACAAATCATCCCGTAAGAAAATTTTTGTATACAAATAGGTGCACCAGTTGTCAACCATGGAGGCAGTTAGTTTCATGCATGACCCTGGATAATACAATTTATCTTCCTTATGTATTGTCCATGGTGGGACACAATTTCTTTAGTTGATTTTTAATTCTTTTGCAATGTTTGAAATTTGGGTAGCTTTAAGTGCTAATAGTCCATCTGAAGTAACCACAACAAAGAAATCTCTTTAGGTAGGTATAGCTTCAAAACTGGACTTTTATAAAGTGTTCAAATGTCCAAAACAACTACAATGTAGAAACCTTGGTTCCCCAGAGATCTCAAACTGGGATGTATTTTGTTTACAAAGACAGAGGAATAAACATATATATGTTATGATGCATTTGAGACTTCAAAAGGCATTAATGTTAGACTTGTCAAAAGACCAATTCCCCATCCATGTGTGCAAGGGAAGGCAATGTCCTGCTCTGTCAAAATTAACATTCAAAAATTTTAGAATGGGAGAGAGAATCCCAGGGCAAAAAAAAAAAAAATCTTTCAGACACTAGCTTTGTTACTCTTTTACTTGAAAAATGAATGAATGATTTTTTATTTTCTTATTGTTCTTCTCTGAAACTGAAATATACCGGCTTGCTGAAATATGTTATAGACTTCCAGTCAGACTATTCAATTCTATCTCATCCTTATGTTCAGAAGAAAAAAAAAATATTCTGAATTAAATGTGGGAAAGTGTGCAACTTTGCAATGTTTCATTGTAATATTCTGTTTATAATCATATATTACTCTACCATGTAACTTAAAGGAAGGCCCATATAAAATATTTGTAAAAACTTGTTTTCAAATCTCCCTAATACCTTCCCTAGAATAATTTACTGCTTCATTCGAAATCAGATTTAGTTCAGAACTTCTTGGTAACTGAGAGGAAATGAGATGTTTATAAGGTTAACTGGTTCTCAATCTTTATAAAAGGACTTAGTTACAGTCTGGTACTAAAATTTAGAGTGCACATACTAAATAAGTAATTCCTTATACAAGACTTTTAATAAAACCGTAGATTATTCATTAATTGAAAGCATATTTAAGTTTAAATTCTGTTCTGGGGAATAGAATGTGAATATATGCAGTCCTTGTTCTCAAGGAACTAGGAATTTAGTATGGAATACAAAGAGATGGTTTTACAACAAGGTAAGCACAGTGATGCACATGCACAGGTTATTATGGGGGTAGAAAGTAGATGAAGTAAGACAAGCTTCAAGGTGTCCCTGAACTAAGTAAAAAATAGCTTAATAGTTATGGAGGAATGAGGGTTGCCTGCAAGTGCTGGTGGTAAGAGAGGTAAGAAGTAGACTGGCTTGCTGCAAGAGCCTGCATGAGTCAAAGCTAGAAAGAAATCACATTATTTTGACCAGTTGTAAAATGAATTGATCTGGAATTGGTATTTTGTATTTCTTGCCCATTTTTCCCCTGATTGTTTTAATTTGTATTGAATTGTAAGTAATCTTTTCCTGGATATGAAAATAGTCCATTTTGCAACAGGTACTGCTATACATGTTGGTAAATTCCTCTTTCATGTTAAAGTTTCTATTTTAATATAATCAAATTCTTCAGTCTTTTCCTTTATGGATTCTGTTGTCTTATTCAAAAGAGCTTTCCTTTGCCCAAAATAATAATCATGCACTGTCTTCATTATGCATATCAACAAATAGCCAGCGCCACACCCCTGACAAGTGAGTGAGGTCATCCTAAATTAACCAGCCTCCAGCACATCTGCCAGCTGAGTACAGATAGCCACTGGAGTAAGCAGGGAAGATAAGAATGACAGAACTGCCCTGAACAAATTGCTGACTCACAGAATATGATTAAAAAACAGTTGCTGTGGTAGCTCTTTATTTTGGCATAGTTTTGGTGTTACGGGTTTTTGTTTTTGTTTTTTGGTGTTTTTGTTTTTTTTAAATAGCAAACATTAATGGATACAGAATATCTGTATCAGTCTCTTTTATTTTACCAATAACAGAATAGTTGTCACACACCCTTCTTCTAAAATAAACTAAGAATGCTAAATAATGTACCTAAACATATTGCTTGATCCAACTCTAAAAGATTATTTGTATTTCAGAGGTTTGCCTTGTGTAATAAAACATTCTACTTGGGCTTGTAGTTACTGATTCACAGAATTTAACACTGAAAAAGGGCAAGATATATAGTTTAATTTGTGAGCTACTCTTTCCATTACAAAATGAACAAGAAATGCATTCCTCTCACCTGGTTTTAACCTTCCATGTAAAAGAATAAAAATTACATTCTGAGTTTGAAAACCAACCAGGACATATCCATCCAGCTAAGCCAGAATTCAAAGTCATATTCCATTTCCTAAAAAATATAATCATCAACACAAGTATTCAAATAAGCTTGTTTACAAAATATGCTATTTTAACTACCCAAACTGAAAATATTGAAACGATCAAGAAGATTAACAGGCAAATTATTTGAGATAATGTGTTTTCAGGGTATGACATTGAGGATTCTGGAACATTCTAGGCACCAGAGTTTATTTGGTCTACTTTTCCTACCTGCAATTTTACATGTCATAGTCATAGACTTGGACCCAACTGTATATCTGTATTTTTCTTCCCTTAATTAAAATTACACTCTCTAAAAAAACTTGTTGAAAACCTTTATAAATTAATGTAGAGTTAGGGGTAGCAGTTAAATAAAATAGAGAACTATGACATAGCAATATTCCTATGCTTTCATCCAACTGTAAATTATGTTACTGGATAAATGCCTGTGTCTAACCAGTTGTTTAAATATACCTTTGAGTATATTGAAATGTCTAGTGAAGCCAGGTGTGCCAGTTGGCATCTTCTGTGGACTCCAGAAGATCATGTTCTTGGAGCTAATCCATTGCTGTGGGTGTGGATGCTTTGATTAGATTGGATTCAGTTGAAGTCCTTTCATTGGATTGCTTCAGTAATGCCTGAACCAGGATGGGTCTTGGTCTTCTTGCTATAGTCCTATATAAATTGAGGACTAAAAGAAACATGGAGAAAAAGCCACAAAGATGGAGAAGGAACCTACAAGCTCAGAAGAGAACCCAGGAGAGAGGAGCCACAGATGGAGGAGCTAGAAGTGAAGCAACAAGACCAGAAAGAGAAGCAGCTGCTTCCATGTGCCTTGCTACAAAGAATCAGAGTCCAGCATCACTAGCTGCTGACCTTCAGTGAGCCAGCATCTCTGATGATATCTTGATTTGAACATTTTAACAGCCTTGGAACTGCAAGCTTTTAACTTAATAAATTTCCAGTAAAACAGCAAATCCATTTCTGGTAAATTGCTCCAGCAGTTTTGAACAAACTAAAACAGAGATTGGTACCAAGAAAGTGGAGTTCTGCTACTATGCAAATATCAAAAATGGTGGAAGAGTTTTATAAATGAATAAGTAGTAGATTCTGGAAGAATTGTGAGATGGTTGATAGAAAAAGCCTAGAAAGCTTTGAAGAGACTATCGGTAAAAATATGGATGCTAAAGATATTTCTGATGAGGGCTTTGATACGATGACTGTGTCATGGCAAACTGGAAGGAAAGTAATCCTTGCAATAAAGTAGCAAAGAATTTGGCAAAATTAACTCCTGATGTTAGATGGAAAACAGAATTTGAAAGTGATAAACTTAGCTGAGAAGACTTCCAAACTAAATGTGAAAAATGCAGCCTGGCTTCTCCTTGCAATTTATAGAAAGATGCAAGAGGAAAAGGACAAGCTGAGAACCTAACTCCTGGGCACAAAGAAACCAGAAATTTAAGGTTTGGGAAATTCCAAGGTAGAGAAAAATGAGTCCCTAAAGAATAGAGGCCCACATGAGGATTTAACTAAACATGGAACCAGCCGGTCTTTTCAGTGTAAGTCAGGACTATAAATGCAGTTATCCAGGAAGGATTTGTGGAAAGTCTTCCTGTCTGATGGCTTGGACCCCTGTTTACAATATGCTAAACCAACAAGTTTTTGTGAGCTGTGTATGAATGAAACCATTGTCAGCATGAATAAAAAGGACAGGAAAGGGAGAAATTGAAGGAAAATGACTTTAAGGATAAAACCATGGAAGCTGAATTCTGGATGTAAGACATCCTCTCCAACCAAGTGAAGGACCCCACCCATGTGTGCAGAAAGGGTGAGTTTGCCAAGGAATTTGAAGAGGGTGGGCCTTCAGTCCCATTGTTCAGGGAGAGTGCTGCTACCCCAGGCATTAGAGAGGGTGGAGCACATCCCCCCGGGGTTGGGGAGAGCTAGGTTGCCACCCCACTGTTCTGAGGATTGGCAAGAATGTAACTGTCACCTCAGCTTTCTTGGAAGATGAGACCTAAAGTTCAGAGGCCAGCCACATGCTTAATGAGGGTTGGGCGGAGATGATGGCCTTTGGGCAGTTACTTCATATGCTTCAAATACCATATCTGTTACTAACAAATGAAATTTAGTTGTGAGATTTTTCCCTGAATAAAATAGCCCTACTTATTCCATGGCAGTGGGCTGCAAAGATGCTTATGAATAATACTAATAACTTTTACCTCATTCAAGTCCTCTGAATTTTCCTTAATATCTTGGTAAGTATACAGCTAAGATGATATATTTATGTGCAAAGAGTGTGGAAAATATAAATTTGTGTCTTACTAGAAATTTTAAGATATGCTATCAAAAGGCCAGTTTGTGTATGGTTGAAACTAAATATGGTCCCTCTTGAATTTGTGATTTCAAGAACTATTTTATGAGCATAACTGATGCTCAGATTACTCTGAGCACCTTAAAAAAAAAGAAATCATGCTTTAGTTATGGTCCCTTTGCAAACAATAGGCAATCCATCAACATTTAGATAATGACTGAAAGAAAAATAGCAATTCAGAAAAGGACTTACACACACACACAAAGATGAGTAAATCAGACACTATGATCATAGACCAAAGATACCATATAAAAATTGAGTACTACCCATGTGTGTATTAGTGACCTTGTGAACTACTGGAACCCATCTAGATCAATACACTTTAATGTGAATTTACTAATAAAAAAAGTAAAAGTTCCGGACAGACTCTTCTTGGATAAGCAGCTTTAGATTACATGGAAATATAATGGAGACTACTAAGGTTAACCTTCTCTTCTGAGCACATAGATAATTACACTTCCATTACCCATGCATTGAAGCTGGGCTATGTAGCTATTTATAACCAAAAGGTGGTAAACAAAAATAACATGTGTCACTTTCAGGGCAAACCATTTCATTTCAGTGAGAAATCCTCAAGTGCTCTTTTTCCTTACTTCATTACAGGTTTCCCATGATCTAGATGGTACAGCTGCATGATGGTGGAGATTCTGTTAGTTTGTATTGCTTAGTGATATGATACAGAGTATTCGCCTATACCCACAAAGTATTTTGTTGAGAAGCAAATCTTTATTGTTTTAAGTCTGCGAGATTATCACAGCATAACCTAAACTATCCATATTAATATCACAAATTCTCAATTACCAAATGTACTTAAAGTGCCCAAATGTATTAATGAACTTGACAAGGAAGAAAGCTTTCAGAAATCCAATGTACTTTGATTTCACCTTTCTGAGGCTACACTGTCTGAAGTTTCATATTCTAAAATAAAGTCTCTTCTTGAAAACAAAGTGACTCAATGTCTATGTAAGTCTTTAATTAACCTGATATTTAAAAGATGCAGTAGAGAAGTTAATACAGACAATGGGCATAGACTAAAGAAGCTACCCCCGGGAGGTACAAAAATTGGTTGCTAGTAGAGGTGACCTTTAACTAACAGGCGAATAGAACAGCACTGGTCACCTTAGGGATTTAATGTGGTTGTTTAAGAAAAGAGATTGCCTGTTGAGGTGGCCTCTGGTAGCTCTTGCTGTATTTATGCTGTCAGCAATTCAGTCAGTGCTATGACTTTATATTCCAGAAAGGTAGACCAGAATAAAATGAACTACTGTAGGTTTTACTAAGGAAAATTAGAAAATGCACTTGTCAGTAGTTTAAAAGTTCAGACTGAAAGGAACTTTCTTTATTCACAAATTTGAAATCTTTGATCCAAAGAGTATCTTCTCCAAGGCCAGGGGCAGATCCAAGATAAAAACCCAGGCCACCAAATTCCCAGGCCAAAGTACTTCCATAGATTTGTGGAACAATGAGAAGTATCTACAAGTTTTGCTTTTAAAAATTCAGAATCATAAAATTTCTGGCCTTAATTTGTGTAATTTGTGCCTGTTAAAATCATTATTCTTAGTCCCTTAGGAAACTAGACATATGGGGGATAAAACTGACCTGGCAATAGATAGTTATTTTCCTCTACCACCAACAGCTTAACCAACACTGAAAAAACTCATCCTTCTATATTAATATATCAGGCTGGAGACTCTTGAGGAAATGGCAAAACATTAGGGCAAAGGGGAATGGCAAACGAAAATGCAAGTCTAAAATTGTCTAACTCCCATACATCCTTCAGATCGCAGGTCAAATCAGTGTTTCCTCAGAGACTTCTTCCCTGATTCTCCGCAGTATACAAAACTGTGTGCTTTGTTTAATGCTCTGCATCAGCATCTTGAAATTCATGTATCTGTTTAAATAAGCAGTCGTCATTTGCATTTTCCACTGGGCCCTGGAAATTACATAGTTGGTCCTGATTACATTAATTCCTTCTAATGTTTGCTCTCACACACCCTGTTCTCTCTTTCATAGTATGACTGTATGTAATTTTGTAAGTATATTTTGTTCTTTCCACTTTAATAGTATAAATTAAGAAATGTATTTTATCTTTTTTGCCGTGTTTATCCATAGTGCTTGATGGAGTTGCTGGTTCAAAACATGTTCATTAACACTATGATGAGTGGGTAGATGAATAAACCAATGAATTAATTAATTTCAGTAAATAAATGATTGAAAGAAACCCAGGGAAAACTTTGGCTAATAACAGAATGGTGTGAAGCCTACATGAACTGGAGTTTCGGGGAGTACAGGAAAAAAGAAGCTAGATATATAGAGTGCAGTGAGCTCTGAAAGCCTCCTGAATCCAAGCAAAGAATTTGATACTTGTCACATAAGGATATACAGTGTTATCATGGGCTTTGGAGGAGCAAAATGATGTCATGTTTAGAGCCTGTGTTTTCAAGTTGAATTTTACATCATTGAATATTTTATTCAAGTTGCTTCCATAACAGGAATAAAACGCCAGGGCACATTTTAATGTATCATAACAAACTTTTATTTGCCATCAACTATTTCATATGTTTTACTTCCTTTAATCTTCAAATTAAGATTTGAAATTAAGGATCCAAAAATTGAAGTATTTTCCCCAAGGTATCACATCAGAAAAAGAAGTTGTGGGATTTGGAAACAATTTTCTTTGACTAAAATTTAAAATCTTCCTACTATTTAGAGATGATTCCCTGGCTTAAGTGATTTTTTATTTTATTTTATTTTTAAAGAAGCTTTTGATTACATAAATGATACATCAAAATGTAGTGGGATTCCCATATATACCTTCCCATCCCCCTCCCACACTTTTTCCCACCAACAACATATTTCACCACTGTGGTATATTTGCTACAATTTGATGAACACATATTGAAGCACTACTACCAACTTTGGTCAATAGTTTACGTCAGAGTTTACACTTTACATGGTACCTTTTTATAAGTTTTGACAAAATGTATAATGGCCTGTATCCATCATTGCAATGCCATTTAGAACAATTTCAATGTCCCAAAAATATTCCATCTTATACGATTCTTCCCTCTGTCTCTGCTCAGAACCTCTGGTGGACTTCTGCCTTTATATCAATGTTATAAGTTCTTCCATTGCTATAATAATAATGTCTATTTTAGTCCATAGTTGCATTCTTCCCTGATGTTTGTTCATTTCTCAATCTTGAGGATTTGGGTATGATGATGCCCACTGTGTTTCTATTGAAAGAGGGCTTAGGTCCCATGGGGCAAATGAGTAGTACGGTCTTGCTTGCAGTTGTAGATATTCTTTGTCTTTTGGGATGGACATTGTCCATTATTATCTAAAAAGATGTCCTGGGGAAGTTCAATGAACTGGAGAATAGGTGCTGCCAATCTGCTGAAATTCAGGGTACAACTAGCATATGACCAAAGATTTAATTTTCTGGGACATATTTCTAATGGATAAACTACTAATTATAGGTTCAAATAAATGGTGCAGAAGAGCCAGGGGTAGGGAAATTGCAAATGAGTCTAACTCTCTTACATTGAGGAACATATATTCCAAGGTAAGGCCCACTGACAAGGTGCCAAATTCCTGAGATTGTCTGCCCTGGCTACGTCTGAGACGTCTCCAGAACCCTCAGGAGCCCCCTTGCTTGAGGCACTGCCTACTGTGGCAGTCAATGAGATTCTCCTGAGAGTACACAAGTGTAATCTCTGCAATGGCCTCCCAAAATACTCTGAAATCTCTTAGCCATAAAAACTCATTTGCATTCAATATTTTCCCCTTTGGGTCTAAGTCTTTCTCCAAATGCATTGTGAGTTAGAGCTTGGTGTTAATCCCCGGGTGACAGGGAGCTTCATCACTGGTGGTCACATAGGATGCCTGGATAAGGCAATGAGTTTATAAACTGAGTTTCACTTAGAGTGAGGCCACATTCAAGCTACAAGGAGGTTCTCAGGAGGTAACTGTTAGGCAATAGTAATTTCTTTTTAATTGAATATTTATCTACTTTTTATATACCAACTCTATGATGAGTGCAAGAAAATTAGATAGATAGAATATATGTAGTGTCAGCTACATGTTCTACCAAGAACATTTTCCAGATAAATTAATCTCAATGTGCTTAACGCATGTCTTTAGAAATCTTCACTTTCTGTCAGTCCTGGAAGAAGGCCATAAATGTTGAGACTAGTTTTCAGTCAAAGATATTCTAATTAAAAATGTAATAATTTATTTTCAGTGAAAACTGAAAGAAGAGAAAGTAAAAGATTTATGGCCAGAGCAATGCACAGAAACTATCTTTCTTAAATATTGCAATATTTCAAGTTACAGGACCACCAGTTAAGGAAAACAAGGCATAAAAACAGTTTATTTGACTATAATTTCATCAGGTTAAATAATAATTAGTAATAAAATGTTTAAATGGCATCACATGAGATAGCTCTTGGCAATAGCGTCTGAGTAAATGTACATGTTTACATTTATACAAAAGACTATTCTCAATGATAACTCTGTATATCATTATTATTGCTATAATAAACATTGACTGAATACTTACTATACTGTCTTCTCTCTGTTTAGATACTAGTTTTGGTCATGATGCACAAATGCAATAAAAACAGGAAATTACCTGGATCCCTTTTGTGAATAGGAAATCAATGTGATGTGTAAGTTGGATGAATAATCTGTTTCCCTTACATAAAGAAGGTAAGATCTCATTTCATTTAATACATCAAATTAACACATTTTGTACACCAAAATAAGTCCAGCCTGAGTAAAGGGTTAAATATCAAAAGTAAAATATGAAATTACTGGGTTTAATATGTGTTTGGGTATCATACTATATGGAATTTTATTTTGGTTCCACTACTTAGCCGTGTGATATTGAATAACATACTTTACTTCTCTCTGTCTAATCCCTTAATTTGTAAAATAGAGAGAATATCATTTATTTTACAATGTAGTTTTGAAGAATTACATGATATAATGCAGGTAAAATTATTAGTACTTTACATAGGCACATAATAAGGGTACAGTAGTGTTGATATTACTGTTAGGGAAAATTAATTTCATTTTCTCTCATAGATCATTTTGTCAGTTGGAATGCAACACATTCTAATGGAAATACTAGACAAAAGAAACACCACTGAATTTGAATTTGAAATTTGATAATATATATCTAAATAAATCTCAAGAAAAAAATCGAATTTTTTAATGATATTTATGCATGCATGACAGTTCTCCCCCATTTTATTGTGATAAAATTTATATATTCAGACAATCACAGGTATTAAGTGCACAATTTGATGAGTTTTGAAAAATATGTAAACATACATAACCAACATCTCAGAGAAGGTATGAAACTTTCATCATCCCAAAAAGATTCATCATAGCTTTTTCCTGTCAATCTCTACCTTCCATACAGAAGTCCTGTTCTGATGCCTATCACAATGACTAAGTTTGCCTGTTCCTGACCTTCATATAAATGGAAACATATTGTATGTATTCTTTTCTGCCTGACTTCTTTTTCTCGTTAATCAGTAGCTCATTCTTTTTAATGCTTAGTAGTATTCCGTTCTACAGATACACCACGTTTTGTTTATCCATTCCCCTATTAATAGACATTTTTCCCCAGGTTCTTTCCTTTGACTTCCTTAAACATATTTACACTAGACTTTTTAAAGTCCTTTCTTCTAATACAAACATCTGAGTCATCTCAGAATTTATTTATATTGATGACTATCTTTCTTTTTTATGTGTCATATTTTCCTGCTTCTTCACACACATTAATTTTTTATTGTATACTGGGACAATGCAGATAACAACTTTGGGCATCTAAGCTATATTTTCTTCATTTAATGAATATAGTGTTTTAGTCTCACAAGCACTTTTATTCCTAGCAGGTTGTTTCCATCCTTTCAGAATTGTTTTTTTTTTTTCCCCCTAGAATTTTATTTAGGAAATTTTGAAACAAACAGAAAGCTTTAATGAACTGTACTGTGAAAATGCATATGATGTAATTTCTAAAATTCTTAGTATGTTTAATATTTGTTTTATTACACAGCTATTCAAATGTCCATCCATCCATCGTTCCTCTTTTTTAATGCATTTCCAAGTAAGGTGCAAACATCAATACACTTCATACCTTAAAAGTTTAGCATGCTATGCTGTTTTATTCTTCATTAATTTGGGACTCTGTTGATTTCGTCTTTAGTCCTGACGGCATAGCCCCTACTCTAGTATGTGCTCTTTACTCTCAAGGTATGGATTTTCTATAGCCTCAGTTAAATACATGAGGCTCTCAACCAGATTGCTGTGGCTGAGCTATCTCTTTAGTTTCTCCCAGCACCTCGTACCTGTGACGTCACTCTTCAAGTCTCAGCCACACAAATGGCACTCTCAGCTAGGCCTCCTGGTTTCGGGCAAGTATATGTTGTAATCTCTAATGCAGACTTCTGAGGCTCCCTCTTACTTGGCTCCCTTCTCTCTGTACCATGCTCTACAAATCTAGAATAACACTATCTGAAAGAGCTTTCTTTGATGATGAAAATGTTGTATAATACTGTCCAATATAGAACCTATATAAGTTTTAACTTAAAGCCACATGTGCCTATTGAGCACTAGAAATGTGGATTGTGTAAATCCAGGACTGGATATATAATTGTATTTAACTTTAATTTACAGTTGAATTACCACATGTGGCTAATGGCTACCAAATTGGACAATGCAGGTCTACAAAATGCCCCCAAGGAGAGAGCAGGCAATTGTGGGACTAAATTTCTATATTTGCCTCTCTCAAAAATCATTTTTGGGAGAAGCGGCCTTAGCCCAATGGATAGGGCATCCGCCTACCACATGAGAGGTCCGCGGTTCAAACCCTTGGCCTCCTTGACCCGTGTGTAGCTGGCACATGCGCAGTGCTAATGCGTGCAAGTAGTGCCGTGCCACGCAAGGGTGTCCCCCGTGTAGGGGAGCCCCACACACAAGGACGGCGCCCCACAAGGAGAGCCGCCCAGCGCGATAAGAAAGTGCAGCCTGCCCAAGAATGGCACTGCACGCATGGAGAGCTGACACAACAAGATGACGCAACGAAAAGAAACACAGATTCCCGGTGCCGCTGATAAGGATAGAAGTGGTCACAAAAGAACACACAGCAAATAGACAGGGAGAGCAGACAACTGGGGTGGGTGAGGGGAGGGGGAAAGGGGAGAGAAATAAATTAAAAAATTAAAATCTTTTTGGGTGACCTATTGTTCAATGCCAGAAAACAGTTGCTTCATATATTTTCTCCAGCTTTATAGCTATTTTTCAACTGGGAAAAGGTAAATTTAATATCAGTTATTCCATTATGCCCACAGTACTCTATTGTCATTTGTTTAACTAAAAATATGAATTAATTCTGCTAAATATACAATTCTGATTGCCTGGTAAAATCATTGGTAGAAAAGGAATGGAATTTCCACATTAGAACTAGGCCAGACCAGATACATTTACATTTACATTTACATTTATATTTACGTTCCTATGGCTTATATTGTTTGGCCTTTCATATAGTGCATTCTGTATCTTGTATAAGGTATAAGCAAGGCAAGAATCTTATACTTTTTTTTTAGCTCCAACTTAACTTGAAAAGTTATTTCACAAAATGGGATTTTAAAAAGTTGTTTTTATTGCACACACATAACAAAAGAGGAATAAATAAAATAAGGCAAATTGTTGAATAATCATTTGTCTTCAAAAATTAGGATGAAAACAAGCAGTCCAGCTTGAAGGTGGTTACATGGGCTTCCTTTGTGGTATCTTATGAGACTATAAGGAACTTGAGGGCAAGCTTTTTATCTCTGTGTCCCTAGTCCCTAGCAGCACTTAGTACTTGGTGTAGAGTAGACATCAATAAATAAATGCTAAATGAACAAATAAAGGAAGCACTTCTTTTACCTGTGGTTCAAAGTAGACAGGTAAAGGAGGAGTAGAAAGTTTTAACTTAAAGCCATATTTTTTTCTTGGATTTGTGAGAATGGAAGAAAAATCCAAAACACCTTGCCAGTGAAGATGGATTACAGGAATCAAAGAAAGGAGTAATTGTTTTCTGCATTGATTGCTCAAACTTGGGCCTGTTATGGTCTTGACCTTCAACAGACTCATAAAATCTCATGCAGAGAATGCGTTATCTCATGCATAGAATCATAAAGATGTATGTTGCTTTCACTTTGAGATCTAGCCTTCCCTATAAATTTTCACTTTTTAAAACAAGAACAGGGTGTATGTGCCAGATAAAGCTGTGTAAGCAGTACTTTATTCTTTTTCCACATGTTTGTGTTCTATTTACTCAGTAAGTTTGTCATTTGTACAATGACCTAAACCCAGAGTGCATGGATAGCATTAATAAAACATTCTATCAATTTTCCAGTTAATTTTTCTACTTAGTTTTCTTGCCATTGCACATTTTGCTTAATTCAATTGGATGCTTACTTTCTTCCTTAGACCTTCACAAAATGATTGAGAGTCCCTCCAAAGTGTAAGTAATACCACAACAACAACAAAAAATGAATAAAGACTCAATTGTGTATTTTTTATACTTTTTTATTAGAGAAGTTGTGGGTTTACAGAGAAATCATGCATAAAATATAGGATTCTCTTATACTATCCCACCACCAACACCTTGCATTAGTGTGGATCATTTGTTAGAATTGATGAGAGAGCATTTTTATAATTGTACTAATAAAGTTCATGGTTTAATTTAGGTTTTGCTGTTCTTTTAGTATAGTTCCATATATTTCCTTTTTTAATTTTATTGTTATAATCTAAAATTTCCCCTTTTAATCATATTCAGATATATATTTCAGTGCTGTTAATTACATTCAAAATGTTGTGCTACCATCACTTCTATTCATTACCAACGTTCCAATAGGAACCCTATACATTTTAAGCCTTAACTTCCCATTCCCTGTTCCAACCCTGTCCCCTGGTAACCTATATTCTAGATTCTGACACCGAGTTTGTTTATTCTAATTATTTCAAATAGTGAGATCACACAATATTTGTCCTTTTGTTTTTGGCTTATTTCACTCAACATGAAGCCTTCAAGGTTTACCCGTGTCATACATATCAGGACTTCATTTGTTTTTTTATGTTCGCTCCTGAGATGACTCCCTCATCTGTTTGTTCACTGTTTTTGCTTGTTTTTTTGTTCTCATCTACTGGCTGCTGGTTTGTTTTTTCTTTAGGAGGCACGAGGAATCGAACCCCAGACCTCCCATGTGGGAGGCAGGCACTTAACTGCTTGAGACACATCCACTCCCAGACTCTATTCCTTCTTCCAGCTAAATAACATTCCATTGTATATATATACCATATTTTATCTATCCACTCATCAGTTGACGGACACACTTGGGTTACTTACATCTTTTGGCAGTTGTGAATAATGTGCTGTGAATATCAGTGCATAATTATCTGTTCAAGCCCCTGCTATCAGTTCTTTTTGGTATACTCTGCAATTGGAGATCATATGGAAGTTCTATACTTAGCTCTCTGAAGAACCTCCAAACTGTGTTGCATAATAGCTGTACCATTTTACATTCCCACTAGCAATGAGTGAGCATTCCTATTTCTTCTCATCCTCTCCAATACTTGTTGTTTTCTATTTTTTTTAAATAGCAGTCATTCTATTGGGTATGAAATAGTGTTTCATTGCTGTTTTGATTTACATTTCCCTGACAGCTAATGAACTTGAACATCTTTCCATGTGTTTTCTGGCCATGTGGATATCTTCTTTAGAAAGATACATGTTCAAGAATTTTGCCCATTTTTAAATTGGGCTGTTTGTCTTTGTGTTATGTTGGAGGATTTCTTTATATGTACTGAATATTAATCCTTTATGATATATGTGATTTCCAAATATTGTCTCGCATTGTGTGCATTGTCTTTTTAGTTTCCTTTGAAGAACAACCATTTTTAATTTTTATGAGGCTCCATTTATCTAGTTTTTTCTTTTGTTTCTTGTGCTTTGCATGTAAGGGCTAAGAAAACATTGGCTACTATAGGTCCTGAAGAGGCTTCCCTACATTTTATGCTGTGAGTTTGGTAGTTCTAGAATTATCCATTAAACTCCATTTAGAGTTGAATTTTATATATGGGATGAGGTAGGGGTCCTCTTTTCTTTCTTATTAATTTCTTTTTTTCTTTTTTTTTTCTTTTTGCAAATGGACATTCAGTTTTCCCAGCTCCACTTGTTGAAATTATTCTTTCCAATTGACTAGTCTTTGCCACCTTATAAAAAATCAGTTGTCCATAAATCTGAGGGTTGATTTCTGAGCTCTCAATTCTATTCCATTGGTCTGTATATCTCTTTTTTTTTTTAATTTTTATTGTCTTCTTTTAAAGTTAATAGATCACACAAAATGTTACATTAAAAAACGTAAGAGGTTCCCATATACCTCACTTCGCACCCCTCTACCCCCATCATATTTTATTGTATTTTTTACGCTTTTCTAATTAAAGTTAATAGATTACGGAGAACGTTACACTTAAAAAAACATAAAAATCATAAGAGGTTCCCCATATACTCCACTCCCCATCCCCCAACCCCCCCACCCCATCATTTTTGTAAATTGTATTTTTTTAAAGATATATATATATATCTTTTTACGAGTACCGTGTTCTTTTCACTGTTGTGGCTTTGTAGTAAGTGTTAAGAGGGGGAAGTGTGAATCCTCCAACTTCATTCTTCTTTTTTTTAAGATGGCATTAGCCATTTGGGACCACTTACCTTTTCATATAAAGTTAGATGACTGTATTTTCTATTTCTGCAAAGAAGACTGTTGGAATTTTGATTGATATTGCTTTGAATCTATAAATTGCTTTGAGTAGTTTTGCTGTCTTAAAGATATTTAGTCTTCTTAGACATGGCAATGGAATACCTTTCCATTTTTTAGGTCTTTAATTTCTTTTATAGTGCTTTTTAGTTATCTGTGTACAAGTCCTTTACATCCTTGGTGAGATTTATTTCTTGATATTTGATTCTTTTAGCTGGTTTTATGAATGAATTTTTTTTTCTTGATTTCTTCTTCTGATTGTTCATCATTTGTGCATAAAATCGCTGGAAATTTTTGCATGTTAATCCTGTACCCTGCCACTTTGCCAAACACATTTATTAGCTCTAGGAGCTTTGCTGTGGATTCTTCAGGATTTTCTGTGTATATGATTATATCATCTCCAAATAAGGGAAGTCTTACTTCTTCCTTTCCAATTTGGGGGTGTTATATTTTTCTACCTGTGTAATTGCTCTGGCAGGAACTTCCTGTAAAATATTGAACAACAGTGGTGATAGTGGGTATTGTTTTTTTCCTGATCTTTGAGGAAAAGCTTTCAGTCTTTCACCATTAATTAGGATGTTAGATGTGGCCTTTTCATATATGCCCTCTATTTTGTTGAGTATGTTTCCCTCTATTCCCAGTGTTACAAGTGTTTCTATCAAGAAAGGGTGCTGTAATTTGACCAATTCCTTTTCTGTATCAATTGAGATGATCACATACTTTTTTCCTTTCATTCTGTGTGTTACATTAACTGATTTCTTATGTTGAAGCAACCTTGCATACTGGGGATAAATTCCACCAGATCACAGTGTATAATTATTTTAATATGTTGTTGGATTTGGTTTGTTAGTGTTTTGTTTAGGATTTTTGCATCTATGGTCTGCAGTTTTCTTTTCTTTTGGTATCTTTATCCGACTTTGGTAAAAGGGTGATGTTGGCCTTGTAGAATGAGCTGGGGAGTGTTCCCTCCTTTTCAGTTTTTTGGAAGACTGTGTAGAATTGGAGTTAAGTCGTATTGGAATGTCTGGTAGAATTCCCCTGTGAAACCATCTAGTTCTGGGGTTTTCTTTGTTGGAAAGTTTCTAATTAATGATTGAATCTCCTTACCAGTAATTTTTTTTGAGATACTCTATATCTTCCTGAGTCAATATAGACAGTTTGTGTGTTTGTAAGAATTTGTCCATTTCCCCTAGGTTATCTAATTTATTGGCATAGAGGTGTTTATAGTATCCATTTATGGTCCACTTTATTTCATTGGGGTCATTGGTAATGTCTCCTTTTCCATTTCTGATTTTAGTTACTTATATCTTCTCTCTTTTTTTTTGGTCAGTATAGCTAAGTTTGCCTATTATTTTGATATTTTCAAAGAATCAACTTTTGTTTTTGTTTATTCTTTCTATTGATTTTATTTTTATTGCATTTATCTCCACTCTAATCTTTGTTATTCCTTCTTTTGGCTGACTCTGAATTTAGTTTGCTTTTCTTTTTCTAGTTCTTCAAAATTTAAAAGTTAAGTTGGGCTTGAACTTTTTTTTTTCTTTTTTAAATGTAAGCAGTTAGAGCTATAAACTTCCTTTCTAAGTACTGCCTTTGCTGAATCCTTTAAGTTTTGGTATATTGTATTTCCATTTTCATTTTCATTTGCCTCAGAATATTTCCTAATTTTGTTTCTGATTTTCTCATTAGCCTATTGGTTGTTTAATAGTATGTTGTTTAATTTTCACATATTTGTGCATTTTCCATTTCTCTTTCTGTTATTCATTTCTAGTTTCATTCCATTATGGTAAGAGAATATTCATTAAATAATGTTGATTTTTTAAAATTTATTGAGACTACATATGTCTTTAAATTCTCGTTGGTTCAGTGTATCATCCAAGCCCTGTACTTGCTCATTGATCTTCTGACTAGATGTTATATCCATTATTAAGAGTCATACGTTAAAGTCTTCTACTGTGAATGTAGAATCAGCATTTTCTCCCTTCAAATCTGTCAGTATTTGCATCGTATATTTTGGGGTTCTGGTGTTAAGGGCATATATATTTGTAACTTTTACATCTTTTGTCAAATTATCCCCTTTATCAGTATATAATGACCATCTTTGTCCCTCAAAACTGTTTTTTGGTTAAAGTCTATTTTTTCCCATATTAGTATAGCTAATCCAACTTTCTTTTGGTTCCAACTTGCATGATATATGTATTTTTATATCCTTTCACTTTCCATCTACTGGTATCTTTGACTTTAAGGTGAGTCTTTTGCAGACAGCATATAGTTGGGCCATGTTTTTTTATCCACTCTTCCAATCTCTGCCTTTTGACTGGAGTGTTTAATCAATTTATATTTAAAGTCACTATGAATAATATGGTCTCTCTTCTGCCATGTTAATATTTAGCATTTATCATTCATATGCCATATTCCTCCCTCACTTCCATTAAAGCTTACTTTTATATTTATTTTCTTTCTTATGTTGTACCATATTGAGTGCCTTCTCATTTCTACCTGGATGTATTTTTCATCTGTTTTCCTTATGACTACAGTTGTGTTAAAATTTAACATCCTAAGTATATAACAATTATATTAATTTGGATACCAACTTAACTTCAATAGTACGCACATGTACATTTCCTACCCCACTCTGAATCGCCACTATTTTTTTGTACATGTTACCACTTACATCTTTGTACATTATATGTCCTGAAACCTATATTTATCATTATTTTTTATGCTTTTGAATTTTTACACTTATAGGGAAGTTAAGTTACATACCAAACAATACAATAGAATAACACTGCCATTTATAATTACCCAAATGGTTACTGTTACTGCAAGTCTTTATTTCTTTATGCAGCTTTCTATTATCCTTTCACTTTGGTCTGAAGAATTCCCTTTAATATGGCTTATAGGGCAGGTCTAGTAGTGATGTACTCCCTCAACTTTTGTTATCTAAGAATGTCTTAGTCCCTCCCTCATTTTTTTAACAAATCAATTTAATTAATACATATTAATAAAGCATAAATCCACTCAAAGTGTGTAATCAATGGTATTCAGTATAATCACATAGTTGTGCATTAATCACTCCAATCATTTTAGAACATTTTCATTATTCCAGTAATAATAATAATAATACTAAAAACCAAAATCCAGTCAACCAACCAAAGAAAACTCCTAACCTCTCAATCTCTCTATGCTTCCCCTACTGTAAATAGCTGCTATTCTGTTTCCTACTCTCTAGTTTATTTAATTTATATTTTATAAACAGGTTTATATATTCAATACAACCCAAATTAATACTTTACATGAAGATCACTATGGTATACAGTCCCATGTTACATTCTTTTTAGCTTTCCTTCTTATAATATAAATGTCTTTAGGCTTTCCCTTTCTATAACTGTCATACCCATATAATAACTCTTCTAGTCACAAGCAGCATGATGTGCTCTCACCATTTCCATTCATTTCCAAAGATTTACGAATAACATTTTAACCAATTCTGCACAGATTAACTATTAGCTTTCCATTATCTACCATTGTTCTATTTTCTGTGACCTTTATTCGAATTTTATATTTATATTTATATAATAATTCATTTTGTATTAATGCAATAGTACAGTGTTTGTCCTTTTGAGCCTGGTTTCCTTCACTCAACATAATGTCTTCCAGGATCTTCCATGTTGTCATATGCTTCACAGCTTCATTTCTTTTTACTGCTGCATAATATTCCATCATGCATATATACCATAAATTGTTTATCCATTCATCTGTTCATGGACAGCTGGGCTGTTTCCAATCTTTGGCAAAGTGAATAACAGCACTATGAATGTTGGTGTGTAGATGACTATTATCAATGCTCTCAGTTCTTCTGGATATATACCTTGTAATGGCATTGCCAGGTCACATGGCAAGTCTATATTCAACTTCCTTAAGAACTGCTAAACAGTCCTCCACAGCAGCTGTACCATTCTACTTTCTACCAACAGTGAATAAGCTCTCTTATCTCTCCACATCCTCACCAACATTTGCAGTTTTCTGACTTTTTAATAGCAGTCAGTGTAATAGGTGTGGAATGATATCTCATTGCAGTTTTGATTTGCATTTGAAAATCAAATGCAACATTTTTCATGTGTTTCTTCACCATTTGTATTTCTTCTTTGGACAATTGTCTTTTCAAGCATTTTGCCCTTTTTTCAATTTTATTTTTATTTCTTTTTTAAATACATTTTTTTATTTTTAAAGAAGTTTTAGCTTCCATAAATTTCATATAAAAAATATAGGGAATTCCCATATACCCCCACCTTCCCTCTCCACACTTGCCACCATTAGCAACATCTTTCATTATTGTAGCACCTTTTTTTTAACAATTGATGAATACATATTGAAGCATTGCTACTAACCATGGTTTATAGTTTACATTATAGCTTGTTCTTTGCACTGCACAATTTTATAGGCTTTGACAAAATGTATAATGGCCTGTATCTGTCATTGCAATGTTGGGCAGGACAATTCCAATGTGCGCAAAGTACCCCGTGTTACACTTATTTTTCTCTCTTCCTCTCCTCAGAATCTCTGGTGGCCACTGCCTTTATATAGGTGATACAAGTTCTTCCATTGCTAGAATAATCTTAAGTCTACTTAAGTCCATAGTTGCATATCCCCCTTAAGATTGTTCATTCCTCATTCTTGAGGATATGGTGATAGTGATGCCAACTCTTTTTCTGATTGAGAGGGGATTAGGTCCCACGGGACAGATGGATGAAACTCTCTTGCTTGCAGTTGTAGAGATCTCTGTTTTTGGTATGGTCAACATCCATCATCATCCTTTTCTTTCAGCAACAGTTTGTAGTTTTGGTGTATAACTCCTTTACATCCTTGGTGAAATTGATTCCTACATATTTGATTATTTTAGTTAATATTGTAAATAGAATAGTTTCCAGATTTCCTCATCAGATTGTTAATTGCTGGTCTATAGAAACACCACCGATTTTCGTGTGTTGATCTTGTTCCCTGCATTTGCTGAATTCATACATTAGCTCAATTAGCTTTCTTGTGGATTCTTTGAAATTTTCTACATGTAAGATCATATTCTCTGCAAATATGGATAGTTTTATTTCTTTCTTCTCAATTTGGATGTTTTTTTATTTCTTTTCTTGACAAATTTCCCAGGCTAGAACCTGCAGGGCAGTATTATATGGCAACAGTGAAAGCAGGCATCCTTGTTTAATTTCTTTTCCTAGAATGAAAATTCTTGTCTTTCACCATTGAGTATGATGTTAACAGGGGCTTTTCATACATACCCCTGATCATATTGATGATTTTCCCTTTTATTCTTATTTTGTCTGTGTGTTTCTATCAAGAAGGGCAATGGAATTTGTCAAATGCCTTTTCTGTGTCAATTGAGATGATCATGATTTATTTTCTTAGTTCTATTAGATAGTGTTTACATTGATTTTCTTATGTTGAACCCTTGCATTCCTGAAATAAATCCCACTTAGTCTTGGTATATGATTCTTTTAATGTGCTGTGATTAGGTTTGCTAGTTTTGTGTTAAGGATTTTTGCATGTATATTCATAAAGGATATTGTTCTAAAATTTTATTTTTTTGTGATATCTTTTCGGACTTTGGTATTTGATTCATGCTGGCTTCACAAAATAAGTTAGGAAGTGTTCTTTCCTTTTCAATTTTTAGATTTTAAATGGATTGGTATTAATTTTTCTTTGAACATTTGGTAAAATATATCAGTGAAGCCATCTGGTCTTGGATCCTTTATTAGGAGATTTTTATTACTAATTTAATATTTTTACATTTTATTAGTATTTTGAGTTATTCTACTAATTTTTTAGTCAACCTAGGTGGTTTTTTTGTTTCTAGGAATTTTTCCTTTTCATCTAAGTTACCTAATTTGTTGGTGTACTATTGTTTGTAGCATCCTTTTATAATCCTTTCTGTTTCTGTCCATTGATAGTGATGTCCCCTTTCTAGTCTGAGTTTTGTTATTTGCATCCTCTTTCTTTTCTTTGTTAGTATACTAAAGTTCTGTCAATTTTGTTGATCTTAACAGGGAACTAATGTTTTGGTTTTATTGATTTCCTCTATTGTTTTTCTATTCTCTAATTCATTTATCCATGTTCTAATCACTACTTTTTTCTTGCCTCTGCTCACATTGCTTTACTTTTCTCTTCCTATTTCTCCCAGCTCTGAGGTTAGGTTTTTGCTTTGAGTTATTTCTTCTTTTATTTTGAAATAAGTTTAAACTTACATGACAGTTGCAAAAGTAATATAACCCCATACAAAGAACTCCCAAACACCTGTAGCCCCCCAGATAACAATATCCACCAATTTTCACATTTTGTAAACTTTTCCCAATCATTTTTTGTCTGTCACTCTATCTCTCTATCTACCTACCTACCTACCTACCTACCTATCTATCTATCTATCTATCTATCTATCTATCTATCTATCTATCTATCTTCTATTTCTCTATTTGTCTATCAATCTGTTTAAAATCTTCTGATCATTTAAGAGCAGTTTACAAACATCATTCACATAGTACGCCAGGTGCATTTTCTATGAACAAGGATAATCACTTATGTGCAATTATAGAGTTCAAGAAATTTGGCATTGATATAAAACTTGTATTCTATATTCCAATTTTATATGCCCAAATAATGCCTTTTTGAGTATCTTCTCTTCCATCTTTAGATCCCATCCAATGTCTTATATTGCACTTAGTTGTAATTTTCTCTTTACCTTCTCTTTATTTCTACTTTTTCAATTGAGGAAACATATATACAACATAAATTTTCCCATGCCAACACTCCCCAAGCCTACCATTCAGTGGGATTAATCACATTCACAATGTTGCAGTACCCTCACCATTACTCATTACTATAACTTTCCCTTTACCCCAAACAGAAACCCTACACCCATTTTACATTTACTCTCCATTGTCCCTACCTCCATTCCTGCTAATCTGTACTATACAGTCTCTATTAATGGCATAATCTCTGATATTATCTTTGTGGTTACCATGGTGCTTAAATTTAACATCCTAAATTTTTAACAATTTCTTTTGCCTTGATACCAATGTAACAACTTCAACAGCATACGTAAACTATGTTCCTATATCCTTCTATTACCCCATTTTTATGTAGTCCATATCAAAACTTACCTATTTGCATATTATGAGGTCCAAGATATTACTTTTTGAGGCCTCTTACTATTGCAAATAAATTTGGTTATTGAATTTTCGATTTCTGCAAATGATTGTTGGGATTTTTATTGGGATTGCTTTGAATCTGTAAATCAGTTTGGGTAGAATTGACATATTAATGATATTTAGCCTTCTAATTCATGAATACGGAATGTCCTTCCATTTATTTAAGTCTTCTGTTTCTTTTAGCAATGCTTTCATGGTTTTCTGAATACAGGTGACTTATGTGCTCAGTTAAGTTTATTCCTAAATATTTGATTGTTTTAATTACTACTATAAGTGGACTATTTTTCTGATTTCCTCCTCAGATTGTGCATCAGAAGTGTATAGAATTGCTATTGATTTTTGCATATTGATTTTATATCCTGCCACTTTGATGAATCACCTATTAATTCTAGTAGCTATGCTGTGAATTTTTCACCATGTTCTAGATATAGTATCATATCATCAGGAAAGAGTGACCCTATTTGGTTCCCTTTTTTTTTTTTCTTTACCTAAAGTAATTGCTCTGGCTAAATTTTCTAGCACAATATTGAATAATAATGGTGACAGTGGTCATCCTTGTCTTGTTCCTGATCTCAGCAGGGAAGTTTTCAGTCTTTCACCATTGACTACAAAGCTAACTGTAGATTACTGACATATTCACTTTACCATATTGAGAAAGCTTCCTTCTATTCTTATGTTTTAGAGTCAAATGCCTTTTCCTCATCAATTGAGAGGACCATGTGATTTTTCTTCTTCAATTTACCAATGTGGTTTATTACACAAATGGATTTTCTTGTTTTGAACCACCCTTAAATATCTGGGCTAAAACCAACTTTACCATGGTGTATAATTCTTTTAATGCACTTTTGGATTCAGTTTGCAAGTATTTTGTTGAGGATTTTTGTATCTATATTTATTAGAGATATTGGTATGCTGTCTTCCTTTTTCATAGTATCTTTTACTTGTTTGGGTATTAGGGTGATGCTGACTTCATAGAACGAGTTTGGTAGTATTGGTTCTTTTTCAATTTTTTGGAAGAGCTGGAGCAAGATTGGTATTAGATTTTCTTTGAATGATTGGTAAAGTTCACCTGTGAAGCCATCTGGTTCTTGGCTTTTCATCTTTGTATGGTGTTTGATGACTGTTTCAATCTCTTAACTTTTGATCAGTTTGTTGTGGTCTTCTATTTCTTCTAGGGTTATTGTAGGTAGTTTATGTGTTACTTGAAATTTGTCTGTCTCATCTGCATTGTCTAGTTCTTTGGCATACAGTTGTTGAGAGTATATTCTTAAGATCTCTTTTATTTCTGTGCGCTCAGTGGTAATCCCCATACCCCACTATTTCTGGTTTTATTTATTCGCTTCTTCTCTCTTTTTTCCTTTGTCTATCTAAATAAGGACTTGTCCATTTTGTTTATCTTCTCAAAAACAACTTTTGGTTTTGTTGATTCTCTCTATTGCCTTTTTTTGTTCTCAACTTCATTTAGTTCTGCTCTGATATTTACTACTTCTTTCCTTTGGTTTGGTTTGGGATTTGTTTGCTGTTCCTTTTCTAGTTCTTTCAGGTGTGCAGTTAGATCTTCAATTTTGCTCTTTCTTCTTTTTTAATGTAAGAATTGAGGGCTATAAATTTCTCTCTTAACACTGCCTTTGTGGTGTCCCATAGTTTTGTTATGTTGTAGTCTCACTTTCATTGAGACTTGTCTTGTAGTCCAACATGTGGTCTATTTTACAGAATGTTCCATGAGCACTTGAAAAGAATGTATATCCTGCTATTTTGGTGTGCAATGCTTTCTAGATGTCTGTTAGGTCTGGTTCATTTATCATATTATTCATGCTCTCTGGTTCTTTATTTATTCTCTGTCCAGATGTTCTATTCAATACTGAGAGTGTGTATTGAAGTCTCCACCTATTATGTAGAGACATCTATTTTTCCCTTCAGCTTTGCCATCTTAGAGCACTCAGGTAAGTTGCCTAAATATTTAGTAAAGTTACTTCTTCTTAATGAATTGCTGCATTATTAATTTATAATGACATTCTTCATCCCTTATAACAGTTCTACATTTAAAATCTATTTTTTCCAATATTAGTATTGCTACTCCCTCTCTTTGTTCATTCCTATTTGAATGGAATATCTTTTTACAACCTTTCACTTTTAACCTATTAATAATTGTGTCCTTACATCTGAGGTGAGTCTCTTATGGACAGTTTTATCCATTTTATTGGTCTATATCTTTTGGTTGGGGAGCTCAAACCATTAATATTCAATGTTATTATTGTTGAGGCATTATTTACTTCATCCATTTTTACCTTTGGCTATATGTTGTCATACTGTACTATTGTCTGTCTTTTTACCATTTAGTTTACCTTTTCTAATAATCTTCATTTCTAAATTCTACTCCAAGTCTCTTATCCTTCTTCTTTCCTTTCAGACTGCAGCACTCTCTTTAGTATCCTTGTAATTCTAGTCTTTTGTTAACATATTGTATCAGTTTTTGTTTGTCTGTGCATATTTTGAACTCACCCTCATTATTGAAGGACAGCTTTGACATTTTTTTGCTGGCAGTTTTTCTCTTTTAATACTTAAATACATCATACCACTTTCTTCTCTCTTCCACAGTTTCTGATGAGAGGTCAGCACTGAAACTTATTGAGGGTCCCTTGTATGTGATGCTTTACTTTTCTCTTGTTGCTATCAGAATCTTCTATCTCTGAAATCTGTCACTGGGAATAGTAGTTGTTTTGATATAGGTCTTATTTGGATTTATTCTGTTTGTGGTGCATTCTCCTTTTTGGATAGTGATTATTATGTTTTTCATAAGGATTGATATGATTTGGGTCATGATTTCCTCAATATTCTTTCTGTCCCTTTTCCATTCTCTTCTCCTTCTGGGACTCTGATAGTGCATATGTTTGTACATTTACATTGTCATTCAGTTCCCTGAGACCTTGTTTCATTTTTTCCCCTTCTCTTCTCTTTCTTTTCTTCTATCTTTTCCAGTCAGATGTTCTGTCTTCTATATCACTAATTCTGTCTTCAAGCAATTCAAATCTGCAATATGTGTCTCTAAAATATTTTTAATTTCATTCATCATGTCTTTCCCATTAAGTCTGCTACTTTTCTTTGCAGGCTTTCAAATTGTTTTTTATGCATACAGTGTCTTCTTAATATCCTTTTTCTCTTTAGTCATAATTTCTTTCAATTCTTTGAATTGATTTAGGAGAGTTGTGTGATTATCATTGATTGTTAAATCCTGTATCTCTTCAGAATGTTTGTTTTTTCCCTTTGGTTGGGCCAGTTCATCCTTTTTTCTTAGTATGGCTTGTAATGTTTTGCTCATTTCTAGGCATCTGTATAAGTTGGTGAATTTACTCTGATGGCCAATTTCTTTCTATTGCCTATTGTTTGTTTGTGTTTTTAAAACAATTCTTTGATATTTGTTCATCTTATTCTAAGTCTTTAAAATTGCCATGCTTAAGTTATCAAAATTGGGCCAGCAACTTACTTATGGAACACAGATTTTCTCCCAGGAGTTAGAATACAGAGAGAACCCAAAGCAGTTTTTCCCTTCACTTTCCAGGCCAGGCGGAAGATAGTGCTTGTTGACACACCTTTTCACAGAGGTGTTTCTTTCAATATCCTTTTTCTTATGTTTTGGTCTAGACAGAGTCAAGATTCAAAGGAGATTTTCGTAAGCTTCTTCCTATCAGGAAGGTCTTCCCAAGGTGAATTCATTGTGCATGGTTTTCCCTGTCTTTCTGGGTCTCTGACTTGTCCTGGGATTTTGTTAGTTAGTTATTTTGCAGCACTCTCTTAATAGATTCCTCTCTTAATAGAAGTTTGGCTGTTCCCTCTGTTTCCCAGCAGATTGACTGCCCACTCCTAGATACTTAAAACCTACAGGTTTTTGCCTCAGACTGTCTGCCTCTATAGTTTTTTACTCTCTTTTTGTTGGCTAAAGCTGCTTTTGACTAGTGGGCAAATTCTAGGAGAGGGACACTCGGGAGAGGACTTTGCCAAGACAGTCTTTCCCACATGAAACAAGATTAGAAACCCATGAAAGGGGTGCAGACTGACTCCAAAGTTCCCCTGGAAGGGCACCAAGAACTTTTCTGACTGCTCCCAAAGCTGGGCTCTCCTTATCTATTCAACAAATGTGATCCTTCAACTAATTATCTCCGACAGCCCTGAGGAAGCATAGCTTCCCCAAAGTCTCTACCATCACCAGCCCTGTCTGGGGAATCCTGAAACAATGGTTGCTGCTGCCTTTGTCTGGGGTTATTTGAAAGAGTCGCTGCTTTCAGAGCCCATTCACCAGCAATCCTAATTTGCTAACAAAAAGGCCATGATCAGTGATCAGCCATGCATTCTCCTAGTCTTAAAGAAGAGGAATTTTATGTCCCTTTCTGTCACTAGCCAGGGACTGTACCCATTGGCACCCTGCCATGAGTGTGGAGGATGAGCAATGTTAGCTGTTGTGTGGAAAGAGCAGTTTACTGTTCTTTACAGTAATTTATCAATCTCTTCCTCTTGCTCTTCTCTGGATGCTGTACAATGTCTAAATAGTTGTTTCAGACAGTTCTTGCCTATTTAATAGTTGTTTTGGTGGAAAGTCTAAGTTCTGGAGCTCACTACTCTGCCATTGTCATCTATGAATACATTTCTCTGCATTAGTTCAGTGCAATATGAAGGAAGATTGAGGGTCATTATGAATTAGATTTCAATAGGCTCCCATAGGGGTGAATTTCTCATCTGTACACTGATTCCAAATGTAGCAAGCTATCTTAAAAATAAAATATTAATAAAAAGATGCTTCTTTTTTAAGCTGAAATTGTTTCTTTACAAAAAGAAATTCATCATTTGGTGCCATTTTCTGTTCTTCTTCTTACCATAATTGCATGGAATTAGTTCAAATGAAACTTAATTCTTTTATGCACAAGTTGAAATGTCAATTTAAAAATTACATATAGAAATCTCTCTCTAGAATAAAGGGAATGCAAATTCTACAACTATTCACATTATTTAATGTTTAGGTTTAGTTTTAGTTTCTAACCTCCACACCTACATATTTCTTTTCCCTAATTTTCTTCCTTTCCTAAATTCTCCTTGTACGTTATTGTTTACTGATGGACTAAATTTGACTATAGCTAGAGGTTAGATATTTTAAGCGTACCTGATAAACAGGACTTAGTATTTGAGTTGTTATTATTCAGGCAATTTACTATTAGGTAACTCTATCTCTATAAATGTATTAAATTCTATAGTACTTAAATATTTCATAAAAGCTATTTTTGGAAAGCTTTATAAAAATAAAAGAAAATAGATTAAAGTGACAATCAATTAGTTCTTAAGAGGAAAGCCAGAATAATCACATCAAATCAGTGCCAATATTTGTGTAAGGGATAATAACCTAGATTTTTTATTTTAAAAATTGAAAGAATTGCATTTAACATCTAAATATGAAGTTAACTTCATGGAGAAGAGTTCAAGTGGATTATAAAAGTGTCATTATTAATCCAAACACACTCTTTCTGATACCATCTCTATTCTCTTGATAGTCCACATATTTAATTAAAGTGATAACAACACATTTTATTTAGATGACGGTGTAAAAGCATAATTTATGTCTTATTATCTAGCAGTCACACTAACATGATAACTCCTTGGCAAAAGAGTGTTCATACTTTTCTAGTTTGATTGCCCCTAAACCTATTACTGTTATTGCTTTTGTGAACTTGTTTGCAGCTTGGAGAGAAACAAATACAATTAGTTTTTGAAGGAAGTAGGTCAGCTGCTCATTAGCAAAATAGCATTAGCTATGTGGACTCCAAAATAAGACTGCATTTTCTCTTTTTTATAATTCCCACCTCAGGTTTACCATTAAATTTTAGAATTTGGCAATCCATAGCTCCCATTCAGAGGCTTCTGATTTTCTTTTTCACTAATATAATATCCTAAAAACTTCTTCATATATTGTAAAATGAATCCCCTTTCCAAGTCATGGTGATAGTAAACCATTAGGAACTGTATCAAACTTTTTTTTTACTTGCCTGAGATTCTGCTCTCTACCCCCAGCATATTAAACTCCACTTGTATATCATTTAAAAATAATCTAACAAAAAGTTATTTTTTATAATATCTCACTTTAAAAGACATATTTAAACATCTTAAATAGTTTTCAAATACAGGAAAAATATAGAAGGAGATAGATTTATCCAAAGGATCAAAAGCCTAAAGAAGTGCCTCCAACCCTCCTCTGTGCATCTTGCTCAGTGATCTTTTAAAGGACAAATTTGATTGACAACCCTTCATGACTTCTATAACCCACAGGACAAAGTCCACATTTTTCAACATTTTTCTCCATAATCTGGTTCCCTCCAAGTTTTTCTACAGTCTCAAAATTCTTAAACAGCGATTTTCAAACTTGAGTGGTTATAAAAACTATGCTCAGCTGAATCTCCTGAGTACTTGTTTACTTTTGTTTGTTTGTTTTTATGCAAAGACTTCAGCAGTCCCTGCAGAGATTATGACTAAATAGGTCTAAGACATGGCACTCAAGTTTACATTTTTAACAAGTACTTTGGGAGATTTTAATGCAGTGGTTGCCAGCCCGGTCTGAGAAATACTTTTCTTAACGTCTAGTTTTTATAATCGACCCTGTTTTACTGCTCTCTGATTTGCATGTGCTATTTTCCTATATTATTAATGCATTACTCATATTTTTCAAGCAACATTTTCCTAATAAGCTTTCACAATAAAATTTAAACATAATAAAAATTGTTTGCTAGTAGGGAGAAAAAATAAGGTAGCTCTTATCATACCAATCCATTCCTTTAAACCCTGTAGTGTTTACTCTTCTCTTTCAGTTTTCCATTAAAAACTTAGAATAAAATTGAAGGCAACATTTCTGCTCAGAACATTTTTTAAAAACAATCTATCTCCTTGAATTTACTGGTCTCCTTTTATAAGGGTTCAATGTCGCACAAGGGCACCATGGAGGACAGAAAAGCAAAAAATGTTTTTAGCCTTCAAGAGCCCATTGCCAAAGATTAAGATAAAGTAACCTAGAGATCGACAGGAATGTACATAATTAAGAACTAAACTTCTTATTATATGTAATGGGACCTAGGATTCCTTATGGAACAATAGGGATTCATTCATCAAAATTCACATATATTAAATGTGAGGCATGATGTTAGATGTCATCCTCTTTTACTTAAACCAAAATCTTTAGAGCATAAACCCCAAATGGGCTTTCATAATAGTGCAAGAAATTCTTAATGTGCAAGCCATATGAATAAGAATGTAGAGAAGGGAGATTTTAGTGTACTAGGGGGAGTTTTGGAAACTTTCACCAGCTATAAAATTGGCAGGGTGTACCAAAATACAGTATCTCCATCCTTAAATGCTTAACAAGAAAAAAAGTAAAAATACAAGTGAAACAATGCAAATAAATTGACCAGTGGCATCAAGTGATCAAAGAAAATTTTGAAAATTTACATCAAATTTAAACAAAAAGTTAGAAGATTATCTGATGCATAGCTGAAAGGAAATTCTACTCATATTTGCACCTCAGTCTCTACCTTCCCTGAGCAGAAATAAGAATAGACTTAATAAATTTCTGTAAATTTTCATTAATAACCTAGAATTTCAGAAAGGCAGACAGACCAAAGGAGTAAATAGGTAATCCTACAAATAAGTCAAGCAATCCTCACATTCACACCAGAACTTCATCAAAACAGGAGGGACAATCAGAATTTGACATCTTCCAGGGCATATGCTGAGCTAGGGTAAGGTTGCCAGATAAAATAAAGGAGGCCTGGTTAAGTTTTACTGTCTTATGAGCAATATATATATATATACACCACAAATATTTCATAGATTATACTTACACAGAAATATGTAATTGTTTCTGAAATTAAAATTTAACTAGGCATCCTGCATTTTATTTGCTAAATCTGGCAATTTTAGATTGGGAGCAGGAGCTTTCATTGGCAACACACCGTTTTTTCTTTAATACCATGATTTCTATAATGTAGTAAAATACATCTCTGGGTGAGTGAAGAGGGGCTTGCTACATGATTTTTCACAGTATCTATGCTAGCTGAGCTCTCTCTTCCTCCTATTTTCAGAGCTTCAGACCACAGAAAAATGTTTGTAAAGCAGCCACCTATACCTCCAACTGTTGCTCAAGTGGGTCAAAGACAAACTGATCCTAATGCAAAAATCAAGTGAGGAAAATTCATCCAGACTGTATCAATTGAAGATCTAGAGCTATCCATGATAAGCTTTAGTAAGTTAAAAGATATGGTATAGCACCATAAAAATATGCTAGATCTGCATATGGAAATGAAAAACGAGGTCGGAAAGTTTTTGAGGGAAGGAGGAAAAGAGAGATAAGGAAGGAAGATAAGAATGATGTTGAGAAGTCAGGCAAAGAGCAAATAGAAGGAGGAAGGAAGGGAAAGGAAGAACAGAAATGTGTAGTTTACAATACTTACATGGAAAACTCAGTTTGAGAGGATATAGCATATCCTAAAAAAGGAAACACAATCACTGTGAGGTATCAGTGAGTAGAGACCCACATAATGAGTAGCAAGGTGGTGGACACCCATCCTGGGGAGGCCTACTATATTCTCAGAGGATCAGGAGTTTCTCGAGAGCATGGATGGTGCCTAATAGGGGAAGCGGACCAGTGTGTCAAGTCCTCAGTATTGTTGCAAGTAACTATGAATCTTGTCCCTTCAGGGAGTGAAGCCTGGTGGTCACCATGGGCCCTGAAGGGAGGGGGAGGGAGAAATAAAATAGTTGGAAGAGGAGGTATTTAGGGTTTAGGGGGCAATGGAAGTGTTCTATATGATCTTGCAATGATGGATACAGGTCTTGTTAAATTTTATCAAAAATGTATAAAGTGTATGGTCCAAAATGTAAACCATAATGTAAACCATTGACCATGGTTAGTAGCTCTGTTTCAATATTTGTACATCAGTTGTAACAAATGTATCATCAACATATAAAAAGGTTATTAATATGGGAAGGGGGATATGGGGAAGTATATTGGGTAAATAGGAGTTCCCTGCATTCTGTATGTGACTATACTAAGAAAGACAATGGAAGATTAAATGAAAAAAAAATGTCACTGTACATACAGGGCAACAAATCTTACAGTGATGAAAGGCAAAATGTCAAAAACGGTTTTTAAAAAATATTTTCATTATTTTTAAAATCCCAATTATTTTATTTTAGTTTTAGTTTTTAAATTTTTTTCTGCATTTTAGTTCTTATGTTTAAAACTAACCTTATTATTTCATTTTCTTATTAACTGTATTTGGCTATTTTTTGGCTACATTTTTGAAGATGCTTTGGATCACAGAAAAGTTACAACTGTGGCACTGGAGGACCATTGGTGTGGGGTTTCAGCGATGGGGGATTCAAGGGAAGAAGTTCACCTGGGCATACATACAAGGCATATAAATATGTTCAAATGTTCATGGGGCAGGGCCACAATGGGAGGATATTCACACAATAAACAAAAGAATATCAAATTCCCATCCCAAGGAGTTCTGCCACATTCTTTAGTGGAACAACAACAATTCCCTAGGTACAGGTGCAATGACTAGTGAAGGAGGATGTTTCAATGATGGGAACTTTATATTGATGACTGTGCTTATGAGCCTTTGCTCTTGAAATTGAAACTTAGCCTAGGTTACCTATTGGGAGCCTCCTTGTTGCTCAAATGTGGCCTCTCTCTAAGTCAAACTTAGCATATAAACACAATAAATTGCCCCGGGTATGGGACATGACTCCCAGGAATGAGCCTGCCAGGCACCAAGGGATCGCTACCAAATAACAACAAGCAGTGTGAGAGTGGACTCAGTTGTGGTTTCCCTACACATAGCTTTTGTGTCCTTCTACCTGAAGTTATAATTAATAATGAAGTTGGTAGGTGTACAGCTAAAAGACTTAAATCTTTGGACTGTCCATGCACCACCTGGGCCTTGAATCTCAATGGAGTTGCAACACCTACTCTCCAATTCATTGGACCCAGGACAACTAACAAAGAGGAGATTATGGATAACCAACATACCAAGGAACTGACGGTGTCAACAACTGCAAGCAAGAGAATCACATCCATTGGCTATATGGAATTGAAGCCCTCCCCAATTAAAGATGGAGTGAGCATCACCATCCCAGCATCCTCAGGATTGGGGAATGAACTATGGACTAAAGTAGACTTACTATTATTTTACTACAGACTTATTATGATTCAGCAATGAAAGAAATATCATTGATGTGGAGATAGTGGCCACTGGAGGTTCTGAGTAGAAAGAGGGAAAAACAGGTGTAATATAGATGTATTTTCAGGACTTGGAAATCATTCTGAATGACATTACAGCAACAGATACAGGCCATTATATATCTTGCCATAGCCTACAGAATCAAGTGGGAGAGAGTGTAAACTACAATGTAAACTATAATCCATGCTTAATGGCAATTCTCCAAAATGTGTCTAGCAATTGCAATGAATATACCATACTGATGAAAGATGTTGCTAATGTGGGAAAATGTGAGAGGTGTGGAGAGCAGAGTATATGGGAATCCCCTATATATTCTCTGTACCATTTATGTAATCTAAGTATCTTTTAAAAATAAAGAAAAAAATGCAACTACAGAAAATAAATGAAGAGAGATCAGACTGGTCTTGGACATCTCCACAGCCATATTTAATACAAAGTGGTCAAATTTCTGAGTAAAAACATCTCATTCAGGGATATTCTATCTAAAGAGCTTGTCATAAACTAAAGCAAAATATGGACTGTAGTTAAGTGTAATATTTTACATTCTTGCACCAATTGTAACAAAGGTACTATACTAATGTTAAGTGTCAAAAATGGGAAGGGGGTGGTTATGGGAATTTTGCATATTTTATTCTTAGAAAAATGTTATATGTCACAGGAAGAACCAAAATTTTCTTGTCAGCTGTACTGTTTTATTCTGAGGTTTCTCTAAAAGTACGTGCAGGTACTACAAGTCAAAGCCTTGTCTTCAGGAAATAAAGAGAGAGAGAGAGAAAAAGAAGAACTTTACATGATAGGCAAGGCAATTATACAAATTATGTTCTACCTGTCAATTAACATAACCCTTGTAAGGAGGTAAAGGTGGTATAAAGTCAAGTGTCTGGATAGACAGGGCCTTTAGAACATGTTAAATGTTGTACAGCTAAATACTTTAATGGTATATAAATGTGTCCTTATTGCCATAGGTATGCTTTCTGTAGAGAGGCGCACATAGTAACTAACAAAATATTAAAATTTCCTCCTGGGGAATTCCAGCTACTTTCTCAAATAAAATGACAAAAAGCTCTAGAATATATAAGCTTGTGTAATAAAACAGGCCAATAAACCAAGTCCTCACTGTAAAGGCCTATACTTATGAACTTTATTTGTGAAAAAAATGAAACTAAGCCTAAGTTTTAATGAATGTCTAAGCATTACCTTCTGAAAACCTCTGTTACTCAAAAGTAAACTCAGCAAATAAACTCACTACCAACCCCTCTACCCCCCAAGTCAGACACGACTCCCAGGGATCAGCCTCCCTGGCACCAAGAGATTTACCAAGTATTAATCAGTGATGCATTTTGAGAATAACTTGACTGAAAGGGGGAAATATTAAACAAAGTTTTTATGCCTAAGAGATTTCAAAGTGAGATGGGAGGTCATTCCAGATGTTACACTTATGCAAGTCTCAAGCAGATTTTAATAATTGCCATAGTAAACAAAGCCTTAACAAAAATGCTCTGAGAGCTCTAGGCACATCTGGATGCCAGAAGCAAGGCAAATAGCCTCATGAAATCAACACTCCCTTGGCAGGCACTAGTTGGGAATATATGATAATCTATCTCCTATATATAACAAAGTTATATTCATTTATAAATGCCCTAATCATGATTCTTCTACTCTTTTCATCAGAAACTATAATTTTCAATTTACCTGTTAAGTATATTTCTCAGAAAATTAGTCTCTAGATTGTTTAAATGCCAGCTGAGCCCTGAAATTGTGCAGAGATGCTGCTAACTCCTACTTTTCAGTTCTTTGTGCTTTCTCTGGACAACTGAAAAATGATGATGATGGATCAGCCCCACTCCAAAGGCAAGGAGTATCTTCAACTGCAAGCAAAATGATTCCATTCTGCTGCCCCATAATATTTATGCCCCTTCTCAGCCTAAAGCTGAGAGTAGATATCACCCGAAACCCCTCAAGATTGAGGAATGAACAAAAATGGGGGGGGGGGGGTGGCTGGGGGAGCATAACCACTGACCAAAGAAGATTTGTTGTTGTTGTATCTTGTGTTAACTATCCATGTAACATTGATATAAAAAAAAGTTTTTAATTAAAAAAACATTCATTACCAAAGCTGTTGATGAATATGAGCAAATCTTAATACATGTTTTGCAGTTTTTTTTAACTGTTTTAGTTTTTATTGAAAGTACCAAAGCAAAGTGAAATGGACATCAGTCAGGCATTAACAAGAGAGAAAATCTGGAGAATCTAGATCAGTGCTGTCCAATAGAAATATAGAATCTAAAGTTTTCTAGTAGCATATTAACAAACACAAAAATAAGAAGATGATATAAATTGGTATATTTTATTTAACTCTGTATACACAAATTTATTTCACATTGTAATCTATATAAAGAATTAGGCATCTTTTACATATTTAAATAAAAATCCAGTGTATATTTCCACTTACAGCACATCTCAATTCAGACAAGCTTCATTTCAAGTATTCAATATCTACGTGAAGCTAGTGGCTACCATGTGGCCAGCACAGATCTAGATTACCTACAATTGGATCATGATTCTCAGAATAATCTGGCTAATCAGATCAAAATCCTTAGAATTTATTAAAAAAATAAATAAACAGACCTAACTTGCCTCATGCCTGACCTATCTTGTGGTGTATTACATAATGATAAAATTGATTAAAATATCTGCCTTAAGGGAAAAATATTAAAGATTCAAATCTGTCACTGTAATAGGACTCCCTCCTATGTCCTGAGGATAGGCTTTTCATTATTTTTCCTACTTTTATACCCTAAGTCTTGATACAAAAATTTGACCATATGACGAGTTTGTCCCCACAGCAAGCCATCCTAATATTTTAAATCACTGTGGGCATGATTGGGTTTATTTGAAAGAATGAGATTTGTAAGCCATCCTGGTACAGAGCTCTGTGTTTTAAAAATTTTGACCTAAGGTAGATGAGTTTTAGCAGTGTTATGTCTTAGGATACTCATTCCCAATCCCAGTGGGAGTTTAGCATTAGCTGTAGGGTGAGGTGGCCAGTTCTCTTGTATTCCAGGTACTACAAGCTCTCATTCCTGCCCTAGGAGTAGAGGAAAAGTGATTTTACCATTACTTTCCCCACCTTAACTCTTTTTTTACTTTAAAAAAATTTTTTTTTTTTGGTACCAGGATTGAACACGGGACCTTGTATGCAGGAGGCCAGCACTCAACCACTGAGCCACATTGGCTCCCCTGAGTTGGCTCCCTCATCTGTTTGTTTGCTTATTGTTTGCTTCCTTGTCTGTTTGCTCATTTGTTTTTTCTTTAGGTGGCATGGGGACCCAAACCCAGAACCTCCCGTGTGGGAGGCGGGTTCTCAACTGCTTGAGCCTCATCCGCTCCCCACCTTAACTCTTTTTTTTTTATTGACTTTGTAATAATGTTACATTAAAAATATATATATATATGAGGTCCCATTCAACCCCACCACCCCCACCCCACCTCTCCCCCCCCCAGCAACACTCATTCCCATCATCATGACACATCCATTGCATTTGGTAAGTACATCTTTGGGCACCTCTGCACCTCATGGTCAATGGTACACATCATGGCCCATACTCTCCCCCATTCCATCCAGTGGGCCCTGTGAGGATTTACAATGTCCCCCACCTTAACTCTTAATAGGGACTTGGATGATAGCTTGGGAAATGTGTCAGTGCATATACTCTCTGACACAGGGAACCATAGATTACTTCAAGCATTAAAATTGTGATTTGACATTGACGGTTTAACCAACAAACTAAGACTAATTCTCAGGAATATACCAAAGGTTTGTGAAGTATTTTGGAAATAATGGTTAGAAGTAATGTTGTATTTGATGATGCATATACATTCTTGTCCAGTTTCTGAGCCTGATTCATTTATTCAATCAACAAATATTTAACATTCACCATGTGCTCAGGCACCTTGCAATGGGTACACATCGTTGAACAAAATATATGAAAATCCCTGTCTTGGTGAGGAGACACAAACAAAACAAAATTATCTCATATTAGAAGGCAGTAGGTGTCAAGTCAGGGAAGCACGGGAAAGGGGATAGAAAGGGCAGGAATGAAGTAGGGGGAATGCGGATTGCAATAGAGTAACATGTGAAGATCTTTCTGATAACAGTGACATCTGAGCAAAATCTTGATGAAAATGAGAAATGACGTAATGCAGAGATGCTTTGGAAAGAGATTTCCAGTCAGAAAGAATAGAAAATGAAAAGGTTCTGAGTGTGGACAATGAGTCTGTTTACTAGTACAAATATAAGAATGTTCTGTCATGAACTAGAACAATTTTATGTCAATATTATGAAGTGTTAATAGGGTGGAATTTGGGGAAAATACACCTAATGCAAACAATGAGCTAGAGTTAAAAGTAACAATTTAATATTCTTTCTTCAGTTGTAACAAAGATACAACTCCAAAGCTTAAAGTCAATAATAGGGGGTTTAAGGGTATGGGGCTTTTCTTTTCGGGGTCATGAATATGTTTTGAAATTGACTGTGATGATGAATATGCAACTCTGTGATTACACTGAGTTGTTCATTTTGGATGCACTGTATGGTGTGTGAATATATTTCAATAAAAGTACTTAATAAAAAATGTAAGGACAGCAGTCAAACAACAAACATGATAGAACTCTAGGAATATAGCATTCATGAACTCTTCCAAAAAAAGCAAACCTTGATGAAACCAGTTATCAGGAGATCAATAAAAATAAAAAATAAGGAATGAAAATGTTTAATAAAAGGATAGTTGTGAATGTTAAATCCAGAATCGATGGTAAATTTTATAAACTCTAATAGTTTAAAATATTATAACTAACAAATACCAGAAAATGAAGGGCAGAAAAATAGAAGAAAATCTAAGAGGGCTAATAATCCTTTCTTCAAATTAGGGAGTTCATTGATGCTATTAAAATGGCAAGATTTAGTTGAAAACCTCCTAATAGCCCTAACTGCTTTGAGTTGCTTTTCTCATTCATATAAGGAATCTTTGGGAGGAAAAGAAACTTACCAGGTTCATCAGTTCTCCCATTTTTATCTCTATTTCTTTTTCTTCTGCCAAGTTCAAGCAAACTTAAGTTTAACATTTTAATTTTTAAAAGTGCTGTTGAAGAATTATCTGTAATTTTGCTTTTTAAGTTGCTGGCAAATGGCTTACAGTTGAGAGTATTGCTTTAAATAGTGCCCCTCCCAACATGCTTGATGTTTGGCCTGATCTCCCTTGAAAAGTAGTGAGATGAATCAAAACCAGTGACCTTTTTCTTTAATGTTTTAAACTCCCTTCTAGTCTGTACGAGGTCAATTAGGAGGCATCTGGGAGAAATAAAAAGCAAAAAACAAAATTAAAAAAATTAATTGACATAATTTGTTGTTTTTCAAAACCCTAAAATATTATAGGATAAGACATGCATTTACTGTCATGCTTAAGTTACCTGGATAAGGAAATCAATTATTTAAAGGTGAGTTTTTTTGATTCTGCTTAATTCTTAGCTAAACTATTTAAGACTTACCCCAAATTCCCTGAGGATCTTTAATCCTGAAGATGCCTTCTGAACAGACATAGCCCTAATTCTTTACCAACAGTAACAAAAGCTGCACAATACAAACTTTTAAAACAGCAAGTTCATTTATTTGTCATACAAGCCACATATGCCCTCTGTATTTGCATTTAGAGTTACTAAATGCAAACACTAAAACGGAGATAAGTTTTTTTTCCAGGGAAGGGGTGGTGGATGAGATATTAAAGGGCTTCAAATTTTGACCAATAAAATCTTGTCCTTGTACTGATGCAGTTCTTTTCTCCTACCTACCCACCTCTGGCAAGATTAGAAGGATCATTCATAGAAGAAAAGCTAGAAAGGAGTACAGATGTAATTTCCTATCTCTCTGGAGAGCATGTGAGTGACTAAACAGCACAGTCTTCCTTTGCCAACCTTGGACTGTGCCTTGACTGGTGCCACATGCCTGTGGGTCCCTCTTAAATCACAGACTTAACATTGAAGTATTTTAGAGGTACAGCCTCTGATGAGGGGTGGCACTTAAACTATCTGGGACATCACTACTATTGGATACAGTCTTGTAGAGGTAGCTGTTCAATTCTGGTACTTGACTGTTGAATAGCAATTGCTAAATGGAAGATGCTCTAAGGACTAGGTTGAAGTCTGTTCTCTTCTTTTTTTTAATGTTTTAAACTCCCTTCTAGTCTGTACGAGGTCAATTAGGGGCATTGTTACTGGAAGTTGTTTTCAGATTCTTTCTAATATTCTATTTTTTAAAAAGTAATACTAATATTTTTCCAGTGGTCCATTAGGATGAGAACTAGTCCCTCTTTTGAATATTTAAATTACATCCAACTCACCGTTTGCCCTGTGGTTGTATAGTTGTGGACTGTTGCATATCTTGCTGCCTCTTGGCCTTTCTCTCCCCACAGGTTCCTTCAATAGGGAAAAGAAAGTTTCATGCTGTCCCTTAGGGATGGGATAAATTGACTCTAAAATCATCTTTCACAGGAAGTAGGAAGAGAGAGGGAAACCAAAACATGTCTCTAAATTATTTTCAAGTTAGTCCCAGCATCATAATATAAATTGGCCCCAAAGGCTTGGGGGAGGGTGTCTACTAATAATTGTTTTCAGAATGAGATGGGAACATCATTCCTTTGCCATATGCTTTGTGCCCGATACCATTGTGCTTCGGTTAGAACCAGACTACTTGACACAAAGCCTTCAATGTAGATTGCTGGAATCAAAACATCTCATTCTGATCACTTGATTTAACTTTTTTTCTGTTCTTTTTTTTCCTTAATAGGGGTGGAGGAGATTACTGTGCCCCAAAAGGGAGGGTGTCTGCACTAAAGATTTAGAAACATTTTGGAAGCTCATAACCTCATCAGAAACTGCCTTTAGCCACAGTTCTGATCTTACAGACGAGTAACAAAAAGATGAAATAAGTTCTTGGAATTAAACCACGTTATTTAAATTTGCTACTTTCAACATTCTACATATCTTAAAAGTTCTTGTGAAATCATTTTCTGGCCAAAAACCTTTGTGAAGGAAAATTATTGGCCTCATAGGAGGTAAAGTCAGTCAACATTTTGGTGAACTTAAGTGGACCTAGGAGAACTCATAGTTCTACTTTATCACTAAAGATAGTTAAAAAAAAAAAACAACAAAGAAAATTCACTTGCCTTTCTGATCTAAAAACTCATCTTTGGGGTAGAGTAGTGTCTAAAAGCCGCAACAATTCAAGAGGTCAGAGGGAGCTGGCTTGGCACCTGGACCCTGCCCCTCCATAGCTGACAGATTGCAACAGAAGTGCATTTAAATTCTCCAGTAGACAATGCTGGGCAGGACAAGGGAGGGGTAGGGTTGGGTTATTAAGATACAGGATACTGTAGTATTTTAACCGGTGGTTGTGGGGGAGAGTTGCCTAGAGAAAACAGTCACTGTTTCCTTTACTAAAACAACTGAAACTTGAAAAAAATTTACTTCTTGTTTGATGAAAATGGGAGAGAGTTCCAATGTCCCTAGTCACAAGGGAATAGTTCCACTAAGAAGTGAACAGTGGGAACTCAAAATTTGGAAAACATTTTGGGAAAGGGAAGGTTTTCTGTTAATTGGTTAACTGACAAATGTTCCAGTGAGTCTCTGTTTTTATTGGGATGCATTACTGTATGTACACATGTATGTGCCTTAATCTCTGTTAAATTTATAAAGTTCAGAAAAGGTGGTTGGTTAAATCTTTATTTTTGTTGATTTAGCACAATAAAAATTCACTGGAACTCAAAAAATAAAGCGCTGCCGATTTTGTGGCTATCTAAATATCTATCTAAATATGCCTCCATGTTTCCACAAACATGTATACATACAAAAAGACATGTCTGGAAGGATAGAATAGAAAGCACGTGGTTGGATGATTTGTTGCTTTGTAATTTTGTATGGGCTTGAAATTTGATTAAACACAACACACATCACAGTGACATGAATTCAGCCTGTAGTTTGGTGGAAATATTTACAGGTTTTTTTTCAACTCAATTATTATAGAAAAATCTGGAGAGAAAATACTGGCACTTGTTTCACTATGGGAATATTTTGTCCTGATGGTAGCGTCCTCACCAAAAAACAAATGAATTACAAGCAGTGTAGAATAGAAGCAGAGTATTGAATGACAGCTTTGAGAATAAGATCCCTGATCAAAATTGTCCCACAATAAACTGTATGACCATTCTTATTTCCAGTGATATTTTGAAGTCTGGAGATCATGGTTCTAGACATATATAGATTGCATAACAAATACCTTCTGAGTAGTTCAGCACAAGAAAATTCTAAAGTGTTTGCCTTAGAGACAGATTATTGGAGAACTGTCGATTAAATTTAATAAACATTTTTAACAGTTGAACTGTGTTCTAGGTACTGTCATTTTCTTGTAAATGTGAACAAACTAAATATGCAGATGCCCGACAAAGGAGTTGTATGATTGGAAGCAGGCAGGGAGGCTCTGTGCCATATGGGTGAAAGAGCAGTGCGCAATTCCTAAATACCTATCATTTTTTCACAATTTTTCAAGATGAGTTTCCAGCATTTCAAATAGTTTCTTTAACTATTATTTTCCATAATTGAATAAGAGCGAAGTTAAAACCCACTATATTCAGTATTCCAAATGTTTTCCTTTATTGTTTCAATCATACTACCATTAATATTAGCTGTTATATGTTTTTCCATTTTCCTTCCACTGTAATAAAACAAGCAACAAACATTCATTCATGTAATTAAAACAAAAGTGTTAATCCTTGATGGGCTAATTTGTAGAAATCCAAATTGGAACTACAAGAAGTTTCAATATAGAAGAAGAAAGCGTTAAGTGTGCAGAAGTCAAACATACATTCTTCAAGAAACAATTTTAACCTGAAGAGCATCAGAATGTTTAAAGTGGGAAGCAAATTTGGCTCAACAGATAGAGTGTCCATCCGCCTACCACATGGGAGATCCAAGGTTCAAACCCAGGGTCTCCTGACCCGCGTGGTGAGCTGGCTCACACTCAGAGCTGATGCGTGCAAGAGTACCATGCCACGTGGTGGTATCCCCCACATAGGGAGCCCCACGCACAAGGAGTGCACCCTGCAAGGAGAGCTGCTCAGCATGAAAAAAGTGCAGCCTGCCCTTTTTTGCTGCTCACACAGCAAGATTACGCAACAAAAAGAGACACAGATTCCGGGTGTCACTGACAAGAATACAAGCAGACATAGAGGAACACAGAGCAAATGAACATAGAGAGCAGACAATGGGGGGGCGGGGGGAGGGAAGGAGGGGGAGGAAGGGGGAAATACATTTTTAAAAATCTTTAAAAAAAAAGAATGTTTAAAGTGTCTTAAATTTGTTGAAAGAGGGATTTAGGAACTATTGTCATAGAAGGGAAAACAGTGTAATTATCTATGAATCACTATGATTATAGAAACAGAGTATGTTGGTCAGAGAAATAGATGTATGCAACAAGCTAAAAGGTGGTGGAATCATTTCAGAAAGCACTAGCTATAAACTCAGTCTGAAACAAAGGAAATGACACAGATTTTTTTGTAACAGAAAAGCAGGCAAATTTAAATAAATCTTTTAGTCCTTAGAAAATATCCTATAGCAGTTTTGATAACACATTACCTACAAAAATTTGATAAACATATTCTCCTCCTCCATATCATACTATTCTTTCTTTAAACATTAGGTTGAACAATTACAGAGAAACTGTACTACAAATGTTTTGTGTATTATTACCAACTTGAAGAAATAGCCCTGTTTGGAATCTCACAGCTGTAGAAATCATTATGCCCCCAGAAAAGGAAGATAAGGAATAAACATTCGACTCAAATGAAATCTTATTTTCATGCAAATATCTCAAGTAATAACAGAAGGAAGCAAAAGTTTTGAGAATATGATAAATACAGGCTGTCAATTGTCCAGAAATCAAATGTCTGTCAAAAAACAATGAATATCCTGAAAATTTTCATTTCATGGCAAGAAATATAAGGGAAATGAGGTGTTTATACACAGATTTAACAATTATTGGGTGCAATTCAGGAGCTGTTCTGATATTACATTTTTATTGCATTTGAAATATTTTACTGTCTAGTACTTATCAAAACATGTTTTATTTTGCAATTCAACTTATGGCTTTTTATGGGCTCTGAATTCGGAATACCTGAGAATTAATCTTTGTGGACACCTTAGAAGTTTTAAGCCTTAGGAAAATTACTTAAAACTCCTTGCCTCTGTTCCTCATTTGCAAAATAGTAATAACTGTATATTCCTCATATGATGATGATGAAGGGTAAATGGAACAACTGAAAGCACCTAGAATGATGCTCAGCACATAGTATAGTCTCAATAAAGGTAGTTACTCTTATGATTGATTCATTACTTATCAGACAATAATGGCTAACAATTACCTAGGGCTTACTGTATGATAGACAAAGATTGAAGTGTTTTATGTATATGAAATCACTTAATATTTTCATACTCTCTGAGGCAGATTCTATTGTTAGTTTCCCCATTTTACAGAAAGTGGGGATCCAAGGGTTAAGTAAGTTGCCCAGAGCCTATATTCTTAACCATTAGACTGCAGTTCTTAACCTTGGCTTAACCATTAAAACTACTTAGGATACACTCCTGATTCCCATTTGTATCCCAATCCAATTAAATCAGAATCTCTGGAAATGAATCTCAGCAGTTTTTGAAATTCCCCAAGTGACAGCCATGTGCAGCCAAGTTTGATAATTATTGCATTGGGCTTTATGGCACAGCATACGCAAAGTTAAAACATAGAAAGGTATTTAAAATGAGAGCAGGAAAGCTGACAAAACAGGCTCGAGTAGACATGCTAGGTTCTTGTTACAACAATTCAACTCAGAAGTTGGAATAAGGAAAACAAGACCTAGCAACAATTGCTTGCTAAAGCAATGGGAGACAATATGCCTTTATTATGACTAAAGTCCTCAGTGAGAAAGAATAATTAGCAATTCCATTAAACCGTGTTCTATAGATGATAACCAAGTGGTAGCTTAAGATGTAATCAAATATTCTTGCCAACCTGTAATCCTAATTTCCTGTTTTGTGATGCAAAATAATTTGAAATGAAAAGTTATATTTATTCATGGCTACTTGTCACTTAATCAGGGCAGAACACATTTAAATGAATGAATTGTACTGAAAAAGGAAAATCAAATGATCCCTAATCAATGCAATTAGTAGTTTTTTTTTCTCTTCACTTATATTAGCATTCATTCACTTATTTATGCATTTATTAAACAAATATTAGCTGAGCACTTAATATGTGTTTGACAGTGAGAGATACTTAAATTGATGAGAATGACAGACAGGACCTTATAAGGTTAATATATTGCTTCTAGAGTTCTGATTTTTTTCATCTTCAGTCAATATAATAACTTTATCAGAGGTTCAAGGCCAAACATCAAATGATAGATATTCAAAAAGTTGTTTCTAGTTTGAAAACAGTCGAATTTTAAGTACCATCACCTAAAAAGATATGAGTATGCAAAGGGAAAAAATAGAAAAAAATAAAAATTTTGTCTCAATAAAATACTAAGAGAATAATCAGATAAAAATCCATGATATGGAGTAGGTTAGTGAGAATGAATAATTTTCTCAGGTAAAAACCAAAATATGAAAGGTTATATTATTCATCAAAGATCAAACCCAAAGCAGACAATAAATAATGTATCTTTGGACTAGAACTTATCATTCTACCTTCTCAAGAGAAAACATCTTCATACATGATCCAAAATACTGTCAGTGATTTGATAGTACTCCAATGATTTACAATTCAAATTTTAACCTTTCCATAATTTTTAACAAAATATTTCTCAACTCATCCATTTATCCCATTTAAATTTGACTTTTATAAAATGAAGATCAAAATAGCCTATGATAATGTAATCAGGTAAATGGGAAAGTGGAGTTTCCTTTTCCCTTCACCCTTGCCAATGTGGATAAGGTCATTATCAATTTCTGTAATTTCTCCAAACGCCCTTCTTCCTTTATGTCCTTCCTTTATTTTCCATGTACTTCTAGGAATATGCTAAAACAATATTGGGTATTCTGCTAGGAAAGAGAGTGTTTATGAGAAAATATTAGTTTACAATATAAGCAAGAAACCTTTTTAGTAACAATAAAAACGAATGTATGTGTACCATTATGTGTTGTTTTCTAATTGTTGGCAAAGCTCCTCCAAGAAGTTTAGCACAGGGCAATGGAAAATCAATAGGCTGCATTTTAAAAGAAGAAGTATTTCTTTCAAGCTAAATTTTATACCCAAATGTCTCTTCTACTCCTTTTTGCCTCAGACATTCCTTAACACCCAATGACCCTTGAAATTAGGAAGAATTTCCATATGAGCTTAAACTATAAACAAAATAATTCTATGTGCTAGATCTACTTAATTTCAAAAATTCTAACTACTAATAACCATGGATGGTTGGAGACAGAAATGAATTAGGATATAGCTGTCAGTGTCTGTGTAGACACATCTGAGTTTTCATTCATAATATTTTGATTATCTAGTCCCTCTCACTTGCATTACTTTTTCTTAAGATTTATTTATTTACTTTATTTAGTTAGTTAGTTATTTTTATCCCCCCTCCCCATCTCATGTGTTTGGTCATTGTTTTCCCACCTTCTCCAGGAGGCTCCAGAACCAAACCCAGGACCTCCCACTTGGGAGGCCAGTGTTGAATGGCCTGAGCCACATCTGCTCTCCACAGGCTGCAGCATCTGCTGGCTTGTGGCTTCTGCTCATTTAGGCATCTGCTTGTTGCAGTGGGGGAGGCATTTAGCTCATTGCAGTGATCTATGGGCATCTGCTCATCTTCTTTAGGAGGCACTGGACCCGAACCTGTGACCTCCCATGTGGTAGGTGGGCACCCAACTGGTTAAGCCACATCCGCTTTCCTGCTATGACTCTTACTTCATGTATCTACTCTGAAAAAGAAGAGAGAAATTTTTATGTTCTGTTGTCTTTTCTTTGTCCTTTAGTCCTTCTCTAGTTGTCTTTCATACCATGTCTTTGGCACAAAATAGCATCAAACTTCCGGAATTTTCTTTTTATTTAGCAAGATCTGTTACCTAATTTTTTGATAGTCATCCTGAGAGGGTATGCCTCTATAAGTTGTTCAAATTGAAAGTTGAAATCCCACACAAATTCTTGATGCCTGTAGATAATTCTGAGGGGAAAAACAACAGAGACAATAGTATGATTTTTTGTTCCAAGAGGATCTTTCTAAATATTAAATCAGCTTAATAAATTCAGTCAATTACTTGAACTCTTGGTATTGTGAAAATAACACTTATCATGACATTTACATTTAGCAAATATTAGTAGGATCTGATTTGTTTTCACTGCTACAGTTGACAATTGATTTCAACCACAAGTCAATTAAGTGGCAAGGAAATCGAGGAGACGTCAGAGAGGAAATTATTGTCAAACCTATTTGCTTGCCTTGAGAAAGTAGAAATATGTTCCTTTAAAATGCAGCTTCACACATGATAGTCAATTGGCATGAAAGCTGATGTGTTTAAGGCAGCCCGAATTTTACTCTTAGCTAAATATAATTTAGATTTTGAATCAGATCAAATGATTTTACATCAATTAATGCAATCTATCCATTTCAACTAATTGCTATGAAGAAAACAAGTATTGTTTTGAGTATGTCTCAAATATTACATGGGATAACTTAAGCTAAAAATACATACAGAGTTTCTTTGGAATTCAGATTAAAGCAGACATTTTATATTTTATTTGATTGTATTTTTTTTAAGATTTATTTCTTATTTATTTCTCTCCCACCCCATTGTCTGCTCTCTGTGTCCATTTGCTGTGTGTTCTTCTGTGTCCATTTGTATTCTTGTCAGTGGCACTAGGAATCTCTGTCTCTTTGTCGTTTCATCTTTCTCTGTCAGCTCTCCATGTGTGCAGCCCCACTGCTGAGCAGGCTGCACTTTTTTCACACGGGGCAGCTCTCCTTACAGTGTGCACTCCTTGTGCATGGGGCTCCCTACGCGGACCACCCCTGTATGGCATGGCACCCCTTAAAGCATCAGCACTGCACGTGGGCCAGCTCCATACATGTCAGGAGGCCCTGGGTTTGAACCTGGGACCTCCCATGTGGTAGGTAGATGCTCTATCCATTGAGCCAAATCCACTTCCCTCTGACTGTATTTTTAAACAATACTTTAAGGTATTCTAATGTGTGGGCAAGGTTGGGAGCTACTATGACACAATAAGTGTCTATACCCATTTAGAATATCTTTTTAGAAAATATTTTTTTATTTGTAAAGTTGTAGATTTACAGAAAAATCATGCAGAAAATACAGAGTTCTCAAATACATGCATCCCCCCATTATTAACACATTGCATTAGTGTGGTACTTTTGTTAAAACTAATGAAAGAATATTATTAATAATATTATAATTCTGCTATTAACTGTAAACCATAGGTCTGAACAGCACACGGTGAATTGTAATGTAAACAATGGGCCATAATTATCTCTTTTTCTTGTTCTAATTAATCCTTTTGGGGGTTAGGAGTCAATAGCATATCATGAACAAACCTTAAATAACAGTCCTTTAATAAGGAATAAAGTCTCTGGACTTAACTGCATCAAAAATACAGGAGATCTCAAGGACTCAGCACTAATTGCACGAAGGTGCAGTTCCACCGCTAATGCCTACATGACAATTGGCCATTTAGCAAGGCTCTAAGGAAGTGAGATGTGAGAGTTCTAGGATTAAATAAAAATGTGAAGTAGGTGAATGCTAGATCCTTGCTACTTAGAGCGGGTCAGCATCATCAGCATCCCCTCTCCGGACACACCCTAGATCCACTGTGTTAGAACAGGCATTTCAAAAAACAAAAAGATTCCCAAAGGATCCATATAAACAAGAACTGCTTGTTGTAATGGTATCCTTAAAAGAATAAATTTGAACAACAATGGTCAAAAAGAGAGGAGAGAGAAGAAAAATTAAAGTAGTAAACACTTTCAAAAGCAGATTTTCTTTCTTTGGCAAATTTCTGTAAGCAGCAAGCATTCCCTAGTCTTGGTGTGCGAATGAATTGCAGGTGAAAGGGCATCTCTTGGCTCTCCACCCTTAACAAGCCTAACCAGATGACTTAACCAAGTAAGGCCTGTTTACTGGCCTTTATAAAATACTCCTCTGAAAAATCTCCTGCATCTGACCTGGAAATATTCCAAGAGGAAACTCAGGCACTTTCTAATCAAATTTAAACCTTGAATAAACAGCAGGTGTAATTTTTCTAGGCACGTCAGCAAAATCTGCAGCCAGAACACCAGGCCAATCTTGTTTTTAGTATATACATAATGATGAAAGTCTGATGTTAACTACATTCATTCAAGAAATATCTCTATTGTAATATATGATGGCCATTGGAATGCCAAGGACAGGTCTATATTTAATAGGATTTGTAATCTCATCTACTTAAAATTGCCTGGGGAACATTCCTATTTTTCTCACCAAGGACAATAAGTATCAATATATATATAGCAGGACTGAATCATATTTTATTTAGATTCTTATTCAGTGTTTTCAAAATGTTAGCACAGTTTGTCTTAAGCAATTCTGACAACTTTCTAAGATGTAACTCACTTGCGAGTCCTGACTCACAAAAGAGGCAAGGTGATTCAGAAACAACACATTAAGTTAATATATGCAAATAACCATCGCATTTATCCAAGGATGGAGAAGGAAATGTAAGAATTCGTTGGGTCATATAACTGGTCAGTTGCAAAAGGAAATTTTCTAAGCAGCTGATTCATGATTTATTTGGTTGAGCCCCTTCCCCTATTGCTGTCACTCCAGCTCCAAAATCTGAATTTAGAGTAGTGTTGGATTAAAGGAATGTGTGTTCTGGCAGGATTGCACTCTTGCATTCTCTGGGACTGTGTAAGTGTATAACAAAACCATTAGAAGCAGCAGGGGTTTCATGGCAAGTGATAGGCACTTATCAAGGAAATTGACCTGAAGCTATTGCCACAGAATCAGAGAGAAATTAGATTCGGGTGATCTCTACCAAGGAGGCCAAAATCCTGTGATAAAGCAAACAAATCTATTATTTCCCCTTGTTCCTTGCTGACAGAACTCTAGTTCTCTATGGCCACTGATCAGGGAAGAGACTCCCCCACAATTTGGGGAATGAATGTCCATGTCTCTATGACAATCAAGATAACGACTTTCCCCTTGCCAGTGTCTGCTTTAGAAATGTGATGCCATTCTGGAACAATATGATTTCTGCTGAGAGGTTCTTGCTTCCCTTGACTCCTAAAGAGAGATGCATAAAGACTTTATTTCCTCCTCTGGATGAAATTATTTGCACAAGATATTTGTAGTTGCAGCAAGCTATCTTGGAGCCATGAGAGAAGCCAAACTAAGAAAATAAGCCTACACTCAAGTTGGCAGAGAGAAAAGATGAGAAGAACTTGGGTCACTGAGCACAATGAACAAAGTCTGGATTCACCTAATTTATTATAAAATATGAAAAATTATTTTGAGTTTGGTTTCTTTTACCTACAACCAAAACCTTAACTGATAAAAATGTAGTCAGAAATTGTATCATTCATATTCCATCTATTTTAGAGAGACACAGTGTATGGAACCACATGTTGACCATTACACAGATGTGTGACTACTCACAAAATGTATTTATACCAAAATGCACAGTAGTGTCCTGCAAACATAAAGCAATATGTTATTTTATTCATTGTCAGCATAGACCATCAGTGTTCCCTGCTAAAATGTGAAGGTTTCTATGTACCATGCTAAATGGAATCTACTTTAAATTATGTACTTGTGGAAAAAACAACACTCATAATTTAAAATATCAGGCTAGGTTTTAAATTAATACATGCTCTACACTTAGCTTGGTTCTCCCTATTAATTGGTTTCCTGCTAATGGTATATAATGTCCTTTCAGGTTTCCCAAATCCATCCTGAAGGACTTTATATTGCAAGTAAAAGAAGTTTCAACTCAAATTGGCTTGAAAAATAAAGGGAATTTATAGGCTCCCCAAATTGAAAAGTCCAAAGTTTGGATTAACATTATACGAGGCAAAATATACTTGCTATAACGATATCAACTGTAAACCTAATTTCCCTCTGATTCTCTATTCTGCCTTTTGGAGGTATTGGTTTCAACCTTAGGCTCAACAAAACTGCTCAGTGCACCATCAACATCACTGTCTATACTCTTGTTTCATGTAGAAAAATGACTTCAGCAGTCTCAATTTAAATCCTAACCCCACAGTAGCCAGGACAAGAAAGAAAGAGTCTCTTTCCCAGAAGTCTCAATAAACATCTCCTCACAATGAATTGGCTATGAGCTGTTCACATTGCAATGGCTAAGTTGAAGAGATGGAGAAAATCAATTGGTTTAGGGCTTAATCCACCTAAACCACACAGCTGATGAAGAAGATAACTATTGCTCTGTTGATAACATAAGAAGGAATGGATCCTGTTGAGGCAACAAATAAATGTCCATTACACACGGACAAATTAGTGTATGGGTCATTTAAAAAGACTGTGCATGCAAATGAGTGAAATTTTCTTTAAATTTATTATATTTAAATACTGCTACTTCAAGATCCAATTTCTACCTATTGAAAATGGTCAAAGAGTTGACCCAGGTGAAATTTACAAATAATAGAATAGAAAAGTCACAGAGTCTACTGTATAGCTCACTTATATTTGGCAGGTTGATTACACATTGCAGATTTTATATTTATTTTTTAATTAAAACACATTTATTGTAAACTTTATTTTTAGGAAAGTTTTACATTGCAGAAAATTATACAAAACTATAGGGAATTCCCTTATAACCCCTCCACATCCACACATTTATTTTCCTGCATGATTAACATCTTACATTAGTGCAGTACATTTGTTACAATTGATGAACCAATATTGAAGCATTGCTACTAACCAAAGTCTGTAGTTTACATTATGGTTTACATTTTGTGCTGTACAGTTTTATAGGCTTTGGCAAATGTATAACATCATGTGTCCATCATTGCAGTATCATACAGAACAATTTCACTGCCATAAAATTACCCTGTGTTCCACCTATTCATCCCTCTCCCTCCCTTCTGAACCCGGCAACCACTATCTTTATATCAATGTTACAAATTCTTCTGTTAACACAATATAATAACTACAATAACAATACATCTACTTTGGTCCATAGTTACACTGTCCCTGTATGTTTGTTCACTCTTCAATGACATTGCTCAATGGGATGATGTCCACTCTGACTCCTTCAGGCTGTTAGATATTATGGGGCAGATGGAAGGAATTGGTTTGTTTGCACTTATAGATACTCCTTGTTTTGAGGGATAGGACTTGTCCACCATCATTGTTTTTTTAGTTGTCCAGGGTAAGCCTGAAGAAACAGAGTAGGAGTTGGCCACAACTCTGCTGGGATTCAGGGCTCAACTGACATATGAATAATCCAAAGATTTAAGTCTCTGAGAGATCTATTTAATGGGCATACTGAAAATTATAGGTTCAAATAAAAGGAGTAGAAGAATCATAAGTAAGGGAATTATAAATGAGCATAACTATATTTTGGGGAAATAGATTATCATATATTCCCAAATAGGGCAGACCAAGGGGGTAGTGATTTCTTAAGGTTACATGCCTTCCCTCTTATGTCAGGAGCACTCTTTTGTTTACTGTGGCAGTTGGTGAAATCTGTCTGAGACCTACATAAGTATAACCACCAGAATGACCTCCTGATGCACGATGAAATCTTTCAGCCATAAAAACTCTTTGTTATTTAACATTTTCCCTTTTTGATCAAGGTCATTTTCCAAATGCATCTCTGGCTAGAGCTTAGTAATAATCCCTTGGCGTCAGGGAGGCTCATCCTCATGTCACGAGCGGGTGAGGGGGTCGGAGAAGTAGTAAGTTTATTTGCTGAGTTTGTCTTAGAGAAAGGCCACATTTGAGTAACAGGAGGTTTTCAGGAGTTTACTCTTAGGTATTAATTATAATTAAGCTAAGTTTCATTTTTATAGAAATAAGGTTCATAAGTACTAGCACTAGATCAAGGGCTTGGCATATTGGCCTATTTTGTTGTTGTTGTTAGGCACGACTTATATATTCCAAAGATTTTTGCCATTTTGTTTGAGAAAGTAGTAGGCCTTGCCAGAGTGGAAGTTTACTATTTTATTAGCTACTGTGTGGGCATCTATCTATCAAAAAAACATACCTATGGCAATGTGCATACATTCATATCCCATGGTAGTGTGTTTTAGGTGCATTTATCTCCACATATCACCCCACTATCAATGCCTGTACTAGTGGTGTACCTTTGTTATAGATCCTGAAAGAACATCCTTATATTTATATTCTTAACCACAAACCCTGGCAACCCCAGAGTTCACTGAGTTATACAGTCACTTGTTTTACCCTCCAGCTTTCCTTTTAGCATCATGTATGATTCAAAACTTCCCCTTTCAACCATGTTCACACTATATTTCAGTGCTGCTAATTTATTTCCTTTCTGATATTAAATTCTAATCTTCTCCAAAGCCTCCACAATGACTGCCACTTGTTTTAGTTTGTAAGCTAAAAAAAAAAATCGCAAAGGGAATTTCAAAGAAAAGTTAAAGGTACTTTGCTCCATAATTAAATCCCTGTGCACAAACCTGTGTTACCATTTTTGTTCCTCTCTAATACTTCTGTTTGGCGAAGATTACTAGTTGGCTAGGAGGTAGAAAGAGGAGAGGGAATTTTTAGTAGAAATATTAGGTTTTAATTCCCACAATTTCAACATAATAAATTTTCCTCTCATATTAAATACTTGCACAGTGTATTCAGCTATGGCTCATTTAGCAACACGTTATACAATTTTTAGCTAATTGTACGTTGTTTCCTATATAAGATTACCATTATGTTATGTCATTTATCTTATTGTAATCTTACTGCTTTCTTGAAGGATGCGGAGTCCAAAGAGCATAGAAATGCAGGGTACAAGTCTCACTACCATCATTACACTTTAGTAGTATTAATGAGGTAGGACTTGGTTATTCATAATGAAGATGATGACATTCTCAGCTCTACAAATTTAAAATGGTTTAGTATTTGCTCAGTTTTCCCAAAGATTATTTCTAATTTGCATCACAGTATATCTCTCTGGTAAATATTCTAACTATTCTTACCAATATCATGATATAATCATCACCTGATACTTTTATTGAAAGTATTATAAGTATTAATTTACAATAATTTGCAATAAAAGTACTGTATTTCAATTATTTTTCTACTCATCAATTCATACATGCAAACATTTAAGAATATTCTAAGTTAGGCATTGAGTATACAAAAATGTAATCAGACACCTTGACTCCAAAAATTTCACTATCTAGCCTGTTCACTTTCTTTGGCAATATCTTAACTGAGGTGTTTCTTAAATTTTCTGTGCTTCAATTTCTTTATCTCTATCATGAAGACATAATAGTACCTGCCTTGTAGGCCTGTTATGACATTTAAATTAAAAAGTACGCACGAAGTGGTAGGAATGGATCTAGCAATCAAGTATGTGCTCCTTAAACGTTAACTATAATTAGTAGTATATGGAAGGAAACATCACAAAAATAATTACAATACAATGTAAGTTCTATAAATTTGAAGTAACTAGTTTACATTAATATTTCTTAATATGTATTCTATAGAAAACTATTTGCACAAAATGTTAATAAGGTTGGTTAACATTGGAAAGACAGCAGTTGTGACATAGTTCTTAATCTCCTTGAATCCTGCCATAAAAACAAAGCAACTAGGAGAGTTTACCTAAAAGCCCAAAGATGGATACGCATCAACCCAAAGGTTAGATAACTCACCAAGTCAGGCAGTGAGATGCTCCAGGGATCTGTGCTACCATAGAAGTTTTAAACAAGCAAAAACAGACAGAAACATCTTTCTGGGAGATGCAGAAAACAGTAGAAAGGTAGCAGTACCTGGGTGAGTATTGAATTAAGAAAAAAGCAACTTAAAATTGGTAGGAAATAGCAGTGTTTGCTGTGTGTAGGATCATATGCCTAACTCATGCTTCAGGGGCTCTGACTAAGTGCCAAGACCAATTAGAATGAAAGAGAGCACTTCTGCGAAGGAAAACTGATATGAAGAGATGACTGGGAGGCAGGTTGAAAGGGCTATCCACTACAATTGATTATATTTGGATTATATTAGATTAGGGCCTGGTCAGTCTTTCCTAGATTAAGACTGGTTATGATTCTGTTGCAAAGTGACTATGTTTACTTTATATTGACAACTAAGGATTCTGTATATGGAAAAACTGTTTATTAAAAATGAAGGAAGGCAAGATTAAGACATTCCAGATAAGCACAAGCTGATGGACTTCATCATCACTAGACAGCCCTACAAGAAATGCTAAAAGGAGTTCTACAGTTTGAAAGGAAAGAACACTAGACAACATGAAGCCACATGAAGAAATAAAAATCTCTGGTAAAGATAATGGCATGGATTAATATAAATACCAATACTATTGAAATTTTAATTTGTAACTTCACTTTTTACTTCCTACAGGAGAATGGCATATGCCTAAAATGTAATGATAAGTCAATTGCTTGGATCTCATAATATATAAATATGTAACTTTTGATAAGAACTACATAAAGGTGGGGTGAGGGAGGGGTATAGGCACATAGTTATATATGCTCCTAAAGTTATTAAGTTGGTATTATAGCAAAAAGATTGTTAGAGATTTAGGATGTAAATTTAAACACCATGGTAACTACAAAGAAAATATCAGAGAATATGCAAATTCATAGAAACAATACACAGGTTAGTAGGGATGAGGGCAGGGACAATAGAGAGTTAATGGACAGTGGGTGGAGGGTTACTGTTTGGGGTAAAGGGAAAGTTATAGTAAGAATAAAGTTGAGGTCACTGCAAAGTTGTGAATGTTATTAATCCCACTGAATGGTAGGCTTGGGAGGTATGGGGATGGGAAGATTTACACTGTAGATATGTCTCCACAATTAAAAGAAGTAGAAAGAAAGAGAAGCTAAATAGAAAATGCCAACTAAATGCAATATAAGACACAGGATGGGATCTAATAACGGAAGAGAAAAGGCTCAAAAGGGCATTATTTGGGAAAATAAAATTAGAAAATAGAATATAAGCTTTATATCAATGTAAACTTTCTTGAAATTTAAAATTGCACATAAGTAATATCCTTGTTCATAGAAAATTTACCAGGAGTACTGTGTGAATGAGGTGTATAACCTGCTCTCAAATTATCAGAAGATATAGATAGATTGATAGACAAATAGAAAGAAAGAACAAAAGAAGGAAAGATAGATAGAAAATAGATAGACTGACAGACATAGAATGATGGGGAAAAGCTTACAAAATGTTAAAATTGGGGATCTGATTATCTGGGGGCTTCAGATATGTGGGAGTTCTTTGTACGGAGTTTATATTACTTTTGCAACTGTCATATAAGTTTAAAATTATTTTAAAATAAATGAAGAAATACTCAAAGCTGAAACCTAACCTCACAGCTGGGAGAAATAGAAGAGCAAAGTAAAAGAAAGTGAGCAGAAGCAAGGAAAAACAGAGATTATATTTGGATAAATAAAATAGAGAATATAAAAACAATTGAGGGAATCAACAAAACCTAAACTTAGTTGTCTGAAAATACCAGTAAAATTGAAAAAAGTTTAAGAGATGAACAAAGAAAAGAAAGAAGATGCAAATAAAAAAATCAGACTAGAAAGGGGATATCACTATCAACTGCATAGAAATAAAAAGGATTATAAGAGGATACCATGAACAATAGAACACCAACAAATTAGATAACTTAGATGAAAAGGAAAAATTCCTAGAAACACAAAAACTACCTAAGTTGACTAAAAATTTAGTAGAATATCTCAAAATAACAACAAAATGTAAAGATATTAAATTAGTAATAAAAATGTCCCAACAAAGGAAATTCCAAGACCAGATGGCATCACTGATATTTTTTACTAAATATTCAAAGAAATATCATTATCAATCCATTTCAAATTCTTCCAAAAATTGAAAAGGAAGAAATACTTCCTAACTCATTTTTTGAGGCCAGCATGAATCAAATACCAAAGCCAGTAAAAGATATCACACAAAAATTAAATTTTAGACCAATATCCTTTATGAATATACATTCAAAAATCCATACCACTAAACTAGTAAACCAATTCCAACAGCACATTAGAAGCATCATACAAGAAGACTAAGTTGGGTTTTTTTTCCAGGAATGCAAGGGTTCAGCATAAGAAAATCAATCAATGTTAATAATACATTAATAGAATGAAGGGGGGGGGATAAAACAGGATCATCTCAATTGAAACAGAAAAGGATTTGACAAACTCCTTTGCCCTTACTGATATAAAAACTCAGAAAAAAAAGGAATAGAAAGGAAAATCATCAACATGATACGGGACATGTAAAAAAAACCTATTGCTAACTTTAACAATTTGATATTGTTTATGAATTCCAAAATAGATACTGGACTTTGTTTGTAAACTGGTCTATCTGAGGTTTCACTTATACTTGATTAAATTATGATTAGGGCTTTGATTAGGCCACATCAGTAGAGTGTTAAAGCCCCTTGCAGATAAAAGACATGGCAAAAGACAGAGTTGGGAGTTTTGGATGTTGGAACCCAGGAGAAGAACATAAGGACATAGAGGAATGGAGACAGCTCCTTAGACATGGCAGAGACCCCAGGAAGAGAGACAAGTCATTTGCCTGATAGTTCACAGTTGGCCCTATGGAAGGAGCAAAGCAGCTGAGCCTAGAGAGAATCAAGCCCTGGGGAGAGAGGAGAAGCCTAGAAAGCCTCATAGACTACAGCTGATTTGTGGAGAAAACAGAGCAGTTGAGCCTGGAGAGAAATGAGCCCCAGGAGAGAGACAAGACTTATCCCAACCTACAACTGATATTTGAAGAAACTGGGACCACAGAGCCATAAGAGGAAGAGTAAAGGTTGAACATGAGCAGCCATCTTGCTCCAGTACATGGCAACAGACTTTGGTGAGGGGAGTAACTTATGCTTTATGGCCTGGTAACTGTAAGTTCTACCCCAAATAAAAATCCTATATAAAACCAACAGATTTCTGGTATTGTGCTTCAGCACTCCTTTGACTGACTAATACACTAACATCATACTCAATTGTGAAAGACAGAGTTTTCCTCCTTGGAAAAAGAATAAGACAAGGATGCCTGCCTTCACTGCTGTCATATAACATTGCACTGGAGGTCCTAGTTAGAGAAATTTGTCAAGAAAAAGAAATAAAAGGCATCCAAATTGATAAGAAAGAAGTAAAACTACCTTTATTTGAAGAGAACATGATCCTATATGTAGAAAATCCCGAAGAATCACAAGAAATCTAATTGAGCTAGTGAATGAATTCAGCAAATACAGGGAACAAGATCAACACACAAAAATCAGTGGTGTTTCTATAGACAAGCAATTAACAATCTAATGAGGAAATCTAGAAATTATTCTATTTACAATAGTAAATAAAATAATCAAATACCTAGGAATCAGTTTCACTGAGGATATAAAGGAGTTGTACACCAAAACTATAAACTGTTGCTGAAAGAAAAGGATGATGATGGACAATGGCCATCCTAAAAAACAGAGAATAGTTATAACTGCAAGGAAGACAGTTCCATCCATCTGCTCCATGGAATCTAATCCCCCTCTCAATCAGAAACAGAGTGGGCATCTCCATCCCCAAATCCTCAAGATTGAGGAATGAACAAACATAAGGGTCTCCCCTTATGTTTATGCAAGCTATAGACTTAAGTAGATTTATAATTATTCTAGCAAAGGAAGAACTTGTATCCCTGTCATAAAGGCAGTGGCCACCAGAGGTTATGAGGAGAGGGAGAGAGAAGAATAGGTATAACATGGGGTACTTTGGGGACATTGGAAATGTTCTGAATGACATTGCAATGACAGATACAAGCCATTATATATTTTGTTAAAACCTATAAAATTGTGCAGTGCAGAGAGTAAACTATAACACAAACTATAGACCATGGTTAGTAGCAGTGCTTCAATATGTGTTTATCAATTATTAAAATGTACCACAATAATGAAAGATGTTGTTAATGGCAAAAAGTGTGGGAAGGGGTGGATGGGGCATATAGGAACGCCCTATATTTTTCATGTAATATTCATGTAATCTAAAGCTTCTTTAAAAACAAAAAATTAACTCAAAAATAAGAAAAGAACCCTGAATATTATGTAAACCCATGAATTGTAAGACAATATAATAAGATGCCAATACTACACAAAACGGTTTACATATTCAATATATCCACAATCAAATTTTAACTGACTTTTCTGCAAAAATTTTAAAGCTAATCATCAAATTCATATGAAATTTCAAGGGACTTGAATAGCCAAAAACACTTGAAAAAGAACAAAGTTGTAGGACTCACACTTTCCAATGTCAAAACTTACTACAAAACTATAGTAATCAAAACAATGTGATGGACCAATGGATTAGAATTGAAAGTTCAGAAATAAACCCATACATCTACGGTCAACTGATTTTTGACAAGGTGCAGAGTCCACTCGATGGCGAAAGGATCAGTTGCTGGAAAATCTAGATAATCCATGTGCAAAAGAATGAAAGAAGATCTCCCTTCCCACTGTAAACAAAATTAACTAAAACTGGATCAACTACCGAAATATAAGAGATAAAGCTGCAAAACTCTTAGATTACTTAGGGATATATCTTCAATACCTTGTCATAGAAATAGATTCTTAGGCTTTACATCAAAAACATGTACAATAAAAGAAAAAAAGATACAATAAACTTCATCATAATTAAAAGCTGTGTATCAAAGCATTTTATCAAGAAAATGAAAATACAACTTGCAGAATGGGAGAAAATATTTGGAAGTCATATATCTTATTAAGGTTTACCAGATTATACAAATAACAACCCAATAAAAATGTGTGAATGACTTGAATAGACATTTCTTTGAAGAAAATGTACTAATGGCAAAAAGCACAGGAAAAGATCCTCAACATCAGTGCCATTAGAGAAATGCAAATCAAAACCAAAATGAAATACCACCTCACAACCATTAGAATGACTGTAATTTAAAAAGTTTTTAAAAATTACACATCAGTGAAGATGGGCCAAAATAGCAACCCTTGTTCATTGTATTTGGGAATGTAAAATGGTGCAACCACTGTGAAATGCACTTTGTCAGTTCCTCATAAAGTTAAATATGACCCACACTCTCACTTCTTAAGATAGATTCCTAATTAATTGAAAGTAGGGACTCAGACAGACATTTGTACACCAATATTCAGAGAAAGATTATTCACAATAGCCAAAATTTGGAAGCAATCCACCAAGTGTTTATCTACAATTCAATATATAAACTAAATATGATACACACACACACAATGAAATATTACTCAGTCATAAAAAGGAATGAAGTTCTAATATATGCAACAACTTGAATGACTCTTGGTTACATCATGTTGCCTGAAACAAGCCAGATACAAAAGGACAGATATTATGTGATTCCATGTATATGAAATAACTGTAATTTGCAAATTCATGTAGGTTACTAGGGGTTTGAAGGAGAAGGAATGGGGAATAAATGCATAATAGGGGTCGGGTCTGTTTATGGTGATGTAACAGTTTTGGCAATGAATGGTGTTAATGATAGCACAACATCATGAATATGATTAATGCCACTGAATTCTATGCTTCAAAGTGATTGATATGGGAAATTTTATGTTGTATATATGTTACAACATTTTTTAAAGAAGGAAGATACCAAAGAAACAATTACAAATAAATTAAATAAATGACCTTTTACTGGTTTTAATAATGGAGGCAAAAATGCCAAAAGGATGTTATTGGAACAATTGAAAAAAATTGGATATTGACTTCATGCTTTTTATCAATGCTAAATTTGTCAAGTTTATAGTTGTACTTATGTGGTTACATAAGTGAATATCCTTGTTTTTAGGAGATAAACATGGACTTATTACATAGTAAAGGACCATGAGGTATATAACCAGTTCTCAAAATATTTAGAATGTAGATATAGATGATGATGGTAAAGATAGATTAGATAGATGGATGGATGGATAGATAGATAGATAGATAGATAATGAGAAAGAGAAAGAAAGAAAGAAAGAAAGAAAGAAAGAAAGAAAGAAAGAAAGAAAGAAAGAAAGAAAGAAAGAAAGAAAGAAAGAAAGAAAGAAAGAAAGAAAGAAAGAAAGAAAGAAAGAAAGAAAGAAAGAAAGAAAGAAAGAAAGTTACAGTGAAAGAGAGTGAAAGAGAGTGAAAGACGGGAGGGAGAGTGAGAAGAAGGCAAGGAGAGATGGAAAGAATGCTATAGCAAATGTGGCAAAATGTTAAAAAGTTTGTGGATTTGGGTATCTGGGAGGGGGGCATTCTGGAGTTTTCTCTATGGGTTTTGTATTATTTTTGCAATGTTTCTGTAATAATATTAGAGAGTAAGAACCACTAAAAACTATACTTACATGATATTGGCATGCACATGGGAAGAAATAGAAGAAAGAAAATGAGTGTCTGGTGGAGCAGACAATAGGAAACTTTCAAAATAAATAATAAATTCTCAATAATCAAAGCTACTGTAACAGGGAGCAGTTTCAAGCATCATGTATGATTGGAAGGATTCTGTGGTAAGAGCAAAAGTCACTTTCTAATCTGCCAAAACCCACAGGACAATACCAGGAAAGGTGAAACTACTGAAAATTGATTTGAAATTGAACACGGCAAAGGCTATAGAAGAAGAAAAAGAGAAAGTCCAGGTAAAAACAGATGTGGGAAAAAGAATAATATCTCCAAAAGCATGAGAACATATTTTAAAACTTCATAAAATAATAAAAGATGGATTTATAGAACCAGGATATTAAAGATAGCTATTTTGACCAATTTCTTCCTTCTATAAATTCAGGAAGGAAAATTTTCTGAAAAAAATGGGCAATAGAAAAAAGATTATAGTAAAATACCATGTAAAGAGATCATAACAAAAAGTAACTAATAGAGTAACACCCCTGTAAACAATCAAATCATGCCAGAAAGATCTACTTAGAAATAGATTAAAACTGGAACCTTATATTTCTAAATATTCCAAAGACATAATAAAGACTATACAATATATAAAAGAAAAACATAAATAATAAATAGGAACTCAGAAATGGGTTCTAGAACTCAATAAAAATAGGAATTAAAAAAACTGAGTTCAGAAACAAAGATTGAATTAGAAGAAAAACAAGGAAATAAACACGTGCAAAAAAAAAAAAAACCAGAGAAACAGCAACCAAAGGTATGTTAAAAGTATAAAATAAATAAAAATTATTAAAGAATTTGAAGAAAAATATAAATACAGTAGATAGGAATGAAGTTTCAACATATGTGTAACTGGAATTCCCATAGAAGAAAACCAAAGCAATGGATCAGAACAAATATTAAAAGCTATAACTTACTTGAAATATATACATTTATATTTATGTATATATGTATAGACATATATATATGAGAAAGTACATGTTAAAAATATGTATTTATGAAACTACGTGTAGAAATATATAAGTATGAATTAGTGTAACTATAAATACATATGCATACATATTTAAAAGTATATATTGAAAGTTATGCTATCATAATTTCACATACATTTGAAAGCACAAAATTCTGATTCCTTATTTGATAACTCAGCTACATCTTTCCAGTAGTCCTACAACTAAGAAAGCTCCTATCACAAGGTATTTTGAAACAACCTTTCTTTTAATTAATTTGTTTTCAGAAGAACCATTACTCCTAAATGTTTAACTATTCTTATAATTTTTATAATAGTATAAAAAATACAGGGGTTTTTTCTTTTTTTTTAGAAAATCTAATGGACTCATTCAGTCCTCTGCCCTTGAGCTAGAAAAGTTATGAAAAATTCAATGTCATTCTGGATTATATAGTGAAGAAAACCATGTAACCAAGTACTGAGGGCCTTTAAAGTTTTAAAGCTAGAGTAAGCCTAGGTTCCATTGGTGGCTGATCTTACATTGCACATTTAATCTTTCAACTCACCAATTTTTACAACACTGGTACTGAAAAAGCCCAAGCTCCAGGAGCTCCTTAAATCTTTCTAATTATGCAGTATAATGCCATCGAGTCACATGTCTATCATTTCCCTTAATTTTAACTTCTCTGGAATTTTATTTTCTATTTGTTCTTATCTTCCTACCTGAATATGGTTTCTTTGTTAGTCACTTCAACTCCCCTCCTCAGGAATAAAGTTATATTTATTCTCTTGCTCAGTCCGTTTCTGGCATTCCTACATAAGAGCCCCGTTTGCTCCAGGCATGGAGCCTATGAGATTTTCCTCACCAATAGTTCTCTGGCCTGGTTTCCCCTAAGGAAAGAGCTTCCATCAGGCCTAACCAAGAGGCCCAGACTGACAGACTGGACAGGAGTCAGTGATGACCCATACTGTTTCATCTTTCCAAAAGCTGTAGGAGTGCTACAGTTGAAACCTGGTCCTGCATGTAGAACAGCTCATTTTGTGATTACCCTGCCATTTGCTGTGGCTATTACCCACATCCTAATTTTTCTTTTCATTCTATTCAAGGGGGAAATCAAAGCTCAGTATTGCTTATATATGGACATTAACAAAAAGTTTATCTGCACAAATACAGTCTGAACTCTTTCTTTTAAAAAGTGATATAGATTTTGCCATATATAAAGTACAATAAACAAGTTGAACTGTAGAGAATCATTAATGCAATTGTGTAGACAATCAAAAGGCCATGGAATGGTTTGGGGGAGGTATTGCTAACACAGCTTTCAGAAAATAGCCTCTTCTACCACTCTTTACCAAATCACTAATAATATAGAGGAGCATTGCATAATGATGAAGAGGAACTAGGATTAACCTTTTCAATAATTAATTTATTTTCAGCAGCTGTCTTAATATTATATGCCTGATAAAGTGATTTGATCATTTTTATAGGTTATCAAATAAAATTGCTAAAACAGAGCAAATTAACATATCAACCATTTTCAATGGTTGTTCTTCTGTTGTTGATCGGATTCTGCTTAAGTGATAAATACAAGGATATAATTGCTATTTATAAATTGTCAAAGTAATTTTCATGAATGTTAGGACTTAATCATCCCTTTGCCCAATTAAATTACTTCATTATATTTCAGAATCAGTGCAATCATGTTTTAAAAGAAAATCAGTATTTTGACCTATTTGAAGAATAGTATAACTGTAAGACTGTGAAAGGTGTGGCAGGTGAAGGAGAGAATAACATCAAATAAAATGTAGTATATACATACAACTGAATATTATTCAGCTGTAAAAAGGAAAAAATCCTGATACATGTGAAAACATGGATATCTTTGAAGGCATAATGTTGAGTGAAATAAGTCAGACACACAAGGACAAATATTGTATAATCTCACTGACAAGGAAATAATTAGAATAAGCAAACTCATAGAGACAGAATCTAGAATATAGGTTACCAGGGGATGGGGTCAAGATAGAGAAGAGGAAGTTATGGCTTAAAATCTACAGGGTTACTATTTGGAATGATGAAAATGTTTTCATAATAGATAGTGGTATGGTAGCACAACATTGTAAACATAATTAACAACACTGAAATATATATCTGAATGTAATTAAAATGTGAAATGATAGATTGTATGTATGGTAACAGAAAAAAAAATTTTAAATAAAAAAACATGGAACTCCACCACATAAACAGTGAACCCTAAGTTAAACCATGGACTATAGTTAATAGTACAATTATAAAAATGTGCTACTATCAATTATAACAAATGTTTCACACCAATGCCAGGTGTTAATAATAGGATAGAATATAGGAATCCTGTATTTTATTCATGATTATTCTGTAAAATAATTATTCTAATATTATTCCAATAAAGAAAAAAACTTTAGATATAGGAGTTAGTGTTAGAAAGGCAGGAACAGAATTTCAAACTCCAAATTATCTTAGTCATCCTGCTACAACTCTATAGGATCATCCTATACAAGTCTAAATTATTTTAATCAATAAATTCAAGGAGCTTAAATTTTTTTACTTAAAGTCAAACTGTTTGATTCTCAGTCTTCTGGTATTCTTATTTAGAGTCTGAGACTAAATTGCTGTGAAAGGACACTCTTTTGTGACAACCTAAAATAATAATAACTAACATTTTATGAATACTTACTATGCTCCCAGAATACTGTTTTTTTTACATGTATGAGTAGATTTTACATGTCTGTTTGTATAGGGCGAGTTTGCCAACAGTTCTATAAGGTAAGTACTATTGCAAAGATTTCATAACCAAATCAAGGTCACAAAGGTTTCAGCTTAAGTTTGTCCACTACCAAAGCCTCATCTATGACAGTTATGCTATCATGCAAATTAAGCAAGTATGTATGTGAATATATGTGTGTACATGTGAGTGTATGTGTATGTGTTATGCTTGAGCTTGTGTGCATGCATGCATGTACACATGTGTATGTGTATGTATATATTTGTGTGGGCATGTTGAGAGGGTGGTAGCCATAAATGAACTTGAATGCAGGCATTTTTTTCTTGTGTCTTCACATCAGAAAACAATCATATCTGCCCTGTGGCATTTATGTAACTGTCCCATATTCTTAATGTTAATATGAGAATGTATCTGAAGCTTTAACTCTAAACAAGAAAGTCTTGTCTTCTTGTATCTGGAAAGAAATTCTAGGCCACCTTCCTGGTAATGAAAAAAAAAAAAAAATCAGCCGATATGCACAGAATAAGCATCAGGTTATTTGGGTTTATATCTCACAGAGTAGGACTTATCATCTAATTCTATCAGCATACTGATATGGAACTGGTCTATAGCCACCATACTGACTAGTTTTGCATCTACTTAAATTTTTTCCTATATGTACATTTACGTTTCAGTGTCAAAATTTCATCTTGATCTCTCCCAAAGTTACATGGCAGCTGGTGATCCATATATTTGTTATGAAAGAAAGAACACATGTCTTTCCCGGGTCCATTTATTCCCACAAGGCAAACCTGGTCTCAGGCCAGAGGTAACAACAACCTAATATACCTCCCAAAGTGCCCAACTCATGATTTACACAGTCGGGTCATAAAGGTACCACTTAGTTCTGGAAGAAGGCCTAACTTACCACCAGGCAGCGATTCAGATACCCCAGGAATTTGGCTCAGTGTCTTTGCAGTAGTTCTGGGAAGCACACTAAATCATACTCATCACGATTTCTGCCAACAGTAGTGCTGAATGGTTTCCACAATTGTTCTTAAGTCTTTCCAGAGGTACTGCATGTATTCCCACACTCCTGTACTTTTGGAATAGAATCTGGTCATATCAGAGCATTAAAACAACTTGGAGATCATAAATCAACAGGCTGATTTTACAGATCTTGAAACTGAGTCTCAAAGAAGGATGCACATGTCCAAGTCAACCAAGGAGATGGTTGCGTGGTATATTTGCCTATTGATTTTTGGTTTTGTGCTCTTTCCACCACCATGTATTACTCTTTAGTGAAGTGTGATGGCCAGCAAATTCAGACTATAAAAATCCCATGAAAATTGGAAATTCTGTCTTCTGACTGTTCCTTTATTAATTTTGTTGGTACCTGTCCCCCAAGAAATCACAATTTTCTTACAATTAAGAATGCTGGGGGCAGGCTTCTTTGAGTGATCATGAATTTATCACCAGTTTCATTAACAGGAAGGGGAACACACTCTCCTCAGATGTAGCAGGCAGAATGGCTGCATCAGGCAGTCCCCACAGAGAAGCCCTGAGCCTGGCACCTCCAGGCTGGAAGTGTTTTTCACATTTCCCTTCCCTTGCTACAAACCCTGCTACTTATCACATTTCCCAAACACCAGAGGGTTCTGCAATGTTCCTCCATCAAACCTAACACAGGTCCCAGAGTGGAATGCAGAAACCTGGGGCAAAGCCAGGCAGCCCAAAGGGGTGCACTGGAATCCCAGAGACAGAGACCTCCTTGGGGTCAAAACGGAGATCTTTTCCTGAGTTTCAATACACTTTAACCTACTTGTAGGGTGCAAGTCAGAAACTGAGCTGGCATTTACTGAATACTTCCTCTCTGCCAGACACAGAACTCAGTATCTTACATACTGTCATAGTTTATCTTGCTGCTGATACAAATACTATACAATAGTTGGCAAGACAACAGGAATTTATTGGCTCACAGATTTGGAAACTTGAAGGCTTGCTTCCACCCAGAGACAGTACATTCTGGTGCTGGCTGCCGGCAATTATTGGGGTTCCTTGGCTTTTGATCTTTGCCTCCTATCAGATGGTGAGGTCCTCTCCTTTCTCTTCCAGTTCTATTGATGGATGGCTTCCAGCTTTCTTTTAACAGGGCCTCCAGTATTCCAGATTAAGGCCCAACATGCTTCAGTTGGACTCACCTTAACTAAAAACACCATTTTCAGATGGTCTTATTTACACTGCAATGACAGATACAGGCCATTGTATATCTTGTCATAACTTACAAAATTGTGTGGGGGGAAAGTTTAAACTATAATGTAAACTATAATCCACACTGAGTGGCAATGCTCCAATATGTGTTCATCAATTGTAACAAATGTACTACACTAATGAAGGATTTTGTTAATGTGGGAAAGGGTGGGAAGGGGGAGGGGATGGGGCATATGGGAATCCCCTACATTTTTTATGTAACATTTATGTAATCTAAGTATCTTTAAAAAATAAAAAAGTATTAAAAAGTATTAAAACAAAACAAAAAAGGTCTTATTTATAATGGGTTCTTACCCACAGGAACTCAGATTAAGATTAAGAAAATGTGTTTTTTGGATACATAATTCAACCTACCACGTGTATGTAACATCCCCTATGGCTCTATAATTTAATATCACATATGATTTACAGAAGAAGCTGATTCTTAAATGGCAAGTACATTTCAGGGGTATATAAAAATGCTATTAAGAGAAAGCAATGAACTTTAAAGCAGTAAATAAAACCTAATTTCTCATAACAACTACCACCTGGGCTTTTCTGATTATAGTACGAGAAATCAGAGACTTTTCCAATCCAAAGCTAAAAACAGAATATTCAATTAACCATATCAAACAACCCAGGTGATTCAATTAATTCACTTAAAAGAAATAAGCAAAACCTGTTTATTTCACTAAAAGGAATGGAAGTTTACCTTGACTGATTAATCAGTCTCATCAAAAGGGGCAATTTGGCACCGTGTGGACATAGGCAACTTCTTAGGAAATAAAGCAGAGTGTTCTGATAAAAAGAGCATGGTTTTTCACAGCTTCTGCAACCGTAAGGAGTAAGGCCACAAGAATGCTAAAATATCAGAGAGAAATTGTTAAATCAGTAAGATAGTAAAGGAACAGCTAAGGATGAATGAAAGCAAAAACAAAAAAACAGAAATCAGCAGAAACTGGAATGGACAAGAGTCTTGAGATAATTTCTTTGAACACTCAGGAATCTTGCAGTTTGAAATTGAAGGACCTATGGATCAAATTAACAGAAGTGGAGTTTGGAAGGTCACCAATGTGTAAATGAAATCTCTAGTCACAGTGCAAGTGGAAATGACACCAAGCAGGATTGCCATTAGTTATGTAAATGCAGATGCCTATCCTGACAGCCTGATTGATGGAGGTTCAGAAGGATAAACAAGAACCAATTCAAACATTGCCAGTTCTGAAACAATAGCAGGTCTCAGTGCAGGTAGTGCGGACCATGAGACAAAGATGAATTATCTTTTAAGAATTTGAACTTGGAAAGTCTTTATATATAAGGTAACTCATAAAGAAATTAAGTTCCAGTAAGCAGTAATCAAAAGATGGTATTTTGGTAGTCCTTGTGACAGCAAGTGTATACTGTAACCTAAAACCTTCTGATCTGAAAGATCCTTTCATATACCCAACAGATCTGCTTAGATCTTTCCTAGCTTGAAAATAAGCACAGAAAAGTTAAGAACAACACAGAACCTGTTCAAAACATATATTAACTCTAGAGAACAAGAACAATGCCTACACTAGAAGGCAAACAATGGCTTCGATCTCTTCTTATGCTCTATATCCATGTTCTTTGCAATATGACTTTTCTTCCCTATTATAAAGAGGAGGAGTCTCTTTTCCCTCCCCTTGAATTTAGGCTGGACTTGTGACTTTCTTTGATTTATAGATTATAGTGAAAGCAACTTGTTCTAGTTCCAAACCTAATGCCCAAGAGTCTATGCACACTTCTACTTTCCCTTGGAAACATGATCAGCTGCCACATGAACAAGCTCCAGCTGACCTGCAGGTGGAGCAGACATGACTGTCCCAGCTAAGATCATTCTAGACCAGACAGCCCTTAGATGACTGCAGTCGCAAGGATGAGTTCAACCAAGACAAGAAGAATGCCTTTCTGAGCTCGGTCCAAATTTCTGATCTACAGAATAGTGAGCTTAATACATTCTTGTTTTTTTTGTTGTTGCTGTTGTTTTGTTTTGTTTCGTTTTGTTTGTTGTTTGTTTGGGTTTTTTTAGAAGGTACTGGGGATAGAACCCAGGACCTCATACATGGGAAGCAGGTGCTTAACCACTGAGGTATATCTGCTTCCCCATGGTTGTTTTAAGCCACTAAATTTTGGAGATGGCTCATTGCCCAGTCGAGTTGGTATTTTACCCAAAAGACTCATTAGGAATATGGACACTTGATATGGATTCATTTATTACTGGAACCAGTACATAAAATTAGCGATGTTTGTACATAGAATACATGTCTTTCTTTCTTTGGAAGGGATGAAGTTATTTCTTTGCATTAAAGTCAGTCTTTCTAGAATTGTTTCTTAGTAGGTATTTCTGTTCATCTCTCACGGATGCCAACTCTCCTTACAGAAAAGTTACGAGGTAAGGTGCAGGTCAGATTAAAAAGCAGATTGCAAAAAACTAAAATTTCAACAGTTGAATTTAAGTATGCATTGGAGGCAACATAAAGCAGAGCTGACCTTTAGAAAAATAGATTTAGTGAGATGAAAAACAGTGTTGAAACATTCTACCGCAAGGTAGTGGAAAAAAAGAAGAAAAAAGAAAAATATTTAGAATAAACAAATACATAATAAAATATCAAGATTTTTAATACAAAGCCCAAGCTATAAAATGTAAAACTGTGATTGGGATAGAGGAAGACAAATTCACCAATGGCACATATGTAGAGTAGGACCTCCCCAACCCCACTATCCCATATATAAAAACATTTTATTTTTTGACAGAGCTGGCTTCACTAATCAGTAGATAAAAGCTGGATAATTTATGTTTGTTTAGGGATATATATATCTATATATAGATATATATATGAAAAATTATAATAAAAGGTAAAATATTTTAAACATAAAATTCAGACTCATTGGGGTTTTAAAAGTAATGGTAAGATTCTATTTTATAAACCTGATGGTAGGTGCACAAGTGTCAACTGAATCATTGTTCTGTAACCTTAAATATAAGTTTAACGTCATTCTATTTTATCTAAGCAATATTTAATGAGAGATTTTTAAAAAAGACATTCTAGAATGAAAAATAAATAAAATTCCAAGTGTAGACATAGATTTGATTCTCAGACTTTTGCACTTAATTTAAAATTCCAGCTCTTAAAATTAAGGGTCCGCAAACACATATAGAAAATTAGAGATATTTATACATTTGTTATATATTATCACTATGGTCTGAAGATAGATACTCCAATTTTCTTTTAATAAATGTATAATACAGCCTTTACCTATATTTTTATCATTGTGCCCAAACTGTGGCCCAGTAGTCATGAATTATTTCAGAGGAAAAGTAATTTAGTTTAAGTGATGATGTCTAAGTTTAAGGGAAGGAGATTCAGGTATCAAAATAAATACAACTACTATAATTTAAATGAAGCACTTGTGAGGCCTTCGGCATTATGTTCATTGTGAATTACCTATCATAAAGAGATGCTTAGATTGGTGTGGAGAAAGTGGCCATAGTGGCTGCTGGGGGTAGGGAGTGGGAGGAAGAGATGTGATGTGGGAGCATTTTCGGGACTTGGGAGTTGTCCTGGGTGGTGCTTCAGGGACAGTTACCGGACATTGTATGTCCTCCATGGCCCACTGGGTGGACTGTAGGAGAGTGCGGACTATGATGTGGACCATTGACCATGAGGTGCAGCGGTGCTCAGAGATGTATTCACCAAATGCAATGAATGTCTCATGATGATTGAAGAGGCTGTTGTTATGGGGGGAGGAATGGGGTGAGAGGGGTAGGGGATATATGGGGACCTTATTTTTTTTAATGTAACATTAAAAAAATAAATAAAGACAAAAAAAAAAGAGATGTTTAGATAAGGCTTATATGGGACATCAGCATTCCTGGTAAGTTTGTACAGAAAAGATAAAATTATCCATTTTTAAATTGGGTTTATTCAGTCAGCCATTCTCATTGAGTCAGGTGCTTTGGAAAGAAGGGAAAATTCTTTGAGAATACATGACAGGGCACCTCTGGAAAACAGATGTCTTGTAGGTAGACACTTGCCATTAAAGTTTCTCAAATGAGAAAAGAGATAGTCAATGAACAAGATACAGCGAAGCCTCCCATGACTTGACTTTATGTAGGTTTGCAGACTTTTAAAGAGCAGTTCATAGACAGTGTGCATCTTCTTATTTGAGTTCTGAACCAAATGGCATTTTCGCAAAAGAATCACCATTTGTGAGCAAAATGTCTCCTACTGATAAAGATTAGTCTGGAGGATATGATTTTTTAATTTACAAACAAGGGGGAGTTCTCACAGAAGAGCCCAGAATTGGTCAGACTTACCAGCAGCCCTGGCCCCAAGGAGAATTAGTGCCATCGTAAAGGGGAATAGGGGATTGCTCCCAATAAAAGAGATTGAAGATGGTCCACATTTGCTTGGTATATCTTTCCAAACTCACCAATTGGATAAGTCATTTCAACTCATCAGGAATAGACTAAATGGCAGGAAAGTATTTCTCCAGATTTTATTTTTTAACTGGTTGGACTCCATCACTGAACCAGTCATTAGCGTCTGGCTAACACTTCTAGACAGGAGATCAGCAGCCTATTGAAGCATTCTTATCCTGCCTTCCTGAGACTGCTCCCCACAATAACCACCACTACTCCTTTTTTTAATATGTTTGTAGACAATATCCATTTTGTCCCAGACGGCAGCATTTTACTGAGTTAACATAGCCACCATCTGCTAAATATCTCAGAGTAGTATGTCTTTGTTGAGGTTTGAGTGGACTTTCAGTTTATTACTAAAGTCTTTTGTATTAATTTCACTTAAGTCGCACTGGGTACATGTAGTGCTGCCCCTACAGAAAGAGCCATTTGCCTGCGGACAAAGCTTTCATAAATTGCAGCCAAGTCAGACATCCAGGGCAAAACCCACAGCTCCTTTACCAGCCAGTAAGAATTGACTGTAAACTGCTCAACTGCAAAAATAAGTTTTGCAGGTGAACTTAAACTTCCACAAAGACCAAGGCCACAAATAATAATATCTGAGACCTAAAACTAGGAAATTTAGCCCCATAAAAACCTCTATATTATAGATTTTGCTCCCCAAAATTCCCCCAACTCTTTCTCAGATTGTACCCCAAAGTACATTTTAATAATCCTAAATTAAATTAAGCCCCCAAAACTGCATCCACCTTCCCCATCACTGAACTTTTACCTTTTACTTAGGGGCAAGACCTGTGTCTCTAAATATAAGATAAAGAGAAAAAGAATTGACAATACTCTCTGCAGGTGAGCTATCTCCCTCTAGGGGAGAGAAAAGGGTAGGATTACATATTTCTAGTTTCTCCTTCCAAACACAGGTAAATCACCCCAGAAAGAGTACAAGAGGGTGGTAGAAAGTTCTGTGTGTAACACTGATAGATGTTCCTACACCTGGAAGAAGGATTATTCTCTTTCTTGCTTTTCTCCTCTTAATAATTTTTACTCCAGTAAAGTAAACTCATTATATTTCTAATATAATTCTAATTCCACACACCAAGTTGTTTTCCGCCTTTATGCCTTTTCCATGCTGTTTCCTCTTCTTAGCATTTCTTCTGCTAACTCCCATCCATTATCTCAACAGACATATACTCTTCAGTCTTCCATAAACAATTCCTATTCATTATTCAAGCCTCTGTTTTAAATGTCCTTGTCTCCAGGATGCATCAATGGCCTTCCCACTGTCCTTGTAGTCTCGTAGCTTTTTCATAGATCTCTGAGTTGTTTCTTTTGTTTCCAAGCAATGACCACATGTATTGAAATGATATATTTTTATATCTACTATCTCATAAAGGAGAAATTCCAATAAATCTAAAAACATATTTTGGGAAGATGACATTGGATTAGGCAGACAAGGCTCAGCTCTCTCACAAAAACAATGGAGAAAGAGCCAAAAGTTCCCGAGGGACAGTGCTTCACAACTCCAAGGAGAGTGAGGATCAGAGAGACCAGAGAAGACCAGAAAGATGAAGAACATGAAACAACAAACTGAGTTACTACACCTCCCAACGACCAGGAAGGGCTCCCCTTCTGCACCCACAAGATATTAAGCAGGGATAAAACCCCTAGCTCATTATAGCTTATAAAGAGGGGAGCAGACGTCTTCCTCAACTGTTACAAGGCAAAAGGGAGAGGGAGTCAGGGGTCTTTTCTTCAGTGAATTCAGCCAACAGAGCCTGGTTTGAATCTTGGCTTCCATCAAACCGAAACAAAAGAAATCAAGAGAGGTACAACTCTGTGGAAAGGTGCATCAATGAGCGCCATCTGCTGGCTAGTCTGAAAATTGTATGGACAAAAACATGGTTCCCTCTGTTCTATAAATTCCAGAAGAAAATCTGTACTCCATTAGCGAGTCTCTGGCATGATTTGGATAGCTTAAGTTGGGCAATTTTAAAGACTTAGGATAAGTTGAGACAAATATCAAAGAGCTGTGAAAAAATTATAATAGGCAAGAGAAAGAAATTGGGCATCAGGGTACATACACCAACATATTCAGATGTGTAGACACCAGCAAAAAATTACAAGCCATACTAGAAAACAGGAAGGTGTGGCCCTGCCAAGAGAACAAACCAAATATCCTGAAGAGATACAGGATTTAAAGCAAATAATTAATGATAATCACACAACTTTCCTAAATCAAGTCAAAGAATTGAAAGAAAATATAACTAAAGAGATAAAGGATATTAAAAAGACACTGGGTGAGCATCAGGAACAATCTGAAAGTCTGTAAAGAAAAGTAACAGACCTTATGGGAATGAAAGGCATAGTGGGTGAGATTAAAACTACATTAGAGGCACATAAAAGCAGAGTTGAATTGCTTGAAGACAGAATTAGTGTTTTCTAAGACAGAACATCTGAACTGGAAAAGACAGGAGAACAGAAAGAGAAGAGAATGGAAAAAATGGAACAGGGTCTGAGGAAACTGAATGACAATATGAAATGTATAAACATAAACATTTTCAGTGTCCCAGAAGGAGAATAAAGTGGAAAAGGGACAGAAAGAATATTTGAGGAAATAATGACCAAAAATTCCCAACCCTTAAGAAAGACATAAATATCAACATCCATGAAGGACAATGCCCTCCGAACAGAATACATCCAAACAGACCTACCCTAAGACACCTACTATTCAGAATGACAAGTATCAGAGATAAAGAGAAGATTCTGAAAGCAGCAAGAGAAAAGCAAAGCATCACATACAAAGGAAACTGGATAAGATTAAGTGATGACCTCTCATCAGAAACAATGGAGGAGAGAAGAAAGTGGTATGATGTATTTAAGGTACTGAAAGAGAAAAACTGCCAGTTGAGAATTCTCTATCCAGCAAAGCTGTCCTTCAAAAATGAAGGGGGATTCAAAGTCTTCACAGACAAACAAAAACTGATAGAATATGTTATCAAAAAAACAGAACTACAAGAGATACTAAAGGGAGTGCTGCAGCGTGAAAGGAAAGAAGAGCGAGAGACTGAGTAGAGTGTACAAATGAAGATTATTAAAAAGGATAAATTAAAGGGTAAAAAGATAGACAATAGTACGATATGACAGCAGAAAGCCAAGGACAAAATGGATGAAGTAAGTAATGCCTTTACAGTAATAACATTGAATGTTAATGGCTTGAACTCCCAATCAAAAAACAGAGACTGTTAAAATGGATTAAATCATATGAGGCATCTATATGTTGTCTATAAGACCCTCACCTTAGACTTAAGGACACAAGTAGGTTAAAGTGAAAGGTTGGAAAAAGATATTCCACTCAAATAGTAACCAAAAAAGAGCTGGAGTAGTGATACTAATATTGGACAAAATAGATTTTAAATGCATAACTGTTATAAGGGATGAAGAAGGTTGTTTTATATTAATAAAGGGGGTAATTCAGTAAGAAGAAATAACTATACGAAATATTTTAAAATATAAATATGAATAAGGTGATTAAAGTATATTAGATACAATAAGACTTTGTTTTATATGAAATCAACACATGTACATTCAAATTTATGTGATTTCCAATAAAAAAAAGCATAAAGGACAAAAAAGCAAGATAAGGACAATTTTTAAAAATTATTTCTATGAATAATTTTGTTTACTTATTGTTACTAGAGTACTTATTTGCCTTATTTTTTAAAACAATGTGTGATAGATATGTTCATATAAGAAATACTTATTAAGTAATGGGTTTTGTTATTATGTAGAATCTTCAACTTAAATGAAGGGTCTTCGAATATATTGGTTGTGAAAAACTAGGTTCCACTCTGGGTGTGTGTGTGAGTATATATATACATATAATAACCACCTCACTAGTTAAAGTCATGAAGTAATTTTTAACTATAGCAAACAATTCTTAAAATGTAAAGTAACTATTAGTAAAACTAGAATATTAAGAATAATTGGGCAGTGGAGATATGCTTTTAATATCCTTGATGTAGAAGTCATAGTATCAGTGTGTTTTACTGCCAATATTATCTTCTTCATTAGCTGATTTAGAAGAAAAGATTAAACATTCTTACAAGGATTCTTGAACTACATGAATCCCATATTCCTAGAAACAAAGATGATTGGGTGAGCCTGAAGAGCAAATACTTTAAATAGTCTTTCAAATTAAAAAGCAATTCTGTTTTTGAAATGCCATTTTAGGGGCTCATTATTTTTACTTTACTGTTTATTTTATCACTGGACTTTTTTTCCACACAGGTCACTCAGACTGATTAGCTGTAAAAAGGTTAAAACCTTCTTTCTCAACATATAGGCTGTGTTTGTCCATTTAAACACGGTATCTTAGATATAACTGCAGCTTGTACATGCACAGATGTACTTACTTCCCCAGAGTATACTTACTTCCTATACATTATCATACCTTACAATGTTTTATAGTTTACAAATACCTTTACATACTTTATCTCATTTGAGTCTCATGGCAATGCTAGGTGACAGGAATTACTATTTTTCCCAATTTTCAGCTGGGGAAATTAAAGCATATGGCAAATCTGGCCTCAAACCCAGAGCAATCTTCTCTATTTACAGGAATATTTCATTTATGCTGCAGCTTGTCCTAGTCTGACCTTATTAGTATATACAATAAACTAATTTCAGATGCACATCATAAAATGAGATTCTAAATTCCCAGTCTCTTAGTGTGCCAGCATGCTATGACAAATACCACACAATGGGAATTTATTGGCTCATGGTTTTGAGGCTAGAAGTCCAAAATCAAGGCACTGACAAGGCAATGCCTTCTTTCTTCAATGGGTAACACTTGGGTGCTGGCTTTCCTCAATGCTCCCTGGCTTGTATTCCTGCCTCCAGTCCTACAGTGGTATCCTCTCCTTTCTCTCCCAGGTTCCATCGACTTCTGACCTCTAGCTCTTCCTCATAGCTTTAGCTGACAATTTCTTATTCTTAGAAAGGGCCCTGGTAATCTGAATTAAGGTCTGCATTTACTTGGGTCTAACCTTAACTAAAATAACATGTTTGAGAGATCCTATTTACAAAGAGTTCACATCTCTAGGAATGCAGATTAAGATTAAGAACATATCTAAATCAGGATCCATAATTCAATGTACCCCACCCATTAACAGATAATTCATAAATTGTGAGTGGTATTCGTTCATAAAAATAAAAATATTCACATAGCCTATAAACATGTACAAATTCACAGCAAATATTGAAACAAGCCCATGACTATGGAAGACTAGAGAAAATCTACCAAGATAGTAACACACAGAGTATTAATGTACAAACTAATTTTTATCTTTTTCTTTTTTTTAATAACTTGGAAACAATACTATTATTATGTATTTTTTCATTTCATTAAAGTATTGAAATAATTTTGTTTATTTAGGATTGTTTATTAATAAATTCATTTAATAAATTAAACTATATGAAATTGCCAGCATTCAAACATTTTGACATACAGAACAGCAATTCCATATGGTTCTATTTGATGTTTATGTAAATTGGGACAGCACAGCAATATTTTCTGTCTCTCTAGTCAGAAAACAGATTACATCAAATTTGGTGAGATGCCATCCAGCCTAAAACAGACTGGCAATTTCCTGACATAGTAAGCATTTTAATAATGAATCTCATGTTTACATTATTTAATGTACTTTTAGAGAAGATTTCTTAGCCATTTTGGCCTCACTTTACCTACACTTAATAAAATAATTTAACACAGGAATATGAGTGTCATGAAAACACGAGTGTGTCAAGTATGTTACATAAGAAGCAATACTTTGGAAATGTTTCAAATTATGTCAGTCAATGGCAGTGACTCAGTAAATTATTTGTTTCAGCTTTCGTGTGTTCTATTAATACAATCTAAAGCCAGGGGAATTGTGATTGGATAAGTTGGAGTGAGATCCTGGTATGTACTTTACATGATTCCTAGATGAGTCTGATGCATGTTGAAGGTTAGAGGTCATTGTAATAAAAGCCAATGAAGTGAGTTAAATGTTGAGAAGTAATTGGTGCATGTGCTTACATCAATCCTGCTATTGTCTCTAATTGCAACTTAGGAGGAAAGCTTGTTTAGAACGGAAAACTTAGCACACAGCAAAGGCTCCAATTAGAGAGCAAACATTAGAATAAAGCAGAAAATATCAGTTTATTTGAAAAGTAATTTCTATAAATTCAGATTTATTATCTTCTAAATCAAAAACCACAGGTAGGCAACTGATGCCATCACCTTCTATTGATAATGTACAATCTCAAATATATCCTGGTCCACACCCCTACTGAGAGCAATACAACTTCACCATTCTTGTATAATTAATTATGCTACCATAACAAATTACCACAAATTTTGTGGCTTAAAACAACACAAAATTTATTCTCTTACAGTTCTGGAGGTAAAAAGCAGAATACGAAGGTGTTGAAAGTGCTGTGTTACTTCTGGAAGCTTCAAGGGAGACTCCATTTCTAGCCTTGCCCAGCTTCTCAAGCTACCTTCCTTGACTCCTGGCCCTTTTCCTTCATTTTTAAAGCCAGTAGCTTTGTCACATCACTTTCTCCTCTCTACTCCCCTCTTATTAAGGCCCTTATGATTAAATTTAAGACCCACTTAGATAAACCAAGATAATCTCACAATTTCATGAACCTTAACATAATCACATCTGCAAAATCCCTTTGCCTTTTAAGGTAACATCCAGTTTTCAGGGATTAGGACCTGTATATTTTGGGGACCATTATTCAGCTTACCACATGGCTCAACACAACTTTCTAAACCGCCACTAATATCTGATCAAGGTTAGCTTTGGTTATGAAAACTGATTTCTTGATATGAAGTCACTTTGGATTCTTAATATGGAATTTTAATACTCTAAACCCTGTTGTCTGAGCTCTTCTTTTTTACAGATTATAAAATTGAGGACTTCTAGTGAGGTTACATAAACAGCCTGTGTTGGTAAGTCTTGCTGCTGGCAAAGCTGAGACTAGACCCCATACTTCCCTACTGTGTCTCTCATTTAAGGAAAGGAAAACTTTGCTACAAGCAACCAACACACTTCCCCTTAAATCCTACTGTCCATAAGTGGGCAAAAAGTTTTCTAAGTATCTACCACAAAGGAGAATTAAAGTGCTATGATCTTAGAACAAATACATTGTATCCCATGTAGCAAAGCATGTTGCTCCCTGAATAGCAAAGAAGCATTCTTCAATGAGAATGAAAGAGAGCTATTGCTGGTGTCTTAGTTTCAAGACTGCTATGATAAACACTATACAATGGGTTTGCTTAAACAAAAGAAATGTATTGGCTTACAGTTTCAGAAGTCAGTGTTGGCTTCCTCCTAGGACCGGTAGTGTTGTGGCTACCTCAGCAATCCTCAGGTTCCTGGCTTTCCCATATCATGGCAATGTCTTCTCCTTTCTCTTCCAGACTCTGTTGACTTCTGGCTTCAGAATCTTCTCTGACTATGTCTGAATTTCTTCTTCTTATAAAGAACTCTAGTAATCTGGATTAAGATAAAATCTCATTCAGTTTGGTTACAACTTAATAAAATAAAATCTTCAAAAGGTGGGTTCATACCCACAGGAATGCAGTTTAAGAATAAGAACATGTCTAAACTAGGGTGTGCCATTTAACTGACCACAGATGATTAGGCCAAACCAAAGTGCCTGTCACCTTATCAATCCATACAACATACAGGGCCACTTACCTATCTCGTCTGTACTGTGGATTCCCTACCTCCCATACCTTTTTGGTTTTTGTTGATTATGCCATGAAATTTATCTGTAAACTAACCTCTCCCCCAACTTACAAATCTTTTACAAAGTATATACATACGTGTTTTGGGGGGTCGAAAGGCCAAGGCCTAGCCACACAATGTTCAGCACATATTACAAAACCTGTGGACAAGGAGAAACTATTATAAAGTTAAAGGGAATGCAGTATGGGCAGTATGGTATACTATAAATCCAGTTACTAGGGTTACCAGATGTCCTGCCTGCCCAGGGTTAGTTCCAGTGTTTCTTATTGCCAAGCGTAAGTATGATTTGCAATGATTCAGTAGGTTTGAACTTGGATTCGTCTTCCTTTCTGCATATGTGTGTTTTTTTGTTTGGTTTGGGTTGTTTTTGATGCTTTCAAAACTGTTCTGGTTTGGATGATGAACTATGTGGTCACTTTACCTAATTCTTCTTTTCATGGTGCTGTGTTTTTATGAGTAAGTGCATTTAATTACATGTAATAGATATTCAACTCAAACTAATTTAGAAAGAAATTTAGGGGAATTCATTGCCATATGTAACTGACACTTCCAAAGATAACTGGTTTCAGGAATTACATCTTTCTCTATTTCTCAATAACTAGGTCTTCAGGTAGCAAGAAATCATGGCAACATATTAATCACACCCTAACGGCCTAGCAACCCCAGTGGAAGATGTCATCATTTTGAGGCCTCTTGCAGAAGATACCCAGGGAGGACTGTGGTCAGCCTGAATTGAGAGTCATGGTCCCACTTCCAAATCCACCATAAGGTTCAGGGAAGCCTACGCTCCATGACCACCCCTGTAACTAGTAACTTTTATGGAGTTAAAGGACTTAGCTCTGCTGAAACAAATGGAATTGTTTCTTCAGAGGATATTCAGTTCTGCAGTCAGAGGATTGGAGAAGGGGAAGTTAAAAGAAACAAATGTAAACAAACAATCCACAGGGACAATTCTTTGACTAAACCTTTCAGAAGATGCATGAGTGGTTCTGCCTTTACTATTGTAACATGGCATTAGTCTTCTAGCTTGCCAAGAGTCCATTTATTTAATTTGTTTTATTATTAGAGAAGTTGTGAGTTTACAAAACAATCAGGCATACCACACCGGATTCTCATATATTGCCCCACCACCAACACCTCATGATATTCATAATAATAGAAGAGAAAAGGCAATAAAGCTTACTTTGATTATAGCATATGACTGCAATGTATAGTCCTAAGAACCGAAAAACACAGAAAGGAAGATAAGCCAAAATTCAAAAGCACAGAATCAGTGCAAATTTTGTTTGAATTTGTTCATTTTCAAATGAGCTTTTTTTTTCACTTTTTTTTTCTTCTGAATTTTTTTCAGACACAAGAGACCATGTGACTAAAGCACATTGCATTAGTTAACCAAAGGGGTACTGATACAAGTACCAGAAATCTGTTGGCTTTTATAAAGGGTATTTATTTGGAGTAAAAAGTCACAGTTACAAGGCTCTAAAGAGTCCAACTCTGTTGCCGTGTGATGAAACAAGATGGCGGGCAACATCTGCAAAGGTTCAGCCTTCCTCTTCCCATTTAAGGCTCCATGGGTCCAGCTTCTTTCAATCTAAGCTGTAGGCTAGCATTAGGCTCATCTCTCTTCCTGGGGGTCATTTCTTTCCAGGCTCAGCTGCTCTGTTCTCTTCACAAAGTCTGCTGTAACCTATCAGGTGAATGGCACATCTCTCTTCCTGGGGCTTCTGCATTGTCTATATAGCTGTCTCTCTATTCCTCTGTGTTCTTCTGCATTTCAGCTTCTGTGTCTCCTTGATTGAGTGTCCGTTTATACAGCCCACAATGGGAACAGGGACTCAAACCAAGTTGCCCTAACGATGTGGTCTAATCAAAGCCCTAATCTTGATTTAATCAAATAAATGTAAACCTTTGAATTTAAATCAGAAGGGAATCATGCCCAGGGAAGCAAATATAATCAATATCTCTTTTTGGAATTCATAAATAATATCAAACTGCCACACACATGCAGACTTGGCCACTCCAGTATTAAAGTTTTGCATCTTACAGCAGATCTGCCTATCCTTCCATGGTTTTGCATTGCCTTTGTTTGTGGTTTCTCTGCAGAGGGAGGGATCAGCATCACTCAAAATTGATTCCAGTGTTGTAACTCATGACATAACACACCCACCAAGAGGAAATATAAAGCAGGGTAGGCAGCCATGCTGGTCCAGAGATGCTTAAGGAAAGAGAGGGGCTTGTGGCTTTGTTTTATAAAGTGGCTAGAGGTTGAACGAAGAGTGAAGGTTCCTTCTTACAGACAGTACTTTGCATGATTTGAACTTCTACTTTATGATGGGCTTGCCCAGATATGAAGCAAAAAGGAAGAGTGTATGGGTCGTGCCCAAAACTTGTCAGTGGTCAAAAAACAATACCAGAGAGGAGGCGGGGCAAGATGGCATCTGAGTGAGTGCCCCTCACAGTCTCTCCTGAAAAGAAGTGGCCGAGTGGGGTTGGAATCTTCCCAGAGTGGGCTATTTGGGGGCCTTGCAAGGCAGGAGGTGTATGGACACTGATTTGGAGAGACAGTTACGGAAGGAGTGCTTACTAAAGGTAGAATTGTGTGCTACAAGTACAGAGGTCAGAAGCTGTGGGGAGGCAGGACCCTTCCCCCTAGGGCTGGCTACCACAGTGTTCCCTAAGAACTGTCAGTTGTGCAGTGGCATTCCCAGGCCCCATTATTCCCAAGGTGCGTGGTCCCCAGGTGCATGTCCCCTAAGCCCCCATGGCCTGCGTTCCACAGACCTACATACCCTCAGTCTGCAATATCCCAGACTTCCCTTTCCTGAGTCCAGCACTCCCAGAGGTCCGGGATTGCCCTAGCCCTCTGGTTTTGGACTGACTCTGTGAATGGAAGGGATTCAGTGGGAGGTGCAGCAGAGGATCCGGGCTAGTGCAGGTTCGATTTTCTGGTCCCCCCCTTTTTTTCCTGTTTTTTATTGTTTTGCACTTGGAGGAGCATACCAGCTGGCTTGGGGAGAGCCTGGGAAGAAAGGAATGGCAAATCTGCTGAGAAAGCCCAATTCACCTAAATACCCTGGGATAGGAAACTTGGTTGGGAGAAGGTGGAGTCAGAAAATCAACCAGCCTTCTGGAAGCACACCTAAAGCAGAGGGATTATACAAGGTGCTTTCCAAGCTTCCAAAAGCATACTTGGGGTTCCTGGTGAGGTGTGGGTGTTCTATCTCTGGAAATTAAGTCATTGCTTTCTATGCATAGCTGGTTCAACAAGGATCCACTTGAATCTCCTACCTCTGCCCTGGGAGAGAGGGAATGAGGAAGGGAGAAAGGGAGAACATCAAATTCCTAAGTGTTTTATTTAACTGCAAAGAGGATACCTTGCTCGAAACTTTGTCTGGTATTTTGTTGGTTTGTCTTCTTGTTTTTTTCTTGTTTTTCCTTCTTCTTTATTCCCCCAAGGCCCTTTTCTCTTTCTTTTTTACTTTTTTCTCTTTTTCTTTTTCTTGCTTGCTTCCCCTTCCCTTTTGTCCCTTTTTCTTTTCTTTTCTTTCTTTCTTTCTCTTCTTTTTTATTTTTTTATATTAGGTCCTGCAGAGAGGGCTTCACATTAGCTATATTTCCTCATGCTCCATTTCCTCTTTACTGTATGTATTGTTTTTGGCCACTAACACTATCCCTTTCTTCTATATCTTTCTATCCTCCATCATTTATTGTTTCTCTTACATTACACCTCTCTTTATTTGCACTCCTATTTTTCTGACATTTTATTTCTAATGCCTTTGTTCTGTTTTCTCTCTTATATTCACTCTTTATATTACTGTCCTTTCTTTTCTCTTTCCCTCTCTGCTGAACACACTGGCCTTTTAATTCACTCTATATTCCTCTCCATATTCAGTTTACTGTCTCATTATACATACTCTACTTTTCTTACTGTTATAACTCTATATACCGTACATGAGTCTAATATCCATTCTCTTAGATCTCACATGGTTCCTCTGTTAATATTTACTATCAATACTACTATTACTCATTTTCTCTTCTTACTCCTTTTGCTTTCTCTCGCCCTAATATTTTCCTTCAAGTGAACTTTGCCAACAAGGAAATAGAACAAGAAGAACAAAGTGACAAAGAGAAGACTTAATACACACACAAAAACAGCAACTAATTAAACCCCAAACTAGACAAAGAAGCTAAGCAACTGATTAAAGGCATCAAGATAAAATGATGACTAGACAGCAACAAAAAAACTACAAACCAAACCAATAATCAGGAAAACATGGCCCAACCCAATGAACAAACTGAAAACCAGGAAGAGGAGCAGAATATTGAACAAGTAATTAAAGCTCTCAAAACATATATTAAGGACCAATTTGATGAAGTGAAGGAAGAGATTAAGAATATGAAGAAAACACTTGGAGAGAATACAGAAGAAATTGCAATCATACAAAAGAAGATAATGGATGTGATGGTGATGAACAGCACAATTCAAGATATCAAAAATACACTCTCAGCAAAGAACAGCAGACTTGAAGAGGAAGAGAAAAGAATTAATGATGTGGAAGGCAGTACATCTGATATCAAACAGATAGTAGAACTGATCGATAGAAAGATAGAAAAAATCCAGCAGGGACTTAGGGACCTGAATGACAATGCAAAACGCATTGCATAGGCATCCCAGAAGGAGAAGAGAAGGGAAAGGGACAAAAGGGGTGCTGGAGGAAATAATCATTGAAAACTTCCCAAACATATTGAGGGAGATATATGCATATGTCCAGGAAGCACAATGCACCCCAAACAGCATAAATCCCAACCGACCTACTCCAAGGCATATACTTGTCAAATTATCCAATGCCAAAGACAAAGAGAAAATATGAAAAGCAGCAAGAGAAAAGAGAGCCATCATATACAAAGGAGGCGCCATAAGATTAAGTGCTGATTTCTCATATGAAACCATGGAGGCAAGAAGGCAGTGGTATGACATAGTCAAGATCCTAAAAGAAAAAAAAAAAATTCCAACCAAGAATACTATATCCAGCTAAGCTAGCCTTCAAAAATGATGGAGACTTCAAAATATTCACAGAAAAACAGAAACTAAGAGAGTATGCCAACAAGAATCCTGCCCTTCAAGAAATACTAAAGGGAGTTCTACAGGAAGAAAGAAAAAAACAAAAGAGACAGAGTTGGAGGAGAGTGGAAGAGAAGCTAAAAAGATAAAAACAGAAAAAGAAAATCAAACAAAATATGACAAGCACAAATCCAAAGAAAATATGGCTAATATAAGTAATTCCTTGAAAGTAATAATACTGAATGTCAATGGATTAAACTCACCTGTTAAGAGACTCAGACTGGAAGATTAGAAAAGGAAATATGAATGACCCATCTATATGCTATCTACAAGAAACACATCTTAGACCCAGGGATTCAAGGAGGTTGAAAGCAAATGGCTGGAAAACATTCTTACAAGCAAACAATAACTAAAAAAGGGCAGGAGTAGCTATATTAATACCGGACAAAATAGACTTTTAATGCAAAACAATTGTGAGAGACAAAGATCAATAATACATATTAGTAAAAGGGGTAAACTTTCAAGAAGGAAGAATAAGCATAAGCGTTTATGCTCCTAACAAGAGTGTCTCCAAATACATAAGGCAAACACTGGAAAAACTAAGTGAAGGAATAAATGTCTCTACAATTATAGCAGTGGACTTTAATACACCACTATCAACTTTGGAAAGAACATCTCAAAAGAGAATCAATAAAGGAAAAAAAAAAAAAAAAAAGACTTTGAGCAATATATTAGAGGAGTTAGACCTAATAGACATATACAGAACATTACACCCAAATACAGCAGGATATACATTCTTCTCAAGGGCACGTGGATCATTCTCCAAGATAGACCACATTCTAGTCCACATAAAAAAATCTAAATGAATTCAGAAAGATTGAAATAATACAAAATAATTTCTCTGACCATTCTCTGGAATGAAGCTAGAAATCTGCAAGGGCCAGAGACCCAGATTTGGCACCAAGATTTGGAAGTTAAACAATACACTCTTAGAAAAACAGTGGGTCAAGGAGGAAATCTCAAAAGAAATTAATAACTACCTTGAAACTAATGAAAATGATAACACAACATATCCAAACTTATGGGATGCAGCAAAAGCAGTACTGAGAGGGAAATTTATAGCCATAAATTCATACATCAAAAAAGAAGAAAGAGCTAAAATTGAAGAACTAACAGCACATTTGGAGGAATTAGTAAAAAAAAAAAACTAAGTAAACCAAAAGGAAGAAGATAGAAAGAAAGAATGAAGATCAGAGCAGAACTAAATGAAATAGAAAATAAGAAAGCACTTGAAAAAATAAACAAAACCAAGAGCTGGTTCTTTGAGAAGATCAATAAAATTGACAAACCCCTAGATATACTAACAAAAGAAAGAGAGAGAAGATGCAAATACACAAAATAAGAAATGAGAAAGGAGATATCACCACTGATCCCACAGAAATAAAGACTATCATAAGAGGATACTTTGAAAAACTATATTCCAACAAGAAGGACAATTTAGAGGAAATGGATAAATTCCTGGAAACACATAAGCAGCCTACATTGACAAAAGAAGAAATTAAGGACCTCAACAAACCAATCACAAGTAAAGAAAGAATCAGTCATTAAAAACTTCCCAACTAAGAAGAGCCCTGGTCCAGATGGCTTCACAGGTGAATTCTTCCAAACATTCCAGAAAGAACTAACACCACTCTTGCTTAAACTCATCCAAAAAATTGAAACAGAGGGAATATTGCCTAACTTATTCTTTGACACCAACATTACTCTAGTACCAAAGCCAAACAAAGACACCACAAGAAGGGAAAATTACAGACCAATCTCTCTAATGAGCCTAGACATGAAAATCCTCAACAAAATACTTGCTAATCATATTTAACAACACATTAAACAAATTATACACCATGACCAAGTGGGATTCGTTCCTGGTATGCAAGGATGGTTCAACATAAGAAAATCAAGTAATGTAATAAACCATATAAACAGATTGAAGGAAAAATCACATGATGGTATCTAGAGATACATAAAAAACATTTGACAAAATACAGCAGCCTTTCTTGATAAAAAACACTGCAAAAGATCAGAATAGAAGGAAACTTTCTGAACATGATAAAGAGTATATATGAAAAACCCACAGCTAACATCACTTATATGGTGAAATCCTAAAATCTTTCCCTCTAAGATCAGGAACAAGACAAGGATACCCACTATCAACCCTTCTATTTAACATCATCTTAGAAATTAATTGCTCAGGCACTGTGGCAAGAACCAGACAAACTGGAAAGGAAGAAGTCAAAATTTCACTATTTGCAGATGATATGATACAATACATAGAAAATCTTGAGAAGTCTACAACAAAACTTCTAGAACTTATAAATGAGTTCAGTAAAGTCTATGTTACAAGATCAATGTGCAAAAATCAGTAGCATTTCTGTACACCAATAATAAGCAATCTGAGGAGGAAATCAAGAAACAAATACCATTTACAATAGTTAAATAAAAAAATCAAATACCTAGGAATAAATTTAACTAAAGATGTAAAAGACTTATACACAGAAACAATACAACACTCTTAAAGGAAATCAAAGAAGACCTACATAAATGGAAGAATATTCCCTGTTCATGGATAAGAAGACTAAATATTATTAAGAAATCTATCCTACCAAAACTGATCTACACATTCAAAGCAATCCCAATAAAAATCAATACAACATTCTCTAATGAACCAGAGAAACTAACTACAAAATTTATTTGAAAAGGAAAGAGGCCCCAAATAGCCAAAGACATATGGAAAGAGAAAAATGAAATTGGAGGAATCATACTAGAAGACTTCAAAACATACTACAATGCTACAGTAGTGAGAATGCCATGGTATTGGCACAGGAATAGACACATTGGCCAATGGAACTGAATTGAAAGTTCTGATATAGATCCTCATATATACAGCCATATGGTATTCGACAAGGTGGCCAAACCCTCTCAACTGGGAGAGAATGGCCTCTTCAAAATGGTGCCTGGAGAACTGGATATCCATATGTAAAAGAATGAAGGAGGAGGATTACCAACTCACACCTTATACGAAAATCAACTCAAGATGGATCGAAGACCTAAATGTAAGAGCCAAAACCATAAGGACCTTGGAAAGCAATGTAGAGAAGCATCTACAGGACCTTATAATAGGAAATGGCTTCATGACCTTCACACCAAAAGCACGAGCAACAAAAGAACAAATAGATAAATGGAACTTCCTCAAAATTAAAGCCTTCTGCACCTCAAAGGAGTTTGTCAAGAAACTGAAAAGAGAGCCAACACAATGGGAGAAAATATTTGGTAACCATATTTCGGATAGGAGACTTATAACTTGCTTATATATAGAACTCCTTTATCTTGAAAATAAAATGCAAACAGCCCGTTTAAAAAATGGGAAAAGATTTGAACAGACACTTCTCCAAAGAAGATATGCAAATGGCTAGGAAAACACATGAAAAAATGCTCAAAATCACTAACTATTAGGGAAATGTAAATCAAAACAACAATGAGATACCATCTTACTCCCATAAGACTGACAGCTATCAAAAAATCAGAAGACTATAAGTGCTGGAAAGGATGTAGAGGAATGGGAACACTCATCCACTGCTGGTGGGAATGCAGAAGGATCTACCCATTCTGGAGGACAGTTTGGTGGTTTCTCAAAAAACTAGCTATAGATTTGCCACATGACCCAGCAATTCCACTGCAGGATATATACCCAGTAGAGCTGAAAACAAAGACACAAACTGATATATGCACAACAATGTTCATAGCAGCACTATTCACTATTGCCAAAAGTTAGAAGCAACCCAAATGGCCATCAGCAGATGAATTGATAAATAAAATGTGGTATATACATACAATGTATATACATACATAGTCAGCTATAAGAACAAATACAGTACAAACATATGTGATAACATGGATGAATATTGAGAGCCTTATGTTGAGTGAAGCAACCCAGGCATTGAAGGACAAATACTACATGACTTCTCTGGTATGAAATTAGTAAACCAAGTTGTCTCAGAGAGCTAGAGACTGGATGATAAACTTAAAGGAAGTTGGGGGGTAGAGGAAGGTTGTGAGCTGACACTACATGGGCAAAATCTATGATAAGCTGGAGGTAAATATTTGTACAGGGAAGGGATAAAATGGGGGCTAGGGATGGGAGGATGGATCAGATGGCCCAAGAAATTGGGGGGAGAAAGAGGGAAACATTTGAACATAGGAGATTGTCAAGTTTGTGGTTGAAATTATAACGTAGAGAAAACTCTTTAGAAAATATACTACAGAAAGTTACCTGTTAAATTGCTTAAGGGGGGGCTTCTGAAACAGAGCAGGCTTCTAGGGAGTGTGTGAGTGCTCATTTTGTCATAGTGGGTTATATCAATGGGTGGAGACCAGTACAATGAGAGTGAAGGTATACTCACATCCTGGGGAGGTCTGATGTACTCAAACAGAGGGAATTATATCTCTCGAGAGAATTGGTGGTTCCCAGTGGGTTAGAGCAGTTGAGCATGTCAAGCCCTCAACATGGTTGCAAGTATCTCTGAATATGGTCCTTCAAGTAATGAAGATAGATTGTCATGGTATGCCCTGAGGGGGGTGGGGGGGAAGAGGTGTTGAATAGATGGAATCAGTGTAACTGTGGGACAATGGAAGTGTTTCACAAGATCATGCAATGATGGATATAGGACATGTTAAATTATACCAAAAATGTATAAAAGTCTGTGGGCTAAAATGTAAACCATAATGAAATCCAAATGGAACCATGTTTGAAAGCTATTGTTTCTTTTTTTTTTTTTAATTGACTTTGTAATAATATTACATTAAAAATATATATGTGAGGTCCCATTCAACCCCACCCCCCCACCCCCCCCTCTCCCCCCCCAACACTCGTTCCCATCACCATGACACATCCATTGGATTTGGTAAGTACATCTTTGGGCACCTCTGCACCTCATAGACAATGGTTCACATCATGGCCCATACTCTCCTCCATTCCATCCAGTGGGCCCAGTGAGGATTTACAATGTCCGGTGATTACCTCTGAAGCACCATCCAGGGCAGCTCCATGTCCCAAAGACGCCTCCACCTCTCATCTCTTCCTGCCTTTCCCCATACCCATCGTCCACCATGTCCACTTTTCCCAATCCAATGCCACCTCTTCTATGTGGACATTGGATTGGTTGTGTCCATTGCACCTCTATGTTTCAATATCTGTACATCAGCTGCAGCAAATATAATATGAACATGTAAAAAGATCATTGCTGGGGAAGGGACAATGGGTTTAATGTTGGATATGTGGGAGTACCATATATTGTATGTGTGAATTACTGTGATCTAAAATTTATGTGAAGAAAACTTAAAAGTTATTGAAAAAAAAAAGGAAGCATGTAGACACTGAGGAAGAAATGGAAGAAATTGCCTTGCCACTGTACATACAGGGCAATACCTCTAGCAGTGATGAAAGGCAAAATGTCAAACACAAAGCTTTTCTTTTTTCCATTTTTTGATGCCCCAATTTATTTTTTCTTTATTTAATTTTTCTAAATTACCATGTATTCTATATCTAACCTTTAAACCCATCACTATATTCTATTTTACTATTAATGCAACCTGGCAATACAGTAGGCTTCCTTTTTAAAGAAGTTTTGTACTACAGAGATGTTCAACTATGGCATGGGAGGAACACTGGTGTGGGGTGTTATTGATAGGGGGGTACATGGTTGGGAGGGAGTTCTCCACGGCATGTATACAGGGTATAAAAATGTTTGGATAGAAGAGGGGATGCTGGGAAGATGGTGGCTGCGTGAGCTTACCTGGTAGTGTCTCAGCAGGGGACGGTTGGGCAGCGTTGAAGGCTCTTTGGGACCGCGCTGTTTCGGGGATTTTTGCTGGTTGGAAGGTGTCTGGACGTCAATTCGGTGGGAAGGTAACAGAGAGGATACGTCTATAACATATAAACGGAGGTCCCAGCTGGGCGTGGGAAGTTCCCTCCGGGGGTGGGCGGAGACGCGGTAGCAGGCGCTCCTGCGGCTCCGGAGCCACGGCGGCCAGGGTTTTTGTTTTTTTTTCCTTTCTCTGGAGGTTTTGCAGTGCTGAGAAATTCGCGGATACTGGGCTGGCTGGTGAGGGATTGTTGGGACAAGACTCCTTTGCAGATTGATTTGGGGAGACAGACGGTGTATTGTGCTGAAGCGGGGGAAGGGTTAGCCGTCGGACAGGGGGGATAGAGCTTCCGCCTGGAGCTCCATCCCCACAGGTCCGGCTGCCGATCTGCAACGGAATTGGATTTTTGACAATAAGGGGACACAATTGAGAGACTGTTGTAGGGTGCAGTGAGGGAGGAGGACACATCTGAAAGCTGATTGGGGAATATTTTGCGAAGTTTGGGATTTCGGATCTTAGAGTCTGTTTTCCGCGTTTCCAGCTGAAGCCCACCCCACCCGGCGGGGCTTGGGATCTGGGTCATTGAACTGGCCGTGGTGTAGAGGCGCCCTCAAGTGGCAGTTGCGTGGGAGCACAGGGAGGGAGCTGTCCCAAGGCTGATACCCTGAGGAGTTAGGTGAATTTCAGGGATTAGATATTCAAAATAGAATTCACGAATCGGGCTTCCCCCACTGGGCTGGCACCCAGCTACGGGGATCCCGGAGGGTTGTGTTGCACTGCGGGGCTCCTCAGCTTTCTGTGGACCAGATTTGAGGTTGCCAGGTCTGGGTCCCCTGGACTCTGGGGGTCCACACCCCAGACTCACACCTCTTGAGTCTTCAGTGTCTCAGACTTTCCACCCCTGAATCCATCACGCCCTGGGGTCTACCTGGGGTCCTTGAGTGCCCTGGACCTTAACGTTTGCATTTTATCTTTATTGGTTCATATTGTTTTGGTTTGATTTTCACTTTATCTTACTTTTTACTCTTTTTGACGTCCTGATTGCTAATATTACATTATCCCCTAGTCTTTTCTCCTAGCGTGTCCCCCAAAGTCCCTTTTTTTTTTTTTTTAAATACAGTTATTTAGGGGTTTTTTTTTTGTTTTTTTTTTTTTGTTTTTTTTTTTTTGCTGGTTGTTTTAGATAGTGTTGCAATTGTGACACGTGTATACCTATATCTCTCTTCCCCCTATCTGTACCCCACCATTTGCCTATCCTCTTTTTCTTTCTTCCTTTCTTCTTGTCTTTCTTTTTTCCTTTATTATAATTAGTTTTTTTTTTCTCCTCGGTTTTCTCTTTCCCTCTTGTCCCTCATTTTCCACTTATTTTATTTTAATTCAAGTACGCAATAGGTGCTACAGGGAACTCCTCATATTTGCTGGGTTATCCCTTCCTACACTGCCTCATTTCTGTGTGAACTGATTTAGGCTACCTACACTATCCCCCTTCCCCTGCATCTTGATATCCACTATCATCTACTGTATCTCCTATATTCCACCCCCCACTTCCCATTCTTTGATCCACAAACTGTCTAACTCTTAATTTCTAATACCTTTGTTCTGTTTTCTGTCTGTTATCCACTCTTGAAACTATTACCTTTCTTTTCTTTTTCCCTCTCTCATGAAAACAATAGCTTTGTAGTTCATACCATATTCTGCCTATATTCAGCCATCTAATCCATAAAAGGTACTCTACCTACAGCTATAACTCTATACAATCTACATGAATCTAACCTCCATCCTCCCAGATCTCATATTCTTGCTTTGTTAACATACATTACTAATACTACTCTACACTTTTCCCTTACTGACACAATTGTCTTTCCCCAACACTAATACTTTCTTCTAAAGTGAACCTAACCAACAACAAGTAACTTGAATAAGAAGAAAAAAGTGACAAAGAGAAGATATAACTACTATGCAAAAATAACAACTAATTAACCTCCAAAAGCAGACAAAGAAGCTAAGGAACTGATTAAATCCGTCAAAATAAAGAGATGACCAGAAAGCAACAAAAATCTACAAACCAAACCAATAATCAGGAAAACATGGCTGAATCCAATCAACAAACCAATAATCACGAAGGGGAGCAAAAGTTGGCACAAGCAATGAAAGAACTCAGAACATTTATCACCGACAAATTTGATGCAGTAATGAAAGAGGTTAACAACATGAAGACATCACTTGGAGGGGAAATTGCAGACATACGCAAAAACATAACAGATATGATGGGAATGAACACCACAGTTCAAGAAATCAAAAATACACTTGCAGCAAATATCAGCAGACTAGAAGAGACAGAGCAGAGAATTAGTGATGTGGAAGACAGTACCTCAGAAATCAAACAGATAGTAGAAGGGGTCAATAAGAAGATAGAAAAAATCCAATCAGGATTTAGGGACTTGAATGACAATGCAAAACGTTCAAACATACGTATTATAGGCATTCCAGAAGGTGAAGAGAAGGGAAAGGGGTCAGAAGGAGTGTTGCAGGAAATAATGGCTGAAAACTTCCCAAATCTACTGAAAGAGACAGATGTACATATCCAAGAAGCACAGCGCACTCCACAAGTCATAAACCCCAACAGGCCCACCCCAAGACATATGCTTGTCAAATTATCCAATGCTCAAGACAAAGAGAAAATCCTAAAAGCAGCAAGAGAAAAGAAAACCATCACATACAAGGGAAGCTCAATTAGATTAAGTGCTGATTTCTCTTCTGAAACCATGGAGGCAAGAAGACAGTGGTATGATATAGTCAAGGTACTAAAGGAAAAGAACTTCCAACCAAGAATACTTTATCCAGCTAAACTAGCATTCAAACATGAGGGAGAGTTCAAAATATTCACAGACAAACAGAAACTGAAAGAGTATACCAACAAGAAACCTCCCCTTCAAGAAATTCTAAAGGGAGTTTTGCAGGAAGAAAGAAAAAAACAGGAAAGGCAAAGTTGGAGGAGAGTATAAGACCAACAACAACAACAAAAAAGACAAAAAAATATATACAAACAAAATATGACAAACACAAATCTAATCAAAATATGGCTAACACAAATAATTCCTTGATAGTAATAATACTGAATGTCAATGGATTAAACTCACCTATCAAAAGATTCAGACTGGGACATTGGATAAGGAAATATGACCCATCCATATGCTGTCTACAAGAGACACATCTTAGACCCAGAGACGCATGGAGACTGAAAGTGAATGGCTGGAAAACAATCATACAAGCTAACAATAACCAAAAAAAGGCAGGAGTAGCTATATTAATATCAGACAAAATAGACTTTAAATGTGAAACAATTGTGAGAGACAAAGAAGGATACTACATTTTAGTGAAAGGGAAAATCTGTCAAGAAGATAGAACAATCATAAATATCTATGCCCCTAACAAGGGTGCCTCTAAATACGTCAGGCAAACGCTGGAAAAACTAAGTGAAAGAATAGATACATCTACAATTATAGTGGGGGATTTTAATACACCACTATCAACTCTGGACAGAACATCTCAAAAGAGAATCACCAAAGAGACAAAACATCTGAATAGTATATTAGAGGAGCTGGATCTAATAGACATATATAGATCGCTACACCCAAACACAGCAGGTTATACATTTTTCTCAAGCGCACATGGATCATTCTCCAAGATAGATCATATGCTAGGCCACAAAGAAAGGCTGAACGAATTCAGAAAGATTGAAATCATACAAAACATTATCTCTGACCACAGTGGAGTCAAGCTGGAGATTTGCAAGGGACAGAAGCCCAGATTCCACACCACGATTTGGAAATTAAACAGCACACTCCTAGAAAAACAGTGGGTCAAAGAGGAAATCTCAAAAGAAATCAATGACTACCTTGAAACAAATGATAATGATAACACAACATACCAAAATTTATGGGATGCAGCAAAAGCAGTACTGAGAGGGAAGTTTATAGCCATAAATTCATATATCAAAAAAGAAGAAAGAGCAAAAATTGAAGAACTAACTACACATTTGAAGGAATTAGAAAAACAACAACAAAGTAACCCAACAGGAAGAAGAAGGAAGGAAATAACAAAGATAAGAGCAGAACTAAATGAAATAGAAAATAAGAAAGCACTTGAACAGATAAACAAGACCAAGAGCTGGTTTTTTGAGATGATTAACAAATTTGACAAACCTTTAGCAACACTAACAAAGAAAAAAAGAGAGAAGATGCAAATACACAAAATAAGAAATGAGGAAGGCAATATCACCACTGACCCCACAGAAATAAAGACTATCATAAGAGGATATTTTGAAAAACTATATTCCAACAAAAATGACAATCTAGAGGAAATGGACAAATTCCTAGAAACACATAAGCAGCCCATATTGATGAAAGAAGAAATTGATGATCTTAACAAACCAATCACAAGCACAGAGATAGAATCAGTTATCAAAAATCTCCCAACTAAGAAGAGCCCAGGGCCAGATGGCTTCACAGGTGAATTCTACAAAACATTCCGGAAAGAACTGACACCAATCCTGCTGAAACTATTCCAAAACATCGAAACGGAAAGAACATTACCCAACTCCTTCTATGATGCCAACATTACCCTAGTACCAAAGCCAAACAAAGACATCACAAGAAAGGAAAATTACAGACCAATTTCTCTAATGAACCTAGACGCAAAAATACTTAACAAAATACTTGCTAATCGTATTCAACAACACATTAAACGTATTATACACCACGACCAAGTGGGATTCATCCCAGGTATGCAAGGATGGTTCAACATAAGAAAATCAATCAACGTAATACACCATATAAACAGATTGAAGGAAAAAAATCACATGATTATATCTATTGATGCAGAAAAAGCATTTGACAAAATACAGCACCCTTTCTTAATAAAAACACTCCAAAAGATTGGAATACAAGGGAATTTTTTGAACATGATAAAGAGTATATATGAAAAACCTAAAGCCAATATTGTCTACAATGGAGAAATCCTAGACTCCTTCCCTCTAAACTCAGGAACAAGACAAGGATGCCCACTGTCTCTGCTCCTATTTAACATTGTCTTAGAAGTACTTGCTCGAGCACTGAGGCAAGAACCAGAAATAAAAGGCATTCAAATTGGAAAGGAAGAAGTCAAAATTTCATTATTTGCAGATGACATGATCCTATACATAGAAAACCCTGAGAGATCTACAACGAAGATTCTAGAACTCATAAATGAGTTTAGTAAAGTCGCAGGTTATAAGATCAATGCGCAAAAATCAGTAGCATTTCTGTACACCAATAATGAGCAAGATCAGGAGGAAATCAAGAAACAAATACCATTCACAATAGTAAATAAAAAAATCAAATACTTAGGAATAAATTTAACTAAAGAGGTAAAGAACTTATACAACGAGAACTATACAAGATTGTTCAAGGAAATCAAAGAAGACCTAAATAAATGGAAGACTATTCCTTGTTCATGGATAGGAAGACTGAACATTATTAAAATGTCTATCCTACCAAAACTGATCTACACATTCAATGCAATCCCAATAAAAATCAACGCAGCCTTCTTTAAGGAACTAGAAAAACTAACTATGAAATTTATTTGGAAAGGAAAGAGACCCCGAATAGCCAAAGACATACTGAAAAAGAAAAACGAAATTGGAGGAATCACACTACCTGACTTCAAAACATACTATAAAGCTACGGTGGTGAAAACAGCATGGTATTGGCATAAGGAGAGACACATAGACCAATGGAATCGAATTGAAAGCTCTGATATAGAACCTCACATATACAGTCACATAATATTTGATAAAGCCACTAAACCCTCTCACCTGGGAGAGAGTGGCCTATTCAACAAATGGTGTCTGGAGAACTGGATAGCCATATGTAGAAGAATGAAAGAGGATTGCCATCTCACACCTTATACAAAGATCAACTCAAGATGGATCAAAGACCTAAATATAAGAGCCAAGACCATAAAAACCTTAGAAAGCAGTGTAGGGAAACATCTACAGGACCTTGTAATAGGAAATGGATTTATGAACATCTCACCAAAAGCACGAGCAGCAAAAGAACTAATAGATAAATGGGACTTCCTCAAAATTAAAGCCTTCTGCACCTCAAAGGAGTTTGTCAAGAAAGTAAAAAGGGAACCCACACAGTGGGAGAAAATATTTGGCAATCATATATCTGATAAGAAATTTATAACTTGCATATATAAAGAACTTCTGTATCTTGAAAATAAAAAGATAAACAACCCATTTAAAAAATGGGAAAAAGACTTAAACAGACACTTCTCCGAAGAAGAAATACAAATGGCAAGAAAGCACATGAAAAAATGTTCTAAATCTCTAGCTATCAGGGAAATGCAAATCAAAACTACAATGAGATACCATCTTACACCCATAAGATTGGCAGCTATGAAAAAAACAGAAGAATACAAATGCTGGAGAGGATGTGAAGGAAGGGGAACACTCATCCACTGCTGGTGGGAATGCAGAAGGATCCAACCATTCTGGAGGACAGTATGGAGGTTTCTCAAAAATCTAGCCATAGATTTGCCATATGACCCAGCAATACCACTGTTGGGTATATACCCAGCAGAAATGAAAACAAGGACACAAACCGATATATGTACACCAATGTTCATAGCAGAATTGTTCACTATCGCCAAAAGTTGGAATCAACCCAAATGCCCATCAACAGATGAGTGGATCAATAAAATGTGGTATATACACACAATGGAATACTACTCGGCTGTAAGAACAAACACACTACAATCACATGTGATAACATGGATGAATCTTGAGAACCTTATGTTGAGTGAAGCAACCCAGACATTGAAGGACAAATACTACATGACCTCAATGATATGAAATAAACAAGCTGCCCTAGATAGCAAGAGACTGAACGATAGGCTTACAGGAAATCAGAGAATGGAGGAAGGATATGAAACGTTGTCTGCAGGGGTAGAATTTAAGATGAGATGGTGGTAAGTATGAACACAAAGAAGAGATAAAATGGGGGCAAGGGGTTGCCTATGGTTGGGGCTTTACGGGTTTGAGGGTGGCTGGGGTGGGACGGTTGGGTAACGTTGCCCAAAATGGGGGGAGGGAGGGGTAGCATACCAACATAGGAGAGGGACTGGAGGTGGTGGAGTGTAAAATGCCGAGAAATCATAACAAAATGTAATAAAGAGGGTTACCTGTTTAGAATGCGCGGAGAGGAGGGTCTGATGCAAGACGAGCTCCTGGAGAATGTCTAAATGCTCACTCTGCCAGAGTGGGTGACACCAAGGGGTAGAATCCCAAGTAGTGAGAGTGGGGGTGGACCCACATCCTGGGGAGGAATAATGCCACCAAATAGAGGGAACTCTATCCCTCGAGAGAAAGGGTGGCTCCCGGGGCGTTGGGGCAGTTGAGCAAATTAGGCCCTGAACACTATTCCATCTATCTCTGGAAGTGGCTCCTCAGGAAACGGAGCTTGGCTGTCACTGTGGGCACCAAGGTGGAAGGGAAAATGGACGTTAAATGTGTGGAACCAAAGTAAATGGGGGGAAAGAGAGGAGTTTCTTGAGAGTACACAAGGACGGATATAAAACATGTAATATTACACCATAACATATAGGAGATGACAGACTGATAATGTAAACCATATTGTAAAACATAGGAAAACTAAAAATGTAAAGAATTGTGTATCCTAAAGTATGCACCATAATGTAAGCACAGATATTACCTTGTTAGAAATCTAATATCTCAGACTCTGTACATCACCTTAAGTAAATATGATATGAATAGGGTGTAAGAGTATCGATGTGGAAGGAAAAAGGTTATATGGTGGATGTATGGGAATGCTGTATATTATAGATATGCATTGCTGTGGTCTAGGACTCCTATGAAGAAATGCTGAATAATTAGGGGGGGGGGAAAAAAAAGGATAAGATGTGGAATTTTTTCAAGTCAACATTCCTTAAGTTCTATATCTAACTTTATCCAAGTTCTTTATCCGTTAAACCCATCGCTATATGCCATTCCCTAGTAAGGGACCACGACATTATATTGGGCCTCAAATTTCGGGGAGTTCTGGATCACAGAGTGTTTCAACAATGGCAATGGAGAGATACTGGTATGGGATACCAATGACAAGTGATATATGGCTGACAGGGAGCTGTACAGAACATATGTCCAGGGTGCATGGCAATGATTGGATATACTCATAGCGGCAACAATTAAAAACCACAGCAGGGGGAGTACTGGGTTTCTGGCCAGTGGTGCTCTGTCGTGGTCCCCAGGGGAACAGCGACAGTCTCCCAGGTACAGCGGAGGGGACCGGGAGGAAATGAGGGTTCAACAGTGAGCCCCTGATGCTAATGACTATGTTTGTGAGCTGATAAACCTAAAATAAGAACAAGGCATAGAGCAACATTGTGCCTGGGAATTTCCTCCTGTCAGCCTTCATGTTACTCAAATGTGGCCAGTCTCGAAGCCAAACTCAGCATGTAAATGCAATGCCTTCCCTCCAGCGTGGGACATGACACCCGGGGATGAGCCTCCCTGGCAACGAGGGACCACTATCAAATACCAACTGATGATGCAACTGGAAAAGGACCTTATATGGAAGATTCAATGCGGATCAGCAGAATATCCATGTCTACATAAAATAACATGTCTTTAAAATGCTGTTTGACCTAAAGTAAGGGGGAAATGGAAAGGAGAAATGAGTTTATATGGCTACGAGTTTCTAAAAAAGAGTCTGGAGGCTGGCAGAAGGATTGCCCTCATGCACAACTGAGCAGAGTCAGAGAGACAGATAAAGCAGATACAACCCCCAGATATTGGCTCCTATGAAGGCTAAAGAGACCCATGAGAGTTATGGTCATGGCCGATGGGGTTGACTAACAGGGCAGATGGCCCCTCTTTGGAAACGGTGTTTATGTGTGATGAATCTGGACTCAGATGGGATCTCCCTTCATAAGGCTTTCATGCTAATGTGATAGAGGTGCAGTTAACGTTGGGGTTTAAGATAGATTTAGGGGATTTGAATCTCTGGACCGACAATGTGATAACCAGGTCCTGAGCCTCAACAGACTCCAGCACCTACAATCTGATTTATTGGACTTATCACACTCAGCTAAGATGGAGTTGAAGAAGGACAATCACCACACCATGGAGCCTAGAGTGATTACAACCGAAAATGGGAGGATTGCATCCAGCATCCATGTGGAATCTGAGCCTCCTCTTGACATAGAGGTGCAATGGACACTACCAATCCAATGTCCACAAAGAAGAGGTGGCATTGGATTGGGAAAAGTGGACATGGTGGAAGATGGGTGTGGGGAAAGGCAGGAAGAGATGAGAGGTGGAGGCGTCTTTGGGTCATGGAGCTGCCCTGGATGGTGCCTCAGAGGTAATCACCGGACATTGTAAATCCTCACAGGGTCCACTGGATGGAATGGAGGCGAGTATGGACCATGATGTGGACCATTGTCTATGAGGTGCAGAGGTGCCCAAAGATGTACTTACCAAATCCGATGGATATGTCATGATGATGGGAACGAGTGTTGTTGGGGGGGGAGAGGGAGGGGGGGTGGGGATGAATGGGACCTCACATATATATTTTTAATGTAATATTATTACAAAGTCAATAATAAAATAAAAAAAAAAAAAAGAAAAAAAAAATGTTTGGATATTTTCATAGTGGTTTCAGTTAAAAATAACAACTGAGAGAGTGCTGAGTTCCTAGCCAGGGGAGCGCTATCACATTTCCCAATGGAACAGCATCAATCCCCCATGTGCAAGAGCAAAGACCAATAAAGATGGATGGTCCAACAATGAGCCCTTGACACTGATGACTATGATTATGAGCCTGTATGCCTGAAATATGAACTAGGTCTAGAGCTGCAGGGTGCCTAAGAGTTACCTCCTGAGAGCTTCCACGATGCTCAAATGTGGCCACTCTCTAAGGCAAACTCAGCATGTAAATGCATTACCTTCCCCCCAGCATGGGACATGACTCCTGGGGACGAGTTTCCCTGGCACCAAGGGGGCTACTAGCAAGTACCAGCTGATGATGTCACTAGAAAAAGACCTTGAATAAAAGGGTCAACTCAGACCAGTAGAATATCTCAGCCTACATGTAATATCATGTGTTAAAATTGCTTTTTGACTTTGGATAAAAGGGGGAAATGGAAAGGACAAATGAGTTCATATGGCTATGAGACTCCAAAAAAGAGTCAGGAGGTCATCAAAGGGTTAATGCTTATGTACACCTCAGCAGGGTTCTAGAGACAGCCAGAGTAGATAGAAGTTCAGGTCATGGTTCTCCTGAGGGCTACAGAGGCCCACAGGTTCTATGGTCATGTCAGATGTCTCTGGAGTTCAGTGCCATGTCAGTTGGCCCTACTTTGGAGTTTGTGTTCCTGAGTGTGATGGAGTTGGACTCAGATATGACCTTTCTACACATGCCTCTTCTGTTACTTTTACCAGACCTGTGGTTGGATTTGGGTTGGTATATATTCAGGAGACCTGAATCTCTGGACTGTTCATGTGACAACCAGGCCCTGAGCCTCAGCAGACTTGTGACTCCTACCCTCTGGTTTATTGGAGTTACCCTGGCCAGCTAACAGGGGCGTGAAGAAGGTCAACTGCCACACCAGGGAGCCAAGAGTGCCTACAGCTGCAAGCAGGAGAATTGCATCCATCATCCATGTGGAATTTGAGCCCCTTCCTTATGTAGAGGGGGCCTGGACATAACCATCCCAGGGTCCACAGAATAGAGGAATAGAGTATGGATTAGAGTGGACTTACTGGTATTCTGCTGGGGAACTATTGTGATTAGTAAGGGAAAAAATTGTAGTATTGATGTGGAGAAAGTGGCCACGGTAGCTGCTGATGGTAGGGAGAGGGAAGAAGAGATAAGATGTGGGGGCATTTTCAGGATTTAGTGTTGTCCTGGGTGGTGCTGTAGGGACAGATGCTGGACATTGTGTGTCCTGCGATGGCCCACTGGGTAGACTGGGGGAGAGTATAGACTACAATATAGAACACTATCCATGTGGTGCAGCAGTGCTCCAGAATGTATTCACCAGGTGCAGTGAATGTGCCATGATGATGAAAGAGACTGTTGATGTGGAAGGAGTGGGATAGGGGGGTTTGGGGGTATATGAGGACCTCGTATTTTTTTAATGTAACATTTAAAAGAAAATAAAGAAAAAAAAAAACAAAACAAAGCAAAAAAACTATACCTGAGTCAGACTTTTTAATTACAGCCTTGTGTTAGAATCCCAGCTCCACCACATACTAGCTGCATAATTTCTAAAAGGAACTCAAGATTCAGGTTTCATCATTTTAAAGGAGTATAATCATACTTTGTTCACAGTTAAAGCATACTTACGTTGTGATGATTAAAAGAGTAACAGTAGAGGACTTAGGACAGTACCTGATTCATGATGACAACATAAAAAGTATTATTAATTCTTTCTCCCACTCTCTTTTTTTTTTAATCTTTTTTTAAAGATACATAGATCACACAAAAAGTTACATTAAAAAATATAGGAGATTCCCATACACCCCACTCCCCACACCCCCCACTCCTCCTACATCAGCAGCTTCTTTCATTAGTGTGGTACATTCATTGCACTTGGCAAATACATTTTGGAGCATTGCTGCACAGCATGGATTATAGTTTATGTTGTAGTTTACACTGTTTCCCAGTCCATTCAGTGGGTTATGGCAGGATATATAATGTCCTGCATCTGCCCCTGCAATATTGAGAAAAGCTCCAAGTCCTTAAAATGCCCCACTCTCACACTTTTTCCTTCTCCCTGCCTTCAGCAACTCCCACAGCCACTATCTCCATATTAATAATATAATTTCTTCCATTGCTAGAGTCACAATAATTCTATAGTAAAATACCCCTAAGTCCAGTCTAATCCATATGTTATTTCTCAGTTCTGAGGACCCTGGGATGGTGATGGCCACTCCACCTCTAAATCAAGAGAGGGCTTAGATCCCACATGGCAGATGGATGGAATGCTCCTACTTGCAACTGTAGACTCTCTTGGTTTTCTGGTGTAGTAGTTGACCATCCTCACCTCCCTGTTACCTGACCTGGATAAGGCCAATGAACCGGAGAGTAAGTGTTGCAACTCTGTTGAGGTTCAGGGCTGAGCTGGCACATTCAAGTGTCCTGAGCATACACCAACCCCAGCACCAACCACAAGTTCAGTTAAAGCGACAGAAGAGGCATGCATAGAGAGGTCATATCTGAGTCCAACTCCATCACTCAGGAGCACAAATTCCAAAGTAGGGCCCACTGGCAAGACACTGAACTCCAGCACCACCTGTCATGACCATAAGACCTGAGCATCTCCATAGGTCTCAGGAGCACCACTGCCTGGGGTTGTGTCTCCTTTGGCTTTCTCTGGGATCCTGCTGAGATGTGCGTAACTGTGACCCCTCTGATACCTCCTGACTCGTTTTGAAGTTTCTTAGTCATATAAACTCATTTGTCTTTACATTTGCTCCTTTCATTCAAGGTCTTTATCTAGTTGCATCACCAGCTGGTGCTTGGTAGTAATCCCTCAGTACCAGGGAGGGTCATCCCCTGGAGTCCTGTCCCATGCTGGAGGGAGGTAATGCATTTACATGCTGAGTTTGCCTTAGAGAGTGGCCACATTTGAACAACATGGAAGTTCTCAGTATATAACTCTTAGGCACCTTGTAGCTCTAGACCTAGTTGAAATTTCAAGCACATGGGCTCATAAGCATAGTCATCAGTATCAAGGGTCCATCATTATACCATCCTTCTTCTATGGTCTTTGCCTTTGTACTTGGGGGATTGTTGCTGCTCCATTGGGAAGTGTGACATTGTTTCCCAGAATGGGAACTCAGCACTACCTCAGTTGCCATGTGAAAGTCTACCCCCTATGTCAATACTCAATGAACATACAAACATATCTATATACCCTATATGTATGCCCTGGAGAACTCCATCCCACCCATGCTTCCCCCATCAACAACACCCCACATCAGTGCTCCTCTTTTAATCATCCTTATGCTCCAGGTGCTAGAGTCAAGGAAGCCATTTTTGATATTTTTTCACAGAGGATATAAATACATTTACTAGTAATAAATATATAGTATATAATAGTCATATATAATAAATACATTATTAAATGTAACTAAATATGTGTTTATTTATAGAAAGAGGGTCCCAAGGTAAAATTAAGCTTTACCCCTAAGGGCATGAGTGCCTAAAGGGGGAACTTAAGGCATCACCAAAAAAATCACAGGGGAGAGAAGTTGGAAACATTGGATTCCAACTCTGAAGACAGCACATACTACATATATATGAAGTTCCCCATATAGTTCCAGAATTATGGCAAGACATACATTTGTATATGAAGAAGCCTACAGGTGGATGTAGCAAGTGCCTTCCATGAGATGCCTTCCTTATAGATTCAATTGTGTCACTGTTTTGCTTTTCAGAATGTACTTCCATTCATGAGCTACTGGGTTTTCCTTTCCTTTCTCTCTGTACTTTGGGGCAGAGGGGTTATGTGAGGAGGGCACTGCGCATGCTTGCACATTTTGCCCAGGGAAGGGGAAACCCCATTCAGGCAATAAACACATTCTAAATGACACTTTAGTTGTCTAAAGTACTCTGGCTTTCTTCGGCAGCTTCCAGCATGCAACACTCCCTGCAGATAAGGAATTTTCCAAGTTAAGGGTCAAAAGTTGCTGTGCTATTTACTTCAGTTTGAAGAGAAGCCTATTGTGTTCTGAGTGTAGCTAGTACTTCTGGGAGGGAGAATGGCAGCACTTCTTCAGGCACAATAAAAGACCAAAATTATCCCTGCTGGGTTATTGAATTACAATGCTACTATTAGAGCTGAAATCTCCTGTCAAGGACAATAGTGCCCTAGAAGGAAGAGTCCCATTCTTTGTTTGTTTTGACCAGCTGCTGTCATGGCAGTATGGAGATACAAACATCTCAGTGTCTAGGTAGAAGGGTCTGGGAAATACATGGCAGAGGGAAGGAAAAAAAACATACAGTGTTGATAATGAGTACAAAAGGTGGCTCAAATAACAGAAATCCAGTCAATTTGGCAATTTATTCATTCCCAAGGAAGTTACATCTTCTAAACTTGCAGATACTCTGAAAATCTATCATTCACATTTTCAGTGCATTTGATTTTTAACAATTAAATGAATCTTATTCTCGATATCCTGAAATATTACTGCCCTATAAAGTGGTTTCTAGGCTATATCAATAGTAGTTGTGGTCCTAAATATTGGACTCTTTAAAATAATCCAGGCTATTTGAATCAAGCTGTATTGGAATGGAAATAATGGGAAAGAGATGAGATAAGCCCATGCCTCCAATCCAAACAACAGAGGAATGCCAGGAAAAAAGATGGATTTTCTCAGTAATACCAAAGAGAAGTACTCTATGATAGAAGCTGCTCCAGAAAGACAAGAGAAGGGCTTCTCCAAAAATAAGGAAGAAAATCCAAGTGAGTTCAAAGTGTTTTTTCAATAATATGGGGTATATACATTTTACAACTAGTATGAATATTAAAATCATGTCTTTGTTTAAAATATTTGGAAGAATGGCGAGATAGAAATCATATCTATTTATCCAAGTTTAAAAAAGACCTTATACCTCTAAAAGGTTTCTTTTAATTTTGATCTTATCTGGTTTTATATATGTAATAATTTATTGTAGGTAAGTTAAATAAATCACTTTCTGTCATATGAAATGAAAGTTTACAATTTTAAATGAATATTTTTAAAAACATTTTCATATAATTATACTAGGATATTTTGCTAAGGTCATCATTTTTTAGGTCAGGAGATGTCAAAAATGAAAACCATCTATCCCCACACACAGTTTGAACCCTGAGCTACCTCATTAAATAAATTCGTGGGCTCTTAATAGAAACCTTCAAGAGACACTTAAATCATCCTAAGGCTCTTCAGAACCCTTAAGCATCAAAATCCCTGCCTTGTGATTTCCACCAATCCTAAACTGTTATATCATGATTCTCATCAAATCCTAACCAAGCCCTTTACCTCTCAATATCCACATCAATGCACCTTAATGTCCAATTATCATTATATTCCTATCTAGTATTTTCCCATTCAAGATACTATCAAAACTTGGAAGGTGGTATTTATTCTTACCAAGATAGACAAAAAACTCTGTTTTGTCTTGTCAACAGATTGTGATATTTGAGGAGGCCTCATTTGACAATGTCCATGCTTAAATGACTGGAATTGCCATGCTATTGGTGAAGATGTGAACTACAGAAGAGTCAGCAACTTGAAGATTCTATCTGGAGACCAGACGGCCTAACCAAAATGGACATAAGGAGCAGCCTGGTCTAGACACTGTTATTGTCTTCCTGGCATATTTTTCTTCCTCTCTTCTTGTGCTAAAGAAGCTTCTTTTTTGTGGGAAACATGTTCCATATGATTTCCCACACTCTCCCATTACTACAGGTGTGGGACATGATGTCAACCTGGCCTATCAGAGCATCCCATACCCAAACCACAGAGATTAACACATGGCCCAGACGACTCAATCAGAGGCTCTTCCAGGACTATTTTGGAAGAGATATCCTATTCTTTGGTATTTGGGCTGTATGGCTGATTTAAGTTTAGAATACCAAAGACCATCATTCCCATCCCATGGCCAGAGTTTTCAGAGAAGAAAACCAGCACAAAGATAAGACCTGAGGAAAAAACAGACAAGATCCATGACTTGTAAACTGAATCTAGCCATTGTGGAAGCATCACTCTTGAATGTTTTTGTTAAATGGGTCAATAAATTCTCCTTTAGCTCAACCTAGTGAGAATTGGCTACTGACTCCATAACCAAAATCATTCTGAATAACATAACAAAATTTCCTTCTGTAAGAGAGAGAAGAATCACCCTAACAGACTCTTCCCAACAAAAGTAAACCCTGGGTATGACTATAAGAGTAGCCCTGAGCCAGTACATTATAAAGCTAATATTAATTTCTCTGGAAGCACATGCCAGTGTTTCTGCTAACCTTGATCTGGCTTCAGTCGCACCCGATGCTTTTCAGGCTTGAACCCTAACTCAGAGTCTAAAGAATATGCTCCTGTTTTTATCAGCAAGATAACCTCTCTTCATGCCCTGCCCATGAGAGATGTATCCACAGTTTCCTCCTTTATGTATTTGGGGATTTATTTTTTTAATATTCATCTAAGAATCCTGGTACCAATGTCTCTACAATATCCAACAATTATAGACCAAATATGCTATGGTGAGGAAGTACATTTTGCTTCCTCCCCCTTCATGCCAATTTTGACTGTGCATATTATTTTAAGTCCATAATGATAATTTATTGAAATGGCATATGCAAATTGCCTGGCATGTAGTAGTCACTGTCTAATCACAGTTTTCCTTTATTTCCTCTCAAGTATCCATTAGGTACAGCATATTAATCAGCATAAACTATGTTATGCTGTAGCATACGTTCCTAATCCTAAATCCCACTGGTTTACATCAAATGGTTATTCTTTATTTAAAGCACATGTCCATTTTGGGTCATCTTAATTCTGTGACTGATTTTGATGGAGCTGCCTTTAGCTGGAATATAACCGATTATTGTGGCAGAAATTGACAACCCACACACTGGCACTCAAAGCTGCCACTCACATTTTGTCAGCCAATCCTGATATCAATGGAGTAGGCATATATAATCCTTCCTCGGGGAAAGGCATCAAATATTGAAATATATATATATATAATCTGTTCTACTCCACACTTATATCCTCAAATAGGATCTTGAATTTTTAAAAATCACAGAAGTCTATGTTTAGATCACCTGGTCTGAAAACCACAAGGAAAACTCAACTAATAATTTACTTTAAGGGAAGACACAGGTTAGTCTGATATAAAGTGGCCAGGGATCTTTGACAAGCATTTTCATTTGTGTGCCGGGTGAGGAGATATTTGGCCATTCTGGACATGAATCAACATGAGGCAAGGTGAAAACAGGGCTCAACGCTAGGAGCCCATTGGTCCTGTTTCCTAGCAGGAAGGATCAGTCCTCATAGCAAAGCAAGAGTTCTGATCGGTCCTCACAGAAAAGCAAGAGTCCAGTGGAGCCCATTCTTCTTTGATAAATCACACAGAAGCAGCCATTTTTTGGTTAAAATGATAGCATCAAGACGCCACGGAGAAAATCGGACCAAATTTCAAACACACCTTCGACAATCCATTTAGCAATCTTCCCAGGAATTTTCTAATGCTGAGGAGCTGATGATGGCAGATGATAAAAAACATTCTTTTTTTCAGTGCATTGTCAACAGATGATATAAAAGATGATCACATTATTTTTTAATATCTTATAACTTTTTGAATGCCCAAAGGAAAGGACAAGAGAGAAATTCTATCTTCTATTTGTTGGTAGATTTCTTGCAATGAGAAGAAATATTGAATAAGAACAAAACAATTGCATTCACCTAGTTTCAGCATTGTTTCTTTTTCTAATGTTAGTATTAATTTTGTTTGTCTTGATAATAGGATGAGAACTTAAAAAATAACAATGGGCTTCCTTCAGAAAGAAAATATGAGTTTCACATATAAAACCCAAAGGAAAGGAAAATATATTAGTAAAGCACCTGATCCAGCGTTTCTGATACTTTTATTAGGTGGATTGACAGCATGTTCAAACCAAACCACTGGACAGAAACTGGACAGTAAAATTCCAAAAACCATTGATTCAGGGACCATGAAAACTGACAACCTTGATATTGAGAGTCTTAGGGTTGGCTTGGTATATTTTGTAGCCAATCTCTTCAGGCATAGATTTTTATATAGTTTGCTCTGTAAAAATCACATGAGAATTCGACTGGCATCTACACTATTCATTCTCTCAGGCATGTCAGCTTTGTCTTAGAGAAGTTTAAAATAAAATGTTTTAATAAAGGGAAAAAAAATGCACTAAGATCCTAATACCTTACCAGGGGGGAAGAGATGGGCTAAGGATCTCTGGGCCACCTTAGGAGCCATTCGTTTTACTTAATGCAGAAGTGCATTTTAGTTGTCCTTTTTGAAGTGACTGCAAATACAAGAATTTACACAGAAAGGGTCAAATAAACTGGGACCGAATAAATAAAATTGATATGGTAATTACTCTTACATGGCTCATCATGCCGACAAACATCATAAACACTGATAGCGTGATGAATTACAAGCATTCTATCACTGGGAGGCCGGCTCGATTAGCTTCCCAGGCTTATTTAAAATGCGTTGCTCTAACAAAGTGGAAAGGAGCAAGTGAATAAAAACTCTCCCCAGAAGCCATCATAAATAATTCATGCAAAATATTTTTTAAATTGGTACAAAATTCAAATTAAATTGCTTGTGATTTCCTTTTTCCACTACTTCTCCTGTGCCCAAATTCAGCCTGTATTCTGGGGCCACACTAGGTATCCTGGGGTCTGAGTCTCAGTAATATAGTGCTATTTCTATTAACGAAGGGCACTATCCCAGGGAGATCTTCGGATTTCAAGAAATGTATCATATTCGGGAGGGGGTCTTCATTCTACACCTTCATTATTAAAATGGGAACAGTGCTCTCATGAGGAAGCCTCCTGTCTCCCGCATGCTCTCCTGACCCCCAGTCCAAGTCTGATTTGGTTGACTGGATCATACCCTGAGTTATGCTTGTCTGAGAGTTAGAAGAACAGAGTTTTCATTGCAGCTCCTCAAATCCATTCATGTTTTGAGTCAATCACTTAAAAAGGTTTGGGTCTCACTCATTTCTGAATAAAAGAGAGGGAAATTCTCTTTCAACTCCTGTGTCCTATGATTAATATTGTAAAGAGAATTCAGGTATCCTTCCAGACTTAGTGAAGATAATTTGTAGGGGCAAGTTTACAACACAGCCTTGTTTCTACTTTCCTTTCCAGAAGGACAGTGAACATAAATATAGTCTGCTGCTAGAAGGGAGATTTAAAAAAATTTTTTTAAATAATTTTTTAAAGACTGTGCTTGGACTTTAATTTGCATTTAAAAGAGAAACCAACTAGGCTGTGTCTGTGATTCGAAGATAATTACACAGCATGTGACCACATTAAGTTTGGAGGAAAATTTTGCAACATCACTTTGAGAAAAAAAAAGCAGTGGCCTAAGATTTTCATTAGAGTTTTATAATACTTACATAATTATTTGTCTAGGAAATAGATATATATATATATATATATAATTCATATTTAGTCTTTTTATAAAATTTATTTAGGATGTCTCATGGTCAATTTTTCAAGTAATATCTTAACATTTTAGGTTTCTTCCCTAAATGTTATATGCCTCTTAGATCAGTGACTTTGCCAACTTGGGTTGTACCTAGGTCACTGTAAACTTGAAATTTAAAGTGCATCCAAAATATCCCCCCCCATTCCATTTTCCTTTACTCTAAGTCATAAAGTAAAAATGGCACGAGCTTTAATGAATAGCTCATTTGTACTTATACTGACCAAGGTTTCCTACTATCATTTTAATCAAGTAGTTAACATATGAAGCCACCTCCATCTTTAGTGGAATGATGCAAGAATCAGAGAAACTGACAGATAAAATTTAGGTTTTACTGCAAGGCACAGTACAAACGGAATTAAAATTATGACGTTCTTAATATAGGAATTTGGACCTTAAACTTTCACTAGTAAGAAAATTATCCCTGAACTCAGTATAAAGGACAGATTTAAATCTCTGCTCAGCTAAATTTCCTGTTCAAAATTATTACAAAATTTTGTTCCTAAAGATTCAAAGGAATATGGATCCAAACAATGAACTTTTTCCTGACGCCAGTGGTTTTCACCTAGGGGCAATTTTTCCCCTCCCTTCCCTCAGGACAATTGGAAATATCAGGAGACATTTCTGGGTATCACAATCAGAGAGGTGCTACTGGAATCTAGTGAGAAGAGACCAAGTAAGCTGTTAGACATCTTTTTTTTTTTTTAAACATTGACTTTTTTTTAAGATTTATTTTATTTATTTCTCTCCCTTCCCACCCCACCCCCCCACCAGTTGTCTGTTCTCTGTGTCTATTTGCTGCATCTTCTTCTTTGTCCGTTTCTGTTGTTGTCAGGGGCACGGGAATCTGTGTTTCTTTTGTTGCGTCATCTTTTTGTGTCAGCTCTCCGTGTGTGTGGTGGCATTCTTGGGTAGGCTGAACTTTCTTTCACGCTGGGCGGCTCTCCTTACGGGGCTCACTCCTTGAGCGTGGGGCTCCCCTATGCGGGGGACACCCCTGCATGGCAGGGCACTCCTTGTGCGCATCAGCACTGCGCATGGGCCAGCTCCACAGGGGTCAAAGAGGCCCCGGGTTTGAACCATGGACCTCCCATGTGGTATACGGACTCCCTAACCACTGGGCCAAGTCTGCTTCCCATGTTAGACATCTTAAACAGCCCAAACAACCCCCACCACCAACAAAAAAAATTAAAGATTTTTGTTTGTTATTTGTTTTGTTGTGTGTTTTTTGTCAAAAAACTTTGTTGGAATTAACCATATGGTTTCTGTTAATATAAGTTCTTCTACACATGGGCCAAATGACCTATCACTCCCAGTTGGCAATTTCAAACCAGGCCTTCCCAACTATGCTAAAAAATAAATGAATAAATATTTTTTTAAAAAGGAGCTTAAGACTTATTCATGAAATGTAAATTGATAGTGCATTTTCAGTGCTACTAATTTCATATCCATATGGAACAAGATGATTCCTCAAGAGAGAAACCCAGCTAACAATACCAAATTTCCATCCAAGAAGTACACAAAAATGCAGAAAGGGCAAAGAATGGATTTGGTTATACATACAAGGACTGTAGTTCTGATTAGAAACCATATTTATGAATAACTGAACAATTCAGAGTATTAGCTGAGTAAGACTTCTATCCAAATATGTTTTTTTTTAAAGATTTATTTATTTATTTCTCTCCCCTTCCCCACCACCCCACCCCCAGTTGTCTGTTCTCTGTGTCTATTGGCTGCATCTTCTTCTTTGTCCGCTTCTGTTGTTATCAGCCACACGGGAATCTGTGTTTCCTTTTGTTGTGTCATCTTGTTGTGTCAGCTCTCCATGTGGGCAGCGCCATTCTTAGGCAGTCTGCACTTTCTTTTGCGCTGGGTGGCTCTCTTTACAGGGTGTACTCCTTGTGCATGGGGCTCCCCTACGCGGGGGGACACCCCTGCGTGGTACAGCACTCCTTGCACGCATCAGCACTGTGCATGGGCCAGCTCCACATGGTCCAGAGTTTGAACCACGGACCTCCCATGTGGTAGACAGATTCCCTATCCACTGGGCCAAGTCTGCTTCCCCCCAAATATGTTTTAAATTTATGCATTCACCTTTACAATGAAAATTATAAAGTATCTCTCTAAAAAACAAATCTAAAAATGTTACTCATTCAATTAAAAAACTCGTATTATCTCTCTCCCCAAAATCCCTTCACAAAGTAATTAATTACAAATCACTTCTCTAGATTTATGGCTCTCTTTCTTCTCTTATCTGTCTAATCATAAAGGTTTTTTGCTCCTCAGCTCTTCCTCAAATGAAATTTTTAACCTAGTTCAGTACGCCAAGATTCCAAATTGTTATTGTAACTATTCATGCACTTATTCTTTACTGATTTTACCCATTGATGTATTCCTAACATGTAATTATTAGACATATTAGATATCAAATACACCATATTAGTTGCTTATACATGCTTATTAGATATCAAATACACCATATTAGTTGCATATACATGCTTATATGAATAAATTAATTTTGTGATAAGAATTTCAATGACCATAATCAGATTTTTTAAAGTATTTTGTAAACTCACTAGACATGAATAAACTTTTGCTTTGTGTGCGAGGGGATGTCATAAATGCTTTAATATAATGGACACATAAGTAAGAAAATGTATTTGTTTTAGGTGGGAAGGAAAAAAGGCCCAGAGAAGATATATTTTAAAAAGGATAGACAGAGATATGTAACAGCTATATTATAGTATAATTTAAATATATAAACTCTGACTCCAAAGTTTGATGTTTACTCTGATAAGATGATATAACATAGTACAGAAATGTACATAATTAATGGTGCACGTAATAAGTGAAACAGATCAGAGAAAAAGAACAAAGAAGTCATTGGGAAAGGTTTCATGAAGGAGGTGACTCTTAATTGGTTATGGAATGAGAAATAAGATATAAGTGGGCAAAAGGGAAAAAGAAAGGGAAAAAGAGACAAAAGTGTGGCAATATGAAGTTATATCACATGTACTTGGGACAATAGCCTAAAGATTAGTAATTGATGTATCCATGCAAGGTTTAAGAGAAAGGTGTATAAATAAATAAGGTCTATTTAAAAGGTCTCCTTTAAGAATAGTAGATCATATTCATCAATATTTATCATTTATTTAATCCCAGACATTGCTCTAAGATTTCCAGATGCAGGATGATGAAGAAACTGAGGTTTCTAAAGCTTCAGTTAGAAAACAGGAATTCAACAAGCATTGTTGAACCCCAGGCATGAATCCAAAAGTATCAGTTATTAGACAGTCAGCATTTGAATCCAAATCCAACCCACTCCAAAGCCTCTGTGCTCTCACTATTTCATGTTCCCTCTATCCATTTGGAAACCTGAAGCCCACCCTAGAGGTTTGAACAAGTGAGTGGCCATGGTTAAAGAGTCCAGGTCATGCAGTGCATCACATATCCAAGTTGCCTAATGTATGATCTCCAGCTCCTTGTTAACAGAGTCATCCCTTTTATTGCACCCCTAAAAAAAGTCTTTCTTAGTCATAAAATGTGGTTTCTAAAGCTGGAATTATAAATGGGGCCATAAGCTAGTGCTTTGCAATTCAAATGAAATAATTAGAAGGCAGTCAGACATTCTGTCTTAGGCTCCTCATGCAGAGGGTGGCTCTTTCTCCACGGGGTACAAATCTGAGCTGAGACACATCAGAAAGATCTAGCCAGTGGAGCTACTTGTAGTGGTTTCAAAGAAGAAAAAAAAATTCACATTATATCATCTCAGAGCTATCTGTAGAAAACTATAATGGGCTTAAATGAGGTTTAAATTAACTGGATGCTTGCTTGCAGTAGCAATTATAAAATTCTTCAAGCTAACAAGAAAATTAGGCCAGATAATAAGCTATGTCTAAAACTTTCTACCAAAAAAATAGCATATGTGTAGAACACACACACGCACACATGCACACACACACTTACAATAGTCACGTGCTGCTTCTGCTGCAAAAGTGATACCTAACAGGAGGACCATTTTAAAATACATATACTACTTAATTTCAACCAAGCCAAATACGATCACAGAATCTTAGGAAAAAGACTAATGGAGTCTAATACAGAGTAAGATTACTTTCTTAATTGGATCTTCATGGGATGTTTGTTTTCAAAGTTAAGTAACTTAATGTGGTAGGGAAGTAAGGGAACTGGAGCCTGAATGGGGTTCAAACAACTATTTACCACCCACTAGTGCTAGAACTTTAGCAAGTTCCTTATCATTTTACCCTAAGTGTTCTCATCTACAAAATGAGATAATAACTACGACTTTGTGTGGTTTTTGTAAGTAATATCTGGAATCAATTATGATACCTATTCCATAGGAGGTACTCAATAAATGCTGTCCATTGCCCTTCTCTGTGGTTGCCATGTTTGGGAGTCCTGTGACGCAGATCCCAAGGCAAAGATTCAGGTATAAACAGATGTTTCAAAAGCGATCCCAGGACATACAGTTAGTGAAGAGGAGAGAGGGAAAGGGAATGAGATTAACAAAGGTTCCAGAACTCAATCCCATAGAGAAAATCTGGGAAATAAAGTAGAAGAGAGCACACCTTTGATTTATCCCATGTTGGCCTCCGCTGCGGCACTGCAGGCGGGTCACTGCAGGCGAGTCGTTGCCGGGGATCGGGCCTACGCCACGGCCTGACCGGGGCGGCAGCGGGCGGCTCAAGGCTTGGTGGGGACGCGCGGTTCGATGGAGGAAAAACCACGGAGACGAGGTCTATGCGCAGGTCTGATTTTATTCGGGAAGTACATGGGGTTTTATAGTGTCATGGAGGCGGGGAGGTTGTGGGAGGGGCATGTCCGCGGGGCAGCTGAGGATTGGCTGCAGAGGCAAGGGCGGACCTGCGGTTTATGACGTAAGCCATTGATGGCAGAGGGGGTTGTTTCCGAGGTTGTGCCGGGGCGGATACGGGATGAGGGCGGTTGAAATGAGGCGGGGAGAACAGCGATCGGCTGGGAGGGGGAAGATAACGGTGGCTGGGAGGAGGGGCAGAGGGAGGCAGCAGCACAAACTGCTGCTGAGAAGGGCCATAATACAGGGAGGTTACGAGGAACAGGCGGGCAAAGTGTAAGGAAGCGAAAGGCAGGGTGGGAGCAGGGGACAATTGCTCCCTCTTTCGAAAATAAGAACGCACAGGTTTTGTGGGATTGACATTTTGTAGGGAGGAAAGATGAGGGGGGTGAGAGGAGGGGAAATAGGAGAGAAAGGAACGAGGAGGGGCTACCGGCAGGGGGCGTGGGGGCACGAGGGGGGCGTGAGCAGAGGGGAGGGCGGCTGAAATGCCCGATTCCCCATGCGGAGGGCAGAGAACCCGTACCCGCAGCTCGAGGTGGCCACGATGGGCCCTATCGATGGCCGCCTCTTGCCACCTTCGTGAGCCACACCTGGGCATGCCGGGCTTCCTCGGGAAGGGGATGGCTTTGGGAGAGGACTAGGACAGCTGTGGCCAAGAGCCTTTGCCGCTCTCGGTGCTGGCGAACGGACTTGCGGATACAGCAGGCGAGGCCTAGGAGGAGGAGGAGAAGGAGGAAAAGGAAGGCGTAGAGGAGGAGGCTGGAGGGTTGGAAAAGGGAGAGGAATTTTTGGAGCACGTCTCTAAGGAGGGAAGCTGAGAGGGTTGGGGGCTTGATGGATTCGAGGGTGAGGATGTGTTGCTGGAGGGAGTGGGTGTAGTTGAGGAAGGAGGTGTTGTAAGAGGAAAACATCCATTGGCGTAGTGCAAGGCGGGCGGTCACCGACGAGTTGACGGGGTGGGGGGTTAAGCAGAAGCTAGAGAGGGGCCAACGGGCATCACAGGTGGTGGTGGCTATGTCGTAGAGGGTGGCAACGTCAGCGGCGAGCAGGTCGATTTGCTGCTGTAGGTTGAATAAGGCTTGGTGGTGAAGGTAGTTGATGTTGCTTTGGTCGCCGAGGGCAAGGGCTGCTGCTGTGGATGCGTTGATGACGGTGGAGGCGGCGCCAGAAGAGACGGCAAGGGCCGCCGCCGCGGTGGTGGCGGCTGCGAGGGATGCGAGGACGGCAGCAGTAATGGCGGCTGTGATGCCAAAATCTCGGGGGTGGCGAGAAAGGGGGAGATCTACCAGCTGGGGGGCAACCCAGTCGGGGGAGTCAACGGCGAGCCACACAACGCGGGGCTGCATCACCAGAAAGGCGGAAGGGAAGGAAGAGTTCCAGTGGTTTGCGAGGCTGCAGTTGGTGAGGGTGGATTCGGAAGGAGGGGGGCATAAAAGGAAATAGTAAGGGTGTCGAACGAACGGGGTGGAGGTGAAGGTGACGTTGGGGGGAGGGGTTGTAGGCGAGGAGACAGTATGGGTGATAACCGAGACGTTGGCGTGGGAGACAAGGCAATTGGGGTGGCAGGTAAGGGCGCGGAGATCGAAGCAGGTGTGGGGGTTGCACAGGGACATGATGCTAAACGTGCGGGGGACCAGGGGGGAAACTTGGAAGGGTTTGCATAGCAGGGGGTAAGGTTGTGGGGGTCGGAGATGTTGCAGGGGGCTCCGTGGAAGAGGCCACCAATGCGAGGCGTGGGGTAGAGGCAGGGGGTCCAAGGGAAAGTGGGAAGGCGGGCCGGCAGGGTGTCGGCGTGGCAGGGCTGGACGAGGGGCCGCATGAAGGGGTGGGAACTGGGCATGGGGGCGGAGTTGGTGGGGAAAAGCCAGGGACCTGTGACATTGAGAGCGGAGGCGTTGAAGGAGGAGTTGACGTTGAGGGGGGAGGTGGGGGAGAGGTCAAGAAGAGTGGCGTTGGTGAGAAAAAGGCAGGAGTTATTGCGGGGCTTTATGCACAGGGAAAGGTTGGTGACGAACTGCAAGGCATCGAGGGGAATAGGGATGGAGACATTTGGCAACGACGAGGAGACAGGAAGGGCGAGGGGGTCGCAGCTTTCTGGGAGGAAGTCGCAGTTGGGGGAGTACATGGTGGGGAAGGTGGGGGAGTGAGGGGAGAGAAAGAGGAAACCAGGCGGTTGAAGAAGGGCGGCCCAAAGGGGCGTGGCCTGGGCTGAGGAGGCTAAGGAGAGCATAATGATGAGAAGGTGTAGGAGGGGGGGGTGGTAGGAGGGCGCGGGGCAGGGGAGGCGCGAGCACGACGGAGAAGCTGGAGAATTTGCTGCTCGATGGAGGCATCTTCGAGGGAGAGACGGCTCAAGCGGCAGACAAGAAGACGACGTCGATGTCGCTCGCGGCGGGAGAGAGCTGGCGTGGTCCCTGCGGGTGATGGCGCAGGAGGGGCAGACTCAGGCGGGCTCCACTGGGCGACTGGAGGCGTCATCTGCAATGACAAGAGGAGTAAAACCTCACGGGGGGGGTGAGGTGCGGAGAGGGGCCATCATTATGGCAGGGGGGAATCATCAGGGGGAAGGGGGTCGGGAGGTGGAAGGTCAGCAGGGCCGTGTGGAGTGAAGGGCTTAACAAGACGAGCAGGGATCCAGACAGGCTGGGGTGCAGATTCCGGGAAGACGCAGGCAAATCCTCGCCCTTGGGTGAGAAGGGGCGCTGGTCCGGTCCACTTGCTAGTGAGCGGGTCGCGCCAGAGGACGAGAGGGGCCGGAGTGGGCCGGTAAGAGGGCCCCCAGTGCTTGTGGACGGGCGAAAGCCCCTCAGAGTCAAAGGTCATCAGGTTGTGCTGGATGAGCACTTGCGGGACTGTTTCACATGGGGTGAGGCGGGGTTGAGTCTCTCTAGTCTTCTGGACGAGGATCTTGAGGGTTTGGTGAATTCTTTCAACAAGTCCTTGGCCTTGCGGGTTGTATGCGATGCCGAAGTGGTGGGTGATGTTGTAGAGCTTCACAAACTCGGCAAAGGCGGCGCTGCGGTAGGCGGGGCCATTATCTGTCTTTATGTCCCAAGGGACTCCCATGAAGAGGATGGCTTCCCGGAGCGCTTGAGTGGCATACTTGGCAGACTCTCCCGGGAGGGCGACGGCGTAGCAGAGGTGCGAAAACGTATCGATGGCAACATGAAGGAACTTCCATCGGCCAAAGGAAGCGACATGTGTGACATCTAATTGCCATCTAGAGTTGGGCCGCAATCCGCGCGGGTTGACACCCTGGGGCTGGAGTGGCCCCAGGGGCAGCAAAGGTGCGCAGGAGTGGCACGCACGCACCAGATGTTTGCATGTCTCGATGGGAAGTTATGGGAGGAGTCGATGGAGGGCGGGCGCACCAAGATGGAAGCGCGCATGCAAGGTCTTTGCCTGGTTGATAATGTCTCCTACGGCAGCTGCGGGACTGCCACATACCAATCTCGCGGGAAGGCTGACGGGTGAGGCATGCCGGGCTGAGGAGAGCCCATGGGTTTGATGTGCTTGTTAACCTCTCGCAGGTCGTGGAGGAGGCGTGGCTTGCCAGAGTTTTTGATGATGAAAAAAATGGGAGTATTGTATGGACTGGTGGAGGGCTCAACATGGCCAACACGGAGCTGCTCTTCCACGAGGTCCTGAAGAATAGCTAGTTTCGGGGCAGTCATAGGCCATTGCTCCACCCAAATGGGTTCCTCTGTGTCCCATTGCAGAGGAACGGGTGCTGGAGGTCGAACGCGAGCAACGGCCAAAACTATTGGGGGGGCAGCGATGGCTGCGAAGTAAAAAGAACGGCGCCTGACTGGTGAAGAATGTCGCGCCCCCAAAGGACTTGCTTGATATCCCTGAGAACCAGGGGACGGAAGAACCCTGACCGTCCATCGGTGTCATGCCAGGCAAGATCTTCAGCCGCCTGTTGCGAGGAGGACTGGCCTGTGGCGCCTACGATGACGGGTCCGGCTGTGAGTGGGAAGTCACGAGCTTGGGAGAGTGGGATGCAGGAGATTTCGGCGCCGGTGTCAAGAAGGCCGTCCATCCACTTTCCATTGACCTTGATGGTGAGGCGCGGCTGCGAAGCGGGCGACATGGGAACGGACCAGTGGATGCCTACGGGCGGGGCTGGCGCGGGGCGATTGGAGCCTCTTGGTGGCGGGGCTGAGGCTTGCCCCGCTGCCCGTTTAAAGGCTGTCTCAGAACACGGCAATCGCGAGCCCAATGATACCCTTTTCCACAGCGCGGGCAGGGGGTGGAGGGCGGCCGGGCGGCAGGAACAGGGCGCGGTGGTGGCACCATAGGCTGGACTACGGGTTGCGGCGGAGCCGGAAGGTTGGGGCACTCCCGAGCGAAGTGGCCCAATTCGCCGCAGCGGAAGCAGGTGTTGGTTGTTTGGACTGCCGCGACAATAGCCGCTGCAAGCGCAGATGCTTGCCCAGAAACTCCGGAGCATTCGAGGACCCAGTCTTGGAGCGGCTTGTCACGAAGGGGACGAATGATGGCTTTGCAAGCTGGGTTAGCCCCCTCCTGCAGGATGTCCTTAACGAAGGACTCGCGGGCTGCATTGCCGACAACTCGCCTCTCTGCAGCGGCCTGCACACGAGCTACGAACTCATTAAACGGCTCCTCGGGTTTTTGGAAAAGCTTCATGAGGGGCTCTGGGGCGGCCGCGGCGCACGAACGGAAGGCTCGAAAAACACAGTCACGGAGCTGGATGAAAAACCCAGGCGGGGTGGCGGTGTAGGCGCTGGGATCGCCATAAGGGCCGAACCCGAGAAATGCGTTTGCAGGGTAATGCACACCCTGACGAGCATTGTCGGCAATCTGATTGTCGATCAGGACACCGAGATGGGCTCGCCAGTCAATGAATTGCCCGGGGGAGAGAACCGCTCGGGCTAGAGAGATCCAGTCGTAAGGGATGCAGCGAGGGATGGCCATACGCTCGAGAAGGTCTTGGGCATGAGGGCTGGCAAGGCCATCCTCTTTTATCGCATTGCGGAGCATTTGGATGTCTTTGGGGGAAAAGGGGACCCACGCTTGTGGGCTCTGCGGAGTGCGAGCGGGATTGAGGGGGAACATCTGAGCCAGAGGCGGAGTGGGGGAGGTGAGAAAGGCGGTGTCGTACGCTGGTGGAGGAGGATTCCCGATGCTCCCGCTATTGCTGGGGCAGGCGGGAGGTGAAGCGGGCCATGGAGGTGAGGCATGGGCAGTGCCACCGGGCGCCGGCCAGGAGGGAGCGGCGGCAACGGTGTTCCTGATTGGCCAAGATGGCGGCACGGTGACGTCACGCCTGACATCACTTCTGGCCTCGGGCCAAGATGGAGGAGTGGCCACGTCATTTCCAGGTACAGGCCAAGATGGCACCGGAGGCTCTGCCGGTTTAGCCGAAAATGGCGATCGGCAGGCATCCGGGACGGGACCGGATGGCGACGAGACAGGAAGAGGTGGGTAAAGGCGGGAAGAGGGCGCCGAGGAAGAAGAAGGAGGAGGTGCGCCATGTTGGCATTGTTTGCAGGACGCGGTGGGGGGGGGAGAAGGCGGGGGGTCGCCATGTTGGTTGGGGTCCGGATCAGAGGCTGTGGGGGGATCCAGTTCGAGCGCGGCCTCTAGCTGTGCAGACAGAGAACGAGCATCGTCGTCTCCATCAGGATCGCAGGTGAGAGGGTGGCTAGGCTCACAGGCGAGAGCGGAGGCAGGGGAGGGCACACCTTGGAGACAGGCGCGGATAGCGACGAGGGTCGGGATAAGGCCGGGGGGAAACTGCTTGCGATCGTGCTCCATAGCGGACGTCACCCGCTGAATTAAACGTTTGTAGGTCTCTGGGCTCCAGAGAGCACAGGTGACGAGCCAAGGGTTAAAGGGTAGGAGAAGGTCCCAATACCGCTGTAGCTGACGGAGAGAGACCTTCACGTGGTGAGTCTCTAAGAGGGCAGTGAGCAGGCGGACTTGAGGAACCTGATGGGATGAGAGGGAGGCCCCCATCGCGGCAGAGGGCTCAGGAGGGGGGTGAAGGGAGCAACGCCGGAGAGTCCCTACCTTGAGCGGCGGCACGGGAGGACGGCGATGGGTCCCGTGCGAGGGGTCAGCAGCGGGCTGGCCAGACAAGGGGCCATAGCTGGGGTCCCTGTTCAGGCGCCACCTGTTGGCCTCCGCTGCGGCACTGCAGGCGGGTCACTGCAGGCGAGTCGCTGCCGGGGATCGGGCCTACGCCACGGCCTGACCGGGGCGGCAGCGGGCGGCTCAAGGCTTGGTGGGGACGCGCGGTTCGATGGAGGAAAAACCACGGAGACGAGGTCTATGCGCAGGTCTGATTTTATTCGGGAAGTACATGGGGTTTTATAGTGTCATGGAGGCGGGGAGGTTGTGGGAGGGGCATGTCCACGGGGCAGCTGAGGATTGGCTGCGGAGGCAAGGGCGGACCTGCGGTTTATGACGTAAGCCATTGATGGCAGAGGGGGTTGTTTCAGAGGTTGTGCCGGGGCGGATACGGGATGAGGGCGGTTGAAATGAGGAGGGGAGAACAGCGATCGGCTGGGAGGGGGAAGATAACGGTGGCTGGGAGGAGGGGCAGAGGGAGGCAGCAGCACAAACTGCTGCTGAGAAGGGCCATAATACAGGGAGGTTACGAGGAACAGGCGGGCAAAGTGTAAGGAAGCGAAAGGCAGGGTGGGAGCAGGGGACAATCCCAAATGAGAGATGAGGAAGATGGGTCATTTATCCACGAACTCCCCATCTGCCATGGCTTAGGGATGCTCACAGGAGCATTCTCTCTTTGGCAGTTCAGGCTTGCCATGTTTGGAAGCCTTGGGGACTCCCCTTTGGCCAAACAACAACAACAAAAAAGCCCTCAGACACAGAGAGTCACAGGTATTCTCAGTAAATTACTTTGGAGGAAATGAAGATGAAAGCCAATGGGATGTGCAGGGCATTGACAGCATGTACTACAGGGATATTTGGGGGGGTGGGGGGGGAGAATTTTAAAGGTCCCTTCTCCCAGAATTTACCAAGAATCTGTCCTCATCCCTTGTATAACTAGACTACATTCCATGAGAGAGGAATCTACTGTGATCTTACTTATTGATTTATCCCTCACATTATAAGCATTAGTAGGTAGATACTTAAAACATTTTACAATATATAATACATATTCTTCACTTATGAAAAACTAGTCACTATCCTAAGTGATATAGGTGTTATTTTTCTTCACTCTGCAGTAAATAGCCCATTTAATGGAAGAGAAAAACAGATAGAAGTTAGAAAATAAGCTCAAAGCCACAGCATAGGTGTGACTCTAAAACGTACGCACTTCATTACCACCATACTGCCTTCATCCCAATTCTCACACCCTTGCAGACTTCATTCACTTCCACACCTTGAGCAACCACCACTGGTGGATACTTCCAATATCATAATCTATACCCCAGAGCACTCCCTTTTTGGATACCACACAATGGCCCTCCCATTAAACCCCTCTAAAAACTAAGCGCTTGTACTCCTCCACAACTTTCTGCATCAAGGGTAGTGCACTCAAATCCCCTGAGTCATCCCCAGCGCTGCTCCATCTCCCCAGCACAATATTCACAAGCATATTATTTTATACTACCAATCACTTAATTGAGCCCCTGCTTAGGAGCTAACAACAAAAATGCCCTGAGTCTTAGGAAGATTAACATAAGTTAAGATGCTGATCTGACCATACATATCAAAACATAAGTGAGACAACAGTTAAGAACCACAAATGTGGTACAAAAGTAATGCTGTGTGAGAAATAAAAGGATACTACAAAAATTTGTGAGGTCTTTCTGTGCCTCCCTTTCTCTGCCTGCAAAAGGCTCACTAGTCCAGAGTAGGACTCCAACTTAGAGAGATATTCATTTTCTTTGCATACCATGCCTGTTAATGTCCCTCTTGAACTCAGCTAAAACAAACTGTTTTGCAGTTAGCAGCTGGGGGGTAGGTTATTTATCACTACCCCAGTTCTAAGGAAAGTCTATCTTTACATTTTTCCAGAATATATATTTCCCTTTTGTTCCAAGCTTTGTGATATTCAGTAATTGGGGATTTTTGGAATAAAAAGTCCTTTAAAATTTAAACACACTGAAATTTATGAAATAATCATTGAATTTTCAAAGGGAACGGTGTCAACAAGATGAGGATAATGGCAATAATGACATGCTGAACCAGTAGGGCAATTAGACCTACAAACAACAATTACAGTCTACCATGGAATGGGGATGGCACAAAAGTGAACAAGACTTGCAGAAACATATTGAGGGGAAGACGGTGTTACAGAGCACTGTCACATCTTTGATTTAGCTTGAAGCATAATTGCAAATTGTCCAAGGCAGCTATTGTCTCTCTTGTCCTTACAAAAGTTAGAGAAATATCCAGAGATGACCTGGGCTCTGCTAAACAAAGGAGGCTAGGAATCCACTGGCCGTGATAAAGGTCTCTGTCAAAGAATTTATGCTCTTTTATCTGATATTTGATTAAATGACTCCTGGCACTGGTAAGCTCATGATCTCTTGATAGAGAAAAAGGCAAAGGATCCAATATTCAAAATCATCAGATTTTCCAGTCAGTCTTAACTTGTCCCAACATTAGGGAAAAAAATTCATCATAGTTCAGGCATTCACTTAGACGAGGCAGATGCTAGCCAAGTCTCCAGGCCCCACATTGCCTGAAATCATGTCCACTCATTCCAGTGAAACCTTGAGATGCTAATGCCCATGGTGCCCTAGACTCTACTGCAAAGCCTCTACTGTACAGATGACTTCATGCATATTCCATACTTTATTTCTTTTTCAAACAAATAGAAATTATTACACACAAAATGAAAGTTATAGAGGCAAATATAATATACATCCTTTTGTTCAACAAGAGTTAACAAATGTTAACATTCTCAATTATATTCGCTTCAGATACTTTTAGCATAATAAATCATAGATCCAGTTGAGGTCTACGTGGCTCTGCCCAATCCAATTTCCCTACTTCCGTTTCCTGGGGCACCACTGTTGTGAAGTTTGTGTCTACCCCTTCTGTCTTTTACTAAATATTTTTCTACCCATAAATAAGACATAGTAATTTTGTCCATTTTTATCTCTTACTTGAAAGGATCACGTGTATTAATATGCAGCTTCCTTTTCTGTGGTGTATGTTGACACATTTGGATTTGGGTTTCATGTTACCTATTATATAGTATTCCATTTTCTGATGTTTGCCAGGAAAAAAAAATCTATTCCCAAAGTGATATACATATTAATTTTTAGTCAAGGTTTTATTCCTTATTGTTTTATTTTCTCTCGTTGTTCTCCATGTTCTGAGGCAGAAATTCTGTTGTATGCCATTCAGCATGGTAAATATTGTGTACTAACAGATATTTATCATGAGGAATATGGTGATGAGAATTCAAATCATTGATCTACTTGTAACCATTTATACGAGCATGAGTAAGTCATTTTTCTCTCTGGGCTACAGTTTTTCCATCTGCAAAATGAACTGGGGTGAATGAGTATCAGAAGACCATGATTATGTCATTTAAGTAATCTGTGTTCATCTGAACACTGCAGGAACAATTCAGTTTGTTTTGGGAATTTGAGATAAAGTACCTGGACAGAATGATTTTTTGGCATAATGCTTTCATAACTTCTTGAGCTGCTTTTTGTCTGCTATTTTATTTTTTGAATTTGAAATGAGTATAAATAAAAAATAAAAGTTTTTAAAAATTAAATAAAATTTCAAGAAGTAATCGCAACATCCAGAATAGTCATAGTTCTCTTCATTTTCATACTCTAAGTTGCTGGCTGGTGGACATAAAATTTCAGAACCAATAAAGCGGAGGAAGAAATAACTCCCATCAAAGAAGAATTGTCAGTATTGCAAAATTTTGAAAGAAGTTGTAGAGAAAAGGAGGAACAAACCTTTATTGAATATAAGCATCAAATGCCAACATCCCTGTCCCCTTTTAGGGCTATAAAACAAAGACTTCAAGTGTTATCTATGCTGGGTTACTAATATAGACAACCAGCCTATATGAAGCACAGGTGGAATAGCATGTGATATGAAAGGTGATAGAAGGTGTAATTACTGTCCCCTACCCCTGTCTCACACAAACACACCACGAATATGAACGCCTCCCTTCTCATCAGCTTGCCAGCCATCTGAGTTTACCTATCCCTGAAGGAATGTGCAGATAAAATCTGGTGGCAAATAGATGAATGCAACATTGATAGGATTGTAGGGAAAGACTTCACCATCTCAATAAAATACTCTCCCCTCTGACACCTCCCCGGTGCTGGTATGGTCTGCCTCCTCTCTTCCTCTTCAGCCTCACATGGTATCCTGTTCATTGTTACTCTTTTTACCTTCTTTTGGTATTGGTTGCTTTATTTTTCAGTACAGGTTCCTTTCTAAGTCAAAGGCTTCGTGTGTAATATTCTCTTAGCCTCAAACACTTTTCCTTACTCTTCACTTGGTTGATTATTTCTTTCATGTTTTAACTTCAAAATCTTAAACCAGGTTAGAAACCTAAATTATGCCATTTCAAAACATCCAATGCTCTTTAGTAGTACTTAATGCAATTTTAAACAACTACTTTTAGTGGAATGGTTTGGTGATGCCTTTCTCTTTTGATTGATTCTCAGCTATGTGTGTAACTGTCTTTTTTTATTCTGTTCAGCAGAGTGCCTGGTCATGCAGTGCAAACTCAATAAATATTTGTTGAATCCATGAAAGAAATTGCCATCAAAATGCTGGACCTATAGTAAATATAGTAGAAACCTAGGTATAAAGCAGTGTGGGTAAAGAGAACAACTGGCCATCTTTTATGACTCTAGATACAGCTTCTATGAAAATCAGCAAACCAAAAATCCACTGTTCTCATTCCTCCCTGCTCTTCTTTTTGGATTGACCATTGGGTGACGTTTAAGATGCTGTTCTTTTAAAATAAAAAATTAGTTTGTTTACATTATTTTTAAGTGTTTTCTAAATCACCAGGAAAGAAAGATGAACCAATGTGCCAGATTTCATACAGTGCGTGTTTTTTTCTATGCTATTTCTAGTCTGTAGCCTTTTGTCTTTTTCTTGCTTGTGTACAGTTGTCATAAAAATCACATGATTTCTTTGGGCAGTGTCATTTGTCCGACTTTTACTATCTGAATACAGAGAGTTAAATCTGGCGGCGGACTTGGCCCAGTGCTTAGGGCATCCGTCTACCACATGGGAGGTCTGTGGTTCAAACCCCGGGCCTCCTGGACCTGTGTGGAGCTGGCCCACGCGCAGTGCTGATGCGCGCAAGGAGTGCCCTGCCACGCAGGGATGCAAGACATGCCCTGCCAAGCAGGGGTGTCCCCCGCGTAGAGGAGCCCCATGCGCAAGGAGTGCTCCCCATAAGGAGAGCTGCCCAGCAAAAGAATGTGCAGCCTGCCCAGGAATGGTGCCGCACACATGAAGAGCTGACACAACAAGATGACGCAGCAAAAAGAAACACAGATTCCTGTGCCACTGACAACAGAAGTAGACAAAGAAGATGCAGCAAATAGACAGAGAACAGACAACTGGGGTGGGGGGAGGGAAGAGAAATAAATAAATAAATAAATCTTTATAAAAAGAAGAGAGTTAAATCTGTGTTAACTCAGTTTAGAAACTTAAATGTGGTGTGTAGGGGAGGGGGGCAGAGGGAGAAAAAGAGAAAGGGAAGAACTGTTTGGTACTGCTGGGGTTCTTTTTCAGATTTGCAAGACAAATGTTTTAAAAGTTGTCATGTTTTCCTCTCCACTTTTCCAGAAGAAAAGTTCTGATCTCTAATCTGTTTTATATGGGCAGAAGAAAAACTTAATCACAAGTCCTTTGGCATATTGCAAGCTTGACTTGAGCAAAATGAAAAATAAGCCTCACTACAAAAAGAGTAGGGACTTTATACAACTGAGTGATTTCTCTGCTGTGTAAGTTAATAATTAGATCAGTGGTTCTCAAATTTTATCATCAGAATCTTCTGAGGGCCACATAGAACACAGATTGCTAGAGCCCATCCCCAGAGTTTCTGGTTCAGCAAGTCTAGGGCGGGGACCGAGAATTTGCATTTTTAACAACTCCCCAGGTGATGCTGATATTGCTGTTCCAATTATACACTTTGAGATCTGCTGCTTTAGATAGTTACCAGGGATGCTGTGAAAACTAATGAAACACATACACCTTTTCCAAATAACAGAGATGACTCTTTATGGTGAACTGGTCAGAGGGTAGACAGAATTTAGCAGTGTCCTACTAGAACTTGGGAAAATGTGTACCTTTTGCACAATCTGGTAGAGTGAATTTTAATTATTAAACAAAGTTTTGATATTTTTGGTATTTAATAGCCCTATAAACCAGGGCAAATTTTTTTCTGACCATGCCTCAGTTTTCAGGTATAAAGTAGGAAGGAAAATACTTTGCACACTGAATGATTGTACACATTAAAGAAAACAACATGGCAAGGAGCTTGCCACACTATATGGTATATTGTTCATGAAGATAAATCTTATACCCCTTCTCTTACTGATAATTTATTCATTTCACCTTTTTCTTTAGGATACATTTGGTAGGACACTATTCCATGAATGGGCTCTCTGTCCTGTTAATCAACTTGGGTAGTCAAGAAAGGAAGGAAGGGAGTAAATGTGGCTCAAGCAGTTGGGTGCCTACCTCCCACATGGGAGGTCCCAGTGCCTCCTAAAGAAAACAAGCAAGACAGTAAGATGATGCAACAAGATGACACAATGAGGAGATGCAATGAGGAGACACAATGAGCAGGGAGTGGAAGTGGACCAAAAAATTGGACATCTCCCTCCCAGAAGGTCCCAGGTTTGGTTCTCAGTGCCTCCTAAAAAAAGATGAATAGACACAGAGAGCACACAATGAACAGACACAGAGGGCAGACAGTGAGCACAAACAACAAAGGGATGGGGGATAAATAAATAAATAGATAGATAAATCTCTAAAGAAAAAAAGAGAAGAAAGGAGGGAAGCTTAGAGACTATGCATGAAGCCAGCCGCATCGAATCATGAATACAAGAGATAAATTCTTTCTCAGGGACAGTGTGATGGTAAGAAGTGGGATCATCACTATGATGTTGAGATCATCTCAACATCACCCCAGAAAGAAGGAGGGCAATTTAACTAGTAGTATCTTTTTAGAGAAGAAGGGTCACCTCCGTATTAGTAAATAGGCAAGTCAAATAGTCACACCAGTATTCCCAGTTTCACATTCTTATAGGAAACAAATCACAGCTTTAGGAATACAAGCAAGGTGCGTAAGAATAGTCCATGTTCCAAGCAAAAGACCTGACCAGATAGCTTCTGGGTTGTCTTGACAAAATTTTCTCTGTTTAATTCTAGATCTATTCATTAGGACAAGTTCTACCACTGAAGTAACCAAGAAAAAGCAAGTTTGTTCTCTATTCCAGAATTCTTGCTAAAGGAAAATAACTCTTGAGAAAATATTTACATAATTTATTGATCATAGACTAGTCATAAAAAGAAAATCCTCATCAAAAAAAAAGCAAAAAAACACAGTTAGATACCATTTTACAACCATTAGAATGGTTTTAATATATATCTCAATAAACTCCTATAAAAAAGAAATAAGGGGAAAAATAAAATAAAATAAAAAGCAAATGCTCAGGCTCTTCAAAGTTATAATAGGTTGGTTTTGGATTGATTTGATTTTGAATAGCTTTAAATAATTAATATAAAACCTACATTTAAAATTTTCCTGATACTATTCTAGACAGCCCTTTCCTTTTGGCTTGCTTTCTTTCTAAACAGACATGTCAAATTGCAATGAATCTGGAGTCTTACATTAATTTCCCTCCTTTGGTTTAGGAGAGGATCCCCAATATTAAATTTAAAAAGAAATGCAATTTTCCAAGTTGATCTAAACTAAAAGAGGTAATAGACGATAATGAAATATGTTTAATAAGGATTCAGTGTTTTTACTGTGGGGTGAAATACACCCTGTAATCCTCCAGATCTGGGTTCAAGCCCAGTTCCCAGTTTATTAACTCTGTAACTAGAATATTTCTTGACTCTGAGTCAACTTACTCATTGGACAGTGGGAATCAGAGTGACTTATAGGAAACATCTAATAAAATACCTTGCACATAATAGGCAATTTATACTTTTCCTTTCTTCCTAATACTCTGAATAATTTGGTAGGATTAAGCTAATTTGTAAGATGGAATGATTGAAAAATTGTTCAAGCGTTCACCAAGTCTTCTCTCCAATATGTTTAGATCAAGTTCATCTATTTACTCTAAATTTAAGGTAATTTTTCAATCACCAGCAGCACAGTTAAACATGAAATTACATCCTCCTACTTCTTTAGCAGTAAGTAATCTTTCCAATAGTGCCACTTTCTTGAAAACAGCTGCTCTTCAGTGAGACCTGAAATATAACATTTAAAAGCAATTAGGAACAGAAAGAAAGAAGCAAAAAAAAAAAAAAGAAGAAAATGATAAAGTCACTAATAACATTACATCATGTAGCAATTTGTAACTTCTTTATCAGCTTGTACTCATAATCCTAATGGGGAACAGTTCAAAGTAGATAGAAGCTAAATTTTATATCCGCATCTACCAGAGTACCAAGAACTTGCACATAAATGTTAAATCAATATTCAAAAGGTAGGAACAAAGATAAATTATATTTTTCTTCCATTAAGGGATTTAGGCTGGCTCATTTTGGGGCTTCTAATGATGGTCATATGACAAGACTTTTTTCCTGTCTTGGTAATTCAATACATTGTCCATTCTAATAATAGCCTTTATTTTTTTTTCTTTTTAATATTTGATAGTGGAATTTTATGTGAATGGGAGAAAAAATGAGACTGTCTTATCATTTATTATTGTCCAAGTCAGTCATTTTACTTCTGACTTAGCTGGCTCCCTCAACAATGTTATCTCATAATGCAATCCTAGAAGCCCATGCAATCACTTTAATGAACTTCCACCAAGTCTGAAAAATAAAATGTCCCTTTTATGACTAATTTAATGGTCAGAGATAAAGTTGTCTAAATCTCTCTCCTAAACTTCCTGGTCTAATAGTCACTATCAGCTTCAAACACCCTAAGATAATGAGAAAAAAATTGAATTAAACTTGAGAGCCTTGAGTCATTATAATGGTTAAATCATGTCTCTATTTTTAAGCCAAGTATCTATATTTCTGCTATGTATTATCATGGGAACTCAGGAATAGGACAGCTAAAAATGAAGGAATATTATAAGATAATAACTACAATTCTCTTTAAAGGTCATCCATAGATGAGAAAGTATAAGTCTCTGTTAATATTGCTTGTCATTTTCTGACTGGCCATCACTTTCTTATATAAATGTAACCCCAGATGTCACTTTTTCTCTCACAGAAAACAGATTAACATCTGACAAAATATTAATCTTGAGAAATGCCTTGCCTTGTAATGGATTTTTAAAAGGAAAAAAAAAACATATTCTGAATGAGGAAAAATATTCTATTCTAAGTTGCCAAAATTTATCTCACTTCCATTTGTTTGGTTTTTTCCTGGCTGTCCAATCTCCAAAGAATCTTGATCAGATCTTTTCATCATAAAGCAACATCAAAAACAATACCCTGCCCTTGCCTTTAGTACAAATGAGAGTCAAATGGAAATGCCAGTTAGAAGTCATTCTGATGAAAATAAATCCTTTAACTCTAATGTATCTATAATCTACAAGGTTAACATTTTAATACATTATTTGAAAATTTAATTAACTGCTATGAAGTTGATGCCTAATAAATAAATTATAAGAAGAAAAAATAAAGTTTCATTAATATTTTCTACTGGATATTTATAATAATAATGGGAAGTAAAATACCACTTTTTAAAAATTCTTTTAAAGACACATGGATCACACAAAATGTTACATTAAAAAATATAAGAGGTTCCCATATGTCCCATTTCCCATACCCCCACTCCTCCCACATTAACAACTTCTTTCATTAGTGTGGTACATTTATTACATTTGATGAATATATTTTGTAGCATTGCTATACAGCATGGTTTTATAGCTTATGTTGTAGTTTATACTTTCTCGTAGTCCATTCAGTGGATTATGGTGGGATATATAGTGTCCTGCATCTGCCCCAGCAATATTATTGAGGACAACTCCAAGTCCTGAAAAATTCCAAAATAATAATGGGAAGTAAAATATCAGCTATTTTTAATCCAATCTATGGGAGAGAACTACATCTCCAACTTCATCTCTATTCAGTCTTAGTCATGCTTTCTCCCTGAATGTTTACACAGCTGCTTTCTCATCAATCAGCTCCCAAATCAAATGTTACCTTCTCAGAGAAGCAATCCCTGGTCACCCTAACTAAAACTTCCCTCATCGCAACCACTCTATCATATCACATTCTTTCATTTCCCCTTAAAAATAGGAAAAATAACTGAAATTCCTATTTATTTTCTTAAATTTTTATATCTGTATTCCTCCCCTAGTACACAATCTCTGTGATGACAGAGATTCTATTTTGCTCACCACTGTTTTTACAGCAAATGCCTGATAAATATTTGTTAACCTTTGATGTCCTATAAACAATACACTTACTCAGATATTTGGGACAAAGTCTCTTGGTACACCACCCTCCCTATTGACTCAGTACAAATTTAATAAATTTAATGCTAACTCTGTTTCATTTTGTTTTGTTTTTCATAAAAATTTAGAGACTGTTGAATCTCAAAGCCCTATTTCCTTGGGGTTCTGAGTAATTTAAGGATGAACTTGAGGAATTTATTCCTAATCACTGACAGATTACTACTTAATTTGAACTATATATAGTCCCAATTCCCAGCACAAAGACGTCCCTGAAATATCTGTCAAACCACTTTAGTGTTTATTACATCTCACCATAAAAGAAGTAGACCTTGATGTGGAGAAAATATCAGACTTAAACGTCTCTGTCTTAAATTGTGCAAATTATCTACTTTAAAGTTGTGCTTGGTTTTGTTTTTGTTTTTAAACTAAAGCAGAAATTAAATCTTTCACATATTTCCTGGGATCATCAATTCTCTCTCTCTCCTCACTCATTTAAAAATTATTGTAAATATAATAAGCATAGGTTAAGTTATCTGACTAAATAAGCAGATATTTGGTTGAATGGTTACACAAATATCTTCCAGCTGAGCTACATCATCTTTTAAATTCATGTGTTCTCTTTAATATCAATAACCTGTAGAAAATAACATAATGTTACTGTTGCCAGAACTTCAGAAGCAAATCTAAATGCACAAGAGATCAAGGAAATGGAAGAAAGTAAATCCAATATGGTGCCTTCTTTAGACTGAAAATTGTTAAAAATATACAACAGCCTGGTTTTGGCCTGACTTTCATAGATTATAAAGTTTTCAGATGGCAATTAACTTTTGCAAAATATTTCTATCTGCCTTAAATGTCTTGGCCACTTGTTCTGAATATAAAATAAACTGCCACAGGTATTAACTAATTGCTTTCTTTTTCAATGTGGCATGAAAAATTTAACGACCGCACATATTTTCTCCTCTATAAATTACTGAATGGAATACCTCAGAATGTGCTGTTATTTTTGTACATTTGAAAATTGATACTATACAGATAGGAATTGGGTTTGTTTTTCCTGTAACAGCTAAAGAAAATGCTAAGTTTATAGTTGATAGTGACTGATTTAATTAAATTTAAATACTTGTCATACTGCAAAGACAAGACAAAAAGGAATGCTTTCTGCCTTGTGACATTTTTAAACAGTGAGATTTATTGCAAATCCTATAAAATAGGTCTACTCAAGTTCTACTCTGTGGTCATTTCATTATCTGTATTATATCATGTTCTGCTAAATAAAATGCTTTGCTAATGCTTTCCTGTATATATATGTATATAGATTGATATAATGACTTAATTCAAGCATAAGAAAGCAATACACAGACATACTTATTTATTTTATTAAACTTCTGTTAGTAATTGGAAGAATATAAAGTAAGAAAGGATTGTCTACAAACAGGGGTCCAACTGCTGAATCTTAATCCTTTATGATATACATACATATAGATATAAGCTCGCCAAACCAAGGGAAACACCACATTTCCTGGCCCACTCCGGCCAGAGTCCCAGTTGGATGTAATATAAATATCTATAGATATATATGTATATATATATATACACACACATACATATAGTTAGTAAATCTTTGTTAATAATTGAAAAAACAGGAAATAAGCAAAGAAATGGTTATAAACAGGGATCCAACTGCCATATCACAATCCCTCATGATATATATACATATAGATTTAAGCTCACCAAACCAGAGGACACACGAACTTTAACACTTCCCAAGGTAGTACATTCCAAGGTTTATATGTCAATCCCCAAGAAAGTGGCCTACATTCCCATGGAAGAATACAGTACTCCCCAGAATACACCTTATCTGTTCTTATTTGTTACAAAACATTCCCCAATGTGCCCCACTGGTCTAGTTTTCATCATTCCTCCTGAAATAGGAAAAGTGCTGACCAGCAAGGCATTGGTTTACTGATTAACAAAGTTTCCACCATGATGTTTCACTTCTAGTTTGAACAATACTCAACTCACTACATTTTTTTTCCCAATACCTATCATTACATTATTTTCCTTTTTGATACAAAACCTGTTACTCTTCTCTGGCACAGTGAAAAAAGAAAAAGAGCAATATTAGATCTTAGCTTCTGGATTCTCAAGATTAGTACTTTACAGAGAATGAACCAAATCTATTCTGCCAACAAGAAGCCAAGGTTCTTATCATTGTAGGCATATTAAAAATGGTGATTCTGAATAAAATATTACTGTAAACATCTGGCATAACCTTTTAAAGTGATACAAATAGAGTTCTGAAAAAGAAAACAGAAAAGATGCAATTTTTTCCCCCAAAAAGACAACAGACATTTCTTCTATAAAAGATGAGGAGGAATTCCTTCCTTCTCTGTACAAGATACAGTTACAGGAAATGGATTTACTCTGCTGCCTTAAACAACTAGAAAACTTGGCAAGATCTATTCATCACCTTTTCTCAGACATCAGACATCAGGCACACTGGACTGCAACTCTGAGAGAAGGGACACAAGCTCGATGAGTCCAGCAAATGCTTCAGGCTTATTGTACTGCCTGAAGGTAGTTTTCAGGCTGTGAGATAGAGAAGGGGAATCCAAACAGAAAAATAGTTTCATCCAATGCAGAGGAAAACAGAGATTGGTGTCATAGAAGCTGAAGCATCTAAATTTTTTGGGTCAGAGTACTGGAAAAGAAAGTGCTACATAAAAAGAGTTTTTAGAGGCACAGAGTGGTCCCCTCAAATCTTTTTTTTCAGTATTGTCACTAATTTTTATTTTATTTGATCTAATATATGGATAGCAATTACTCACCACTGTTTTAATTTGCATGGAATGTATAGTTGTTTTTCTATTATATATATTTTTAAAGATACATAGATCACACAAAATATTGCATTAAAAAATATAAGAGGTTCCCATACACCCCACTCCCCACACCCCACACTCCTCCCACATGGATAACTTCTTTCATTAGCGTATTACATTCATTGCATTTGATGAGTACATTTTGAAGCATTGCCACACAGTATGGATTATAGTTTATGTTGTAGTTTATACCCTATCTCAGTCCATTCAGTGGATTATGGCAGGATATATAATGTACTGCATCTGTCCCTGCAATATCACTGAGGACAACTCTAACTTCTGAAAACGCCCCACTATCACACCTCTTTTTCCCTTTCCCTGCTCCCAGCAACTTTCATGGCCACTGTCTCCAAATCAATGATATAATTTCTTCCATTGCTAGAGTCACAATAATTCCACAGAAGAATACCAATAAGTCCACTTTAATCCATATTTTTTTATTCCTCCATCCTGAGGACCCTGGGATGGTGATGTCCATTCCACCTCTAAATCAAGAGGGGGCCTAGATCCCATATGGCTGATGGATGGAATTCTCCTGCTTGCAGTTGTAGACTCTCTTGGTTTCCCAGTGTGGTGGTTGGCCATCCTCACCTCCCTGTTAGCTGACCTGGGTAAGTTCAATGAACCAGAGAGTAGATGTTGTAACTCTACTGAGTCTCAGAGTCCAGCTGGCACATAGACAGTCCAGAGATTCATCTCCTAAGCATACACAAATCCCAGCACCAATCACAGGCTCCAGTAAAAGTGATAGAAGAGGCATGCATAGAGAGGTCACATCTGAGTACAACTTCATCACACTCAGGAGCATAAATTCCAAAGTAGGGTACACTGACAAGGCACTGAACTCCACAGCCATCTGTCATGACCACCAAGGTGTCTCCATAGCCCTCAGGAACACCTCTACCTGGGGGTGTACCTACTTTGGCTATCTCTGAGATCCTGCTGAGATGTGCATAAGTACCACCCCCTTGATGACCTCCCAACTCATTTTGAAGTCTCTTAGCCATATAAACTCATTTGTCTTTAACATTTCCCCCTTTTATTCAAGGTCTTTTTCTAGTTGCATCACTAGCTGGTGCTTGGTAGTAATCCTTCAGCACCAGAGAGGCTCATCTCTGGAAGTCATGTCCCACACTGGGGGGAAGGTAATGCACTCTCAAATCTTTCTATAAGTACTGGCCTGTATATATGTGAGAAGAAACTAGCTGAGGCTAGCAAAAGAACAATTGGAAAGGAAGAGATAGAACAATTTCCAGAGCTCGTACAGGGCTAGAATAATTTGTGTTCCCCAAATCAAGAAGAAAAAGATTCCTATTACATGGAACATTAGGTAGAATATTTAGAAAATAATATCTTAGTACTGGAGCTCAATTTGACTTAGACTAAGGGTTGGTCTGGACTCACCCTAAAAGATATTAAAAGCAAGTCTCAAAAGGATAAAGCCGAAATCAAGTAACTTAATTGCTTGTAAGAATAAAAATCAAATGTTACTCTTTAGAAATCCATACAGTCTAACATTCAAAAATGTAAAATTTCCCAATAAAAAAATTGCCAATCACCCAAAAAACAGAATAATATAACCCAGGCCTAGCAGAAATATCAGTCAATAGAAACAAGGCCATAAATTATAAAACAATGGAATTATTAGACAAAGATGTTAAAATATCTATTATAAATGTAATCTGTACATTCTAGAAGTCAGAGAAAACATAAGCACGATAAGAGAAGTGGAAGATAAAAAAAAATCCCACGTGAAACATAAAAAGATTTTTAAAAATACAATGTATGATAAGAAAAATATACTGGATGAGATTAACAGTAGATTAGACACTACAAAAGAGAAAAGTCAGTGAACCCAAAGACAACAATAGAAATTACCCAAAATGAGGCACAGAGAGAAAATAGACTGGAAGAAAATGAACAGTGCATCAGTGGCCTAAGGGACAATATCAAGAATTCTAATATACATGCATTTGGAGTTACAGAAAGAAGAGAGAGAGGGCATACAGAAAAAAAATTGGTAATTGAGAGACTAATAATCACAACTTTTCCAAGAACATCAGCAAATCTTAAACAAATGCATGTAAGGAAAATCATGCTAAGGAACATCATCATCAAAGTGCTTAAAACCTGTCATACAGAAAAATCTTAAAAGCACCTAGAAGTAAAACGCAAGAAAAAAAAATACAATTTTTAAAATCCAAGCCATTGATCAGAAGAATTAGATTAGTAATCACTCTTGTCTTTTTACTTCCAAATAAGTATATAAACATTGTTTAAACATATTCTTTAGTAAGGGAAGGGAGATTACTGAGAACAGAGTAAGTACAGGTTTGGAGAACTATGGAGGAGATTGCAAGAAGACAAAAATTGTAGGAAACGATTTCCTTCCCTCAGCCCTAATACTATAATATAAATATAGAATTTTAAATGTCAAAAATATCATGAGATTATATAATCCTATGCCTTTATTTACAGAGGAAAAAATGTGTTAACAGACAAGGGAGGTAACTATGATCAAGTAGCTAGAAAAATGACTGGGATAAAACTGGAGCTCAATTCTTTCTAAAAGAAAACAATTTTTCTGTTCATGATATCCCATATACTTTAGAATAATCATCCAAATGGTGTCCATTTAATATGCATACCAAAAAATAAAATAAATAAATAGACTTCTCTCCAAAGAAGATATACAAATGGCCAGAAAGCACATGAAAATATGTTCAACATCATTAGCCATCAGGGAAATGCAAATCAAAATCACGAGACACCATTTCACTCCCATTAGAGTATCTACTATTAAAAAATATGGGGGAAGCAGACTTGCCCCACTGGTTAGGGCATCTGTCTACTACATGGGAGGTCCGCGGTTCAAACCCTGGGCCTCCTTGACCCGTGTGGAGCTGGCCCGTGTGCAGTGCCAATGCACACAAGGAGTGCTGTGCAACGCAGGGGTGTCCCTGCGTAGGGGAGCCCCATGCACAAGGAGTGTGCCCCATAAGGAGAGCCACCCAGCGCAAAAGAAAGTGCAGCCTGCCCAAGAATGGTGCCGCACACACGGAGAGCTGACACAACAAGATGATGCAACAAAAAGAAAACACAGATTCCTGTGCCACTGACAACAACAGAAGCAGACAAAGAAGAACACACAGCAAATAGACACAGAGAACAGACATCTGGGGCAGGGGGTGGGAAGGGGAGAGAAATAAATAAATAAATCTTTTTTAAAAATATGGTAAATAACATGTGTTAGATAGGATTCAAAGAAATAGGAACACTCATTCCATTGTTGGTGGGAATGTGAAATGGTGCTGTCACTATAGAAGATAGTTTGGCAGTTACGTGGAAAGCTAAATATATAATTAACATAAAACTCACCAACCCTACTACTAGATTTGAAAGCAGGGACTTGAACAAATATTCACACACAGATGTTCCTTCATCATATTCACAATTACTAAACAATGGAAACAGTACAAGTTTCCATCAACCAATGCCTGGACACATAAAATGTGGTAGATACATGCAATAGAATATTATTCATCAGTAAAAAGTAATGAAGTCTTCATACATGCAACAATATGGATGAACCTTGAAGACATCATATTGAGTGAAATAAACCAGATACAAAAGGACAAATATTGTGTGGCTTCAATGATTTGAATGGTTAGAATAAGCAAACTCATAATGACAGAATAGAGCTTACTGGGAGACAGGATCAGCATAGGAAATGGGAAACTAAGGTTTTAAAATGTACAGAGTATTATAGGGTGCCTAAGAGTTACCTTCTGAGACCCTACTTGTTGCACAAATGTGGTCTCTCTCTAAGTCAAACTCAACCTTCTTTTTGACTTGGGATTTGACTCCCAGAGATGAGCCTCCCTGGCACTGAGGGATTACTACCAAGCACCAACAAGCAATGCAACTGAAAAAAAACCTTGACCAAAAGGGGAAAGGGTAAATACAAATGAGTTTACATGTCTAAGAGACTTCAAAGTAAGTTGGGAGGTCATCCCAGAGGTTATACTTCTGCACATTTCAGCAGGATCTCTTTGACTGCCAAAGTAAATATTGCATCAAATAGCAGAACTTCTGAGGGCTCTGGAGACATGCAGACACTATCAGCAGGCCAGACAGCTCAGAAGTTTGGCATGCTGAAAGTGGGCCCCACTTTGGAATTTATGCTCCCCAATATGTTGGACTCAGTTGTGGTTTCCCTACACATGGCTCTTCTGCACCTTCTAGTTGAACCTATAGTTAATACTAGAGTTGATAGGTGTATGTCCAACAGACTTAAATCTTTGGGCTGTCCATGTGCCAATTGAGCCCTGAATTCAACAGAGTTGCAATACCTACTCTCCAGTTAATTAGAATCACCCAAGACAACTAACAAGGAGATGTTGATGAACAATGACCATCCCAAGGAACAGAAAGAGTCTGTAACTGCAAGCAAGCTAGACCCATCCATCTGCCCCATGGGATCTAAGCCACCTCTCAATTGGAGGTGGAGAAGGCATCACCATCCCAGAATCCTCAGGATCGGGGAATGAATGATGGACTAGAGGAGACTTACTGTTATTCTACTAGAGACTTGTTGTGACTCTAGCAATGGAAATATTTTTGTCATTGATGTGGAGCAGTGGTGACTGGAGGTTCTGAGGGGAGGAAGAGGAAAAAATAGGTGCATTTTCAGGAGTTGGGAATAGTCCTGAATGACAGTGCAAAGACAGATACAGCACATTGTATATCTTGTTATAATTTACAAAATTGTGCAGGGGAGAGTTTAAACTACAATGTAAACTATAATCCATGCTTAGTGACAATGCTCCAAAATGTGCTCATCAATTGTAACAAATGTACTATGCTAACAAAGGATGTTGTTAATGTGGAAAAGTGTTGGAAGGGTAGGAAGCAGCACATATGGGAGTCTCCTGTATTATTTACACAACACTTATGCAACCTATCTTTTTAAAAATTAAAAAGCATATATATATTTTCAAAATGAACAGGGCTCTTATATGGAATGATGATAATTTTTTGGTAATGAATGTTGGTGATGGTAGCATAACATTCTCAATATAATTAACAACAGTGAAAGATATATAACTGAACATGATTTAAAGAGGAAATTTGAGAGTGTATGTATGTAACAGAATAAAAAATTTTAAAAGTCCTGGTCAATGTAGGGAAGCATCTATGAGATCTTACAATAGGAAATGGTTTCATAAACTTTACACACAAAGCACAAGGAATGAAAGAAGAAAATTTTAAAACTTTCACACTTCAAAGGAATTTGTCAAGAAAGTGAGAAAACAACCTACTCAACCTTCTCAATGAGAGAAAATATTTGGGAACCATTTTTCCAATAAGGGTCTAATATCCAGCATATATAAAGAAATCCTACCTCTCAAAATTTAAAAGACAAATAACCCACTTAAAACACTGGCAAGAGACTTGAATAAATACTTTTACAAAGAGTAAATACAAATGGCTTAAAAGCACATGAAAAGATGCTCAAGGGAAACCAATGTCATTCAAGTAATTTGACACCTGCCTTCTACATGGGAAGTCCCAGGTTCAATTCTCTGTGCCTCAAAAAGAAAACGAGCAGACACAATGAGCTGACTCAATCAGCAGGCTCAACAAGCTGATGCAATTAGTAAGTGCAATGAGCTAACACAGCAAGCAGTCACAACAAGCAGACACAACAAGCAGGGAGCAAACATGTCTCGAGTGGCTGGGCGCATGTCTCCCACATGGGAGGTCCTGGGTTTGGTTCCCAGTGCCTCCTAAAGAAAACAAGTGGACACAACGAACATACAATGAGCAGAAACAATAAGCAGACAGATGAGGGGGCCACTTCATGGGGAGGAGTTAAGGAAACCTTTAAAACAAAGATGCTCAACATCAAAAGCTATTAGGGAAATGCAAATTAAAACTACAATGAGATATCATTTTAAATCTATTTAACTGACTGGTATCAAAAAAAAATAGAAAACTATGAGTGTTGGAAAGGGTGTGGAAGAAGGGGAACACTCATCCACTTCTAGTGGAAATATAGAATGGTTCAGCCATTTTAGACAATGTGGATTTGGAGCTTCCTCAGGAAGCTAACTATAGAATTACCCATATGATTCAGCAATACCAGTTGAATTAAAACTAGGTCTATAACAAGAAAAAAAATTTGTTTAATTTTTATTTTCCTTAACTTAATTTTTTTTAATTTTAAATTTTTTAATAAATTGTCTTTTTTTTAAAGATACATAAATCACAAAAAATGTTACATTAAAAATATGAGGTTCCCACATACCCCACGTCCCACTCCCCAACTCCTCCTGCATCCACAACCTCTTTCATTATTGTGGCACATTCATTACATTTAGTGAATACATTTTGGAGCACTGCTGTACCACATGGATTATAGTTTACATTATAGTTTACACTCTTCCCCAGTACATTCAGTGGGTTATGGCAGGATATATAATGTCCAGCATTAGTCCCTGCAATATCCTTTAGGACAACTCCAAGTCCCAAAAATGCCCCCATATCTCATCTCTACTTCCCTCTCCCTGCCCTTAGTAACTACTGTGGCTACTTTCTCTGGATCAATGCTACAGTTTCTCCCATTATTAGTTACAATAGTTCTATAGTAGAATACCAGTAAGTTGACTCTAACCCATATTTTATTCCTCCATCCTGGGGACCCTGGGTTGATGATGTCCACTCCACCTCTTTATCAAGAGCAGGGATATGAACAGATACATGCACACCAATGTTCATAGAAGCATTATTTACTATTGCCAAAAGTTGGAAGCAACACAAGTGTCCATCAACAGATGAATGGATAAGCAAAATGTTATATATATAATGGGATATTACTCAGCTGTAAGAAGGAATGAAGTATTGACATACATGACAACATGGATTAATCTTGAAGACCTTATGTTGAATGAAGTAAGCCAGTCACAAAAGAACAAATATTGCATGGCCTGACTGATATGACCTAAGCACATTGAGCAGATGCATGGAGAAATTCTAGAAGATAGGGTACAGGAAGACAGATAGGGAATGCTCAATCTGGGCAGAACCTATGATAAGATGGAAGGGGGTGGTTTGGCAGTGGATGGGGATGATGGTGGTATAGGGATGTGAGTGGAGTCGACAGTACTGGAATGTGAAGGTGAGCAGGGTTGAGAGGGTGGGTTGGACTATCCATGGAACTGGGAGGAGGGCTGGAGGAAGGAGCAGGGGAACTCTGCAGAGGTGGAAGTCTGTGGTTGAAAATATAATTGTGTTCTTTTGGCAAATATGACAGGGAAGGTCACTGGTGCAAGGTGTCATTGATAGGGAGATGTGTGGGAAAGGGTACATCTGGAGCTTGCTTTTATGGAATATGAATGTGTTCATGTGGCCATAGGGTGTTATCTCAGTGAGTGGAGACCCACAAGATAAAGAGCAAATTATTAAACTTCCATTCTGGCAAGTCCTGCTATGTTTGCAGATAGAGAGGTGAGAAACTCTCGAGTACATAAGTAGTGACTAATTAAAAAAAAAAAAAAAAACAGATCAATATGCCAAGCCCTCAATATTAATGCATGTATTATCCTTGTAAAATTGAAACATAGTGGTTACCATAGGTTGTGAGGTAAGGGAAAGGGAAGAATTGGTGGAACATAGGGCATTTTTAAGGCATTTGAATTGTTCTGCATATTTTCCAATGATAGATACAGGTCATTATATATTTTATTAAAACCTATAACATTATATGATACAAATAGTAAACCATAATGTCAACTATTAACCATGGTTAATAACAATTCTTCAATATTTGTTCATCAATTGTAACAAATGTACCATACTCATGCGGGATGTTATTGACAGGGAAAATGGGAGAGGAGGGGGGGTATAAGGGAATCCCCTATATTTTTCATGTAACTTTTCTGTAACCTAAAACTTCTTTGGAATAAAGTTTTTAAAAAGGAGAGAAGGGTAGAAAATACAGAAGAATTGTAAACATACGTAAAAAGTAACAGATCTTTTGGTGATGAAAGGTAAAATGCAAGAAATCTTTGTTAATTCTGTTTTCACAGAGGTTTTGGATTACAGAAAAGTTACAGCTATGGCAGGGGAGGATCACTGGTACGAGGTGTCAGTGGTGGGGGTACGTGTGGGGAAGAATGCATCTGGGGCATCCCTCTAAGGAATATGGAATGTGTTCATATGATTATGGGGTGTTATATCGGTGGGTAGAGACCCACACAATAACCAACAATTACAATATATTAAATTCCCATTCTGGGGAGTCCTGCTATGTTCTCTAATAGAATGTCAAGAATCTCTAGAGTACATAGGCAGGGCTTAGTTAAAGAAAGCAGACCAATTGCTGAAACTTATGAACCTTATTCTTGTAATACTGAAACTTAGTCTACTAATATCTATTACCTAAGAGTTATCTCTTGACAACAACCTTGTTACTCAAACGTGACCTATCTCTAAGCCAAACTTAGTAAATAAACACTACCTTCCCCCTGGCATTTCAAAAAGACCTTGACCAAAATGGGGAAAACTTAAATACAAAAAAGTTTTTATAGCTAAGAGATTTCAAAGTGCATTAGGAAGTCATTGCAGAGGTTATGTTTATGCATATCTCAGGAGGATCTCACTAATTGTCAAGTAAACAAAGTCTCCAACAGCAGTGCTCCCAAGGGCTGATAAGATAATTGTTACCATAGGTTCTGAGGGGAAAGGGAGTAAAGGATAGTTGGAACATGGAACATTTTGGGGAACTGGAATTTTTTCTGCATTTTACTGCAATGACAAAGACAAGCCATTATACATTTTCTCAAAGCCTATAAAATAAAATTGCATGGTGCAAAGTATAAAACATAATGTAAACTATAGACCATGGCAAGTAGCAATGCTTGAATACTTGTTCATCAATTTTAACAAATGTACCATGCTAATATAAGATGCTATTAATAGAAGAAAATGTGAGAAGGAGAGGATATAGGGTATATGGCAATCCCATATATTTTCAATGTAAATTTTCTGTAGTCTAAAACTACTTTAAAAATAAAGTTTAAAAAAAGAAATAATTGGGTGGGTTGGAGGAAAATACATCAAATGTAGGATATGAGCTATAGTTAATAGTAACATTTTGACGATACTCTTACATAGTTTTTTCCCCTCCTCCCGAAATGGATCCTTCATCTGTTTGCTCATTGGTGGGTTTTTTTGCTCATTGTCTGCTCATTGTTTATTTCTTTAGAAGGCACCAGGAACCTACCCAGGACCTCCCATGTGGGAGGTGTGGCCCCAACTCCTTGAGCCACATCCACTCCCTTTTCATTTTGTTTCTTTCCTCATTGTCTGCTCATTGTTTGCTTGTTGTCTCGCTCATTGTTTTTGTTCATTGTCTGCTTGTTGTGGTTTATTTTCCTTGTCTGCTTGTCATCTGCTCATTGTTTGCTTGTCTTCTTGAGGAGATACCAGGAACCAAACCCAACACCTCTCATGTGAGAGGTAGGCACACAACTGCCTGAGTCCCATCTGCAACCCTCTTACATAGTTATTAGCAAATTTTTCACAATGCAAGGTGTTAGTGGTGAAGTGATGTGTGAGATCCTAGTATGATAATATGCAGGTTTGTTTTATAATTTCACAACTTTTACTACACATCTTTTGTGTATGTATGCTCATGTATGACTGATATACTTGAATAAAAGTAAAAGAAGAAAGAAAAAAGTCCGTAGAAGTACAGTAAATAAACAGTGAACCCTAAGTTAAATCATGGACTATAGTTAATGGCACAATTATAAAAATATGCTCTCATCAATTGTAACACATATTTCCACACCAAAGCAAGGTGTTAATAAAAAGATGGTGCAGGGGAATACTGTATTTATGCATGACTGTTCTCTAAACATACAAACTTCTCTAATAAAGGGAGAAAAAAAAACTAAAACAAACAAAGAAAGCAACATTGAATTTAAAAATAAGAGAAAGATCTGTAATATGATTCCTTAGTGTAAAGTATATGCAATAGAAAAATAATGCATTTTGCAAGAATACATACAAATAAAAATATATTAAATATATGAAAATGCTTTTGGAGAGGAGGAATTGATATGATCTATGGTGTTAAATATGAATAATTGGAAAAAGAAAACAAAGATGTTTTGTATGAAAAGATTTGATAAAGTTCCTTAAACTGAGGGTGCTATTCAGTTCTCTGCACCTAAGATCTAAAAAAAAAGAAGAAAAAAGAGAGAGTGAGAGGAAAAAAGAGCTAATTCATAGGGTAATATCAGAAAGGTGAAAGTATAACAGCTATATTAACATCAAATCCACAAGGCAGTATGTTTTTTTGTGTTTTTTTTTTTGACATCCTCTTAAAAATAGACTCAGAGATCCAGCAGTGAAAAATGAATGTGGCTTTGTGAATAAAATATCTTGTTATAAAAACCAAGCTCTGTTTTACATCTACTTTGATTTCTGGGGATGGATAACAATGCAAAGAGAAACATGTTTTTACCATTTGTCCAGAACAAGCCTACATAAATCTCCACAGTTTAGAATTATAATGGCCATCAGAGGTTATCTAGCTCAGTCATTTAAATTAAAATCACAGAAATAGTGGGCCACAGCTCTTAAGTGACTTGCATAAGATAGAGAATAAGAAAGTACAATATTGAGGTTAGAATTCCATTTTCTGCCACAATTTCTACATGAGGATTCCTCCATTTTGCCCCAGCAACCTCATTGGCCTCTTGAGGGTTAGGGTTAGCATTAGAGTTAGGGTTAAGGTTAGGGTTAGGGTTAGAGCAGCAGAAGTCAAAAGATGCCCTGTGTATCTCCAACCTAGATAAGATCTGGTGACCATAATTTTTATCAGGGTTCTTTCCTAATATATTCCTATTGACACAAGTTCCATCCAGAACAGCAATTGTACAAAAATGCTATTTTGTGGTTATGAATGTTCATTTTCAAACAAGTCACAATGATTAAATTAACATTACGTTTGTACTTCCGGTTTCTGCCATGGTATTATTTAGTAGTGTATGCATCAGACATGAAATAGAGTTCTTATTTTAACACATTGTTAAATCTGAAAAGAGAACACAGACAGCACATCTCTCTTTAACCATACCCTTCCCTGACAGAAGTTAACAATCTAGCCCTTTCAAGGAAAGCACACTGAGCCTTTTCTGATAAAGCTAAGTATGCTCAAATACAAGGAGCTATAGTCAGTTCACTCATTCCAATCTCAAATGATGGTGGAAGAAGTTGATGCCCCAGTTAGCAGTTGGTGTGCCAAGCAATTATTCTGTGGATCTTGCTATGAACTATGAGATTCACAAGTGTGCAAACCCTCAAATAGTGGAGTCATTGGAAAACATGAGAAGTTATGGGTGAGTGTATATAAAATGTGTACATGAAATAGAGGCTAAACAGTCCCAACTTAAAGAATGGTCTGAATCATTACAATTGTTCTGTCAGGTATTATATGATATAAATCTAAGACTATTTTATTGTTTAACAATGCTTGTAGAGCTTACAATAAATCCTTTCAAACTCAATGAGCTATAAAAGGGAAACTGCTTTTTAAATTAAAACTTAAAGACAGAATTCCCATTTTTCAAGAAAGTTGATGATAGGGGCTTAGCTTATACTGACCACATCTAATCTGCATCTATCTCAAAAGTTAATAGTAATTTAATTTAAAGGAAAATGTGCCCCCGTGATAATTTAAAACATGGAGCAATACAAAGTGAAATTACATATCACCCTGTGAAGCACGCTTTCCAGTTAGATCAAATTACTATTTGTTTGTTAAATTTGCTAACTTGTGATTCGAAGGTTTCTTTCTTTCAATTGCTCCTAGTGGTTAGCTCCGTTAGCAGAAAACATGCTTAGCAAATAGTTAAATGAACACAGATTCCCGGTGCTGCTGATAAGGATAGAAGTAGACACAGAAGAACATACAGCGAATGGACACAGAGAACAGACAACAGAGGTGGGGGGGCAGGGGGAGGGGAAGGGGAGATAAATAAATAAATAAATAAATCTTTAAAATGTACTGCAGTGTCTCAGATGCTTCAAATAGAAACCAGTTAATTCAAATAATGTTTTAATATTTTTATCCAATTTATTAAACCAAGTAAATCTTTTCAAAATTCATTCTATTGAAGGTAAAATGTCTAACATTGTTTTCAATGCTATTACAAATGGAGTTTAAAAAGTTTAGTAATGAAGATAAAACTATTTTTCTAATATAAAAACAAATTTTGCTGGCACAGTGACATGACAAAAATTAATTTTTCACTAATGTATGTGTGGTACATTTTCTATTACAAAGATGGCTGCAGCAATATCTCACATCACACATGCTTTTCTTACAATGCAACCTTGACATCCCTCCCATTAGCTGATCAAGGCTGGTTTGGGACTATATCCCCTGCCTTGATCTGGGAAAACATTTGTTACTGCTCTAACTAGAGAATATGGCAGGTGTTGTTTAATGACTTCCAAGTCTAGGCCATCAAAATGCCAAGCACTTCTGCCAAGCTCACCTGGGTTATTTGTTCTTGTTATGCAGCTGCCATGCAGTGAGGAAACCCAAACAACCTCATTCAGAAAGATACTTGGTAAGCCAATCTGCAGATGTCCCAGGCAACCCCTCATTTGAGGTCTTAGTCAAAAGTGAATATCAACCCCTGGATATATGGGTGAAGACTCCTCCAGATGAGTCTAATCTCCAGCAGATAAGTTACTTCAAACCTTGAAATCTTCCTCACTGAGAACCTAGATATTGTGCAACAGAGGCAAGCCATTCTTGCCCTGTCCAAGTTTTTGACACAAAAATCTGAGAGCATAATAAAAGTGCTGTTTTATACATAAAATTTTGAAATTTGCTATGCTGCATTTGTTATGCAGCAACAGTACCTTAAAAAAACCTATGAAGCAGAAGTGTTTTTGAAATTGATTTTGATATACACGTATTTCAAAATCATGGCTGAACAAACTATAAGATTCTACTAATTAAAATAGAAATTCTAGTTGCTAAAAATTACAAATACTTTATATACAAGCTTTTAGAATAAATGAAATATAAAATTTTGTTCAAACTCAGTTGGAAGTATTTAATCAAAGAATATAAAAGTGGAACATGTACATATTCATGTGTGCCCACACATGACCTTTTGAAGCTTTCAGCAAATTGTAAACATTGAAAACAAAGCTTTTAAATAGGATGATTTTGAAATTTATTTCAAATCAAGGGAGGAACTTACAGTTTAAAATTTGATTTTTATATGTTCTAATTAAACTTTGTATTATCTCAAATTCTGAGGGAATTACTTTGATGGAGATTCTATTGTACTTGAAAACATATTCTGAATCAGCATGGAGATGAAATTCTACAATTTATCTGAAAATTTTCATCTTTTAAAAATAACTTTCACAAGATAGCTGGAATAGAGTAAAAAAGGGTTTCTTTGGAAATATATATGTGGATACATTCATATGTTTCAAAACAAAAGAAAATAAAATTGTGAGAATATTCTTCATTTAGCAGAGTTTGGTGTTTTATTAGTAGGTACATCAGCATCTATAAAAAAAGCATTTTCTTAATTAAAAACATTATGGCAAATCAAATAAGATGTCAACAATATCAAATGTATTAACCATAAAATACAACTTTGAAGATTTCTACAATCAATTTAATGTAAAAATTAAAAAGATCATATCACAAAAAAATCATTCTTCAGAAAATTGTTAATACATTATTTGAAATAGACAAGATTAAAAAACTTATTAAATGCCTTAATACAGTCTAAGAATAGTTATTCTGCTTGTTTAATGTTCATTTCATTAATAATAAGAAAATTTTATTTTGCTTTAACACATTATTTTAATTTTTATAAAGATTCTCTTTATAAAATAATTGCAAATAAGACCATATGAGGTCTACTTACATAATAAAACAATTTGTTGATCAAAAATATTCAAATATATATATATAATTGTAATTCTCCCCATGTCTCTTTTTATTTTCAGAAGTGTCCTACTTTGAACAATAAATTATAAGGTAACCCTAATGAAAGCAACTTTCCAATAAGCATTCCAAACTAAGAGGTCTTGCCTTTACTGCATGTAGTTCAATAAAATAGTATAATCTACTTTGGGGTCATTAGACATAATTGGGAAAATAAACGGTTCTATGGTAGTTTCCCAGTTCTTCGTATTATAGTTCTGATCAGAGAGCTGACAGAGGAATTTATTTTTAAGGAGCACCAGTACAAAGGGTAGGGGAATGCATTCAAACTCTCAATGCAGATACTGGCTGAAGTCAAGTAGCTAAGTGGTGACTTTTTTCACCTCTCTCTTACTCTTACCCTAATGACTCATCCATCTGCTTCTTACCCATCGGTTTCCAAATAGCACGGCAAGTGTTCTAGAAACTAAATTATGCTAGTGGAATTAGATGGCAGGAGCTGGGTAGTCTTTGAAGTCAGCCAAAGTGGTCAGACCTATACAATTTAGAAAGAAACTTTCATTTTTCTGAAACATACAGTACAAATAAGGGCCTTACAATTTTTGTTCATTGCCAACTTTCCTGTTTAAATCTTCAAAGAACTCAGACTGTCTCTGGAGCAGAGAGACTATAATGAGCTGTTGGCATCTGCCAAAGCTAGGGCAATAAAGGTTTCAAGTCATGGACTGGCAGAATGCTAAAGGAGAAATGTCTGGCAAATATCAAGATGCATAAGAAAGAAATACATTCCAAGGATTTGTTGAAATTGTGCCCCTATTGGAATTTGTTGAAGTAGTTTTGGGAGAGTGAAATTAACAGTCATGAAAAAAAAAAAAATGCAGCTGTGTGAATTATTCTCATGGCAAAGTAAACCAGAATGATACTGTCCCTAATCTGAAATGGGAAATGACGAAAAAAGGGAGGAGAGGAAGAAAAAAAGAAGAAATACATCTTTCCTTGTTTCTTCCTCGATTAGAGTCACTAAGGAAATATCCACCTTGCATGGAATATTTATTTACTGAGGAAGGCCTTTAATCTTTAATCCATAGCTCAGAGGATTACCAGCTAATAATGATACATAAAAATAGTCTTGTATTCACATATTTCTGAGTATCTAGTATGTGCCAAATGTGGTTTCATGTGTTAGGGATTTAGTAGGGAAAAAAATAAGCAAAACCCTATCCTCATAAAGCTCATATTGTAATAGAAACAAGGCAAATAAATAATAATCTGTCAGGAATAAGCAAAAGTTTGCAGGGTCAGAGAATAAAGAGTAGAAGATATTATTTTGAATGGAATTGTGTAAGATGTTTCAACAAGACAATGTAATGAAGTGAAATAACTAGCCAGGTGACTATCTGGGAAAGAATGAGTCAGGGCAAATAGAGAAGAGCAGCCATTGTAAATACCCTGTGTCAGGTAAATCCTGGTATGACTGAGAGACACACAGGAGTACAGAGTTGATCTAGGGAAAGCTAGAGGAGGAAGCAATGAGGCAGAGATTTTAAAACAGGTGCCAGAACATCACAAAACACAATCATTTGGTGTCAGGTGTAGGGTTATCATTTGTACGTTTAGGGTTTTAGACCACAGAAGCCAATATATCAAAGTATAGCCAAAGGCCACTTTGATGGAGCGGAAATCATTATTTTCAGATATCCCATGCACTTTCAGTGTACTCTTCCAGCACTTTCTTGATTGTCAGCACTGCCATGGCCCTGTCAACAGAGCTGCCTTCCCAGGCAGAAAAATGCAAGGCCCACGTACTAGATGGGGCCAGCTTACCCAGAAGTTGGCCAAGACTCCCTCCTACCTAGCAATTCAGCTCCTGCTCCCCAGCCCGTGGCAGGACTCCACCTCAGGTGCTTCTTTCTTGAAGAACACCTTTAGACTCTACTCTTTTCCTGTACCAAACCCATGAGTCCTCTGGTTTCATCCCACCCATTCTCTTCTCAATTCAGTCCTGAAGAGTTCTTCACCACCTGTTAGTCTCCACCAACTTATTCACAAACACACCACTCAGAGGCACACACACACATACACACACACCACCTACCCCTAAAACATACACACACGCACCAGTTTTCTCAATGAAATGATAAATACAGCTAGTCATTTGAAACCCCCAAGTGATAATCACTATGGAAACACTGTAAACAGCACCCTAAGGGCATACATTATTAACTGATTCTTCCTGAAAAGCTCAGTGAAATGACATATCATCTGGGCAAGAACATGGTGTATATGAGTGTATTTGGGTGTTCATAGATGAAAGAAGTTTTTCTACATATTCTTATTTGTATTTTAGTTACTTTGACTTATTTCTCATGGCAAACAAAAGGGACTTTTCATGTGTCAGATAAGTGGAAAAGAATCTTACACGGCATCCTTGCTTAACACTGTCCCTCCTCAAAATATTGTTTACAAAGTCATTGCCAAACCTTATTATAGGAAAGTGGTCACTCAGAAGCCCTACACCTGATAAGAGATATATCTCATCTGACTCTTAATGACCTTTATTTCAAAGGGTAATGGATAACAGTCCTCCAGAAGCAATACTGTTGCAGCAATTAAAACTGAAGCAAACAGATATGACCTGGAACCTGTGTTTCCAAGCAGAGGAAAATAGGATGACTTAGCAAGTTCACGAACAGGAAACCATGGATTGAATTTCCAAGAGCCCAGGTCTCAATTCTTTGCAGAGCCTGTTAGAGCCCAGCATCTTCTTCCTTCAAGTTATTAATAAAAACATCAGACAGTGCTACTTCCTATCTCAACCCCGGGGGCACCTTTCCATTAACCTTCCTCTATTCAAACAGAGCATACTACTTTCTGGGAACCTAACCAGTTTTTAATCGGTGACAAGATGCTACTCCTTCACCCACAGTTATTTATTTCCATAATAACTCATTTATGGGAGAACTTATCAAGAGCTGAACAAAAAATTAATAAGGAAAAAAGAAATTATGCCATTAATAAGGAAAAAAGAAAATATTGCCATTATCCATAAATTTATTAATCTGTTTTTCCTTGAAACTCCCAAGTTAAAAAAAAAAGAAACAAACACAAGCTTTAGGAAAACTGTGAACTCAAGAGATGATTCTTACTTTGCGGTTTACAGTGTTGGATTTTTAAATGCTCGCATTGCAGAGAAAAAGAAAAGAAAAAAAGAAACAAAATGCTCACATTCATGTTTCTTAATTAAACTTCATCATCATTTTTAAAAGCTTAAATGAAGATCTCTTTTAAAGAAAAGTGATTTCATGGACAAGGTTATAAATACGTAAGTGAAAAATTCTCAGTATTTCTATATATCAATGCCGATTTTTTCCCCTTGTTCTTAGTGGTGTAGCCCAGAAAAAATAGCAAGTTATATCCAGTTGATAAAACCAAGTCTTAAACTTTTCTTAGTCTTCTTCTTGTAAACTCTATTTCCTATGAAGTATCACTGGACTCATTTTCATTCCAAATTCCCCTGTTAAAATAAACCTCCCTGGAGGCAAAGACCTTAGATTATCAATCTCTGTTTAGAAAAGAAAAAGAAAAAAGAAAAAAGAAAAGAAAAGAAAAAGAAAAAAGAAACCCCTACTGATGTTGCCCAGATGCTGACCTTCTTGTCTGCCTCTTTCAAAATAATAATTCTTTTAAGAAATAGCTTAAACAGCTTACTAGTTTCTCTTCTACTTTTTCTTTCTTACTTTTTTACAAAAAGTGATTTTTCTTCAGGTTCAGCAACCTACTTCAGTTTGCTTCTGATGATGCCTACACGTTGCAGTTTGAGTTTGGGGTTTAGAGAGAATGATAATATTAATAAGAAAATCAACTAAGTGTATCCAAAAGACTTAAATATTAGGATGTGGCATGATATATGATGATGTAAAGCATTCTTTACAATTTGCTTTTTTTAAATATGGAAAGCTTCATGAATTTGCATGTCATCCTTGTGCAAAGGCCATGCTAATCTTCTCTGTATTGTTCCAATTTTCGTACATGTGCTGCCAAAGTGAGCACTGGAACATGTTTTTGTTAAAGTGTTTTGGGTTGTAAAACTTTGACTATATATATATATATATATATATATATATGTATATATATATATATATACTGTCTCTAATGGTAGTCACGTGAAAGATAATATAACAGTGATGTCAATAGGTATTCCATGAAACCCATAAAAATGTTTCTGAATGTAAGGGGTCAGCTAGTAAGTTTTCCCATTTACATTTACCATCCAATTTAAACAGTAATTCTCCTGCCAGATTATCCCAATGGTAAGTGTGATCTAAAATGATATTATTCCTGAAGGAAGATAGATTTATTCTCAGGCCTAGTTTTTGACAGAATGATTATTTTTGAGATGCATTAGTTGTTCAAAAATTTACTGTGCTAAAAGGAAATGGGAAATACAGAGAAGTTGGAAAAATCACAAAGTTAGCTTAAAATTGTAGATATTAATGTAAGGCTGTAAGGAAAAGCAAAAATAAACATTAAAAAAATCTAAAACTGTTAGCTAGAACTCTCAATTAAGGAATATATTTCTAAATTTCATTGTTCAGAAGAAACAGGTAAAATATCTAGAGACATTCACATTAGAAATTTAGGTGGAAATGGAAATTTTAGTTTAGAATTGAAATCAATATTTGTTCAGTCTTCTATACCATATAAACCATGAAATTGGACAACCAAATTCGATGATGCCTTGTCTTAAACCTCTCTCTCTCTATATATACACACACACACACACACACACATATATATATATATTTCTCTTTTATGCCTTTTCCCTCTCTCTCAATTGATCACACCCTCCTTGAAAACTTCTCCCAAAGCGTACATGATTACATTTCTGCTCTAATTGCCCTCTCTCTTCTTCCCTGGTATTTCCAAATGAATATAACACATCTCAATCCAAATGTTTAAATAGCATCTTAAAACTCCCAAAACTAACAGAATCCATCTTTTCCTCACAGCATGCTCCCACTTCTGTTTTCTATTTCTATTGGTAAAGATGTCATATTCTTTAGTCACCAGAACTCAGACTTTGGCTTTATATTTAATCCTGCTTCTGTCACATTACCTCATCTTTAATCAATTGTCATCTACAATATCTTTTGCATTTATTTTCTTCTATTTCATATCATTCCCCCATCAACCCTTACCTTTTTCAGCATTCCCTACAATATTAGAATAGCATTTTGTTGAGACTCCCCATGTCTTAATTCTTTTTTTTTTTTTTGGTCTATCTTATACATTGGAACATTGCTTATCATTCCAGATTTTTTAATGGACTCCCATTTTCTTAAGGACAAATTACAAACTTGGCTCAGTGCTCTCCTACTCTGTAAAGCAGCCCGATGGAGGCTTCATCAACATGATTTTTTCGGAAACATGGAAGGGGTAAGAAAACAAGACCCAGGTGAACTGAGAACTATATAAGTACAAATCTCATGATAATACCTAACTTCAAAAGGGGTGGGAGGGATAGTCTAGCCTGTACAAGTAGGAAATAGAAATATGTGATGGACAGTACTGATTACTAAACACAAATCTATTGCTCACACACTTTGATAATCAGAAGCCAAGAGACCTAATGGACAGCTGCAGTTCAATTTGGTACAGCCCTGCAACCCTATGGAAGGGAATTTTGCTTCTACTGAAAGGGGAAATATACGCATCTTTTACTATTCTGTTGGCATGGCTTCATTATAGCATATTGGGTTTGGCCTTAATAACCAAGGGAACACATAAATCTGAACTCAGAAGGAAAAACAACATTGAATACCTAAGCATTTAATAATTTATAGTTACAGAGGGTTTAGTATGTGTAAGATACTGTTCTAAAGGCTTTGCATGTATTAACTTATTTAATCCTCACACTAGTTCCTGAAACAAGCACGATTCTTATCAACATTTTATAGAGAAGAAAATAAAACCACAGTGAAGTCAAATAATGGATCTAAAGTCACAGAACAAATGCATAGCATAGTAGGAATCAAACCCAGGAAGACTGACTCCAGAGGCAGTCTTCTCAATCATTGAAATGTACTGCTTCAATGGAAATATTTTGACAAATATTTGTTTAATGATTTAATGAATTAATTATAGGGCCTTCTTCTCTGAAAGAAAATATTTATATTTAAAAATCAAATGTTGAAGTAAGTAGTTCTCAATAGTACTTCTCAAATGTAGAAACATTGAGTTCTAAATAATCACCACCCAAGAAGTCTAATCATTCAACTTGAGGCTACAACTATAGCTAATACATCTTGGCATGGGCACAAGGTTAAAGTACTCATCAAAAACAGATATTATGTATGGTCTACTTTGAGATCCTTTCAGAGTCTTGGTAGCAAAAATTTTAATAACTAGCCTTAATATTTCTTTCACGTGCAAACTGTTTCCTCTAAGTAAATGAGATAGAAATCTTGGAAATCAGAGTAATTAGCCAAATACTTGGTTAAATTCAAAATTATTTTCAGGAAAAAATATACCCACAGAAACATTGGCAGTCTTCCTCCAAATGGAAAGTGATTGGCTTTCTGTTAAGACCAGAACACAAGCCAGGTTTCTGAATTTTCAGGTAAGAATGCCAATCTTACTGTCTGTGTGCTACACATATAAAGCATATGGATAGCACCTTTATTCACATCATAGAAAATCTGTACTGCAGCATTATTGAGAAGATCCAACTAAGAAACTCCAGCACATGCCAGGAGCTTGAATGACCTAGTTAGCTTTTGAGAGAGATAACTTAAGGAATATAAAGATGCTCTTCTATATAAATAGCTCTTCTAGGTTCTTCAAGTTGATCACTCTATGAGATTGCCACATGAAACAATAACACATCCTGGCCTTTACTCTCTTGAATTATTACCAAGGCATAATTTTAAATATTTTGTTGAATCAAAGTATACTTTTATGAATTTACTTTTTATAGAAAAATCAGATAAAATATTCACTAAATCAGATTTTTCTAGTTCTTAACATGTTGTAAAAGGCATCATGTACAGGAATCTCTCTGTATGTAGATCTATAGGGCATTTCCTCTCAAAAAAATGTGTATATTACTTATCTTGTGTGGTGTAACAAATTACCACAAATTTAGTTGCTTAAAATAACACACATTTATTATATGCCTGTGTCCGTGGATCAGAAGTAAGGATATAATATGGGTGAGTCCTCTATTTCATGTTCTCACAGAAAGATGCAATTCAAAGTGCTGACAAGAGCTGGGGCCTCATCTTAAGGCTCAACTGGGAAAGGATCTGCTTCTAGCCTCAACTACGTTTTCTTCACAGGATTCATTTCCTCAGCACTTTTTGGACTGGGAACCTCAGTTGCTTACTGAAAGTTATCATGTAAGGCACTGCCCTCAGGTTATTATCATGTGGGACTCTCCATCATGGCAGATTGTTTCAACAAAGCCAGAGTGGTAGATTGAATTGTGTATACCAACAAACACAAGTTCTTCATCTTAATCCACATTCCTCTGGTTTTAAACCATTTGTATATAGGATCTTGTGAAGATGTTATTTTTAGTTAAGGTGTGCACAAGTGAATCAAAATAGGCCTTACTCTGTATTACCGGAGTCCATTATACACTTAAGAGATTTGGACACAGTGAGTCAGAGGAAGTCACAGGAAGAAGCCAGAAGCTGGAAGCTACAGAAACCAGAAGGGCAGACACAGGAGAGAAAGATTGCAATGTGACAGGGGACAGATTTGCAAGGCAAGGAACCCAAGGGTTGTGGGAAGCCAGTGCTAGAATGTTACAGACTTTGGGGAGAAGCATTGTCTTGCCATGCTGATGCCCTGATTTTGGATTTTTAGACTTAGAAATGATGAGCTAATAAATGCTTCTTGTTTAAGCCAACCCACTGTATGGTATTCATTATACCAGCCTGGCAAACTAAGACAGCCAGCAAGAGAGAGAACCTGCCAGCAAGAAGGAAGCCACAATTTTATCTATACCGATTATGGAAATGGGAATCATCACCTTTGCCGTATTCTTTTGGCTAGAAGCAAATTGCTATTCCAGGCCACACTCAAGGGGAGGAAATCATACAAGAACAAGTCCAGGAGGATCAGATTATTAGAGGCCATCTTAGAGTCTGAAAGTCACATCTTGCTAGAGGAATTTTAACACATCTCATAATCATATTTTCCTTTCACTATTGATAAACTCTTTAGAGCCAATTCATAATAATTTATGCAAGTTTTCTATGCATTTTTAACTTTCTGTAAAATATTTTCTAAATCTTCCTTTAATTATTAAATTTCCATTTGCATTATCTGTTTTTAATATTTCTCTATGGTTAAGATAGTTAATTATTTGGGGAATCAACTATTATTTACTAAGAAGTTAATAATAGTTGCCTGGATACCCCGATCAAGGGGGCATGACACATAATAGTGCTAATACACCAACTATACATTTTCCATTCAAGAAATTATAAACCAGCAAGGTGTTTGAAGAATGTGTCCCCATCTTACACCCTCACCTCATTTAGTAATGCCCAAGTAATCTTTAAAGAATGAATGTGAAAAAATATATAGATATATTTATATACATATATATATGGTGAATTCTAAGTGCTGAATATCTTGTTAAGGATAATTATATTAATCACTATTAGAAGAAAAAGATAACCTATTCTGTGTATTCTGTGTAATTGTGCCTGTAATACAAACCCTTGCCTAATATCATGACATAGGTTTTGAAATCATACATGAACATAAGCCTAATCCTTTTGGCATTTGACTGTGCCATTATGTTCTTCTAATGGTTGTTGTAAAATAATTCAGCATTTACACCTTTATGCCTTGTATTGCATGCTGAAGTTTATACCAGAGAGAAAGAATTCCATTTAGTAAACAAGGCAATAACTCAAAAGCTTGCTTGATTTCTAGAACTAGGTAACAATCATAAATAATTTTAATGATAACATCAGGAATTTAGAGATATTTAGAGGATCATTTATCTTGCCCAAGGAATATCTATAATTTGGAAAAAAGAAAATGATTTACATTCTGATAATTAGGCTTTTCTAATCGCTTTAATTCTTCAGTCAAGTTATAACCTGCTGAATTGAAAATATACGCTGTCATGCCTCTCAATACAACAAAAATATTTTCTGGTATTTCTCTGGATTGAACAAAACTTTGGTTTCCATGGATATGCTGGTTATATAGCCCCCTGTTGTTCAGCGCCACAGCAACAAGACAAAGGGAAAAAAATCCATTTTTTAGCTGCTGGCCTTTTAGCTTGGAGCATAAAGGCAAACCAATGATTGCAGACTTGGTGCATGATTGCTTTCCCCAGGAGTCTGATATAGCCTGGCTAATCACTCCAGTGCTAAGTAATGTCCTTTCAAGGCAATGCCAATGGCAGGTTCATGCAGGAAGGATAAGGTGTTCAAACACAACTAACACTTCTTGGCTTTCATTTAAAGAGGCTACAACTTCACCTTGGGTGCCTGAGTTCATCTTCTGGTTAACCATTGTATTTCTGAATGAAACACTCAATTAGTTCAAAAACTATCATTTCAATGGAGTTTGAGGACTTCCTGGGCAGCCTGGAGTTGGCTATAAGCGCAGGAAAAAAATTGTTTAAGTGGTTTTAACAGATCCTACGAAGAGACTGATTCTGTTGGAACCAAGTACACTGTAGTATGAATGAAATTAATGAGCTCTTTAAGGACAGAATGCATGTATCTGCTTTTCATCTTTGTATCCCCAACATCCAGTTTAAGGTCTAGGCTATAGTATGTGATTTTTGGAAAAGTGCATAGAAGTAAATTAAATTTATTTGCTTCTACAAAACAGATAATGCCTTCCATTTATTGTCACAATATATTACCCTTGATATTTAAGGGACTGGTAATTAAAAATCTACAAAATGACCAGAGAAACTTAATGAAAGGAGAGTGAACTGTGGAATTTAGAGTGCTTAACAGTGAGCAGAAGTCAATAAACACTTTGCCTGAGCCTATTGTATGCTGAGTAATACACTGTTGGATTTTAATTAGAAGACTATAGAAAGATTTTGCAACCTGATTTGACCATCTATCAGATTAACTTTATACTAGTGATGAAAAATTACTTTCCAAACAGAGATATATTGCTAATATAGATTATATTAGTTTGAGTGTAACTATAATTATGTCTTTTGTGTGTATATATGTGTGCGTGAGAGAGCTGTGTTTGATATATTTGAAATTTTCTTGGTTGACATTTTTCTGACCATTTGATTTCTGCCATCTATCCTGCTCAAATAGTTTTAGCTTTTTGTTGTTGTTGTTAAGGTCATTTTTCAAATGAAGAAAAATGTATATATATATGATGGATAAAGATCCCTTAAGGTAAATTTTAAAGCCAGACTGTACCTAATTCATAAAAGAAAGAAATAGATCAGATCCACTGTTTACCACACACAGTAAATTTCCTTTCAGTCCTAAAGAATAGTAGTAGACAGGCAACTACGCGTGTCTAATAATATTTTTAAGAATGTGGACAATGTGGAGTTCCAAATGATGGAATTTTTGGGGGATCCCATGAGTTTCTTTATCTGATATGACAGACAATAATGTGTAGCTCAATCTGGGCATAGCAAGTACAAAATGATTGGCTAATTAATTTTTAAAATAGATAAAAGTATCTAGACTACTGAAATAAACTTACCAGTCAATTATTATTAATGCATAGAACCAACCTCTGAAAACTCAAGAGATAAGGACTCTTGATATATTCTACATGCCAAAATTTGTACAAATGCCCTGATTCTCAGTTATGGAATCAGTAGCATTGGGTTGACCAGCATCCTGATTCTATTCTTGACCAAACATATTGCCTTTTTTTTATATAGGCATAAAATATTTTATAAGCATCTGGGAGTATATTTGTTCATTTCCATTTCCTTTCCATGCCTCTTTAAATCTCAGCTAACCATTGTTGAAACCAAAGTTAATCTGATGTGACCCCAAAATCTTTTCTAACAAAATAAATACTCCATTTCATTCACTTTAACTTAAATGTCATTAAATGTCAATTTTCTCTAAAACACTACCCCTAAGCATCAAGAATCTCTAGCTCCATTAAGTTTAAAATCCAGTGAAGGAATACCAACAGGTTAAGTAAGAATTTTAATAATGGAACCAGGACAATACTTGAGGAGTACAGGGAAACAAGAGAATAATATCATCATAGAGAAGGACTTGGGAAAGAGTTCATTGAGAATGTAATCATTGACCTTGAACTTAAAGAAATGTAGGATATATCTGACCTTAAACAGACCCATTGAAAGACTGAAAATGTATTATTTTCACTGATACTTCTTTCCAAGGCAGGCCATTTTTAAACACCCTGGCAACTATGAGTAATATTTTAGATGGGCTTCAAATATGTCCCCAAGTATATAATGGGCAGTGAAATTGGTTTCTTTATTGGCAATCCCTTATTTAGTTGACCAATTGTATTCAAAACACACTTGTACTATAAAACTATGCCCAAAAAAATGTATTTAAATTGGCTACTGGAAGACCATGTTCAGTCATAGTATATTGTCAATATCTAACCCACTGGGCTTCTTCCATTTTTCATTAGTCTACTGATAGTCCTTGCAGGATCTGCTTCACCATCCACTCTGTTTAACAGTTAGCACCTAAGACACAATTCTTATATAATGTTAAAGAGCCAAGAACCTTCCTTGGAAGGGGATTCCTAACTTGTTAGAGAAAGAAATTCTAAAGAAGAAACCTAGGTTCCAAACTTCATGCAACTGTTAACTAATTAACTGTACAACTTAAAAATTTGCAACAAATTTAGAAAATATTTTAAGAACGAACTCATTGGAAATGTAAGAATATATATTTAAAATGTCTAGGAATTAAGCTTATTTTTAAAAAGTTTATTATATATATCATGCTAAATAAGGACAGGCACTTTCTAAACGATGTGACGCTATATGAAAACCATGTGCGATAACAACTATATAACATAATATCATCTTTATTGATTGATTCATATGGTCTAACTGGATCTAGCAGGGCCTCCTGTTAATATGCATTTGCATTAATCATTACTGTAATGGTGAGTGTCTCATGACAATATTTTCAGGTTTGTAATTGATCAAATATTTCAATGTCAATATTTCCAAATGATGATCTTCCATTATCTGGCTAAGATTTCATGACTTTTTATTATGCCTGATGGGTACAAAGATAAACAAGACATTGGGACATCACCAAAGTGATTTCAGAGTCACCAGCCAGATCCTTGCCCAGGAATATAAAGGCAATTTTCTGAGATTGCTCAAAGTCTACCAATTAAATTAGTCAAAAACTGAATTAATGGTGAAAATTGAATGGTCTAAGACTGAGCCACTGTTTTCAGACTGAAGGGTTTGAGTAATATTTTACTTGAAACTAGCCACCTATCTTTCTTTTATTTCTATTCATCTGACAAGGCAGGCTGTGGTTCTGACTCATATCTTGTCACATTTGCATTAAACATTAATCAAGAATTAATACAAGATATCCTTTTGACAATATTGCCTACTTCTAGTGCCTACTATCAGTAAAAATAAATTACCCCTGTCTCCTCCAACTTTCTATTTTTATTAGCAGTAATAACAATAATAATAACTATCATTTGTTGAATACTTGCTATGTGCCTGGTATTACATTGAATGCTTTCTATTTATAATAACATTTAATTCTATCATCACCCTGTGAGTTATGTTCTTTTATTATCCAAGTTTTACAAAAGAGAAGCTAAGGCTCAGGGAATCGAGATAGCTGACTGAGATCTTACAGTTTATGAATAGAGGAGATTGGGTTTGAATGCAGAACTTTCAACTCTTGCCTCTATCCTGAACTTCTTTTCTCTTTCCTTTCCAATTGTTTTCCTACTCTTAAGACGAAAAGTTTATATGCAAGAATTATTAAATGCATACTACCCATTGTCATTCTTTCCATGGGAGTCTTACCTTCTAAAAATTATTAGACATATTATTAATAGCTAAAATAAAAGCAGCAAATGCAAAATGGCAAAGTGGAAAGTTTTGTAGATTGCTCTTTTCATCAGAGTAATGAATAGCTGGAAGAAGAGATTGGGATCAACTAGGTGATAACCCTGGAACCAGAGGACATATGGAACAACCATGGGGTGTCATGAAAGGAGAGGATGCCAAGAGCGCAGGTTTTGTAAATGAAGTCAAGTGAACCAGTGATGATCTCAGATCCTGAAGCCTGAAACTAGGGCTGGGAAGCAGCCGCTGCTGCTGTGGCAGCATGGCCCAGATTCCAAGAGTTGCTGGTTGGACAGCATAGGCAGAGAAAACCTTGTCTTCGAAAGGTTGGGGTTGGAGATCAAGGTCAGACTGAGGGATTCCTGCTAGCCTCAGTTCCAGCCCCCTGGGCAGCAACAGCAGCTTCTGCCCTCCCACCACCATTCACCCAGACATAAAGAGCCACAGAAACTTTCTTGGTTAGCTTTCTTTCTTGTGTGTGTGTGTTTCTTATCTGGCAGATCCCCAAGGGTCTAGCACACATGGTTTCAGTCCTCTAGAGAGGAGGGATTTATGGCCTCACACCAGCACATATCAGAACTTAAAGGGGCAGTGAAACTTTTTTGTTGTTGATTTTCTTTCTTTTTCTTTGAATTTTTTTCTGGCGGATCCTTTAGGGAATCAGGGTAGATGCTAGCCTCAATTTCATCCTCCTCAGCTATAAGGGTTCTGTCTTCCACAGAATCTGCTAGGATGTTTAGGCTGGTTTCTTTCTTTTTTAATTTTTTTTTTTTTTTTTTTTTGGTGATGGTACTGTTTCTGTGGGTATGTTTCTTGGTCTTATGGAGAAGTGAGGAACCAATCCAATAGCATATTAAAAACATTATATATCTCGAACAATGGAATTTATCCCAGTAATTCAAGGGTGGCTCAATATAAAATAAAATAAAATAATCAGTAGAAGAAAGGAAAAAAATGACATGATCATCTCAGTTGATGATGAAAAGTCATTTGATAAAATCCAGCAAAACTTCTGGTTAAAAGACTCAGAAAACAAGGAATAGAAGTATTTTAGTTTGCTAGACTGGTTAAAGCAATATAACAAGAAATGGGTTGGCTTTTTTTTTTTAAAGATTTATTTTTATTTATCTCTCTACCCCCCCTCCCAGTTGTCTGTTCTCTGTATCCATTTGCTGCGTGTTCTTTGTCTGCTTCTGTTGTTGTCAGTGGCATGGGAATCTGTGTTTCTTTTTGTTGCGTCATCTTGCTGTGTCAGCTCTCCTCTGTGTGTGTGTGACTCCATTCTTGGGCAGGCTGAACTTCGTTTCACCCTGAGCGGCTCTCCTTCTGGGGCACACTCCTTGCGCATGCAGTTCCCCTACATGGGGGCACCCCTGCGTGGCACGGCACTCCTTGTGCGCATCAGCACTGCGCATGGGCCAGCTCCATGTGGGTCAAGGAGGCCTGGGGTTTGAACCGCAGACCTCCCATGTGGCAGACAGATGCCCTATCCACTGGGCCAAGTCCGCTTCCCTGTATTGGCTTTTAACAATGGAAATTTATTAGCTTATAATCTTACAGTTTTGAGGCTATGAGAATATCCAAATCAATGCATCATCAAGGCAATGCTTTCTTCTGGAAGACTAGCTGCCTGTGATTCTGGACTTCTCTGTCACATGGCAAGGCTCATGGCTATATTTGCTAATCTCTCCCCTCTCTTCCAGGTTTTATTGCTTTCAGCTTCTGTGGATTTATCTCTCTCTTTCCATATTCATCCCATTTATAAAGGACTCCATTAAGAGGAGTTAAGACCCACCCTGAGACATGCCTTAACTGAAGGATCCTTATTGAAAGGTCATACTTACAATAGGTAGACACACACAGGAATGGATCAGCTCTAAGAACATGGTTTTCTGGGGTACATACAATTTCAAACCACCACAAGAAGGAACCTTCCACAATATGATAAAGGGAATATATGAAAAGCCCACAGCTAACATCATACTAAATAGAGAAAGACAACATTTGCCCCCAAGACAAGATGTCCACTTTCACCATGGCTAATTAATATTGTACCAAAAGTTCTAGTCAGATTGTGCCCCAACCAAGATGTCAGTGAGATCCTTCAGGACTCATTCTTCACAGAAACTTTGAATAACCAGCAAACATGGACAGAAGCATCTTTTCAAAGCTACAGAAAACAGTTAAAGGACTCCCATAATTGGGTAAATGCTGAACCAAGAAAACGTCACCTGAGAGTAGTGGGATCTCATGATGCCCTGGCTGGCCTGTCCCCAGTCCCTCACGTGGCTTAAAGCAGGCCCTTGCTCCCAGTGCAGATCCCTAGTCTTGAGTCTGGAGGGAGCTCAGTAGCCCTCACCCACATGCTGGCAGCATAAATGTCTGGCCCAATATGTCTCATGGTAACCTGAGTACTCACTGTCCCAGGACTTGCCCTGCATTAGGAGGCAGTTCGTAGATCTCTCTACAGCATGCTGTTGGTGAGAAGTCAGTCAAGCAAGGGATCACTGGCTGTAGGACATACAGTAGAGTGCCCAGGACAAGTTTAAAAACCAGATGCTTCAAGTTTAAATCCCAGTTGATAAGTAAACAAATAAACAAACAAACACAAATAAAAGATGTTCTTTCTCTCTCTCTCTCAATTTCTTTCTTTCTATCTCTCTCTCTCTCCAAACCACATCCAAACTGCCAAGAAATCCTGTTGGCTCTATATTCAAAAATGTTTCCAGACTCCACCCAACTCTTACCATCCTCACTGTTATCTACCCAGAGCCACTATCAGCTCTTGCCTGAAATTCTTCCATAGCTTTCTAACTTGCCTCCCGCTTTTACACTTATCTCTAGCCTTTTCTCAACACAGCAGCCTGAATGGTGCCAATAAAATCGTAAGTCAGATGATATCTCTCAACCTGAAAAGTTTCCATTGGCTTCTGTTTCATTCCAAATCAAAGCCACTTAAATGGGCCTAAAAGACTTTACATGACCTGTCCCCCTTTTACCTCTACAGCCGCCTCTGGCTACTCATTCTCTCATTCTTTCTGATCAAAAAACACTGGCCTCCTTGCTAAGCCTCAAACACTCTAGTAAAGCTCCAGGATTAGGCCTTACACTGGCTTCTGCTCTGCCTAGAAGGCTCTTCCCCCACTCATATGCAAGCTAATATCTGAACCTTTTCCACATCTTAGCTCAAATGCCACCTCCTCATTGAGGCCTACCCTGACCAACATATCTGAAATGTCAAAACTCTTTCTTCCGCACCACTGATCTTGTTTCCATAACTCTACCTCATTTCCCCTTGACTTATTTCCTATTTGCTTACTGTCTTAGTTTTCAAGGGTTGCTATAACGAAGTACACAGACTAGTTGGCTGAAACAACAGGAATTTATTGTCTCACAGTTTTGGAAACTAGAAGTCCAAACTCAAGGTTTTAGCAAGGCCATGCATTCTCTGAAGTCTGTAGTATTCTGGTGGTGGCCTGCTGGCAATCCATAACTCAATCTCTCCCTCTATCACACAGTTAACTCTCTTCCAATTTTTCTCCTTCTATATCCAAATTTCTGCTTATAAAGACTCCAGTCAAATTGGATTAAGACCCACCTAATTCAGCTTTGCCTCATCTTAACTAATAACATCTTCAAAGCTCCTGTTTAAAAATGGGTTCACATCCACAGGAACAGCATTAGAACAACTTGAACATGTCTTTGTGGGGGACATGATTCAATCCATAACACTTATAATTTATTGTCTACTCCCAGAACTAGAATATAAGCTCCAAGAAAAGAAGGATTTGGACTGTTCACTGATGGAAACCAAATACATAAAAGAACGTTATTTTAAACCACAAAATTATTTGGTATAATTTATATATTGGCAATATGTTACCAAAACGTGTTTATTTTTTATTTTTGAGCCCCTTTTCACACTAGAATTTGTTTCACAAGAACATGGATATTCATCTGCATTGTTCATCAATCTATCACAAACATGTAAAAATTTGCACACTAAAGTTGCCATCAACATCTAATGGTCGATTCCTCAAAATAACCACATTAAGTAAGAACTTTTATAATACCATATTATAATTATGAAAAATAAATACAAGTTAAGTTGCCTGAAAATATGCAGTGAGCAAGAAGTTAGCTGATTTTATGTTTTGCCCTCTCTCTCCTCCTAAATTCAAAGAAGTAAACAGATTTTGGGAAGCTGTATTCTGACTATTTCCATAATCAAGCAAATTACATACATATATATGGGTGCATATACATGAAATTTAGATTAATTTACGATGAAAAAGAAGGACTCATAAATGTAGAAATATATGTGTGTATATGTGCATGTGTGTTTTGTATCCAAACAATCTATGGTCTCTGGGAATCCTTGTCATAAGGTGAGCATAATATATAGCATCAGAAAGGAAAAAAACAGGAAACATCAAGTGCCAAGAGGAAAATTCACATTATCTAAAGACTATCTGCCTCTGATCTATGGATTAGTGTCCTGTGGAGGAAACATGTAAGGAAAAAATGTTCTAGAAAAGTCTTGAGGAAATCAGTCAAGCAAGTCCCTTGGTAATTGCTCAGTGGGTGTGCTCAGAGGCACAGGGGATGATGTGCATTTAAAAGCATTTTAACCTGTGCTCCTGTGATACCCAGGAGTCTCGCCCAGGAAGCATTTTCCCTTACAGCAAAGGGGGAAAGAGAAAAGGGTAAAAGCTAAGAAGCAAATAAAGATTTTCCCAAGGAAATGTGTAAGTGTTGCTTAAACTATAAGCTCATGTTTTTATGAAAATGACAGCTTATTCCACCTTCATTTTTGTGTGTATGGGAAAAGAAAAATTGGTCTGCTTTTAAAGTTAGCAAGAAGAGAGAATTAGAGACCACAAAAATAATCAAAATATAAAAGAAAACTATAGGACTGCTGTAAAGGTCACTGATTAATTTAGAATAAGAGAACAAGAAATTTTCTTAAAAAATTATTTTAGACCCACCCTCTACCTTTAAGTATCACTTTTTCTAAATCATTCTGTAAAAAAAAATGATCTATCATGGACTTAAAAGTTTTCCCAAGAGTATTAGCAATGTTCACTGACAATACAATCTACCATTTAACATCTTTTAGACCAAATCTGAAAGCATCAAGTGAAGAAAAAGAGTTCACAGAACTCATTTCTTTTAGTACAATTTATCCAGAAAAACAGTCTGCAAAATTTTGAGTTTACCTGAATTACCATAGTAATTATTCGTCATGGCAACCAGAATTTTTTCATGACACACCCTTTAAAACAAAAAGTCACTGAAGAGTACATCAGGGACCCAGAAAAGTGGTTATGAATGTCCCAAACTCACATTGTCAAAAAGTCACTGAACACACTGGACAAAGGATGAAACTACATAACAGAATACCAGAGTATTTGGGAGACTTTCATTAAAATGTGAATGAAATAGCCTTCTGGGATATTGGAGTGGAACTAAAATACAATAATAGTAAAATAGTATAAGAGCTACCATTTGTTCAGCACTTCCTACATGTCATGCACCAGCTTAAGCCCTTACTTTATTAAATGACATTGAGAAACATCCCTCATTTTTTAGATGAGAGATTCCAAGATTCAGAAAATGTATGAATTTGTACCGAGCTATGTCTGACTTTAAAACCTATGTTCTTAACCACAGACTGCCATGGAACACAGCTACTGGGTTGAATCAGTAATTTAAAATCTAGAAATGACTCAATTGACACCTACATGTTGACTACCAGAGGGCTCAGACTACCAAAGTAATCATCAGCTTTGGAAGATACACTTACCCCAAGGTTTGCTGCAGAAATTAATTTTCTAAATTGAATATTTTAGAATTTGAATCTCTAAAAGACGAATAGAGATAGGCAGAAAATAAATAGCCAGAAATAAAAAGACATCAACAGGAATAAATAAGAGAGTAAGAATCATTAGGATTTATTTTTTACTTTATATTCTGGCACACATCTTAACCCACATGATCTTTAATCTTCACCATGAAATTTCAAAGCGGACATCTCTTTAGGATGATTCCCCAGAAGAAACAGACCTTAAGGTTAGGGTTTGTATGCAAATGATTAATTGAGGACTTGCCCTCAGAAACCAAGAAGGAAGTGGAGGTAGAAGGACATCAGAGTGGAAAGTGCCAACCGTGGGGTCCCAGGCAAAATTCTTTGGAGGGTTGTTTCAGTTTGACCAGAGGGAGGAGCTCTCGAGACCGTTACACCTTAGGTGTGTATCCAGTAGAGACAAGGGACTGGCATCCCTGCACATATCAGTGGAGGGATCCAGTTGATCTAGATGAAACCCTGCCAGGCTATTATAGCACCTTACCCTTATTTGATAGAGGAGAGAGGAAACAGACACTGCGTAGTTAGTAACTTCAACCAAAACCTAACAGCCTAGCCCAGGTGCAGTGCATTCCGAAGCCCACACTCTTTCCCACACTTTCCACCCTCATTATTCCTTCACCTGAAATTATTCCTTTAGCTAAGTGGTTTTTCATTCCTGTTTCTCTTTTACTCGACCATCCTTCTGCAACTCTCTGAAAATGGCTGCAAAAGGTGACAAACCACAGGCTGACAGGATTCCAGGAATCCTTGATAATTTTCTAGCTTTACCTGAGATCAGCAGTTCTCTCCATCCTGTGTCTTGGGAACACAGTGCAATATTAACAGAAAAAAATCCTAATGCTCCAATTCATGTCACAAAATGTTGTAGAATAGAATATTCTTACTAATAGTCTCAGGTTTAAAGAGTCCTGAAAGATGACATGTAAAAGAGTGATCTGAGGAGAAAATAGCCGTCTTAGAGATAGGGTATAAAAACTGCAGAACTGATTCCTGGAAAATAGAAATAGTTTGAGGGAATTATGGCAAAAAAAGCAGGCTTGTCTTGCATTGTTTTCTTTCACTTTTAAAGTTGGATTTTTTGATCTATGCAGATCAAGCCAAAAGCTGAAATAGGATCAATAAAGATTTTGTTATCTTACTGACAGTGCTGATTGAGGGGTGGGCCACTCTGTTATATCTCCATTTACCTTCTTCTTTAGGCAATTGAGGCACATTTCTTCTCATTTATTCATACCTTCATAAATGTAAAACCTAGGGCCCTATTTATCTAGTCATTGAAAGTCTATAAAACAGTAATGTGGAATGTAAAATATTTAGTGATTCTAAAGGGAAGAAAATTCTCAATTTGACCTTATTTCCATTGGTCCATTCATCAGTGACTCAAAAATATTATCAGCTTGATCTTGATACATAAATAAAGATTGAATCTCTAATGAGGGATTAAACTGAAATTACTTCTAAAGAAAGAATATCCAAGTCAATGTTTTATAAAACCTTTACTTGAGTCATAATTTTGCTTGTCATCTTTTTCATTAAAGAAGAGTTACACATCCTATGATAGCACTAACCTTTCCAAAGAATGGCAAGTACACTTCATATATTTAAGTAATTATGAATTATGACTCCTAAATTATGATATGTAAAAAATCTGAGAAAATGTGGGAAAAATAGGAGAACTCAAACGATAGCAGAAAGTGTCTTTATTTTATTTCCAGCTCTTTTGTGTTTAACTCAATAATATTACCATATTTGGTACCTTTGGTTAAGTGATTCTAATGTCTTTTTACTTCACAGATCATAAGTAGAAGTATAAGCAAATTAGCTAATTCAAAGTTTTTTATGAAATGCCTATTATGGGCTAAGGGTAAGGTACTTTGTTGTGCTAATGCTATTTGGTAGTTTAGGAGGAAAGGCAAATTATGTTTCATTATGACTCATTCATTTAATCACTCAACAAACATTTATTGAATTTCACCTCCAGCACTGGAACAGAAAGGCAAATCAAAAACATACTCTTTCCTTGGGAGCACAGACTGATGAAAGAGAGAGAAACAACACAAATAACTACACAGTGTAGAAAGCACTCTAATAGAGATGTATAGAAGGTACAGTTGTAGAGGAAGCACAAAAGAAAAAAGTGAGTGCTACTTGGTGATACAGTAAATGGGTCTTGAAGGACAGTGTGGAAACTGTGAGGGGTAGGAGCAGAACATATTTACTGAGACTTTGAGACAGAGATAAGAGTATGAATAAAGAAATTGAAATACCAAAAAAAGGTAGCTACAAGTGGTTTAATACTGTCAGGTAAGAATAACTGCTACACCCAGGTAGTGAATTACCAAGAGGCCAAAGTCTGTGGGAAACTTTTGCCTTCTTGGCAGTCATAAATCTTATCATCCTCAGAAAGTTTCCTCATTCTGGAAAAAGTAGCAAGATATCAAATAAAAATTTTTCCACACATTCACCAGATCTGTAGGTAAAGTATCTATTCCTAACACTGTTTAAAAAGCAGACAGATAAAACAATTAATCCAGCAAATACCAGAGGAAAGATTATATACATCCGTAACTGGAATGGCTTATATTTCACATCCCTCATATAATTTATATCCCCACACTCTTTACAGAATTAAAAGCTACATTAAAAAGGAACATGTGATATAAATTAGAAAAAAACAATGGTGTCATCACAGTGAATAAATTTAAACCTTCTAGCAGTAATGTGTGCATTCCATATGTTTTATGTCCATATATGCTATGTAACTGTGGGGGCTTTATGTCTATAATTTTTTTTTAGAAATAATTTCTAACAGTTGAGAATGTGCAATAAATTGGTGTTATTGAGGTAAATTCAATTCACAGCTGGAAGGAAAACATGGACCATTAAAAAAACTTCCCTCTGTAGATCCATTCCATCTATATAAAAACTCATTAGTTTACTCAGAGCTAGAATTAAGTAAAAAATAAGCCCCTCTATTGGGCTAATGAAAAATTATTTTTCCATATAAAATGAATTTTTAAAAGCCATACTCTTTTTTTTTTAGATTTATTTTTAATTTATTTCTCTCTCCTTCCCCGCCCCCCACCAGTTGTCTGCTCTCTGTGTCCATTTATTGTGTGTTCTTCTGTGTCTGCTTGTATTCTTGTCAGTGGCACCAGGAATCTGTGTCTCTTTTTGTTGTGACATCTTGCTGCGTCAGCTCTGCTTGTGTGCAGCACCACTCTTCGGCAGCCTGCACTTTTTTCGCACAGGGTGGCTCTCCTTATGGGGTACACTCCTTGAGCGTGGGACTCCCCTATGCAGCGGACACACCTGTATGGCAGGGCACTCCTTGTGCTTATCAGCACTGCATGTGGGTTAGCTCCACACAGGTCAAGGAGGTCCGGGGTCTGAACCCTGGACCTCCCACATGGTAGGCGGATACTCTAGCCACTGAGCCAAATCCGCTTCCCAATACTTTGTTTCTTTAAACCATTGCCTAATTTGTTTGTTCAGGCTGATTTTCTGGTAACAAGTCATAGAATATTAGTGCTGAAGGGGACTGCAGGAAATATCCAGAAGCGCATTTCCGTATCGAGTTGCATCAAAATGTTCAGCAAGATGGGTTTTTCCATGAATAAAGGATGCTTCCGTCAAATGCTTGCAAAATTGGCTTTACAAAGTTCAACATAGTTCTTTACCAAAACAATTTTAAACTATATTCTTTAATATGATAATTAGCAAGGTGAATTTCCAAGAGAGATATATGCCCAGAGATTTTTCTAAATTTATTTTAACATAAAATCATTTTATTCTAGGACTTATATTCAATATCAGTGTTCCCCACAGCATGGCTCAACAACAGCTAATCTAATTTATTTCCCTCCATTACACACATAACACTAAAGTATGGAAAAGTTAAGTGAGGCTTCCCAGGGGCATAAAATTTCATAGTGACAGAGTCATCCAGAAACCTGCTTTCCAAATACCTCATCCAACTGATACATTTTATCTGCTTTCATCTTTTATGTATTTAACATATGCATTGTTTTTCCTAGGGCACATGGTATTGGTATTACAATAGTGAGGATTGCATGAGCCAGCAGTACGGTGAGAGAATGCTGACAATGGCTGTCATTATTGAGTACCCACCATGTGCCAGATATAATGCTGAGGACTTTAGCACCCTGGCTTTCATTCCCACAATGCTGCACTATCTTGAGATTCATTTTACTCTCCGAATTTTACAGTTGAGGAAAGGAGTTCAGAGGCATTTGTTACTGGTCACATAGCTTCTAAGGAATGAAGCCAGTCGAGCTGACTCATCTCCTTCCACCTGACCACCCTGCCATTCATGCCAGAAGAAGTTATGCTCATCAAAACATTCAGTGTGAAACTATTTATTTCCCAGACTAGATTCAGCAGAAATAGAAAGTAGATGGGCTCTCTGAATTAGCCTGTCTTCTAGAGGAGACACTTAGAATCAGGAAAATGTTTACTTTCCCACATTGTAACAGAGGCTCATTTGGGACACTTTAGTCTCCTATTAGATTTCAGGGTTTGAAACACAAGGGCTCAAAATAATTTGCTACTAAAAAATGTTAAATATGATCATTGAGGTATGTTCTAATCATTAAATTCAATTTAAATAATAGCCAAGGAGTTCTCAGTATGATTTCAGTAAGTAAAGGAACTGAAATATAGTCTAATCAATACATCAAGTAGTGTATTCTAGTTTATTTTTTATATTTTTTAATTAAATTGTCTTTTTTTTAAGGTACATAGATCACAAAAAATATAAGAGGTTCCCACATTCCCCACATCTCACACTTCCACTCCTCCCACATCAACTACCTCTTTCATCATTGTGGCACATTCATTGCATTTGGTGAGTACATTTTGGAGCACTGCTGCACCACATGGATTACAGTTTACATTATAGTTTACACTCTCCCCGAGTCTATTCAGTGGGTTATGGCAGGATATATTGTGTCCAGCATCTGTTCCTGCAATATCACTTAGGACAGCTCCAAGTCCCGAAAATACCCCCACACCACATCTCTTGTTCCCTCTCCCTGTGCTCAGCAACTACCTTGGCCACTTTCTCCACCTCAGTGCTACAATTTCTTCCATTACTAGTCACAATTGTTCTATAGTAGAATACCAGTAAGTTCACTCTAGCCCATATTTTATTCCTCCATCCTGTGGACCCTGGGTTGGTGATGTCCATTCCATCTCTGTATGAAGAGGGGGCTTAGATCCCACATAGTTGATGGATGGGATTTCATGCTTGGAGTTGTAGGCACTCTCAGTTCCCTGGTGTGGTGGTTGACCATCTTCACCTCCCTATTAGCTGACCTGTGCATGTCCAAAAAACCGGAGAGTAGGAGTTGCAACTCTTCTGAGGCTCACGACCCAGCTGGCATATGGCTAGTCCAGAGATTGAAGTCTCCTGGGTATACACCAAACCCTCAAATGTGACCACTCTCTAAGCCAAACTCAGCATGTGAACTCATTACCTTCCCTCCACCATGAGAAATACTCCCAGGATGAGCTTCCCTGGTGCCGAGGGATTACTACCAGTCACTAACTGATGATACAACTAGAAGAAGACTTTGAATAAAAGGGGGAAATGGTAAAGACAAATGAGTATACATGCCTAAGAGTCTTCAAAAAAGAGTCGGGAGGTCATCAGAAGGGTCGTGCTTATACACGCCTCAGCAGGATCCCAGAGACAGCCAGAGTAGATACAACCCCAGGTACTGCAGCTCCTGAGGGCTACAGAGACACATGGGTTCTACAATCACAGCAGTTGACTCTGGAGTTCAGTGCCTTGTCAGTGGGCCCTACTTTGGAATTTGTTTTCCTGAGTGTAATGGAGTGGGACAAAGATGTGAACTTTCTATACATGCCTCTTCTGTCACTTTTACTGAACTTGTATTATAGTTTTAACAGAATGTCAATAGGATCTGAGTCTACCACACCTAAAGAGTCCACAGATTCAAGATTTCAGAGTAAAGTCAAATGAATTGACAAGGGTACCTCCAAATAGCTTATACAACTCTTATGAACCACACCATTGGAATAATATATTATAAATCAAATCAAAACCAAATTCTCACTTATCTGCCTCTACTACAATAGGGAAACAAATTTAGATCACACATCACAGCCACAAAATAATATGAATAATACTGCCTTTCAGAAATTAGCTGATTAAGAACCAAAATATATAAAATGTTCATAAATCTGCCTTTGAAGTCAGACAAAAAATAAACCAAGAGTAATAAATGATTCTTTTCCTACTTTCTTCACTGATGAAGATTAAAGAGAAGATTACTAAAGTTTTGAAACATCCACTAGACATTATACAGAACTAATTTGCTGACTCCAGTTACTTTGTTTTCAAGTTGTAGAGCTCTATTAACACTAAATCTGATCCCAGCAGCAAGGGCACTGATGTGACTGACACCAATAGTAATAAAAATATTACCCACGAAGGCTTGTCAACTCCTCTTGCTAGAGGCAGCTTGAGGAGATCCCTTGACAATGATTCATGGCTTGAAACTAAGAACCATCTGCTCTCTTAGAGAGCTCCTCAGCCAAGGTGAAGAGGGGAATTTTCACAGCTGTATCCATTTTCCTTCTAAAGTCTATGGAAAAGCATCCAACAAACCACAAATTTCTGGCACTAATTTGAATATGGCAGACATTATCCTCCATATGTTCTTGTTTCAATGGACTCTTTACAGTTACTATCTCATTTGATGCCATTTCTAGCTTCTTTTCATGTTGTGAATGTCAATTTTTCTCACTCTATAAACTCCCTAATAACCTTTACATTCTCTGCAATATGCATGGTTATTCGTCTATCTCCATTTAATGGAAACTATTTTTTTCTACAGAAATAATTTCAAGGTTTATCAGAATCTCATAAAGTTAAGTCACTTACTTTACATTTAAGGAAACTGAAGCCCTAAAGTCACATAGCTAATAAGTAAACAAATTAGGACTTGACCACTTGTTTCCCCACACTCTTTCCAGTATTCTGTACTCTATTCAAGAGAAGCTTCAGTGACTCTGCTTAATAGCCAATGAGTAGTACATTTTAGTTTATTTACCTACTAAAAAATCACAGGAAACATATAAAGAACTTGGAAGTCATCACTCTCACCCTTATAACAAGAAAAAATAAATAAAATTAAAAATCAATAACCTTTCTTGGGTCCATCAAAGAATTAGTTACAGAGCAAACAATACCCTAAAACCTGGGGAGACAAATGAATACAGGAAATCACAGCCAAGATCAGCTTGCCTAGAGCAGAAGCCACTGTAACTATGAACTTGTAGGAACACTTAAGCAATAGTTTGACAAGTTAATGGAGGTGGAGGGTAGACTAACTTGAAAATGAGAACTCATTCCTAGGAAGCCTCCAAACCTCAAGAGTCTTACCTCTAGGAATCCTACCAGATTCTCAGTGTGAATATTAAAGAAAAAGCTTCTTGTGTTTCTGGCAGGGGAAGGAGAAAAGTAATCGCAATGAAATAAGCCTTGAGCATTCTTCCTAACAAAATCCTATTTTCCAAGGGAAGAGAACTTACCAGATCTAGGAGAAAGGCAAGTTCTCAACTCTAGCCTCCTCTAGCTTTTCTGTCTCACCTATGGGGAAAAAGAAAAGTTAAGAAACACTTTTGAGGTTTAATTTCCAGGAACACAGTCCCATTAAGAGACCTTAGTCTTAGTTTAATCACAAGATTTTTAAACGCTTTCCTTCTCCCTTATCTTACCACCACACTGGCAAGACTCCAGTATAATAGAAATGGATTATAGCTTAAAGAGTTCCAAGACACAGACTTTATTTAAGAATGAAAATACTGTATATTGTATATAAGAATTACTGTGATCTAAAATTTTGTGAAGATAAGCTTAATAATTAGAAAAAAGAAAAGAAAAAGATAGGACGTAGGCACTGAGGAAAAGACGATAGTATTTGCCTTGCCAATTTGCAAACAGGGCAACACTTATTGCAGTGGTGGAAGGCAAAACATCAAAAACAAAGCTTTTGCATTTTTTAATTTTTTGATACCCCAATTTATTTTCACCTTAATTTTTCCAAATTAATCTGTATTCTATATCTAACCTTTAAACTCATTGCTATGTTCCATTTTACTATGAATGGAACCTGGCAATATATTGGGCTTCACTTTTCAGGAAGTTTTAGATCACAGAGAGGTTCAACAATGGCAGGGGAGGAATACTGGTGTGGAATGTTATTGACAGGGATCACATGGTTGGCAGGGAGTTCTCCAGGGCATATATCCAGGATACTAAAAATGTTTGGATATTTTCATAGTGGATAAAATTAAAAATAACAACTGAGGGAGTGCTGAGTTCCTAGCCAGGGGAGCTCTATCACAGTCCCTAAAGGAACAGCAACAATCCCCCAAGTTCAACAGCAAAGACCAAAAAAAGAAGGAAGGTCCAACAAGGAGTCCTTGATATTAATGACTATGCTTGTGCACCTGTGCACCTGAAATAAGAACAAGGCCTAGAGCTGCAGGGTGCCTAAGAGTTATCTCCTTAGAGCCTCCGTGTTGCTCAAATGTGGCCAGTCTCAAAGCCAAACTCAGCATGTAAATGTGTTGCCTTCCCCCCAGCATGGGACATGATTCCCAGGGATAAGCCTCTCTGGTGCCAAGGAATTACTACCAAGTACCAGCTGATGATGTAACTAGAAAATGACCTTGAATAAAAGGGTCAACTCAGACCAGCAGAATATCTCAATCTACATATAATATCAGGAGTTAAAAATGTTTTTTGATCTGAATCAAGGGGGAAATGGAAAGGACAAATGACTTTATATGGCTATGAGTCTCCAAAAAGAGCTGGGAGTTGTCAGAGGGGTTGCCCTTATGCACACCTCAGCAGAGTCCCAGAGACAGATAAAGTAGATACAACCCCGGGTATTGGTTCTTCTGAGAGCTATAGAGACCCACAGGTTCTATGGTCATGGCAGACGGAGTTCAGTGTCATGTCAGTTGGCCCTACTTTGGAGTTTGTGTTTCTATGTGATGGAGCTGGACTCAGATGTGATCTTTGTTCACAAGCCTCTCCTGTTACTTCTACCTGAACTGTAGTTGATGCTGGGGTTTAATATATATACCCAGGGGACCTGAATCTCTGGACTGACCATGTGATAGCCAGGCCCTGAGCCTCAACAGACTTCAGCTCATATACACTCTGGTTTATTGGACTTACCCCACTCAGCTAACATGGAGTTGAAGAAGGTCAACCACCACACCATGGAGCCAAGAGTGCCTACAACTGAAAGCAGGAGGATTGCATCCAGCATCCATGTGGAATCTGAGCCCCCTCTTGATATAGATGTGGAGTGGACACAACCATTCCAAGGTCCACAGGATAGAGGAATAGAGTATGGATTAGAGTGGACTTACTGGTAATCTATTCATGAACTATTGTGATTAGTAATCGAAGAAAATGTGGCATTGGTGTGGAGAAAGTGGCCATGGTGGCTGCGGAGGGTAGGGAATGGGAGGAAGAGATGAGATGTGGGGGCATTTTCGGGACTTGGAGTTGTGCTGGGTGATGCTGCAGGGACAGTTACCGGACACTGCATGTCCTCCCATGGCCCAACGGGTGGAACGTGGGAGAGTATAGGCTATGATGTGGACCATTGACCATGAGGTGCAGTGGTGCTCAGAGATGTATTCGCCAAATGCAATGAATGTCTCATGATGATGGAGGAGATTGTTGTTAAGGGGGGAGGAGTGTATGGGGACCTCATATTTTTTAATGTAATATTTAAAAAATAAATAAAGACAAAAAATGCAAAAAAAAAGAATGAAATCTTTGTTAAATCAAAAGATAACACAGGGAACAAATACAAGGGCACTAAAAGAAACTGAAGCCTCTGGAGCCTACAGCTACAGAAAATATTAAACCCTACCCAATCCCTAGCTAAAACCCTATTTACTTTATTTCTTAATACCTGATACATTGAGTCCAGCTTTTTAAGAAAGAATTAGTGAACTAAAAAGCAAGGAAAAACACAATCTGAGGAAACAAAGCAAATATCAGAATCAGAATCAGACATGACAGAGACTTGCAATTATCAGATAAGTAAATTAAATGAAAAATGTTTAAAATATTATGGGCTCTAATGAAAAAAAATGATATAGGATGCAAAACAGATAATTTAAAGAGCTAGAAAGAATTTCTAAGAAATCTAAAAAAGAATCAATGTAGGAAAGTTAGAGATTAAAAAAAAAAAAGACAAACCACCACCATAACACAAAAGAGAGCTTTTGATGGGTTCCTTAGTGGACTGAACATGGCTGAGGAAAGAACCAGTGAGCTTAAAGATGTGTCAATAAAAATTTCCCTTGTGGAAATAAAGGAATGAAAAAAAAAAAAAGAGAGAACACCTAATATGTTGGTTTATCATATGGAAACTGCAAAAAATCTAAGACAAAGAGAACACATTTAAAGAAGCCAGAAGGAGAGGGGAAAAACAAACAATTTACATATAGAGGGTCATGGTAAGAATTGATCTGACTTCTTGTCAGAAGCCATGCAAACAAGAAGAGAATTGAGTGAAATATTTAGTGTTGAAATAAAAAAACACAAATCTAAAATTCTATATCCAGCAAAATCATCCTTCAAAAGTGAAGGAAAAATAAAAGACTTTGTCAAACAAACAAACACTGAGGGAATTCATCAATAATTGACCTAACTTTTAAGAAATGTTAAAAGAAGTTCTTCAGAAAAGGAAAATGATATAGGTCAGAAACCTGATTTACATCAGGAAAGGAAGAGTGCTACAGAAAGAATAAAGAAGGTAAAATAAAATATTTCATTTTTATTATTCTTTATTTAATAGATAACTGGACAAATACATAGCAATATATTGGGTGATACAGTATTTGTATAAGTTAATCTTAACAGCAATGTTATTAGGAAATGGAGAGGGGAATTAGGAATACTCTGTTAAAAGGTATTGTCACTAACTGTGAAGCAAGGTAGCAGTATTTGAAAATGGACTTAGATTAGTTGGAAATGCATATTGCAAATGCCAGCACAACACATTTACCACACTAACACTCATCCAAAGAAAGCTGAAGTAGCTATATTAATTTCAGACATCAGACATCAGAACAAAGAAAATTGTCAGGGATAAAGAAAGACACTACATTATCATAAAAGGGTTTGACTTTGAGAGATCAGAACAAACCTTAACGTATGTGCACCTAACAAAAGAGCATCAAACTTCAGGACTTATTTTCCCAGGATTGTCACAACAAATTACCACAAACTGAGTGGTTTAAAAGAACAGAAATTTATTTTCTCACAATTCTGGTGACTGGAAGTCTGAAATCCAGGTGTCAACAGAGCCACACTCCCTCTGCAGACTGTGAGAAAGAACCTGTCCCATGCCTTTTGCCTAGTTTCTGGTGGTTGCCAGAAATCTTTCACATTCCTTGGCTTATAGCTGCATCACTTCACTCTCTACCTGAATGGTCACATGTCTCTGTGTCTCTGTATCTCTGTATGTTTCCTTACAGGGACACCAGTCATTAGATTTAGGTTCACCCTAATCCAATATGACCTCATGCTTAACCTGATTACACCTATGATTACCTTAGTTCCAAATTAGATCACATTGTGAGGTTCAGGCTCAACATGAATTTTGTGGTACACTATTCAAGCCAGTATAACATGCGAGGTAGGAAAAAGATAGAACTGTAGAACTGCAAAAAGCAAGAGACAAAACCACAATTATGTTTGAGTGTTTCAACACCCCCTTTCAGTAATTGATAGATCCAGCAGGCAGAAAATCAGTAAGGATATAGTTGGACTGAGCAGCACCATCAATCAACTTCATCTAATTGACATTTATATACTACTTCAACCAAGAACAGCAGAATATGTGTTCTTCTCAAACTTACATGGTACATTCACAAAGACACACCACATTCTGCTCCATAAAACACACATCAACATATTTAAAAGAATAGAAATCATACAAAATTATGCAATATCCATCACATGAATATTGCTCAAAGCCACTGAAAATTACATTGTTGAAGATTCTGACATGAAGTTGTTCACTATATATGTTAAAGAAAAAATAAAACATGGTGTACAATGTTGAATTTTTATGACAGCATAGAAAAATTCAAAACACAAAGAAAAAAATTTACAGTAAATATCTCTGGGAACTATGGGTGATTTTGCTGTTTTATTTTATTTTATTTATACAGGCATCCAATTTCTTTCAATTTACATGCATTAGCATATTTTTTTAAATTTTCCTTACTGTACAAATACTATGATTACAACCAATTAATGGATTTTAAAAAAAATACTCAATAAAGTTATAAATTCAATATGGTCAAACAATTTCATGTACAGTTGATCCAATGAGTACCATGAAAGTGCCAGAATAGAGGAGGTTGGGCTTTTTCAAAGCAAAGGAAAAGATTATTTCACTATTTCTCCAAGACCCATTTCTCAGGCTCTGAAAGCTCTGTTAAACTGGATAACCAGAGTGTGGGGTAGGCTACCTAATTAGATTTTGTTATCATTTATGCTATATTGAGTGTCCAATTTAAAGAATTAGACTTTTAAATGTCATCTCATCAAAGTATTTCTAATATTATTTAATCTTTCTTTAATAATTCTGAAACTGTTTCAGGGTCTCCAATGATACTCTTCATCTATAGCTGGTTAATATTTTAACATAGCTATATTGATTGATATAGTCACAGGTGATGAAATGCTTAATAAACACTGTTTTACATTACCAAGTTAGAATTAATATAAAGGGTAAATTATCAAATAAAAGGGGGGACTAAATAAATTAAAGCCACATGTTTAGTATCTAAGGAAACAATAAAAGGACAGGTAGAGCAAAAGGGGATAATAATGTTTCCCTAGTACTCTATTCTTTAACCAATTGATTCAGATCACACAATGACTAAGAGAGAAAGGAAGAGAGAAAAGAAAACAGGAAAGGAAGAAGGGTAGGAGGAAGGGAGAGAAATTATTTCAAGCCTCGTTTGGAAGTATGCTGATAGTGGCATTTTTGTATTTAACAGTTAAAATATCAAATATAATAAAATTATTCCAAAGATTCATAATATGGAACAGAGGTAATAATATCTATGTTGTAGAGGACTCTTTATTAAATATTTTCCTGTTGTCTTGTTCCCAGGAGACATTTACATTCCAAAAGGAAACAGCACTGATATAATACTTCCAGGCGTCCTCTCTAATTCTATTCTCCTCATCAAAAATTGAGTAACTTACTGATTCCTAAGCTTGGGTGAAACTGGGTCTAAGATTCTAAAATTCTTTATATTCGCATTTTCAAAGTAGTCTGCTGTTCTGACAAATTAATCTCCTCTCCTCCATATGGAGGGTGCTAGCCCCTTGGATATAAGGTTATTAAACAACTCTCTCCATGCCTGGTCTGGTAAATTGAATTATTTGACAAAAGTTTTAGGAAATTCATTTGACCACAAATGCCATAAGGTCAAATTTAGCTCTACTGACAACAAAAGTGATATTTCAAGGTACTTCAATCTGATAACTCTGTAGGCATCAGTAGGTTCAGAACTCTTATGGAAGAATGGTATAATTTACTCTGCCCGCAAATCTCCACAGCTTCCCCAATAAGGTTGTGAGAAGAAGGAAAGAAGATGATATTTATAAAACACCCAGCAAAAATTTAAACAGCAAAGTATGATGTATCGGAATGAGCTCTCTAGCCCATACCTGCGCCTAGACTAACAATTGCTAATATTCATGGATCTCAAGAGATGGAGTCATCTCTTGGGAATGTCAATAATATACCCAATTCACAGGTTTTAAATCATAGGGGGATATTACATAAACCTGTAGTAAATAGTGAATAAAAAATGTTTTGATTTGTTTTTTTCTTCATTGGTATAAGGGAGGTGTGAAACAATCTCTTTTTATTGCCCTTGCTATCTTCTAAATCAGATGATGGACACTTATCAGTGACTACTTTGGGGTGAACTACCCTTTGTTTAAAAAAAAAGAAAATACTTCTTGAAATAAAATCTATTTTATTCATAGCCCTCGGAATAAAAAGTAAATTTGAGGATTAAAATAGTGTCTATGGCTATAATAAATGACAGGTATCTATTAAGTTTCCAGAATGCAACGTTTGCAGGACTACAAAGAAGAATCTATTCATCAAGAAGATTTTATTACACCTACTGTAAGAGAACACTACCTAAGACAGAGTCTTAGAAATGTTTCAAAATAAGGAAATTAGTGAATGCTATTTACAGAATTTTAGCATCTGGGCTGGATGACTTTAAGTGAGCTTTTTGAGGGAAAAAACTGATACAGAAATGGGTAGAGTTAATAACATACTAACTTTGGACTGTTGAGCACATTCAATTGCAGTTCTTGAGTGAATTTTTCGTGGATACATTTTTCTACTTCATTCACATTCTTATATTCCAAAGACAAGGATTTCCTGGAGAAAGTAACTAATATTTTTTTCTGCTTTGTCCCAGTATTCTTCACATAGAAATGGGAAAATATGCCTGGTCCCTAATATTGCTCAATATCTGGTTTAATATAGGAAATTTTTAGTTCCTGTTCTTTGCAAGTAGGATAGGCAAGCAGATTGGGTGGAGGGAAATCAAAGATAAAATTTTAAAGCAAGATAGCCTACCCCAAATAGGGCAGCTTCATGGGCAATTCTTACCCAATAGTATCCTGCTATCCGCTCATCCTCTGATGGAACCTGTGGTAGGCTGAATAATGGTCCCCAAGGATATCCAGGACCTAATTCCTGCAACCTGCGACTGTTAATTTATACGGCACAAGGGACTCTGCAGATGTGATTGAAGAAAAGGGTTTTGAGATGGAAAATTATCCTGGATTATCTGGTGTTCCTAAAGGCAATCACACCTGTAACTGATTATAGAAGAGCTGAAGAAGATGTGAAGCTTGAAGTAAGATACTACTCTGATGGCTTTGATAACAGAGGAAAAGGCCATGAGCCAAGGAATACAATGAGTACAGCTGTAGAAACTGAAAAGGCAAAGAAATGAATCCTCTCCTAGAGCATCCTGAAGGAGCACTGCTCTCCCAATACCTTGATTTTGGCTCAGTGAAACTGATTATGGCTTTTTGACCTCTAGAACTATAAGAGAACAAATGTATGTTGCTTGAAACAACTGAGATTTGGCAATTTGTTACAAACGCAAAAGGAAACTAATACAGAGCCTGTTGCTTACAGCAAAACAACTAAACATGAGAAAGACTCCACTCACCAAGCCAATTCACATATCCAGGTTTTTCTCTACTTCTCAATTCTTTATATTCTCTTGACTCAAAATGGAGACTTGAAAGTAGAAATATAAAAAATATTTTAAAGCTCTAACAAGCCTCAGGATCTGTTCAAGCAAAGAGTTAAAACAAAAGAAACCAATTAATTGATTTAAATTTCCCAAATCCAGGACATTAACTTTTATTGGTAAGAGTAGTCAACTGTGTCACTGCCAGGGAGTTACTGGCCTGTTTCCCCAGGGAGGTAGAAGGAATGTAAACTGAACTAATCCTACAAAGCTAATTCCCTGGAGCTATTTTTAAACATCAGTGCCTGAATATGACTTCTGTTGAAATAATAAACATCATGCAGGGATTCAGTTTTAAGGAAAACAAATATACAGGGATTTTTTTTTTTCCAGTCCAGAGATGATCTCTCCATTGAAATGAATTCCAAAATAGATTAATTTTGCTGCTGTTATATTGTCCCTCTTAGAGATCCTTTGGAAAAATATGGAAAAATTAAAATCAAAACATCTCTCTTGTGTTAAAAAAGTCAAGATTTGCCTCTAACAATCCATCAAATTCTTGAAAATTGATCCACTATAAAATATAAAACTATAATTATTACGCCACATCTATATGATGCCACAACCCAAATTTAGCAGTGAGCTGGTAAACCAGCTCTGTGGAGGATGTGGAAGAGCTCTGATTTACAGTATTTGCCAATTTTCCACAGCATAAATACTCCTACTCTGGCCAATTTCAAGAATGCAGCTCTCGAAATTCCTGAATATTTACCAATCAGCCTTTGTGGGCCAGCTGGATCAAACATATCACTACAAAATATCAAAAAAACACAAAATTCTTAATTATGTGAAAATTGGTATCTCTTTACTTCTATCTGGATATCAGATGAAAGAAAATAAAATGAGAAGAATATCTTGGGAACTATGAAATGAATCTTTATTTTGTCTTTGACTCAATGCTTTTTCAAACAAAAGAGAAAGGGAGAGATCAGTGACAGGACACCAGATTCAGTCCTTGAATAAAACTTGCAGAATAAAGAACAGCTTTAATTATCCTAATTAGACTAACCTCTGCCTATGATCTAAGAATCTAATACATCACCTATCCTAACAAAAAATTAAAGAACTAGCAGTGAGAATGAAATATAAATTATTGAGAGCAGCTGATGAAGTTGAGTCATAATTCATCACAGGAAAAAGAACAGTCCTTTTAGAGTATACTGAGAAGGAACTCTGATGATGTAAACTGGTTTTTAATTTATTATCCTTTTAGTACTAAGGGTTTCTAATTCTCTCCAGAGTTATTTATTATAAAGAAAATACACTTACCTCAGATATATCAAACCTTTATCCTACAAAGATGGACATTAAGAGATCTTCAGATGGCAAGACCTCAAAGCCCCTACTCTTGTTGTCTAGGATTCACCTTTCTATGTATCTCAGCAGTACAGTTGACCAAGCTTCCACATTTCAACTAAGACTTACTAATGATTAAGGGTAACAGAGGCAAATTCAGAGAGGCAAATATACTTAACGTATCTGACAACTAGATGTTGCTCTTCCAGGAGCCTACTTAGCCCCACCTTCTCCCACTAGATTCAGCTGGCAGTGACCTCCCCTGGCAAAGACCATCTTTTGCCCTCCACCTGAGCAGATCCACCTTGGAAAATATCATAAATCATAAAAATCCAAAGCACAAAAGAACTACGCTATGAAAAAGAAAAGAAAACAAATGAATTCCTACTCTCTCCGGTTTGAGACTCACCTTCCAAATCTTAGTAACCACATCTTCCCACAATGACTTCCCACTTCCCAGATTGAAAGTATCTCCTCCTTTCAGGGAAGCTCTTATCTCTAGGAGTACCATACCAGAAAGCCGTTAAGTGGTACTGGGACAACTACACCAGAAAGCTGTAAGATGTTTTTCTATGCCCTCATTAAGTGCCTGATTTTGAGGGCCTCTTTGTACCTTGTGGCTAGTTCTTTTTGCAGATTCCTCCCTTCTTCTGGATATCTGCCAGCAGCACTACCCCATGTGTAAAAAGCTTCTCTCATCCAGGTGACAATTTCAGAATGGGATACCTTGGTCGCTTTAGTGTGAGAGTGGTGGTCTTGGCAGTTGCATTTGTGCCCTTGGTTTAATTTAGAGGGTTGAAATTCTCATACCAGTACTGAAAGCCAGAAACCGAAATGGAGTGCATGGAGGGCTCCTGGAAAGAGTCACCGGAGGCTCTTTATTTTCAATTTACATTTCCAAAAGAAAATTACCTGCAGATTAAGGATTGACCTGGCTTGAGGTGGGGGAAAGAGGATTATAGATTGAATTTAGTTTAAAAAATGCCAGCTCTTTGGAAACGCTATTCTCTTAAAGTCACAGCAGGTAAGTAGTTTTGATCTTTTTTGTCTCTGACTTTCTATAGAAAATAAAGTATCAATTCTAACTTTAACTGAAGGACCAGCTTTAGAAACACACCAAGGAGCAATTTACAGGAGGAGAGAAGCATAAGGACAATAAGAAAAAATTAAATCTTTCCAGAGATGAAGGGAAAAGGAGTTCTAGTGCCATGGAGGATAATAAATACATAAACTCAGAAACACAATGGTAAATTATCAGGTAAAATATGACTATTTCAATGCAAGCATTGTTTCTTATGTTTGACTTATGGAATAGAGTAGAGAAACAGCTCACCTCATCAATATGAAACTGCTCAGCATTTCAGGAGTCACAGCCAATAGAAATATTTTTATGGAATTTAAAAATCCTCATCACTTGCAATATCAAATCTACAACTGCACATGACATCACCAACTGCCAATTCATATGGAAATCTATGCCTTTGCATTTGCAACAGAAGCCCTAACTGTTTATCCCTATCTGTATTTGGGCCATCTCTTTGTAATTTCCTAGTCAATCAACTTGAAATAAGGATATTGGTCTCGATCTAGAATAGAAAAACACAACTTTGAATGTGCAATAGAAATACAGTGAGGGGCAATACTCAGTACTTTTAGAAAGAACTTTTGCAAGGAACTTTGGTAGCAGATCTAGATGGTCTCACTACTATTTAAAACTAACATTCACTTTTTGAAGGTTCCTAAAACCTGCCTTTTAATCATTATAACCTCTTTTCAAATATTAAATACATTGATCTACATAATACATCCAGCTTTGGACAGGTGCCATAATCTTAATAGATGCTGATTAAAAGTCAGCACCTCTTAAACAAGCCTTTGAGAGCAGATGCTGGAGTGCTTCGGGATAGATGATGTGCTGAGGAAGGAATTCTAAACTTTTCAAATAAAGTTCATTTTAATCTAAGTTTCCTTCATGGGTTACAAAGGAAAATATCTCAGCAGAATTAAGTATAATATACATGCATATCCTAATGGCAGTTCTAGAACATTAGGTACATAGTCTCATCCTCATTATGAGAACAACCTCCTATAATCTTTCATCTGCCTAAGAAATCCACATTAGCGTAGTGGATGAATAATGCAATACTAAATCCTTTTGGCCAGAGAAACTCAGCTCTCACTGCTCTTAAGTACTGTTTGATACTTGGCAGTTAAAACCAAAGTTAGGGTGTGATTTGAATGGGTTTCTTTTAACAGAAAGCTCTGAATGAGTGTGTGTGTCTGTATGTGTGTGAATGCATATGATATGTGTATGTTTAAATGTATATATACACAGACAAATAAAATATGTAGACTAGATAAATAGATCAATATACTGACAGATAGATATGAAAATATAGATGAATAATTATTTATCAGAACTGAAAACAACCTTACAAGGGTATCCAGTCCAATCTCATGCCTTTGAATTGGTTTGCTTTTTTTTCTCTCCCCCTTCCTCCCCCTCCAGTTGTCTGCTCTCTGTGTCCATTCACTGTGTGTTCTTCTGTGTCTGCTTGTATTGTCAGTGGCACCCGGAATCTGCATCTCCTTTTGTTGCGTCATCCTGCTGCATCAGCTCTCCATGTGCGCAGCACCACTCTGGGCAGGCTGTACTTTTTTCATGCTGGGTGGCTCTCCTTACAGGGTGCACTCCTTGCGCGTGGGGCTCCCCTACATGGGGGACACCCCTGCGTGGCACGGCACTCCTTGTGCGCATCAGCACTGCGTGTGGGTCAGCTCATCATACAGGTCAGGAGGCCCGGGGTTTGAACCTTAGACCTCCCATGTGGTAGGCGGACGCCCTATCCATTAGGCCAAATGCACTTCCCTGGTTAGATATTATTATCACCTTTTTCATAGATGAAGCAACAAAAAATTATGCATATTTACTTGTGTGCCTGTGACAGTTTGAAGCTGGGTGGATCCCAGAAAAATCGTGTCTTTAGGGCCTCCATTCCTATGTGTGTAAACCTATTGCAGATGGATGCTTCTGAATAGATTCAGTTAAGGGGCTTTCCTTTTGATTAGATCATTTCAGTATGACATGACCCAGGGAGGGTCTTAATCCTTATACTGAAGTCCTTTATAAATGGAGGAATAAAAACTAAGACATAGGAAAATGCTACAGAGACAGATAAACCCTGAGGGGCTGTGAGGTCCTGGAGGCCTGAAATTGGAATCAGCAGAGCACACAGGCATGGAAAGATGCCCCTGAGACACTAGAGAGATGAAATCTAGAGGAGATGGGAGAGATAAGACATGTGCCTGATTCCCACAGCTGCAAGTTGGTGAGACAGCATCTCTTGATGATGCTTTGATTTGGATGCTTCCACAGCCTCAGGACTGTAAGATTTTAACCTAATGAATTCTTATTATAAAAGCCAATCCATTTCTGATATATTGCATTGGTAGCTTTTGGCAAACTAAAACAGTGCCCAAGGTTAAAATTCTAGTAGAAAGAAGTGGAATAGCAAAAGGAACCCAGATCTCCTTTTTTAAAAAATAACATTTGTTTTCATTATTAACATATTTAATTTTCTTTGTTTTTTAAACATTTCTATATTTGGAAATAATGTTAGATTTACAGAAAAGTTGCAACAAATCCTACAGAGCTGCCATATACCTTTCATCCAATATCCCTTAATGGTAACACCTTGCATAACCATAGCACAATGATCAAAGCTTAGAAATCAGTGTTAGCACAATACTATGCAATCAACTACAGATTTCACCAGTTTTTTCTAATATCCTTTTTTTGTTCCAGAATCCAATCCAAGATCACACATTGCATTTAGTTGTCATGTCACCTTAGTATCTTCCAATATGTAAAAATTCCTCACTCTTTCCTGTTTTTCATAACCTAGACATTTTCAAACTGGCCTCTTCAGCTATTTCATAGAATGCACCCCTGTTTGGGTTATGCTGATGATTGCTCATGATTATATTTAGATTAGGCATTTTTAGCAAGAACAGCACCAAGGTGTACCCTTTTCAGTATATTGTATCAGGGGCTAAATGATGTCTATATGTCTCATGGCTGGGGATGTTGACCTTGGTCACTTGGTTAAGGTGGAATCTTCTGAATTTCTCTATTCTAAAAGTTGCTATTTTTACCTTTCTTTCTTGTATCCATACTCTCTTACATACTATTAGTCAGAAGTGGTGGGAGAAAAAACAAACAAAAAAATAGACACAAAGCTTAGATGCCAAAGAGCCAGTCAGGAAGAAATATGACTTCCTATGTAAATGGGTGGGTACTTGGAATTTAAAACGTGGAAATACTTAGATACCTGTGCAAGTAGGAATTAAGACACTTCTAACAACATAAATAAATTTATCTTAAAATTAGACATCTTAATCTAAAGGGAACCACACAAAAAACTCAGAATTTACCACAAAGAGTATTTACTATTATGTCTGAGTTAAGTTTTACCCACTTTTTACCAGAAGGAGTTAAGGTGATTTCATAATGGGACACACACAAAAATAAGTTAAAATAAAATTTTAAAAACATATTAGAAAGAATTCCATGGAATATACTCAGCAATATTCATAACTAGATCATCTCAGAAGCAGAAACTTAGATCCCTCCGATAGTTCAAAGATGAATGTATCCTGCAAATATATGTTCTTAAAGTTAATCCATCCCGGTGGGTTTGGAACCATTGTAAGTAGGACATTTTGGTGAGTAGGATCATAAGTTAAGATATGACCCTCTTCATTCAGGGTGGGTTTTAATTCTCCTAATGGAGTCCTTTATAAGAGAATGAAATACAGACAAAGGGAGAGAAAGCCACAGAAGCAAGAAGCTGGAAGCAACGGAACCCAGAAAAGAAGGGAAAGACCACTGGGTGCTGCCCTGTACCTTGCCATGGGACAGAGGAGTCCAGGATCACTGGCAGCCAGGCTTCAGGAAGAAAGTATTGCCTGAATGATGCCTTGATTTGGACATTTTCACAGCCTCAGAACCGTAAGCTTGTAAGCTAATAAATCCCCATTGTGAAAGCCAACCCATTTCTGGTATATTGCTTTCAGCAGCCTAGCAAACTAGAATAATCCGCATATGCAGTTTTTCAATTCTGGCCAATGACCAGCCCCAAGTGTGATACTGTAGAAGCATCTCTAGTAGGGACCAAAGGGTATTACCAGTTAAGGACCTCCCTTGAGATCTGGTTTGATCTAGGGACAAATTTTAGAGTATCTAGAAGAATGGATGATTTCATAGTCAGAAATAATTTGGTTGCAAGGAAAAAAACTCAATCAAACTACTGACAAAAGGAAGAAGGGTAATGGAAATAGCTTTGTCCTGCACAAGACAAAGAAAGGAATTATAGGCAGATCTCACAAAGTCCTGCTTCTAGTTGAAAGCCAAAGAAATTGTTCTTTCCCTCTCTGTATTTTCTTCTCTCTCTCTCTTTTTCTCTCTGTGTCAGTCTCTGCTCTGGCTGCTTGTCTGTCTGCCTATCATGCACACACACACATACACACAGAGGCCGTATTTTCTCTTATGACTGCTTCTCTCTGTTCACCTGCTTCTTTCTTCTTTAACTGCAGACCAAACTCTTTCTGCTCTGCTTGCACAAGACATCACTTCTGCACACAACTAATGCCCTTAGCTCTTGATTCTACCTTGCCAAATCTGCATAGCCAACTGCCAGATTAGTTCTCATTTTTATTTCAAAAACAAGAGAGCACGTGTCTCTAGAAGATTTTCTTGAGACAAGTTCTCCCCCGCTGAGGAAATCATCTAACAGAAGGGGAGCTTGATGAGAAATGGTGTCACTTAGTACAAACAGGGCTTCATAACCTAGCTTTTTGGTGGTGGTAGGATTGTCAGCTCTTAGAAAAGAGGAAATGAATAAAATAGTCACCACAAAAAGCATTTACTATGACAGGAGTATGGATCTTTTAAACAATGACCCATAGATATCAATTAATTTATTCTTTTAATTTTGGTTTTGATAGTTTGGGATACATTAAGGATTTTAATTGGAAAGGTTTAATTAAAATTTATTGATCCTTTGTAGGGTGGCACCGTGTGGGAGCGCGGCGACAGCAAGGGTCGGCTCGTCTCCAGGCACCGGTGCGAGTCGGACCCGGGTGGCGGGAACGGGCATTAAGGCCCTCCGCTTGGGGTTCGGGCGTACTGCCCGCCCCTCTGCCCAGCTGCACCCGCTTCCCCCTCGGTGGCCTAACCCCGCCTCTCCCCCGAGGGCCACCGCCGCGCCATGACAGCCCCGCCTCGCTGCCGCGAGAACCCTGGCTACCCTGTCTTCTGCCCTCAACCAGTGATGCACCCCTGCACGAACCTATCAGCCGTCTGCCGCCCCCCGGCCACGCCCCCTGCCCCTCCCCCGTCTTCGCCCTATATTAACCACTGTACTTCCTGAATAAATCAGACTTGCGCACAGATCCTGGTCTCCTCGGTAGTCTTCTTCCTACCGCGCGTCCTCCGCACCTTGCCGGCCCCGGAGCGCCTTCTCGGAAGGCCCCTCCGTGTGTTGCAGCCCTCCGCCCGAGCCCACACCGCCCCTGCAGCGGCCCTCCGGGCGAGCCCACACTGCGACAATCCTTCCCTTTTTTGGTTTTTAACCCTGATGGCCATGCTCCAAGTGCTTACTCCAAGCCATTTTTACATGAATATTTACCAATATTTCTTCTAGTACTTTGAGAGTTTGACCTTCATCTTCAAATCTTCAAGCTATTTGGAATATGTTGGTACAAGCCTTGAAATGAGGATTTACATGTAGATGTTGTTGCTGTTGTTTCTGGTGATTCTTTTGTCCCCCAACATCATTTTTGAAATATGATTAACCCACTCATTTCAAATACCACCTTCCATATATATCTAGAATCTTATATATTCTTCACACTTCTTTTAACTTTTATAATATAATGACTAATTCAATTGTTTTTAATAAACCCATTCAAAAGCATTATATAGTCTCAAAACACCATTGCAGATATTCCTTCTAAGCAGATACTAGGACCAATGGACATCAGTTTTTAAATGTAATCAAGATATTGCCAGCCAAAGAAGGGCAGACCAAAAAATGTCCCTCCCTTGCAGAAAGCTCATTTTTTGCCTGAGTGCACCATGTGATGCAAGAACTACTTAGAGAAGAAAATTTGATGTCTTGAAAGGACTGATTATCAAAGACAGAGCTCAGAACTGAGTTAAATACTAATTAGTGATATCTTAGATCTTTCATATTAATACTCATTTTATATATTTATATGTTTTTTCTTTCCATAATTTGCCAATTTTTACAACTGAGAATGTAAGATTCAGTAGCTCTGTCTGTATGTCAAGAGAAGGATTAGAATGAACAATGTAGTGAAGAAGAAAAAAATTCATCGTTTAATATCTGTGTAACCTTAGGAAAATTACTTAACCTCCCTGGATTCCTATTTCTATACCATTAAAACTGAAAGAACTAATATCAACATCTCAGGGATATTATAAAGATTAAATGTAAAACTCCAAGCCCAGTGTTTAGAATTATAATTTGCACTCAATAAATTTAGGTTCATTAATTCATTCCTCTAAATCAGTATTCTCAGTCAGGAGCAATTATGACCCCTACCTCCACAAAGGGATTTTGGCAATGTTTAGGGATAATTTTGGCTGTCACAGCTTGGGGTAGGCTAATGGCATGCACTGGTTAAGGGCCAGGGATGCTGCTAAACATTCTACAACACACAGGGTAGTCCCCAAGAGCAAAGAGTAATCTGGCCCGTGATATGAATAGTGTTGAGGTTGAGAAACCCTGTTCTAAATCATAAGATCAGGTTTTCTGTGTCCTGGTCCTAGGACACGAGTATATTGGAATTAATTGAAGTAGCAAAGTATGTTTCATAAAGTCATGTCAACTAACCAAAGGTTTATTTTTATACATAAAAAGTGAATTGGAGAATGGAAGCCAAGTGGTAAAAAAAAAAACCTGAACCTTCTCCCTTGAAACTATGGTCTTAATAGTTGGTACCGCTCTGCCATACAGGTCTTACTCACCTCGCTGTACCTGATCTCAGACCACAACCCAAAGGGGTAGTGCATATACCCTGTGAATGCCAATGTTTCCTTCAATTAAGGGTAGGAAATGTAAACTGTTTGCTTTCCACCTCACTTAATTGGATCAGAGAAATGCAGGTGGAAGTTGGCAAAGCCTTTTACACGGTGTTCATACTTTTCATTTCAGAAACTCTCAATACTATTATTATCATTCCCAGCTACCTTTTGCTAGGATTATGACCTGTTTGGAGCCCAGTTCAGCCTTCTCCTTGTTAGAAAGCCACCTCATTTTCAACTTCCTGGAAAAGAAATGAACAAACAGAAAATTTAGTAATCAAAACTGAAAAGCCAGTTTCCTCAGATTTAGCAAAAGTAAAGCATGAAATATTATCTGCTATTATTTTCAAGTATTAATGAACATCATGGGGTATATGATCATAAAGAAGTCCATTTACTTTTTTCTTACTGTGGAATAAAATGGCAGCCCAAACACTGCAGTGAATATTCAACTTGACAATATAAGTTGTAACCAGAAAGTGGGGTAGCTTAAAATAATTTAAATATATAAGATCTGTATACTGGGAAAAGAAGCTTTGACAATGTAGCTTCAAAAAGCAGATAATCCTGACTCCTTATGGGAAGTGAGGGGAGAGGGACTTGGATATACATGAAAACCTAGGTTATTATTAATAATAATGGTAGTACCAACACATAATAAATAGTAAAACAGCACTAAGCCTTTTTTGAGAATTCAACATATACCATGCATTAGGTTCAGGATTTGCATACCTTGTTCCATTTTAATGGAATAGATCCTGTTTTACCAACGAGGAAATGGAGGCACAATGTCACAGAGCTAATCAATGATGGACTCAGGATTTGAAACAGTAGCTATTAGTCAGTACAATCTACTATACCCTTATGATTAAAGCCTGTGTGCAGTTAAATCAATTCATCTTTATTTTATCTATTTGAACTCAGTAAAACAAGGTTTTGGCTAATATTATTTGTGCTTGGCAAACCATTTCTTCTTAAAGAGTGCAAGATGATGTATTCACCAATTCAACAAACACTTTTGAGTGTTTAATATGTTTGAGGCACTCTCTTGGAAACTGGTGGAGTTACAAGGATATATCAAACATAAATCGGATGATAGCCTCGAAGAATTTAAACTCAATTTCAAGTTCAACGAGCTTTGATAAAGACATTTGTAATGCTTTAATATTTGTATTATGCCTTTTAAGGGCACCCTCACTCTCGAAATTAAGCTCACAATTTTATCTGAATTTTTGAAGTAAAGATTATGTCATAAAATATTTTCAAATAAAACTCAAGGGGAGATGATATAGACAGAGATGGCAGTTATGATTGCCCAAACCACCAGCTGGTTGATCCATTTGCAAGTTGCAAGTTTAATATCTCAAATACAGCTGTCAACATTGTTTGAGGAATAGATTCAATGGCAAACATCCAGTACCCATCAACAGCTTGCTTAGTGTTGGATTTTTTCTCAGCAACTCTGTGAAAGGTTATACCTTCTATTGTCCTCCTGGAGAGTTCAAAAGGACTGAAGGCCACTTTTACTATTTACAACATCACCTTTGTCAAGCAAACCATATCAACACCTGAAACTTAAATGAGGTGAGATTCTATCAGACAACACGGCCCACAATTCTTGTGTTCCACTTAATGAAACTCATTGACAATAAGATCGAGAATAGAGCAGTATGCATGCATTCACAGCCAATGTATCTAGACACGTATCTAGGAAGAACATCCACGTGTGCTATCACTTGAATGGCATACCCTTTGTAGCCCCCATTTTCCTAATTTCCTGAGGGCCTAAGGACAAATAGTGGTGTTGTATACTAGCCAATTGGTAGCTGCTGTATAAATCATATTAAAATAAACAGAATTCATGGCTAATATCAAACAGCTCATGGCAAAGTTCTTGTGTAAATAAAACCATGGTTTTTTTGTACATTAAAATTGTATTTATCAAACACAAGAGAATAATGAACACAAATTGCACGAAAAAGGCAACTCATTTAGGACAAAATGATGATGTATAATAAAAAGATTTATTATGTGACTAAAATGAAAATTAAATTCCTGTTAAAATATTTATGTAGATGTGGCTGAAACATTCTGCCAAGAGATAAATCAGAACGGCCTTTGGCATTTTGCAGACATAAGTCCTCTATTCTTCTGCTGTGAATTTAGAGCTTACAAGATACTAATGGCATTGCAGTTTTCAGGACAGTCTCTGCAGACTACTTTCTCTCAGCAGGTGGTAAGAATTTGCATCCATATTTCAAATATACTTCTATCTCATTACTGGCATCTTATTTCTTTGTGATTTATATCTCTATAAAATTCCAGCTAGTGCAATGGGGAATGGGATTTCAAAAAGGCAAATTCTGCATAATATGGACATTTATCACTTTCTTCCTCCTTTTTTTTTCTTTTATTCACTCCAGGGAAATGGGGGAAATGACATGTAGCCCTTAAAAAGGGGTGCATTTTTCTTAAAATAATGCCATTTTGAAAGCTTTCAAATTTAGGAATATTGCTCTAAATGACACTTTCTAGTAAGTGGAGATATTATTTGCACTGTTACCTATGTTTAACTGAACTGTGATCTTTAAATAATATATGTATATTAGAAAGCAACTCACTTGGCAACCATTAATTTGTAAGAGTCTTACCCATTTAAAATTCAGAAAGTGGTTTCTGTAATAAGTCTGAACATAATGAATCTATTTGGTATTCATGCAGATGTCACAAGCAATTTCTGAGTTGTTACACTATAATTCTGTGCTACTTAATAGATATTAGGGTAGTAGCAGTTGTGTCACTGTAGATAAGACTCTTTCACAGTGCCTATGTCAAATTCACCTCTTACTGGTGTTTAGAATTTAGCTAAAGTAAAATTACATGCTTGTGAAACCTGACAGGTTCAGGGATTTAGAGGCATTTTCCAGGGCAAAAACAAGTTACAGAGGAATAAAAGGCAATGGGGAAGTATGTAGGCAAAGTAGTTGAATATTACAAAAATTTAACTTAGATAAGTAGATTTTTAATTTCTATGGTAAATTAAAGAGTATACATTTATGCATTTCTTCCCAGCCCTTCCCCTTTCAGAATTCCATTCCAGAAGAGAAATTAAAACATTGAATGAAATTTTATAAACCATATACCAGAATACCAGCAACCATGGTGTCTATCATATTTTTAAAGTTCATTGATGTTTTAAATAATTTTCTCAGTTGAGTTTAAAAGTTTGACTCAATATATAATTTTTACATTTAATGAGAACCATTAGGTATTTAGATACTAAAAATATTTTATTAAATAGAACATAAAATTAAAATCACAGGCCTAAATTATGAACGGAATTTATCAGTTCATATAATTAACATATTCACAGGAGAGATTTGGCCCAGCAACTCACTAACATCACCAAAGACTGAATTTAATTCTTTCTCCCCATTCTCTGTTTCTTAAGGGCATCAGCTTCATTGCAAGATGGCTACCAGCAAAGACCACATTAAGCTGGGTCTTGTGCCATCTTCCCCCTCCTCCATTCCCCCCATTGTTTGTCTCTGTGGCCGTTTGCTGTGTGTTCTTCTGCATCTGCTTGTATTCTCATTAGGCGGCTCTGGGAACCAATCCTGGGAACTTTTGGAGTGGGAGAGAAATGATTACTCTCTTGTGCCACCTCAGCTCCCTGTTCTGCTACTTCTTATTTTCTCTCCTCTGTGTCTCTTGTCGTGTCATCTTGCTGCTCTAGCTCTCTGCATTGGCCAGCACTCCTGAGCAGGGTGGCTTTTTCGCACTGGGTGGCATTCCCATGCAGGGAGGCACTCCTGCTCAGGGTGGCATTCCCATGTGGGGTGGCACTCTGTGTGGGTCAGCTCACTGTGTGGGCCAGCTTTCCCTCACCAGGAGGCCCTCAGCATCAAACCCTGGACCTCCTATATGGTAGATGGGGACCCAATTGGTTGAGCCACATCCTTTTCCCACGTGTCATCTTGAAGTCAATTTCATTGTCCAGAAAAACTGATTCACTGAGTAGCTTAAGCTAACCAGAGCCAGACTCTGTCCCTGGAAGTGACAGAGTGGCTAACAAATCAGGATGTGTGAGAGTGGGGGGATGGGGGTGAAATGAGAAAGCAGGGAATGGATGCTGGGAAGGCTATCAATGGCTGTGCACTGTGGATACTAAGCAGTTTAAATGTATGATTTCATTTCTTCCTCATAGCAAGCCTATGTCCTGGTCAATGAAGATTCCATATTTCTGAGACATAAAATTATAGAGCAATGTTTCAAAAGCATTCAGTTATAAAGAGTAGAGGAAGGCTTGAGATGCAAGTTATCTGAATAACATTATTTAACCATCTTGCTAATTATGACATTTTATGGCCTGATCTTCTTCCTTTTATCAGAAACTTTATAATGAAAATTAGAAATAACATAGAAGACATAGGAATCATGTATGGATCCCATTAGGCACGAATTCTCTAGTTCTAGATGTAGAGGAGGAAGCAGGTCTTTTCTTTTTCCTTTCCTCCCTTCCTCCCTCCCTCTTTCTCTCTCCTCTGTTTCTCCACTCGCCATCTCTTTGTTGCTTCCCTTTTCTTTTCAAATAAGAGAGACTTTCACATAGATTTACAAGGTAAGCTTTAACATTGCCTTTTATTCTCCTAAGATATAGTAGGAAAATCATGGAGGATCTCTGTACTAGAATACAAGCCCAATTAGAGCTGGGTCTTTTCTTTCTCTTAATTATGTACTCTCAGTTCTAAAACCAGCGCTGGGTACACTGTAGGCACTCTAAAAATATGTGATGAGTGAATGAATGAAAGGAGAGTTGTTAAAAGTCATGCTCTCATGATTCAAGGCAAGGTTGGATAAGTGGGTGGCAAGGTTGATGTTGAAGGAAGGGGGACACGGGTCTGCAGTTTTTCAATAGCCTGCAAGATCTGTTCAGGGTAGAAACAGTACTTGAGTCAGTGGGTCTCAGCAGATGCAACCAAAGAAGCACAGAAGGTATATGCTTTGTAGCCTCAGGCTGTCCAAGAAAGGCAGCCATCTGTCCCCCTACTGTGAGCCAGCAGAGCAGAGTCCTGACTCCTATCAAGGAGAGTCACATGGAGAAGTCAATTCCTGGGCATATTGAGGACAGCCACACACTAAAGGGCAGGGCTACCTATGCATAAGTAATGCAATCATCCTTTAAAATAACCTTCCTTAAAAGCCAATCGCATGCCTAAATTATGAACAAAATCTTACTACTTAAATTTGATCGCTTGAACCAACTTTATATTTAAGGCCTGAAGGCTTTAATTCCTTTAAGAGACAGTCTTATGACTAAAAAGAGATTAGTTTCATGGTGTTTTATGCTTTAGGAAGTGTCAAGACCCATCAGTTTTCCCCAGGCTACCCTTTCCTATATAGCTGGGTTCCAGAATATTTCTTCATTGTACACACTCTAGTTAAATCTGGATGTCATATTCATATTCCTTCTTGCATAGAGCCACATGTTAAAAGTGCTACAGTCCAATAGTCAAAAGTAGTTAAAAATAAACATCCCCATTAATACCACCTGAGTCTAGAAATACAAATCTTCTGCTCTCTAGAAGACCCTGTGTGTTCTTAATTGATCATAGCCACACCCCTCTCCTCTAAACATAAAACCACTATCCTAATTTTATGGTAATCATGAATTTACTTTTCTTTATAGTTTTAAACTATACTTCCCTAAAACACATAGTTCCACCTATGCAAAAATTAAACTAAGTTATTTACAGTAGATCTATAGATATCTCATATATTCATCAATATATCTATCATACTGTATGTATTCTTCTTATTAGAAAAGTTGTAGGTTCACGGAGAAATCATGCATAAAATACAGAGTTCTCATACTCTAATCTATTACTAACACCTGCAATAGTATGGTATGTGTGTTACAATTATCAAAAGAACAATTTTACAATTTTATAATTATACTATTAACGATAGTCTGCGGTTTACAATAGGGTTCACTGTCTGATACAGTTCTATGTTTCTTAAAGTTTTTACTCAAGTAACATATTTACAGAATTCCCCCTTTTCACCAAATTCAAATAGCTAGTTATATGCATATTTAGTATCATGCTTCTTTCCCTCTTCTTATATACATAAGATTCTTCTTATGGAATAAGAGCTGTAGTTTGTTTATTTTCATTATTATATAATTTTACAGTATTCAGCTGTCTGACTTTACCTCAACTTATTCATCCATTCTTATCGTGATGAATGTTCAAATATTTCCAGTTTGAAGCTCTTACAAATCACACCACTATGAGCATTCTTATATAGATATCCTGATGTCTGACACATAGTTTCTTTAAGGAATAGTAGGAGTGGAATTTTTGTATCATAAATATACCTATCTTAACTTTAGTAGATCTTGCACATTCATTTCCCCAGAGATCAGATTCTAAGACAGATTTAAATGCAGGAATTGACTGGTATGTGCTTGCTGGATCAAACCCCGTAACAGAAAAAAAGGAAGCAACATTGAGCAAAATAAGAAAACAACCTGTTCTGTATATATCCCAGAAGAAGGGATGATGCTTTGGAATTATTACAAGTTGAGACAAGGGGACCAGGCCATTATACACCCCAGGCGCATTGTCATTAGATGCAGGCTTCCTCCAAGAAGAAGGGGTCTTGCGTGAGATGGTTGTTTTCATCAGAGGGCAATTCCTGAAGAGGGCTGAATGTTGAATACTACCAGTAAGCAGGCTTCTTAGCAGCTGGGATAATAAGCCCTTGAGTCCAGAAGAGGGACTTGGGCCATGCAGCAGAGTGTCCTCTGGTAGACAATACCAATCAGCTTTCAAAAGTGGCCTTCAACTTTAATCGCTACTGTATCTCTTGAAGAATATCGAAAGGAGGTGTTGGTGGGAGCAGAGGTGGCTCAAGTGGTTGACCTCCCACAGTTGAGCTCCCATGCTCCTGAAACAAACAAAAATGAACAACAAGCAAAACAAATGAAAAAAAAAAACTCAAGGAAGCCAATGTGACTCAGATTGCGTGCCAGCTTCCCACGTTAGAGGTCCTGGGTTCAATCCCTGGCCCCGGGTAATGCAAAAAAAAAAAAGAGGTTTTGGGGATCGAATCATGCCCCTCCACTCCCTGATCTTGGGGTGTGAACCCATTTGTAAGCAGGAATTTTGAAGATGTTATTAGTTAAGGCAGAGGTTCTTAACCAGGGGTCCATAGTCCACAGAGAGATTTCAGGGAGTCCGTGAGCTGGAATTGAAAAAAAATCAATTTATTATCTTTATTTTCTCTGACTTCTAACTGAAATCTAGCATTTCCTTCACATATGAATGTATGCAATAAATAAATTACTGTTGTATTCATTTCACCTGACTGGCAAAGGGGTCTGTGGAACAAAAAAGGTTAAGAACCCCTGAGTTAAGGTGTGCCCAAACTGAAAAAAGGTGGACCTTAATCCAAGATAGCTGAAGTCCCTATAAATAAAGGAAATTGGACACAGAAGGAGAAGCCACAGGGAGAAGCCAGTAGCTGGAAATCAACAGAACCTGGAAAAGAAAGGAGAAGATGTCGCCACGCATTGCCATATGTTAAAAAAGCCAAGGAAACCCAAAGATTGATGACCAGCCAGGAGACACCCACCCCAGGAAGAAGCAAGCTCTAGCCTTTGAAACAGTGAGTCAGAAAATGTCTGTTGTTAAGCAAATGCAGTGTATGGCATTTTCTTTTAGCAGATAGGAACTAGGGCAGGAGGGAAATGCCTTCTTAATGCAAACATCTTAAATGCCTTCTTTGGCTTGCCATTCTCACTCATGCTGTATGGAAGGAAGATACCTCTCTCCACACCTCTTCAATCCAAATGAGGTCTTCTGTTGTGATAAAGCAAGAGGAGCAGGAGTTTGAGAAAAGTAATGGAGTTCTTTTGCTACATGGAGAGAGGGGGAGAAGTTTCCTTCATTAACAGAAAGGTTTAGAGAGTTAAGTGAGGGCATTATCAAGAAAAGGATCTAAGAGGTAAAAGATCCAGTGACAAGGACCTAATAAGAATTCACTATGTGATATGTAATTACTTTAGTATTTGTTGTCTATCTATGCTCAGTCAGCCATTGCTTACCATCTACCCACCTTTCCTCAAAGGCAAATCACTACCACATGAGGCTAAAGCCCTGTTATAGCGACATCTCTATATCAGCTTCCATCATCTCACCTGTTAATATCCCAGCAGGAATGACATCTGTTCCACCAGATTTCACTCCGATTTCCCCTTCACACCTGTCACCTTAAGAAAATGATTTGGGAGCTATATATCTCGTACAGTAATAATAGAAAATGTCCTGACATTTAGTAAGAGGAAGCTGCTCTTAATAAGTTTAAAAACAAAACATACCATAGACTGTGACAATAATGAATGACACTCCCCTTTACATCATTATTTTATATTTCAGTGCCTTCTAAATTTTGGTTCCGTGCCCCTATCTTAAGCATTGCTTTAATGTAAAAGTAAACCTTATTTACCTATTGCAGGGGCAAAGAGCTGTGCAAACTGAGTCATCATTGTCATACTGCAAAAGAAGACAGTTCTGATTTGCTGGATTTATATTTTTAAATGAAGGTATCAAAGTGCCTCTTCCCAAGTAATCTGTTAATTAAGGGATTACTATACCTCTGGCACTCCCAACAATTTATCAGTGAAGCATGTAGGAATCTGACTCTTTTCCTCATTTTCTCACCCAATTAAGAAAGAGCAAGTGAGTTCAGATGACTCGTTTAGGGTCACAGAGCAAGTCAGTGGCGTGCCCTGGGTCTATTAATTCCAGTCAGGCAGGCTACATAGAGCATTGCTATGAAACTCTGCCTTTACTCGGTGACCTCTTAGTAGATGGAAGTCAGATATTTGCTACTGAGTTTTTCTCAGCTTGAGACCCCCTGACCTGCAGAGGACTGACTGAGTGTTCAACATCAACAAGCCCCTGAGGATAACTTGCTAGTTAATTAAACCTTGGCTTACAGTTTCTCCCTCAGTCCTAAGCAACACCTTGGGATGAATCAAGAACACATCACATTTTCAAATACAGTAAAAATGACTAGTACAAATGTGTTAGCAGCTCATACATTCTTCACTTTCCAAAACCAGAGAGTGGGTTGAAAATTACGGCTATGATGTATTTCATGACTCATGAACAGACCTGTGATTTATGCTTATAACCCTGAAGGCTTCTCAAACCCTGTTCACTATTGATCGACCCAAGGACTCTAGAATAAGGGAGGTGTACTTTTTTCAATTACAAAGTAATAGATAAACACAAGTGTGTTCAAATCAAGTGCATCCATGCAGAAGGATACAGAATAAAATAATGAAGCCTCATCCTCACCTCTCTGTAATTATACCCCCAGATGTAACTATTTATTCAAAGTGGCATATATTTGCTATAAATTTTCAAACTTATATATTTGTATGCATATATACATTATATAAAACTAAGACTATAGTTTTTTTAGTTCTTAGCAACTTCTTCCTGCTCATTCTCATTTAATGACACTCGTTTTCCTGTGCTCAGATGAAAAATATGTTGTCATTATCCACTCCTCTCACACCCAAACTAGTCCATCAGTACATCTTATTGATTCTTCCTTAGATATATGTCCATAAATTATCCCCACACCATCACCCCGGCACAAGTGCGAATGCATTGTGTGTGAATTGTTGCAGTAGTCTCTTAAATGTTTGGCTATGTCCCTTGAACTATTCAATCAGTTCTCAAAACCAAGCGAACCTGTTATAATGTGCACCAGAGCTTGGCATTTTTGCTAAAAAAAAACCTAACTGACTTCACACCTCACTCAACATGAGCGCCAACAAGTCCTAATGAGGATCCAGAAGACTCGACACGACGTGACCCCCTCCACACCACACACGACTTCTCTCCCCTCTCTCACTCCACTCCAGTAGCCTCAACCTCTTACTGCCCCTCAAATATACCAGATACAATCCCACCTCAGGGCCTTTGCACTTGCTCTTCCCTCCTCCAGCATACCCTTCTGCCAATTATCCACATGATTAACATCCTCCAGATCTATTATCACAATTTGCCAATATAGGAAAGCCTTCCCTGGCTGCCATATCCAAAATTTCAATGTCCCCAATCCCTAATCACCTCATTCCACACTTCACTTTCTGTTCCTTAGCATTCTTCACTATCTAACATGTTATACTTTCATTTATGTAACCTATGAGAACATGGATTTTTTTCACTATTGTGGTTCTGGTTTCTAGGACTCTCAATTTTTAAATGAACAAACATGGAACCAAGAAATAAACCAGCTTTTTTTTCACTTAATAATTATTTCATATGATCTATCATTCATGACATTACATACAGAAATTTCTATGGCTAAATTATAATCCACTACATGGTCATACTATTTGAATTTAACCACTTGCCTATTGATATATATTTAAGTGATTTCCAAATATTTTTTATTAGAAACAATAATAAACATCTTTTAACATACATATTTCTGTCATATATAATTATATGTCCTTTGAGTCTAGTTTTGTGGAGAAAGAACTGAAGCCAAAAGACATCATGGTGGTTGTTGATGGTTGGAGAGTAAGAAAATGGCAGGATTTGTATCTTCAGACCATAGTCTAGCATTTGTTTCCATATTTGGAGCTGCAATTCACCATCTGTTTGTTATAAGGGTCTCTGATCCTACTCTCTCATCAACTTTATTTAAAAGATAATAATAGATCATTGCAGGCTTTATTGTTGGCTAGTTGCAATGAGACTGGTCAAAAGAAAAGAGAAAAGAGTAGAGAAAATCAACAATGAAGTCATGAGTGATAAGAAGGAAGAAGGCTGATAATAATTAAGCCTCAACTCAGGAAAGAATGAAAGATGGTGAATAATCCACATAAATATCTAGGTACAATAGATGTGAGAAAAGGGTGGGAGTAGAAGGAGAGTGGCTATAAACCAAATTTTAAAACAATCTCATGAGAAAATTGTTATGCTAACAAAGGGAAGGTAGCTGGACACTATGATAAGTTAAATGATGATGTTTTGTGTGACTAACAAGAATATCCTCATGAAAGTAAAAGCTTTGCTTAGTTAACTAGACATTGCAAGGAAAGCCCGATACTTATACTATGTTTGTGTCTACAAAGATGCATTTTGTTTAATAGAATAGCTTAAAATATTTTAATGTCCTGAATTTTCACTCTCTTTTCCCTGAGGATGGAAGAGATAAGGAATAAGGCTCACCCTCATTTGGTCTGTAATTGAGAATGTCTACTGTGAGAGATAACATCATTTTCTCAATTTCTTGATGCCCTCCTGCTTAAGAACTACACATTCACATCCTTTGTCATTTGTCTTCACAATTTCTCCCACTTGAGTAAGCAGACTTCCCCAATATTGGACATGCTTTATGACTTGCTTTAGTCAATATAAACTATGAGGAAGTGACAGTGTGACCGTTCTGGGTTGAGGTCTTAAGAGACATTGCATTTATTTATTCATGCTTTTACATTTCAGTGATCACCATGAGAAAAACTATGCTTTCAACCTGGGCTTGAGAATGAGACTACAAACAAGTAGAGCAGACCTTGAGTGAAATCTAGAACCACACCCAGACAAACACATACTGATCAGCAAAAAAAGTAAATCCTGAGTGTTATGAACCATGAGTTTTGGGATGGTTGTTATACAGTATTAGTGTTGCAGTTGCTGACTCATACACTATTCAAAGGATTGCTCTGGCTCTCACTCGCTGTATCAATAGGATAATAAACCCTATGACCATCCAACAGGCTGACTTCCAAGTCCTGGTGTCATCACTTCCTGTCTGTGTGACCATCAGCAAGTTAGTGAACCTTTCTGAGCTCCAGCCTCTTAATTTGTAAACAAGGAGCAGTAAACATATGGGGAGGACTAAAGGAGATAATGTATGTAAAGCCCTTGACACATAGTAAATCTTCAATAAATATTAATTGCTATTGTTGCTAATGCTGTTGTTATTACCATCCCCACCATTCAGATTTTCACCAACCAAAAGAGGCTTCTCTCTTGGCCATGTCCTTATTAGTGGTTTTGTACTTTCTGGGAAGCATCCCTCACAACAGTTCCCTTGCCCTGATCTGCCCTCATCTCAAAAACCTGCTCTCATTCTGGACTTAGAAGTGACATTTAAGGGTATCTCCTTTCATGCTCTTACCACCTTCAGTAAGTGGGAAAGAAGGAGAGAATAGCCATCCCTCATTTTTAGATCTAAACATTTTACATTCCCAAATAAGTAAACCTGCCTGCACTAAGATTTCAGGTTTCACTCATCCCTAAATCCCTGGTTCAAAGTAACCCTTTTAAGAGTTTCCAGGACTTCCATGAAATTTATTAACTGATATAACTCAGTTCACATACACAAGTGGGTGAAGCTTTATCCAAGATGAAGGGTTTATGCAAGGTGGGTAAAAATAATTCCTAAGGAAGTTCCTTTATCCAAACTAACAGACATTGAAATGAGGACACAGTCATAAACATTATTCAATGCAAACCCACATGGTACAAAATAAAAGCCAGAGCCTTGCCAAGTCAGACAGTTATATGCCGCTGTAAGTTTCCTGAATTCTGGACCAAAGACGTTTTTACCACCACAGTGCCTTACACATGGGAAGTTATTATTAGTAATCTTCTAACTCCTCAGACTGCAGGTCAGGCCCCCTAGAAGAAAGACAGAAACCCATTGGAAAACGTTTAGTGGACCCCTGAGGCTGCAGTCATGCTATTCCACTGAGTTCTTGAATATATGTCTAGAGAAAGATCTCTTCAACTGCCTGACTTTTCAAACTGCAAAGAAACTGCCATAGGAAAAACAATTCACATAAATGTTTTAAGGACCACAAATTACTTATGTAGAGACATCAAGACCACTGAGAACTTTAAAGAACAATAACTAGGAGCACACCTTTGGCTTTTGACTGCATTAGTTTCCATTTTAAAATCAGGCACCTCTCTCAATGCCAAGTTCTAAAATAGTGTTTCTCAACCTTTTTTCATTGTTTTCCCTTTAAGGACCATTCTTAGACATTTTTTCCCCCTAATCACCCCAATCCCTGAAATATTAACACCACAGATACACTGCATATGTACTAAAATGTATATTTGTCCTTTATGTAAAAATATAGTAATATTTTCACGCCCTTCCTCAAGAACAAATGTTGCCCCCTTCCAAGTGATATCATCCCCATTGTAAAGGCATGCTCTAAACAAAGTACAATATGTAACTCACATATAAACCAAGTCAGGTAAAAATGTGAAACAGGAAGAAATATATGTTATGTTGTTCTGAAATTCATTAAGAGCAATTTCCTATTATTTGTTATGCACTTTTATTTATAAAATAGTAATCCATAGTCCTTCCCCAACTCACTATTTACTTTTTTTGGTTGGATCTAAGCATGGCTAAAATCTCACCCCAAAAAGAAAATGATGATCTTAGAATCATTTAAATTGACATTTATCAATTTACCATAATTCAGTCATCCCCAGAATGACTAAAGGCTGGGGTATATCAAATGGTTTCATCAGTTAGATACCTTCTACTCATCTTGATGAAACTATCGTATTAACAGCAAGTTCTGGAGAAAATGTGTTAGCTTAAGAGGGACCCAGCATTTATTCATCTTCCTAATAATGCCCTCATTTCCTTGTGAGGAATTGCTCTGCTCCCTGTGTGCAGGGCAGGTGGTATCCTAAATCCAGGGGGCTCTTGCAGGAGCATTGTTCCCACTGTAAACACCTGAAAAGTCAGAACCTTCTCCTCGACTTATATGACTTATATGACTTATATGAACTTATATGACTGCACTTAGCCAATAAAGCATACTCTTCTGAGACTATGAACCTCCTACAAGTAAAACAAAGAGAAAGAAACAGATTTCATTTAGTCACCCCATTGGACCACCCACAGCATTTAATGGCAGGTATGAGATCTCCTCTAAGGGGACTACTTTTTGGCTTTATGGAGTTATCCTGATCTTTCTTCATTCCACAAGTCCAAGTACTATTCCTTTTCAATTCCATTAGACCCCTGTTTCTTTTCAGTACCTGTTTTGTTTTGTTTTGTTTTTTGGCTTCAATTACCCAGAGTTGGTTTCTGCTTTTCACCACAAATGAATTCTAAAAATTCCAGAAATTTAATAAAAGATGAGTGCATCGGTTCCTTTGGTAAGTCCTGGGAGAGGATTCTAAAGTTTCACTGTCCAAAATGGTAACTGCTAATCACATGTGGTCATTTAAACTCAAATTTAATTCAGTTAAAATGAAATAAAAACAAAAAAAGTCTTTCCTTGGTCATACTGGCTGCAATCCAAGTGTTCAATAGCCAGAGATAGCTAATGCCTGCTTGCCATACTGGACAGACCAGCCATAGAACATTTCCATCACTATGGAAAGTTTCATTAGATAACGCTGTTCTAAAATGCTCAGGGACCATGAAGAAAAGAGATAGGTAGTATCAAGATGACCTTAGAGAAAAGAAAAAATGGCTAGTGAGAATGGACTTTATCATTTCCAAGATTTACTAACTATGGTGAATTGTCTGATAAAAATGGGTATGAGTCTGGTATAATAGCTGGTACATGTCAATGCTCAATCAATATGTAATGAATGAATGACTACTGTGTCAGAGGCTTCCTGAGATGGGATGAGTAATAAATCTTCAATCTGTGCTGGGTCTGGACACTTGTTCTTTGCCTTCCACATGCCACTTGGAAGAAATTAAGGAAACAGATAATACCTCTTAGGATTCTGTAAAAAGAAAAAAGCTGAACTTATATTACAAATATGAGTGCTTTAAAAAGTGTGATGCTGGAAAGTAGCACAGCACAGTGTATTCCATAGACATTCAAAGTGCTAATTTATTTTTAATAGGTAAGGATCCCTGGCAGAATAGTTCAGAGAAGCAAATTTTATGTTAAACAAATGTAGGAAAATAATATTTTTAAGGGATGAACCACTACCATTTTCCCCAGACAGTTGGCTTTCTTCTCCCCACTCCTGCACTGCCCCAATTAAAGGCATTGCTCCTTTCTGTGTGCAGTGCCTTAGGGAGGATTGTGATACAGTGGAAGCAGAGAAAATGTCTGCCATCCTATAGTTCACTTCCAAAAGTCTAAGCTCTTAGGAGAAAAGACAGGACTTGAGACAAGATGAATGATACGGGAGAAATATTAGTGAGGGCAGCGCCTATAATCTGCCCTCCACCCATCTGAAAAAAAAGATGCTTCTCTGGACTGGGGGAAGGAGAGGAGAAAGAGGGAAAATAAAATGATGAGAGTATAGACAGAGAGTATAGACAAAGGAGGTTTCTAGAATGAAAGGGTCTGAGACTCTCATCCTGGAAGATGAAATCGCCTTATATGGAAATGACTGTATGTTCTAAATAGTTAAGAGCCTGCCTCCACAGAAGACTGCTTAACTAGCCTCACAGAGAGCAAAATATAGGCATAATGCTCCCTGTGCAGCCATTCTCAGCAGGAAAAGAAGGAGCATGGTGTCCACAGGGGCCAGGCAGATAGGAAAAAACTTTGGTCAGCTATTTAGTCAACTGTGGTCTGCCTTAACTGAAAATGCAGGTCTATGCAAGGTAAAGGAGATGCCAGAGAATAGTTTGGATGGACAGATTTCTAATAGACCAGATAGTCCTGCATTTGGGGCAAAAGAACTCTCAAACAAAGCGGAGCCCTGTGCTGAGTGCCACTGCCCAACGAAGAGCTTGTGAAAACATTACTTGCTACAAACCAGGATCTAACAGATATTTTGCGTCTGCAGGAGATGAGTGTTCCCCCCATTTTCTCCACATGGAATGGAGAGTCAGGCTTGGGCAGAAACAGCTGGGTATATCATGGATCATGCTCCAGAAGAGAGATCCTGACCTTTTTGCTGGCCTTTCGTATAGGATTATCAAGTAAGCAGCTTTGAAAATGGAAAAAAAGAGTGTAAGTCTTCATGTAATTTGCTTAGAGGAGAACCATACCAGTGCTGGTGTTGTGGATGGAACTGCATACCTCCAAAACATGTTTAACCCTTGACCCATTCCTGTGGGTATGATCGCATTGTAAATATGATTTTTCATAAGGGTTATTTTTAGTAAAGGTGTGGTCAACTCAATCAAGATGGAGCTTAATCCTGTTACTGGAGGCCTTATACAGAAGGACAAAGAGAGAAACCAAGGCAATCAGAATTGCCAGAATTGCCAGTATTGCCAGAAGCTGGAATTCAAGGAAACCCTGAAAAGAAAAGAGAAGATGCTGACAAGTGACGTAAATGCCGAGGAACCCCAAAGATTTCTGGTCAGCCATAAGATGGTGACCCCAGGGAGGAAGCAAGCCTTCTAGCCTCTGAAATTGTGAGCCAATAAATTCTGTTGTTAAGTCAACCCAATATATGCTATCTCTTTTAACAGCTAGGACACTAAAACTGCTGAAATCTTTTCTCCTTGGAGCATCTTGGAACACACAAAAATGCTAGTTCAATCATACGGCTTCCCCCTATCAACTAATTTAGATCAGGTTATCAATGGAATGCAGATCTGAATCAACTAGAGGCAGAAAATAAGGTGGAGTCATTTTGGAACCTAGGTCATTGCCATGGGTGTGAGCTGCCTTTGCCAGTGTGTTGGTACAGAGTTCTGAGCAGGACTCGATGTCTTTTGCATGTCAGACTGTGCTTACCCCAAATGAGAGTGGAAGAGAAGAATGGTAAAAAGAAAAAGGAAAAAATATGAAAGGGAGGGCCTCTAGGGATTGAGGTTCTGAGAACTTCTGCTATGTCAAACCATATGTATTTTGACATATATATGTGCTTTCATCAACAAACTGGAATAGAGAACTAAATTTTATTTTTTAGATTGTTACATGCTTAACACAAATATAGGGAATGCCCAGAGATGGCATTGCAGAATAGGTAAAACTGTGCTTAATAAAAACTTATGACATGGAGAGTTGTTTATGTTTTTTATGATTTTAAATAAAATATATTCCATGAAAAGTATGGTCACAGCTACATAACATTGCTACATATATAGAATATATCGATAGTTATATTTATTTCTGGATAGTAGGTAGGACCAGTGTTTTAATCTTTCTATTCTGCTAAATTTTTCAAATTTTCCATGTAATTATGCATTAGTTGGATAATGCAAAAATGAACTTTACTTGAAACATTATCTGCATCCTTAATGGTTTTAGAATTAAGATATTAATTAAGCAAAAGTTAACTAGGTCTGACATGATTAAATTTTAATTTTTGAATAATTACCCATTTACTATCCAAGTCATGTAATATTAATTACATTCAATTCATTCACTTGATTATTCAGCCATCCATTTCTCACTTAGTCTTTCACTCTTCCAATTATTTTTGAAGAATGCTTTATGACAGGGTCAGCAAACTGTAGCCCAAGGGGCAAACCCAGCACACCACCTGGGTTTATATGGCCTTCCAGCCAAGAATGGCTTTAACATTTTTCAACTTGTTGAAAAAAAGAAAAGAATAGTAATATTTCATGACATGTGAAAATTATATAAAATTCAAATTGCTTCTCTGGGTCACAGTTTCCTCATCTCTAGAAGGAGGAGGTTGATCCAAACTATTTCCAGGTTCTCTCTCTTACTGCCAGTGTCATAGCACATGAAGGCAGCAACTATGGTCCAGAGATTTAGCACATAGTGGCTCCAGGTTTTGTTGCACTATCTAGAATGGTAAGGACTCTTGTGACACCTCAAGGGAAAGATAATATTATATCATTCATTCTGAAACCTTACCCCTGCTATCATCTACTTAATGATCTGATACAATTGAAAAATCCCCAGTTTGCTGTATCACATAAATTGAGATCATAACTGAAGTGACGTTCATAACTTTCAGGCATGGTTTTCCAAATCTTAATGAACTCAACTGGAATTGCTTTCTACCATAAGTACATGAGCATTCATTTCAGAATTTTAAATATTCAGAGACAGACTAGGTCAAACATCTTCAGATCGAATCCCTAACTCTCAGACTTTCAGAACAATGACTGAGAATTTCCTTATGCCTTCAGGCTGCCTGCTATAGTAAGAAGAGGATTTTGACGTGTTTTAATGGCTCTAATAGGTCCTTAATTATAAGAATTTATGATGAATTTTTTTAGTTTCTTCCTAATTTTATTATTCATAGAAGTATGCTGGGGCAATGATAAAGGGAAATAGTGGATTCCAAAATTAAAAGCTAAAGGAACCTTGATAGACTAGTGGTAGACACAAGCTAACAAAATCTAGTTTATCAGACATATGTTTGGAAATGTACATAGTGTAGGGAGCCTTCTCTCTCTAGTCAGGGAGGACCATTTCACTTCTGCATGTCACTTGTTCATAGTTGAGCATCTTGCTCTCTATACTAACTTTCTCTCTTAACCTTGAATCTTTGCTTCTTAGTAATCTTCAAACTCTCTTAAATACATTTAAAATATTTAACTCTGCTTAAAAATCCAGGTCACAGAAATTGCATATAAAGCTGTATACTTTCCTATACCGTGTAATCCCAGCTGTCAAACTTTTAAAGTAAGAGTTTCTCAAGACGGGAGGGGAGGGGGTGTATAAATCAGTGAAGAAAAGATTCACCAAGTTCTGTCTGCCCATTACCTGTGTCTCATTTTATGGATAGCCTCATGGGAGATAGTTTGAATATATCATAAAATTTAAAAAATAATGATTTGACCCACAGGGTAGTTAATCTATTTAATAAATGGCCTACTGATCCAGTCTGAACAACAGGAAGGTTAGATAAGCATATAACTTCCTTTTTTTTTTCAGTTTTTAAAAAGTTATGATAATTTAAATAAGCACAATTAATTCTAAAAGCAAAATTCTGCTTGGCATCGCTTCTTTGGTCACAGCTAAAGTCAAGTCTTTAGAAGTAGAAGGAAGGAAGGCATGGGCAAAGATGTCAGGGCTTTACTTTTTCAAAAACTCAACCCAGCAATTTGCCAAATAGGAACAATGAAGGGCCTAGAAATATATTTGACAACTGGAAGAAAATATCAAGATCTAAGTCTTTTAAGATACATTTATCTCATCCATTTCTTTCAGCCATAATTTATATATTGTAAGCAATTACCCACCACACTATAAAATCAAGAAAAGAGAAAATTATCTTATCAACAAGAAATCTTCTTGTAATTCTTTGAGCATTAATATTTTTAAGCTGAATATATAAATTTATAATCTGCAATTATCAAAAAATGTCATTTTTTTTCAATTATGGTGGAAAATGCAATAAAGTTCTCAGCCAATAATGGCTTTCCTTCTAATTAATACTAATGGGTAATTGATTATGGGTTATAACATAAGATGGAGTCACAGTACTGTGAAAAGAGTTCACAGAAAGATAATAACTTTTTAATACCAGGTAATTCAGACAACCCTGTAGTCTGAGATAATACAGAGAAATCATTGGATAATAGTGTTTAGCAGCTGATTGTGACCTTAGCAATCATCTACTGCAATTACCTCAAGTAACAAATGAAAAAATTATGACCCAAATATGTTAAGTGACTAGGTCATGGTCATGTAGCTAATTAGCAACAAAGATTGAAATTGAACATGGGTCTCCTAATAAATCCAGTCTTCTTTGTACCTGTTGGCAATCCTCCAGAGTCCAAAATAAGTCAGAATTTGTCTATGTAGCCAAGATATATTTTGATGAAATAAGAAAATCATTCTAATGTTCAGTGAAAAAACAAGGAAACAAAAGTGCATTTATGTCATTAAATTGCAACAAAAAAGAAATATGTAAAAATGATACAGTAATTGTTTTAGATTCCCAGACTGCTTAAAGCAAATACCATGAAATAATTCAGCTTGAATAATGGGAATTTGTCCCGGCCGGCCGGGACGATCAACGGAGACTCCAGGACCTGTGAGGATAGAATGGTATGGGACAAGAGAGACAGACACGAAGAATGACAGCAAGACAGTATTCTGATCAAGCTGCGTTTATTGGAGGTAAAACACGGGAATATATAGAGAAAAAAGGGGATGTGCTCAGGAGTGATAGGCTGGTTTCACGGGTGGCAGACGTCCAAGGAGGGGATTGGGTGAAAGCTTTTGTCTGGTGTGCAGAGTTTCGCGCCTTGCGCCTGCGCATTGCTGTATTCGCCTGGGCAGTGGCGGAAACGGAGAACAAAGGAGCAGGAAGGAAGAAGAACAAGGAAATGACAGAGTAGATTTGTGAATTCTGCCATGTTGTGAAGGGCTGAGAATAGGCTTCACAGCGGGTGGCTCCCTACAGGAATTTATTAGTGTACAATTTTGAAAGCAAGAAATCAAGGCATTAACAAGACAATGGTTTCTCTTGAAGACTGGCAGCCTGCAATCCTTGGCTTCTCTGCCACATGGCAAGACATACTGCGGCATCTATTGGTCTCACATCAGAACTCAATTTTACCAAGTACTCTGGCACTTTAAAACAAAGATCACCTTTCCTCCATTTTCCAATAACACCTTCATCATTTTTCCCTACGATCTCATCAGAAGTACCTTTAGCAGCCATATTTCTACAAACAGTTTCTTCAAAGCAAACTAGGCCTTTTCTGTCAGGCACTGCACAAATTTTCCAGTAACTACCCATGACCCAACTCCAAAGCCATTTCCATATTTTTGGTATTTGCAATAGCAGCACCCTACTTTCCTGTTACCAATATCTACTGTAGATTCCTAGGCTGCTTAAAGCAAATACCATAAAATGGTTTGGCCTGAACAATGAGGATTTATTTATTCGCTTTTGTTTTTGAAGCTGAGAAAATGTCCGTATCAAGGAATGATCAAGGCAATGCTTCGTTCTTGAAGACAAGCTGCCCTTTTTCTGGAGTATATACAGCTTTAAACCACCACAGCAATCATCTCTACATGGAAGGATTAAAGATAATTTTACTGTCTTCTTTATAATTATCTATATTTTCTGCAATTTATCATCAGAGAATAATAATATTAATCATACATATAAATGATGGCTAATTATTATCATATAATACAAGAGCGAATTGTGCTCTTGTATATAAGAGAGGATAAAATATGTTATTGTATTATAAGATATATGTATTATATATAATATATTGCATTATATGATATATTACGTTTTTATATTATAAGAGACTTATATTAGTGTTTTCCAAAATATAACATTCTCTTTTTAACACAAGTCCTTCCTTTAGGATAACCCTCAAGAAAAGAAGAGCAAGGTGGAGAAACCCACTTTGGAAATATTACATGTTCTATCTTCAACTTGATGATTCTCAATTTACACCAGCTTATTAAATATTTTGAGAAATTCTGCAGTAACAAAGCTGACTTAAACTTGTTTAAGCATTCCCCTAACTCATTTGACCATGACACTGTTTGTCAGAAGTACATGGTACACTCATTAAATGTTTCATAGAATGCACTTGGAGAACCTCAAATCTCTTTAAAATCCCAAATCACCCTCTCACAAGGTCAATAATTCAAGGCACTTAACTAAGCACTGCTTACAAATATATTTATGGTACATTTATAAAATGAACTGTAGGTGTGAAATATATATATCATTGGGATTGTATCTAAGAGGTACCTTTTATTAACCTGTGAGAATATAGTGAAATAGGCAATGAGAAGGTGGTTTCTATGAGTTTTTGCCCATTTATTTTAATGTTCAAAATGATTAATTTTAATTTTGCCTCTGCCCCAAGGCTTTCTTACAGATCAATAATGTTATAATTAAGAACATCAAATGAAATAAGGATAGAGCTCTGTCACTTTCCTTATCTCAATATGCAAGCTATTGTTAAAAATGGGATTAAATGACTAGTTTCATATTCATGGCAGCAAACCAGCATACTGATTTCATAAATCCATACAAATAACATGAATTGAAACTTATGTATACACTTTACATCACTCTGCCTTTTAAAATCTAGCCCTGTATTTAAGCCATTTCCACTTGAAAGTTTCCATTTATCTCAACTGCTTATGTGTCTTAGCCTCTTTGTGCCTCAGTTTTCTCATCCATAAAATAGGAATAATAATTGAATGTGGGTTGAAAAGGGGAGCAGATGTTGAATGTATGTAGAATGTTTAAAAAAGTGGATTGCAAATGTGTGAAAATGGATTGAGTAGATGATAACACTTTATACTAAGTATAACACTGCCAATTTATAAATGTGAATGTGGTTGAAAAGGTAGTCTAGGGAGGTTAAAGAAAGAGCCAATGGCAAATTAAATACGTGATCTTGGATTAGATCAATAATGGAGGAAAAATAAGCCCAAAAGGACATTACTGTGACAATCATAAAAACTGAAATATAGACTATATGCTTTATATCAATGTTAAATTTCTTAAACATGATAGCTATACTTAAGGTGGTTACATAAGTGACTATTCCTATTCCAAAGAAATATATTTTACATTGTTAAGTATCAGAGGAGAATGATGCATGTAAGCTATACTCAAATGTTTAGGAGATAGACAGATAGATGATAGATAAATCAGATAGATATAGATAAATAAATATAGATTATAGGTAGATATAATTAGATCAAAAGACATACCAAATGTAGCAAAATAGTCCGTAAATCTGGATATCTGCCTGGGGGTGCATTGGAGTTCTGTGTATTGTTTCATATTATTTTTTGCAATTTTCCTGTAGGTTTGAAATTATTTCAAAATAATAACAAGTTTTTTTAGAAAAAGAATAGTGCCTACCATCAGGTGTATAAATGTACAAAGTAAATAAGATACTATATGAAGCAAACTTAGAACAGTACCCAACATGTAGTTAGTGTTAGGTATTAGAGGTATTAGTTTGAAATGGTAAACATTTCTTTTTTCTTCCTCTGTTCCTTTTAGTAGCAACACTATCTTCTCTCAGTTATGCAACATGAAAATCATGATTTATCTTTTCAACCGTACAGAAAATATACACACATAAACCCACTTGGTCATTTTATAAAATTCACCTTTATCATCACTACCATACGTACACACACACACACACACACACCACGAAGCACCCATTCCATGCAATCTATTTCAAAGTCTTTTTAGTTCCTATTTGGAAATAATGGTTAAATCTATCCTTTAATTTCATCTGGTATTCTCCTTACTGTATCAGAGTCTATTCCCTCACATCTCACTAGCAACAGCAGAGTATTTCGTCTTTCCATTTGAAAAAGATTTCTTTCCCAATCTATCCTGTAAATATAGGTCCTAAAATTGTCTTTTGATTCAATCATTCTTATCTTTCAAGCTATCAATAACTTCCTATTTATACCAGAATAAAGTCTAAACCAAAAAGACCATTCTAGGCCTTCTGTGGTTGAGCTATGTAGCAGTTTGATATTATTGATGAATTCCAAAAATAGCTATTGGATTATGTTTGTAATCTGATCTGTACCTGGGCATGACTGAGTTATGATTAGGGTGTTGCATCCCCACCCCTTGATGGGTGGGGACTCACAGATAAAAGGCATGGCAAAGGACAGAGTTGGGGATTTCTGATATTAGAGTTTGATGCTGAAAACCTGAGAAGTCAGCACCTAGAGGAAAGAGAAGCCAGCACCAGGAAGGAAGGAATCTTGAAACCAGAGAAAAGCAAGCCCCAGGAAAGTAGGAACCCAGGAAGCCTGAAGCCTCACAGATGTCATCAGCCATCTTGCTCCAAATAGACTTTGGTGAGTGAAGTGACTTTTGCTTTATGGCCTGGTATTTGCAAACTCCTACCCCAAATAAATACCCTTTATAAAAACCAATGAGTTTCTGGTATTTTGCATCAGCACCCCTTTGACTGACCAATACAGGCTACTAATTCCCCAATTCCACATTTCCCACACAAAGTCTTTACTCCCAGTTTCATATAAGCGGTACAACTGATATGAAATAACTAAGTCCCTCTTCTTTGTCTTTCCAAGTGGGATTCTGTTGGAGAAAATGGGAGCACTCACTGGGACATGGAGACTGATTGTAGACGGAAAGTTTATCGGGAAGCTTTCACAATGGAGGGAGAATAGACTTTAGTACCCCCATCCTCCCACCAATATGGCAGGGGTCTGAAGAGAGACTTCAGCCCGCTTGTGGAAAGGGGGGATTTGAATTTATATAATACATTCCTAGGTGGGGAAATGATAGTTGGTGGGAGGGGGGTGAGGGTCTGAATAAGGTGCAGGAGTCAATAAGAAGCCCTAGAGGTGAAAATTTTCCCTTGTATAGCTAGAAAGTAGTGGAATAGGGAGTTATGTTTTCTTGGAATGCTGGAGGAGCAGGTGGCACGTTGATCTGAAGGGAGTGAAGTTCTCTATCCTCTTTACTGCCATTTCCACATGGTTCCTTTGTTCAACCTTTGGGGAAGTGCTGTGCTTTCAGAAATGTAGGCTTAAGGGGGAGGTGGGGCTTGTCTTTCCTCAAAGCATGTCAGGGGGAACTGAGTTACAGCTTGTTAAATATCGCATGCCTAGTGAGAGGAACCTCTAACAGATTCCCTGATCTTTATCATTGTTTTTCTGCAGTTTGAATATTATGTATGTGGAGGTAGCATTGTAGTGATTTGTGTTTTTTTGTTTGTTTCTTTGTTGGCTAGTATTTTTCTGATTTGGTTTCTTTCTGCTTTTTGGATTTGTGATTTGGTGACTGTCATCAATTTTGGAAAATTCTCAGTCATTATTGCTTCAACTATTTCTTCTGCTCCATTGTGTGTATGTTAAAACTTTTGTGATTGTCCCTCATTGCTTGGATAGTCTACTCTATTTTTGTCATTCTTTTTCTCTTTGCATTTCATTTCAGGAGGTTCTGCTGACATCTTCAAATACATCAATTCTTTCCTCAGCCATGTCCAGTCTAGCAGTGGACCCATCAAAGGCATTCTTGACTCTGTTAAAGTGCTTTTGATTTCTAACATTTTCTTTTGATTCTTTCTTGGAAACTCCATCAACAATCTTATCCATCTGTTCTTGAATGTTGCCTATTTTTCTATGACAGTCCTTAGCAAATTAATCATAGCCATTTTAAATTCCCAAACTGATAATTCCAAAATCTCCAACATATCTGAGTTTTGGTCTGATGCTTGCTTTGTCTCTTCAAATCCTGTTTTTTCTTGCCTTTATGTATCACTTCCAGTTTTTTTGTTGTTGTTTTGTTTTTGTGTTTGTGTGTGTGTGTGTGTGTAAAGCCAGATAAGAAGTACTGGTTAATGGAAACTGAGATAAATAGGACCTGAGGATTTTACGTTTATCTGGCTAGCATGTAGGCCGTGTTTAAAGTTTGCTGTAGCTATAGGTACCAGAAGCTTCAGTTTCCTCTAGTCTCTTTCTTTATGTCTCCATTGTTGTCTTGGGTTTCTCTAGAAATTCCTTCCTAAATGGAGTCTATGTCTTGCAGCTCTTTGATTGTAATCCATTGTTATTATCTCAGAACACTATTGGTGTGATAGTAAGATATTGGGGAGAGAATGCATTCATTTCTTATGTTTAAATCTCTGTGTGATTTTTTAATTTGTTGTTTGAATTTTTTTTTTCTTTTTGGTGTGGGAAGAGGTCACGGTAACTGTGCTGTGACCTTCAGAAGTGTTTCTTAGCTTTTCTTTTCTTCCTTTATGTACAGCTACAAGGAACTGGCCAATTACATTTCCCCAGGCCAAATAATGCTTTGTTAAAATATTCCCCTTTGAAGGCAAGCAAATAGAACAAAGAATAGAACACTGGATGTATTAAAAATGGTAACTCTTCCCTTGGGTGTATTTAAAAATGAATACTATTATCCTCTTTCTGCTGGAAGCACCATGGGGTTTTCTTCTGATCTTCACAGTGAGAACCAGTACAGGATGAAGAGGCAAAACACAGGTAAGAACGAGGGTCCTCCTAAGACTGGGCACCTTAGAGTTTTTAACTGTTAAACCAATCCACACTAAGCCTCCCGAAATCCCTCAATTACACTGTCCCTTCAATGACAGAAGCAGTCTAATGTAACCAACTTGTTACCAGGTAGCTGGCTAATCTCCCCAGGCAAAGATGCCATACCAGGTATTCAGCCTTGGTCTCTGTTGCTGGCATAGACTTTGGATATGGATCTGCCCTCCCTGCATGAAACACTTCTGCTGAGACCACCTTTTAGTGAGCATTTACCTGGGACACAAATATCACAAATAATTTCACGTTTTGCCCAATCCAAGATGTCCGTCCACATACCTCTTCCCATACTTCCTTGTCATGAATTATCCAATCATGTTCCTTCTAAGATCCTGACCATTCAGCCAATCCCTTGGCTACAGCTAATGAATAAATGTTTACTTCTGGCCATTTCTCCTTCCAGGCAAAATGAACCCCATGTTGCTGACCTCATGCATAAACTCCATCCCTGCTACCAATGCCATTGTGTTAATAAGACCATTGGGAAAGGAAAGGCATAGCTGGAGGAAGAAGCTGACTTTTATCTATCCTAGGCACCTGATTATCAAATTCCTCCTCTGCTGAGACCACCTTTTAGTGAGCATTTACCTGGGACACAAATATCACAAATAATTTCACGTTTTGCCCAATCCAAGATGTCCGTCCACATACCTCTTCCCATACTTCCTTGTCATGAATTATCCAATCATGTTCCTTCTAAGATCCTGACCATTCAGCCAATCCCTTGGCTACAGCTAATGAATAAATGTTTACTTCTGGCCATTTCTCCTTCCAGGCAAAATGAACAACCAACTTCAGTGCTTGAAAATCTGCCCACTGGGAGGATTTCTGTTTGCCATTAACCTTGAGGAATGTCCCAGAAAGGGACTGTAGTGCTACATCTGTTCACTTTATGTTGGTTCCTGTATATCACAGAACATTCTGTAAACAGGCCTGAGCTTTCTCTTCCTCAGCCAAAAGTGTTGCCTGGGAGAGAGCAGGCATGTGATAGAAGTAGGGGCCATAGACATTTGAGCTATTCCTTTATGCAACTTATTTGGGCCTTCAGAGCCTGCTGAAGCCTGATCTCATATACACAACTTCCATTTGATAATAGAGTGCTACTATGCATGTCCAAAGTTGTGGCATTGCGGACAAACAATATCCAGTGCATGATGGGGAAAACAAGGTTGCATGATACTTCTGTAGACCATGGTTAAGTATTTAGTCTCTAGCAAGGCCCAGAAGCAAGCCAAAAGCTGTTTCTCAAAAAGAGATTAGTTGTCCACAGAAGACGGCTCCTAAAGATTTTAATTGTGATATGTATCTGCCCTGATACTTCAAACTTCATCAAATCTACTGGATTATATGGTAAAAATGGTAGAATAGCTTCCATGGTAGCCTGGAACCTGAAACTGTTGTAGTGTCTTCTCTTATACTTGGACAATACTCAATATTAGCAGCTTTTTGGGTCACTTGGCAAATGGCCCAGAGTTTCATACCCAAATAAGGAATTTTGACTTGAAATGAGCCCTCTAGGCACTGTGCCTCTTTACCTTGTAAGGAATATGTTAACATGCAACATACAAATGGACCCCTAGACATTTCTCTGAGTTGGAAGGCCACTGAATTTTCATTGGACTTATCTCCCAACCTCAGACTTGTAAATATCTCACCAATAAATCCATGGTATTTGCTACTTCTTGTTTGCTAGTTCTGTTCAACATAATGTCGTCAGTGTAATGGAACAGTATGATATCTTGTGAAAGGGAAAGGTGATCAAGTTTCTTTTGAAATAGATTATAACACAGGGTTGAACAGATGATATACCCCAAGGTAGGACAGTGAAGGTACACGTTGACCTTGGCACCTAAAATAAACCTGCTTTTGTTGACCTTTACTAAGAAGTATTGAGAAAAAATCATTTATCAGCTTAATAGCTGCATTCCAGGTATCAGGGGATGTATTAATTTTCTCAATTAATAAAACCACATATGCAAAATTAGCTGAGATTTGAATCATCACCTGGTTAAGTTTATGGATAATTGCGTGTCATTCTCTGATGTCTATCTTTTTTCTGCACAGACCAAATAGATGAATGGGGATATGATTGGAATCACCAGCCCCTCATCTTTCAAGTTCTTATTAGTTTCCCTAATCTCTACAATTTCTCTAGTAATACAGTATTGCTTTTGGTTAACTATTTTTGTAGTTAGAGGAAGTTCTAGTGGCTTCTCCTTACCCTTTCTTACCATAATAATCCTTGTTCCATAGTTCAGGAAACCAATGTGCAGATTCTACCAGATACTGAGCATGTGTATTCCTCTTACTCATTCTGTAACAGAATGGGTTCAGGAGCATACTAGCCCATTATGAGATGGGCCTGAGCTAAATCTCCATTGATCACTTGACCTTCATAAGCCCCTACTCTGACTGGTGGACCACTGTGATATCTCAGGTCTCTAGACATTATTGTCAGCTCAGCACCAGTGCCTGGTAATCCCCCCAAATCTGTTGATTTCCTTTTCTCCAATACATTATCACCCTGACAAATGAATATAGGTCATTTTGGAGAAAACGGGGAGGTAGATTAATAGTATAAAATTTAGACATTATAGCTGGCCCTTCCCTAAAGGATTCTAGGTCTGTATATTGCCTTAAGTCTTGGAGTTGATTGAGGGGACATGACTATTGTTTTTGTGATTCAAATTAGACCTCTGTTCCCTAAACCTAGAGTCCTTCCACTTTTACAAAGCAGTAAAGATTTACTAGGCTATTTCTTTTCTAGAGACACCATGATCAACTAGCCAATGACATATTTCTCTGTGTATCATAATATTCCAATTACTGCTTTGATCACATTGTCCATTTATAGTAACCATGCTTATCTGGTCTTTTGCTATTAAGTGCCATCACTTGGCCCCTGCCACCCCAGGGACCCATTATGCCCCAATTTAGGGATTACTACTCACTAGTAGCAAATCCTACTGTAATTTATACAGAGAAGAGTGACCAAAGAACTCTTGAAAACTTCTGGGGCTCCCCTCACAAATTTATATTTCAAAGATATGGTAAAAGGTATATTCTCTGGGCCCTCCCAGGGTGGGTGAGTAGGTCTTAACATGATAAAACCACTCTACAGTTAATCTCATTAAGACTTCAGATACCTTCCTCTACAATATACATTGATGTTTTGCCATTTTGACTTTACTTAGTGTAGACCAACCATGTTTCAGCCAAACAACAACTAGTCAGATACTTTACTAATCCCTCAAGCTAAAAAATTGAATCCACAATCTCTCCTTAGTGAGACATATCAATAAATTCAGTCTGATCTAAAACTATATTACTTTCACCATGATTCTATACTCTTAAGATTCTCACAACTATCCCCCAGATTTCTGTCTATAAAAAATGTAAAAAACATGCAATTTTTTGGTGTGTGATGTACTTCCTCATGGGTCATACTTTGTATACCACCTTTCAAGGCCTTCTGGGAATGAGTCTACTTTAGATATAGAAGCAAAAAGGGTGGCAGGGTTAGTACTGAAGAAAATGAGCAGTGCCTTTCAGGGCAACTGCTTCAGGGGAGACCTTACAGTTTCTTCAGTCACATCAGTACTAACTTCCTCAGGCAAAGATGAAAAGCCTGCTCCTAATGGTAAAGAGAGTAGAATTTCCAGGTTTAATACTCCCAGCTTCATCAAGATCTGCTCATATGACCCCACTCCATTTTTTCAGATCACATTCCTTCCCAGTCAATGCCCTCACAATAACAGAAGTCACCCTGAGTTGGGAATTCCATTTATGTTGTAATTAAGCCAGTAACAGGATAAGGCTCTAGGCTTGGTTTTCAGAAATCTTGGCCCTGCAGCTACAGGAGGTAAGCACTTCGTTCAGGGCAGGTTTGGAAGCCTTCAGGTCATTAATGTGCAGTTTCATCTGGGAATTTAAAGCCCTATTCTCAAACTTTTGCTTCCACATGATCTCCTGTGCAGGTCTGAGTAATCAGCAAATTCCATCACACTCCTCGATTTCAAGTGTTCTTAGGTAGCAAACACAGGATCACTGAGAACCTCGTCTTCTATAAGCATATGATTAGGTGTATACACTGACAATATTTTCCATATCTCTATTCCCAAACCATGCCAGAGACTATCAGTGTCCTCTTTATCACTGGAAATAGAGTCACTGCTGCCTTAAATTATAATCAGATTAGTAGACTAATTCCAAAAACCTAGAACAAATTCAGAAAACTTATCCTTAAGATTCTGTTTCTCTAGAGCCATTTCTAGTTCCAAATCTGTATCATTCAGAATTTAACCAGGAAAAATATTTATTAAGAGGTTTCTTGCAGGGGACTGATTATACATGATTGTGGGAGCCGGATAGGAAAGTCCAACATCCACAGAGCAAATGGTCAAGGTCAGCTGGAAATTTCAGGCAGAGACTGAAGCTGCCATATAAAGGCAGAAAGTCTTCTTTCTCAGGAAACAAGCAGTTTTCTTTAAGATCTTTCAACTGATTGAATCAGATTCATAAGGTAATCACCTTTACTTAAATTCAACCGATTAAGAACTTTAATCACATCTGCAAAATGCCTTCACAGAAATATAAAGATTAGTGTTTGATTGAATAATGGGACCTGGCCAAGTTGACACATCAAAAAGATCATCATAATGAAATTACATATACTGAGGTAGGCAGATTGAATTTGATATACCTTTTAGAAACTCAAGAGAATATTCAAGGAGATAGCTGGATATGCCTGTCTTTATTTGAACTGGAAAAATGATTTTGAGAGCTATCAGCTATTTAATATCATGAGACTGGATAAGATCACTAAGGAAGCAAACTCTGTGACATTTTCTTGCTCAGAGGTTTGAGAGATGAATCATGAGCCACCAACGTCTAGGAAGGGAAAACCATTGGTTTTGAAACCAACACAGGAAAATGTGGCATCCTGGAATCCAAGTGAAAAAAAGTATTTTAAGGGTGATATAATTATTACCTATATCAAAAACTACAAATTGCTCAAATAAAATGAGAATGAAACAAACATGCAATTCAAAATTGTAAATGTTATTTGATGATCATGTCACAATCTTACGATAAAGGCATGATGGTATTAATCTAATGGACAACTGATAGATGGTCCAGCTAAGAAAATGAATGCTAGGGCATTCATATGGGGTGGAGAAGCAACAGATTGAGATCTGAGACTCCATTTCTGCTAATGACCAAGTGGAGGAGAGATAATATGACCAGAAATATATGGAGCTTTTAGATTCCAGTGGATGGAGGCATAGAGGCCAGGAAAAGTCAAGGTGGTTCATTCTTGATATCCTCAAACGTGATAAATAGACTATATGTATATCTGTTAGGGAATTATGATTTGCTTTCATTTAATAATTCTATTACCCATCTTAAAATAATTGAAGAAATTCTTGGGTGCTATCACATCAAACATACATTATCAAATATTTTGTAGAGTATCTCTAAACTAATTTTCTTCAAAAAAATAAAAATAAAACAAGTAACACTGCAACAGACATTCTGTATTTATTCATAATGAAAATAGCTCTGAGACCTTTGTTATCACCTAGCTTAATGCAATGTTTCAAGATAACAAACTCATCCAGGGCCTGGAGCAGAGAATTGAATACAAGTATAAGATAAAGGCAAATTGTGTGTGTGTGTGTGTGTGTGTGTGTGTCTGAGTTTGTTGTTTCTTTTTTACAATCAGGTGTTAATTCAAGCACAGATGATTTAAGCTGTGAAAGGCCTCAAAATAATTTGGAGAAAAGATAAGATGTCCTAAGTTTTGTCAAAGGCCTTAGGTCTATTTTAATTTTTTCCCAGTTTTTGAAAGTAAATTCCTTGCAAAATGAAACTGCCTATTTAACATGATTAAGAAAAATAAACAAATCTTAGATGGTAGCAGAAAATACTTATTGAGCTGAAAGGATGATTTATGTTCTCCTTTGATCAGTGTGTGGTTATCAGCTGAACCAGCTGGGATGTTTCTTAAGGTGGACCTAGGTCAGTTTCCTTCTACATAAAATGCTACAGTGGGACATATCTGAAGGGCTGGCAATGCCATCAAGGTCGCCAAAAACTCTGAAGTTTTCAGAAGATAGATGGACTTGTTTCAAGGTCAGTGAGTTAATGGCCATGGAGCAGGAAATCACTCACTCTCTCTCTCTCTCACTTGCCCTTTTGCACATGGGGCATTTGCATTGTAGCCTGCATGCACATGCACAGACACATTGACATATCTGTCAGTTTTCATAGCTAGCTTGTTCAGGTAGCATGAACTGGCAAGTTAATGTCCTTTCCTCCTTATCCAGTATAATTTCATGCTCCACCATTTTCTTCACCCCTCACATGTAGATTCAACTATCTTGTCCCTTCTGCTTCATCATAAATTCCTGGCAACACCACAACCTAGATTAATCCATGCTTGTTCTGCAACTGTACCCACATAACTAAATGAGGCTAAAGAAATGCACTCCACCACACAGACTGGTTTCACTTTAACTTAATGACAATGAACTTAATTAAGTTGGGTGCTTGGTGCTGCAAGGTAATTAACACTATTTTCTCTAGTCCATTCACATTCTTACTCATTTAACACATTCCCCTTTCTTCAACCCCTCCATGCCTCTTCTCCCAACCTCAGTCTCAGCTGATGACCTTGATTCCTATTTGATTGGAAAAAAATGGAAACAATTAGAAGAATAGTTATACATACTCCCACCATCCCAGCTACCCACGTACCAGCATCTGGACTCCCACAATCTGCCCACTATCACCACAGATGAACCATTCATCCTCCCATCTAAAGCTAATGCTTTTTATTAGTGGACAAGTTCTCCTTCCCGTTCACTCAAGAATGTCCCTCCAAAATGCTCCCTCTCTCTCCTTCATCAGCAAATTTTCAGTTTATTGGATCTCATCAGCATACAACATGTTATTTCTTCTATCTTAAAAGTTTTATCTGTATCCCGCTTACGACTGGACAATGTCTTAGCAATCTTCCAGGAAAACTCCTTGAAAGAAATGTTTATACATGCTTTTTCAATTGTTATTCATTCATCTACTCTTAAACCCATTTTACTGAAACTTCCATTCCAACACTGCGCTGAAACTGCTCATATCACGCTCCCCAGCAACCTCCATATTAATCGGCAGCACTGGTCACAGTTAGAAACTCCTTCTTCCTTGATGTATTATCTTCACTGGCTTCCATGAAACCAGTTCAGATTCTCCCAGATTTTCTCTGTCATCTCACTGGATTTCCTTCTCAGTCTTTTTTTCTTGTTTCTCCTCTTACCCCCATCCTCTTAACGTTAGAATGCCCCCAAAACTTAACATTCCATTCTCTTTTCTTTTCTATTTATATTGACTTCCTTGGTGATTTCATCAAAGTGTAAAATCTTGGGGTCATCCTTGGGAACTCCATTCCTCTTAGCTGGTCAGCCAGAAATCTGTTGGTTCAACTTTTAAAATATATGCAGACTGTGACTACCCCTCATCCCTTGCATTACTGAGGCACCATTATGTCTTACCTAGATCATTGTCACTGCCTTCTATTTCGCCTCCCTCCAAGTACCTTTATCTCTAGGGTCTGTCCTCAACTCAAAAGCCCAGGGAATCCTTTAAAGCAGAAGGCACATCAGGCCTTTTCTTTGACCGAAGACTTCCAATGGCTTAACACTTGATTCAGAGTGAAAAGCAAAGTTCATACAATGGCCTAAAAGCCTATTCTCCCACTCATCTCTCACTACTCTTCCTTCAGTCACTCAACCCCAGCCTGCCTTTCCTCAGCCAAAAAAAAGGAGCACGGCTGTTCCCTCTGCCTGAATCCCCAGATATCTGCATCACTTTCTCACAACCTTCGAGGCTTTGCTTATAGGGATCTTCCTCAGTGAGACCTTCCCTATTACCTTACAGAAAAATACAGCATATCTCCCACACCTCCCATGCCCTGCTCCCATTCCTGATGTTCCTGACCTGTCTTACTTTTTCTGTTTCTATAGCAGTAATCACATACTTCTTAATTTGTCTATTTCTCTTGTTTGTTACTGTCTCTCTTCTCCAACTAGAGTTTAATCTCTCTGAGGACAGGCAGAGACCTTTGTCGTTTTTGTCATATTCTTAGCACCAGGAACTAAACTTGGTTTTCAATATAAATTGTTAAATTATTAACTGAGTTAGATGGTGAGGAAACAACTTTCCTGATTCTGCCTCTCTCCCAGTAGATTGGTCCTGTCGCTGGACTATCCTTGTACCTGCATTTGTTTCACTGAAGCTTCCAGCTCCTAGTGTTTTTATTGTTTGCTTCACTGTCTGTCTTCTCTTCCCTAACAGGAGCCCCTCCAGGGCAGGGTCTGTATCCCTCCTGTATTTCAGTGCTGAGAACAGGGACTAGCACCCACATGTACTTAATGAAAATCGGTCAAACTAAATTTTCAAGGAAGGAATATTTTTCTTTTAAAAACCTTATATGCACGTGATATAAAGAGTTGACAATTTCAGAAAAGTGGAGAAAGGGAAAAAATCCTTATCCCATAATCAAAAAGGTCAACATTTATATATGTATCCTAAATGTTTTCCCATGCAAATATTTGGATGTTTGTTTGAAAGACTTTTTATTTAGTGAAAATTATTAACTCATTAGTTAAATTCATACTTCCGCACATTTCTGTATCCCACTTCTAAGACATATTATAATGAGCAAGAACATGGGCATTTAACATTATTTATAGACATTATTTGAAACGGATGCACTGCATTTCATCAAGTAGACAGAATGCTTGCTTGCTGTACTATTGAGTATTTTGGCTATTTCCATTTTTTTAAAGCAGAATTTTAAAAGGACTTTACTCAAGTTATTCAATACAGTTAGGCCACTTTGTTGATTCTGATGTGCTAAACTAGAGAGGTGCCAAATTTTCCAGTTAATTTAATAAATAGCACCACTCCAGTCTCACAGCATGACAATACAGATTAATTTGATGCCAAATGAAGCGTGGGAGAAGGGGGCACCTTCAACCAAACAAATAGAAGTTTTTGTTTAAGGCTGCAGAGGCTATATTCAATAAATATTTCCACATTCCTTTAAGTAAATTTCCATCTGCCATCCAAAAAACTTCAGATATTTGCAAAGGCACAGGTTGCTATACAGGTTAAGAAAGGATGCTTCCAGGGACCTTTTCCCTTCTGCCAGGTCTTTTATGCCAATAGCAGTAAGTGACTTGGTAACCTTTATATGTTTTGTCATAAGGCTCATATTCATACAAATTCAGATTCTTGGGATAGCTGTTAACTGAAGTTCCTGCAGAAATACTGCTGACATACCTAATGCCTGAGGCTACTGCGAGGCCTGGGCAAGGAAGAATGAACTCAGTAACACTATTTTTTTCTTCCTTATGATCCTAAATATCTTTCCTACTAATTTTGAACAGGAAGTTCAATTTAAAGTGAAATTTTGGTATTGTATTATGGTCCTTTTGTTTAACTTTCTTACATAAATATGTGAGAACTTAATATACAATTTTACTTTAACACTGCCAAAAACTTATGATCAAATTAACGAACACAATAAACATTTGAATTACTGAATTGAAAAAATAAAGATTAGGTTTTCTACTACATTTTCAGATAGATTCTATGAGCTAAACATGGGAAAAATTGTTCTGATTTCCCAGAAATGAGATATACATGATTTTTGTTCTCAATTTCAGGTAGCTATAGAGAACTGATATTCTAATTTATGCCTAGAGTTGCAAAAAAGTAACCCAAGTTTAAAGACTTTTGACACAAAATCAAAGCTACAAAACTGAAGATGTTAGACTTTGAAAGATACACTGTATTTTCAAGTGGCTTATCTTTATTTTTCTTTTCATATAACTATATAATAGTACAGCCACCACTTAATTAGAACTTTCTATGTCTCAAGCACTGTGATAAGTACTTTAAAAACATTAGATAATTTAATTCCTTCAATAATCCTATGGCATATGTATTGCTATGTCCACTTTACAAATTAAAAATTTAAGACAAGTAATTTAACTGGCCCAAAATCACAATGGTAGAAAATACTAAAATTATTATTCAAACTTAGAAGCCAACATCACTAACCACAATACTCTTTAACTTGATTCTATGTCTATTTCATTCGGTCTCTTGCTCCATCCTTTTATGATTTTTTTCTTGAATATATGTCTACATATGTTTATATGGGACTAGAGAAGAGAAAAACAACACAAAAAAAGTGTAGAGAAGAAGTGGGTTAGATTATATGGACTGTTATTCAGAATGGGATTATGACTTAAAAGAATTGAGATGCTCTCAGAAGGCAAGTAACCAATTTAGAAAATAGAAAATGGCCATTAAGATTGTGAAAGGGCATGATTTCATGTTTTATGAAAAGCATTTAAGGATCAGAGAGTAGTTAGCTTGGAGAAGAGAAACTTGGGTAACAGTATTGAAAGACTGAAAGACTGAGATGTAAGAATGAGTTTCAACACACTTCAGCCAGCACATGGCAGCAGTATTACCAGTAGATAAAAGGTATAGGACTTACAAAAAGAGGTGAAGGACAGCCTAACAATCAAAAAAGTTCCAAGATATAATAGGTTATCTCTGGATTTAGTGAATACCTTATAAGGAGAAGTATTAATGCCTATGCAGATGATCATATGTCTCATTTGTTTTAGACTCACTGTAAATCCTTTCTGAAAAGGGAAGGCAAAAATAAATAAACACAATTTTGGCTTATTTCCTTAATCACTAGTATATTTCTTGAACATGATAGGTGCTAAAATCATATTGGTTGAACCTATCCATTAATATTCAAATGACTACTTAGGGAAAGGGAGCAAGTTTGTATAGGGGATTCAAGATGTAGAAGGATGGTTGGATTAGATAATCTTCCAAGTCCTCCAACCAAAGGGTTATGTGGTCTCTTTATCTATGCAAATATTTTTCTAGTAATAAAACAAATCTGTATTTCTGTAAAATAGTTTTAGAGTTAACTAAGCTCTTTTACAAACATCTCATTTTATCTCCATGCTACCACTCAGGCAGAGAAGGTAAGTGAGGCCAGACCATTTGAGTGTTTTGACAATGTTACATCTGGTACACAGTGCAGGCAGGATTTGGACCTGTGGTTAAAAGCAAATTAAACTTCCTCTTTAGCAGATGAAATAATTCCAGTTCCATCAGTCCTTCCTCACGTTTTCTGGTTTTAATTCCTTTCCACAGCAACCTTAAAACACAAAATCAGTCAACTACATAGTGTATAAAGAATATTATTTTGATCATCTAATTTGATTAACCATAGTGTTGGCCATTTGGTTACAGACTTTCTATGGGCATGATATGTTGAATAATTAAAATAGTCAGTAGAATTTATTGAAAACCTATTATGTGTCCAGCCTGTCTTAGACCTTTTATATGTTATATGAGTTAATCCCCACACAATTATAAGAGAAAGGTAAAATTATCATCCCAGTTTACCATGGAAGTCAAGGAAACATAGAATAATTTGCCCAAGGTTGCACAATTCAATGTCAGAGCCAGGATTACAACTCAGGCAGTCTGATTCTAGAAACTGTGCTCTTAATACTACATTATCTGAAGCTGCTGTGACCATCTTTGCTACATCTCCCGTCAAAAAAGTCACTGTTTAACTAGAACACTAAGTCTCCATATCTCAAGCAGTGGACCAAGTAGAATCACTGCACATGTATTAGACAAGGTATGGGCATCATTGCTTGTTTACTGGCAGTATCATGATCTGGCTCCATTATTCATGTCTTCACTTTTATCTTACCTTTCCCCAGCTTTTCACAACATGGAACAGACTTCTAACATGCAAGAAATAATTTACAAGGTCAGTCTGTCTATCTGGTTAGATATTGGGTAATACCCCATCAGCATTGCTGAGTCTTGGCACCAACTCCTATTGATGGAGGTAGGGTAAATTGGCATGTTACCATATTTGATATATAGAGATGGTAACTGAAGTAACATGGAGAAATATAGGAGCTGTCTAATAATAACTTGGAAAGCACAGAATCCTGCTTTTTTCTTTGAACCTGAACTAAATAAATCCTTTAAAAATTAAAATCCTAGAACTAAAAGATTATCAGCACTTCTCCTCTAATAAAATAGTGTTGGTGCCATCTGAGCCCATCCAAAAGAGCATCTCCCTCTCCTCATACATATTTCCTGGCTATGGCCTTACCAGAAGTTATTGAAGAAAGCACATTGACCTCATGAAAACAATGGTAAAGACAGCCAGTAAAATTTTAGTGCTGTTATTTCTGCCCTGTGAGCTTGTAAGCAATTTTTTTCTTCTTACTATTCTTCTGTATTTTTCAAGTTTTGTCAATGGGCCTGTATAACTCTTGTAGTTAAACATGTTATTAAGAGCAAAATTTTTAGAAGTGCCTGTCCTAATCATGCATTAAATTATGAAAACCTATAAAATACAATAAAATACGTATTGTGATCATAGCATGGAAAAGACACTGCTAGACTCGAAGGATGAAAAGATAAAGAGACAGCACCTACCTCAAAAAAAATGTCTAATAATCATTACTGAATTTTCCTCCCACCATTTCTTCTTTTGTCATTAATGCCACACCATTCACTAATTTGTCTAACTTCTAAGTCACAATCATTTATGATTTGTCTTTAAACCCGTTCCATGAATCCAGTCACATCACATTTATTCTACTTGCATACGTTTTCACTTACCTCCTCTTTACTTTATTCCTAGTTCATTCATACCTCATTAATTATTGCTATAATTTTCCAATCATAAAGTATTTCAACTAAAAATATCTAAGAAAATTTTAGATATTCATTCCAGTGTCTTCCTGTGGGAGAAAAAAAATTACCAAAATCAACCATCTTGCCTCCACCTAATGATTATCAAAACGAAAGATTTAAACCTTTCCTTATGACTCCATATTTAGATATTTCTTCATACCATCATGCCTAGCACATAGCATAATTGCACTAAGTTAAACCATGGACTATAATTAATAGTACAATTATTAAAATGTGCTCTCATCAATTGTTACAAATATATCACATCAATGCAAGTAGTGTTTTAGAGGAATCCTGTGTTTTATGTGTGATTGTTCTAAAAATCCACCAATTCTCTAATAAATAAATTTTTTGAAAATTAAAAATTAAGCTTATTGAAGTTTTAAAAAATATAGATTATTTACACTTCTGCTCTACATTATACTCAGATTAGACTCTTTTTCAGAGCATGCCCTGTGTTTTCCTGTTTGTACAACTTGCTCAGGCTGTCCTCTCTAATTAATACCTTTAGAGCCACCCAGTTATCTTCAACTATACGGTCATTACTCAACCTTCAAGATTTAGATCAAATACCACCTCATGCATAAAGATTTCCAGAATCTCCCTAGCTGAAAAAGCTATCTTCTGAACCTCCGCAGCAATTTCCTTTACCTATCTTACTACATCTTTGAGATCCTACCGGGGTTGGAGCTATTCTTGAGTCTCTTCTATCTACCAATATTTCTTAAGTATTTTGATGGCTGGAACATCATAGCACTAAGGTATACTTACAAGTGTCTCATAAGAAGAGAAGCATCATAAAACCAGGTTGTTCTAAGTCTTAGATGGTCTGAATCTATTACCCAAGGGCTCTACAGTTTAAAACAATTGGTAACAACATCTTCATATTTGGATATCCCCAATTGGGAGAAGTAAGTGCATAACAAGTACTTGGAGACACGTTCAAAGATAAGGAAATCAAAAGAGAGAGAAAAGTGCCCAGGGTAGACAGAAGAAGCTTGCAAATGTTGACTGTCACTCAGTAATACCTGGGCCATACATACTCTGTCAGAAATATAACAGACAACACACCTGCCTTTCTTCTCTCCTGCTGAAATTGACAGTCTTTTGCAGCTTCTCCAGTCTCCATCCACAGGGATGTCTGCTGAAAACATTGCAAACTACTGGGATTGGAACACTTCAAATAGGTTTTTCAAGGGAGGTTCTGAATCTGAATTCTGAATCTAGTTTTAATATTTAAGTATCTAGATCATCACATATGTTTTCTCTTTATGTATAGACATACACACATTTATATATATATATATATATATATATATTTTTTTTTTATGGAGAGAGAGAGAGAAAGAGAGTGATAGCTCAAAGACATCTGAAGACACACAGAGAAAGGGCCAAGATACGAATAACAGAGGTACAGCCTAAAACTAGCTGCACAAATCTATTTTTTTCACTGAAATGAGAAGCAATGACAGACCTCAGATTTGCTTATTTCCAAGGGGTTATATTTATAATCTATCACCTATCTGCATATGGGTCCCTTGCATAAAGAGTATATCCATGAGCCTGGCATGTGCCCTTTAAGCTCCTTTCAGGAGCTATGAAGGACAAGTTGCTTCTGTTTCTCACCATGCATTTTCTCATTACAGTCAGTTCAGAAATATACCAAAGATGTTACAGAGCAGAGTTACTTGACAATAAAATCTCTTTCCAATGAGCTTTGTTATATACAACTATAGTAATGAAGTAATAATTCTTTGTATTGAAGATGCCTTTGCAGTCCAAACCAGTCCTTTAATTTGAAATGTATGTGAATCAAACATATTTACCTTTTCTTCCCATGCTGGGATGAATATAGTTTTGGGCAAGGAATTGAAATTTTAAGTTTTCACTCTATGTTTCTATTAATCAGGTTAAAATGACTTAACAATGAGCCAAAGTATAAAATGTCCTTATGGCCTGTTAGATTCCATTTCTGTAAACAATTCCCCTGTTTGAGGTTTCTATGGACAGTGGGAAGTGGGAGACCTACAGAAACAGACAAGAGGGCTCTAAGTGAGCAAACCATGACTGCTTCATAAGTTTAGGCTCTGTAGAAGAAAATAAAAATCTAGTTTCATGACAAGAAAACAGTGATTGCAGCTGAAGATGTGGGAACCTGTGGAAGCATAATTGAATTTACTGTAGTAATGAGGAAAGGTCAAAATTAAAAAAGGAAAAAAGGTCAGTCTTGCTTTGGAGAAAAGAAAGCCTTCTAAATACAGAAAGATGCTTATTAAATATTCCTTCTGCCTAAATCCAAAGTACATGACTTTCCTAAAGAAGAATTATTTCACAGATTTTGGTCATAATCTTATACCTGATGAATTTTGATTCATAAATCCTACTTAAAGAGACTCAAAATATCCTACCTTTGATAAGTGCCCTATCAAATGAACAAAAGGCCTTTAAAGATTTAAATTCATTGGTGGGGATTTTATACAAACTCACCCCAAGCACCACTCTAATCCCAATTATTTTTCTTGACTAATGAAATAAAATAAAAGATAAGGCCTTCCTGTGCTCAAAGGCACATATCAAATTTCAAGGATTAAGATTTAAATGAGTAACCAAAACATACAGCCTGACAGAGGTTGAAGACCTTGGTAAAGGAGTTGGGGTATGTGAACAATGAATCAGAATGAATATAAGCTTTAAAATATTAGTACTTGATTTCCTTCTACAATAATAACATGTCTGAATTTATAAATCTATTCAAATCTATTAAGAAATCTCTGAATCTCTGTGAGAATAAAGCAGTCACTAGGACAACTGAGCCACAGGTTTAAATTTCAGTGTGCAAACACAAGCAACTTTACTCTTCATTTATTTTTGCATTTTATCGCAAGCATAATTTTGAGACTATAGTAAAACTGCTATTCAACTGGCATATAGAAGGGCATAGGTAGAAATTAATTGAATCTCATGGCTGAAGGAGAATTGGCTAAGGTCTGATTTTTTTAAACTACAAACACTGCAGATACAATTTTTAGCTTATTTCCCGTTCTTTGAAAAAATATATAATATTAATGATTGTAATAATGATAATAAACTTAATTATTCTTGAATGACCTTGAAGGTATATTGTCTCAGCTTTACTTTTTGTAATCCCACAATATAATTTTGTACATAGAAAACATACTATCACAATTTTTCTGTTTTATCTAAGGCATTCTCCCTATAAATAATACTTTTCTTTCTTTTGTAAACTAAATTTCTTACATCAGTTTGTTTTCTTCTTATGTTCCACTTTTTATTTTGAAAGTAGAATTTAGTAATTAAAAGTGCTGGCTAGTTGACTTTAAATTAGTCAAAGGTCTCCTAGATGATCCCCACAAAACATCCAATACAATCAGTGGCATAAAGAATTCAGGAACTTTATCAGAAAATGTTTTATTTCAAGTAACCCAAAACTGACCTTGAATTGACTCAATCTGTTGTTAATAGGGCATGAATTAAATTAGGAACAAAGTAGATCCTGACAGTCTCATTCCACTGTTAACTGTAGTTTTCTGACAGGAAACATTGTCCCCGTAACACCAGCGTCTGGCAGGAACAGGGAGAAGGGGTCTGAAGCACAGCCCGCTAGTAGACATCTTCATACCTGCCAATGTACCCCAGTTTAGGAACAGGTCCCAGGTTTTTCTTTGGAGAAGCCATATCTCTCCCGTTTTCAATTCATTTGGAGCTGACTTCACCTCAGGGTACCAGGATGATCACCTGACCAGCATCTAAGCTTGTGCTGAAAGCATGTAACATGAGCTTGTTGCTACTGAAGGATTTCCAAATGCTATTCTTCTACTGACTTTTGTTGGGGGTAGTATTTAGTACTAAATCATGAGACTATGCATGCTGATTTATCAAGTCTTCAGCACTGCTGCGGGGGAAGAAATCCTAAAGCCAGGAGGCTGGGTGTGGTGGGAGGGGTGAATACTTCTTTCCTGATGTTCTGGATCAGGGTTCTGAGGTGTCTAGGAAGGCTGGTGTTTAATCATCCATGACCTTCACCCTGGGTGGCTGAATACCACCCATAAGTACAAAAATAAACTTGCAAGGAATTGATAACATATTTTAAAGTCTTCCCTTTTATATCAGCAATGAAAATTTGCCCACTGTCAATGCTTCTAAACAGCATTGTACTGGATGTATTCCCCAATAATACATGACAAGAAAAACACTTTTTAAAAGATACACCATTTGGAAAATAAAATAGAAAACTGTATTTACCCAGATTACAATTGCTTACCTAGAAAATCCAAATATACACACAAACTAGTAAGAGAAGTCAGTAATTTTGTCAAATTAAATTCAGTCCACAAAGATCAGTAGCATCCCTATACCTCAACAATTGGAAACATGGAAGTTTAAAATGTCATAGACAGTAACAATGAAAATTATAAAGTACCTAGCATCTATTGAAAGATTGGTAAGACCTCTGCAAGCAAAACCATAAAATTATAAGACCTTTATTAAAAGACATAAAATAAGATCTAAATAACCAGAGAGCTATGCCAAATATGCAGACTGAGAAATGCAATGTCATGAATATATATTGATTCTTGAGAAGAGGAACTATAAATTCAAAGCAATTAAAATCAAAACGCCTGCAGAGCCTCTCATTGAAATGACAAGGTGATTCTGAAATTCTCACTGAAAAGCAAATGATCAATTATAGCTAAACACTCCTAAAGAAGATCAATGTGGATAGCTTGCCTTCTCAGCTATCAGGAATTATTATGGAGTGATAATAATGTCAGTGTGCAGTTGGTCCAGGGGCAGACAAATAAAACAAAGGAACAGAAAATGGAGCTTACACATAATAGATAGTGCTGAATCAAGTGGTTTGTCATATAGGCAAAATAATGTTATATTCATTACACACGGTGTAACAGAAAAATAAATTCCACATCAAATAAGCACTGGAATTATATATTTGAATGTGGTTAAAGGGGAAATTTTAGGTTAATATATGTTACTAGAATTTAAAAAATGAGACTGTACAAAACTAACAGTGAACCCTAATGTAAATCATGGACTAGAGTTAACAGTACAATTATAATAATATTATTTCATCAATTGTAACAGATGTACTTATACTAATGCAAGGTGTTAGTAATGGGGAGTATTTGGGAACTCTATTTTCTGTATAATTTTCCTGTAAACCTACAAGTTTTCAAAAAAAAGTTAAAATGAAAGTAAATTTAAAATGCAAACTGTTTAAATTTTTAGAAAAAAAATTTAGACTTAGAGCACAAAAAGATCTCTAAAAGAAGCAAAAATTATTATCCTTAAGGGAAAAACTTGGTAAAGTTGACTATTCATAATTCAAAAATTTCTGTATAAAAACATCATAAAATCATTAAAACTCATGAAGATTTGGAGAAGATTCACAATGCTTACAATGAAAAACAGATAGTCACCAGAATATACTAGAAATTCTCAACATTTACATAAATTAAATCCATAGAAAGAGTGAAAAAGGATATGAATTGCCAAGTTACTAAAACATAATGCTGAAATTGGCAACATATGGAAAGGTGTTAAACCTGATTAATAAACAGGAAAATTCAAATTTTAAAGTAACATAGTAAAACTATTTTATACCCATTACAGTGTCAAAAATTTCTGATGGATGAATAATTAGAAAATAATTAGCAATTTGGAAATATTCAATAAAGTTGAAAAGGACATAATTTGTGATCCAGCAATTCCACCTCTAGAGATTTACCCTAAAGAAACATTCACACATTTTCAGAGAGAGACACATACAAAAATGATAATTACAGGACTGTTCATAATTGTGAAAAAAGTAATTACCATATTCAATGTGTTCAATTCCATGTGTACTAACATCAACAATTGAAATAAATGAGTTACATTTCCACATATAAATTTAGATAAATCTTAAAAACATAATGAGGGGGTGGGGGGTATATGGGGACCTCATATTTTTTTAATGTAACATTAAAAAAAATAAATAAAGACAAAAAAGAAAAGAAAAAAAAGAAAAAGCATTCAGAAGACACATTCAGAATGATATTTATATAAATAACATTATGTATCATTTATAAAAAATTTCAAACACACAAATTCATAATATAATTTTGATGAACATGGTCTGTGTCACACATCATTTGCCCACCAAATATTTATTTTCTTCTTCTCCATTACTAAAGTATTCAATTTGGTTCTGGGTGGTAGTGTTTGCAATTTAAAATGCTCACTACCCAGACTCCCTTTGCATCCCAGGGTGGCCATACGGCCAGGGCTGGACAATAAGAGGCACAAAGAAGTCTATTGATAGAGCCTCTGGATTAGACCACTACTATTCTGATAAGGGAGCAGACTCTGCAATCACATGACTTTTTCATCACCCTCCTCCACCCCAATGTTCCTCTGTGGAGCACAGACACAACACCCCAAAGCAACTATGTTCTGACCATCCTGTGAAAGCAGAATGCTAAAGTTGGTAGAGCAAGATGATGGAAGGTGTATCTGGGTTAATATCTGAAGATCACTGATCTGCAGTCAGGTCCCCATCAGTGACTTCTCAAATCTTAGAATGTGTCCTTCTTATATGTGCTATCAGAGGTAATTACAAGGGACTGTTTTATTGGTTTGGAACCTAAAAATTTTCACAAATGCAGAAACACAAGAGTAAGAGATGGCACCAAAGTCTGGGGAGTTCAGGCCTTTGCCTTTGTTATAATTTGCACCTATATTCTTCCAAAAATTATAATGAGATAAAAATGACTCCCCCCTCTCTCTTCAGAGTGCCAGCCCTAGACACTTATGATACAAAAATTCTGGAACATTGTGAAGATGAAGAAGGTAGCAGGAGATTATAGGAAAGTGTCAATGATCATTCAATAGGAGGTGCAGAGGCACATGTGAAGTAACTTATGGATTCAATAAGTGAAAAGAAATTCTAATTTATGATAAATAGTAATAAAAAATTATTCTGAACAGTCAACAAAAGGGGAGCATAGGTTAGTTCCTAGTTGATATAGGAAATGACCAAACTTAATTCCTACCTGCATTTCATTGTATATTCCTCAGCAACTATAATCATATAATTAAAATATGTATATACCTTGATTGCAGTCTGTTTCTGCCACAGACTTGGAATGACATATTGGAACTGTAAAATTACAAATGTTTTAAATAGAAGAGAATAAAAAATAGGTTTTGTTTAATTTTTTAAAACAATCATAGTATTGTGAAACTAGATCCTTATCTCTGACTGGATTCTCTGGAATCTGATTCTGAAAAGGAGCATGGCATGCAGAATGCAGAATATTTACTAGGATTAGATACCTGTGGAAGGGGAGGTGGGAGGGAGGATTAGAAAGAGGGAGAAGTTGAAATGTGATACAAGCCCAACAAAGCCTCAGCCAAGCCAGCAGGGAGTGCAGTGTATATGACTCATCTGTAATGACCCACAGGGGGCTAAAAATGGCTTGCCTCTATCCCCCCCCACCATAATGAGTCATTAGATATGGACTGCCTGGGAAGAGCAAGCTCCTGGGTGATGCAGATATCTGAGTTTAGGTAAACCTTGAAGGAATTGACAGCTGGAAGCTACCTGCCAACTGTACTCCCAGCAGCTGGGAAAAACATCCTTCCTTGGAGAGGGGATATGATTAATGGATCTCAAGATCACCTCAATCCTTGTCGCAGCTCTATTATTAAATATCTATAAGCTCTTGGGTAAACTACTTAATAATGTTTGCCTCTATTTCTTCATTTATTGAATAAGGCAGCTAAGCCATGTATATTCTAAGGTCCTTAAAAACTTTAAAATTATTTTCTACTCAATTTTTTATAGTAGGGAAGGAACATCAAATTTTTATTTACTGCCACACTCTTTCCAAAAGGCAGCTAGAAAGAATTTCAATTTCTGTTACAGGTTTCATCATTCTATACATTTAAAATCACAGATTTGGGGGAAAAAACTTAAGTATATGTAATGTTAGTAATAAAAAGTAGCAATAACAGGAGAGTTTCAGGAAGATGGCACTGGAGTAAGCAGGCAGGCTCAACTCTTATAGAAACAATGGAGAAAGGGCCAAAAGCTCTCTGAAGCACCTGCTTTGGAGGTCAGCAGACCAAGACAGTGCTACACAACTCCCAGGAGGGTGAAAGACAGAGAAATGAAGAACAAAAAACAAAAAATGTGAGTTACCAAACCCCCACCTCCAAGATATTAAGCCTGAATAAAACCCCTGGCTCACTGCAGCTGACTAAAAGGGGAACAGACATGTAACTCCCTGTCAGCTGTTATAAGGGAAAAGGAAGGGTGTGTCAGGGGTTTCTCTTCAGTAAATTAAGACAGCAGGATCCACTCTGAGTTTTGGCTCTTACAACACCAAAATACAGCAAAGCAGAGATTGAGGAAAACAACTCCATGGAAAGAAAGGTGGGCCAACAAACACTCTCAGCTGGCCAGTCTGGAAACTGAACAGAGAAACCCTGCTTTTAGGTTTCTCTTAAACTGAACTCTTCACTGTACCCCATTACTGAGTCTCTGGCCCAATTTTGATAACTTAAACTGGGCAATTTGAAAGACTTAGAATAAGTTAAATCAAATATCAAAGAAGAGCTAAGAAAAAAAAAAAAAGACAAGAGAGAGAAATTGGCCATCAGAGTAGATTCACACACATATTCAGATGCCTAGACATCAGCAAAACATTACAAGCCATACTGGGAAACAGGAAGGCATGGCCCAGCTGAAGGAACAAACCAAATATCTTGAAGTGATACAAAATTTAAGACAATTAATCAATGGTAGTCACACAATTTTCCTAAATCAATTCAAGGAATTGAAAGAAAATGACTAAACAGATAAAGGATATGAAGACGACACTGGATGAGCATAAAGAATAGTTTGAAAATCTGCAAAGAAAAGTAACAGAACTGATGGAAATGAAAGATAAAATGGATGACATTAAAAATATATTAGAGGGAAACGGACTTGGCCCAGTGGTTAGGGCATCCGTCTACCACATGGGAGGTTCGCGGTTCAAACCCTGGACCTCCTTGACCCGTGTGGAACTGGCCCATGCACAGTGCTGATGTGCGCAAGGAGTGCCCTGCCACACGGGGGTGTCCCCCGCGTAGGGGAGCCCCACGCGCAAGGAGTACGCCCCATAAGGAGAGCCGCCCAGCGTGAAAGAAAGTGCAGCCTGCCCAGGAATGGTGCCGCCCACACTTCCCATGCAGCTGACGACAACAGAACCAGACAAAGAAACAAGACACAGCAAATAGACACAGAGAACAGAAGACAAGGGGGAGGGGGGGGAATTAAATAAATAAATAAATCTTTTATATATATATATATATATATATATATATATTAGAGACACACAGAGCAGATTTGAATTGCTCAAAGACAGAATTACTGATTTCAAAGACAGACTATCTGAACTAGAAAAGACAGAAGAACAGAAAGAGAAGAGAAGAGAAAAAAATGGAACAGGATCTCAGGGAATTGAATGACAATGTGAAACAGTATCCCAGAAGGGAAAGAGAATGGAAAATGGGCAGATAGAATATTTGTGGCAATAATGACTGAAGACATCCCAACCCTTATGAAAGATAAAAATCAATATCCAAGAAGGACAACACACTCCAAACAGAATAAATCCAAATAGACCAACCCTAAGACACATACTTTTCAGAATGACATTATCAGGGATATAGAGAAGATTCTGAAAGCAGCAAGAAAAAAGGCAAAGTATCACATACAAGGGAACCTTGATAAGATTAAGTGACAAGCTTTCATGAGAAACCATGGAGGCAAAAAGAAAGAGCTATGATGTGTTCAAGGTACTGAAAGAGAAAAAGCACCAACCAAGAATTCTGTATCTGGCAAAACTGTCCTTCAAAAATGAGGGTGAGTTTACAGTCATCACAGACAAACAAAACTGATAGAATATGTTACCGAAAGACCAGAATTACAAGAAATACTAAAGGGAGTGCTGCAACTCCTTTAAGGAAAAAATGAGGGCAAGAGACTTGGAGAAGAGTGTAGAAATGAAGATTATTAAGAAGGGTAAAAAGACAGACAATAGTACAATATGACAACTGAAAGCCAAAGGACAAAATGAATGAAGTAAGAAATGCCTCTGCAGTAATAATATTGAATGTTGATGATTTGAACTCCCCAATCAAAAGGCATAGAATGATAGAATGGATTAAAAAAACATGAGCTATCTTTGTGTTGTCTACAAGATACTCACATCAGTTGTAAGGAAACAACCAGGTTAAAAGTGAGATGTTGGAAAAATATTCCATGCAAATAGTAACCAAAAAGGAGCTGTAGTAATGAAACTAATATCAGGCAAAATAGATTTTAAATGCAAAATTGTTATAAGGGATGAAGAAGGTCATTATATTTTAATACAAGTGACAATTAACCAAGAAGAAATAGCTATACTAAATATTTGTGCAAGCAAACTGAGTGTCTCAGGTACATGAGGCACACCCTGGCAAAATAGAAGAGAGAAATAGATATCTCTATAATAGTTGGAGACTTCAACATACCACTCTCAGTATTGGATAAAATATCTAAATAGAGGATAAATAAAGAAACAGTAGGAAGCAGATGTGACTCAACCAGTTGGGCACCCACCTACCACATGGGAGGTCCTGGGTTCAGGTCCCGGTGCCTCCTAAAAGAAGACAAGCAGACAGCTGCCCTTGCCACACTGAGCTAAGCACCTCCTCTGCCATAACAAGCTAAACACCTCCCACAACCAGCAAATGCCACAAGCCAGCAGATACTGCAGCCTGTGGGGAACAGATGTGGCTCAAGCCATTGGGCACTTACCTCTCATGCGGGAGGTTCCAGGTTCAGTTGCCAGTACCTCCTGGAGAAGGCAAGGAAATAATGAGCAGACAGAAGAGAAAACCATCTGGGGAAGGGAGGGATAAAGAAAAAGAAAAAGAAAATAGGTAAATAAATCATGAAAAAAGAAAAGAAAAAGAAACAGAGAGATTGAATAGTATGATAAAATGAATTGGACCTAACAGACATCTGTAAAGTATTGCACCCCAAAAGAGCAGAATGCACATTCTTTTCAAGTGCTCATGGATTCTTCTCCAGGATAGATCATATATTGGACCACAAGACAAGACTCAATAAGTTTATTTGACAAGAGTTTAATATCCAGTCTCTATAAAGAAATCTTACATCTCAAAAATAAAAAGACAAACAGCCTGTTTAAAAATCGGGCAAGAGAATTTAATATGCACTTCTCCAAAGAACAAATATAAATGGCTAAAAAGCACATGAAAAGATGCCCAACATCACCAGGACTTAAGGAAATGCAAATCAAAACTACAATGAGATATCATCTTACACCTACTAGACTAGTGGCTATTTAAAAAAAAAGGACTACAAGTATTGGCTAGGATATGGAGGAAAGGGAACCCTCGTCCACTGCTGGTGGGAATGTAGAATGGTGCAGCCATTGTGGAGGACACTTTGGCAGTTCCTCAAGAAGCTAACTATAGAACTGCCAGATGATACAGCAATTCCACTGCTGGGTATATACCCAGAAGAATTGAAAGCAGGGATAAGAACAGATATGTGCACACAAGTGTTCATAGCAGCATTATTTACTATTGTCAAAATTTGGAAGCAATGCAAATGTCCATCAACAGATGAATGGATAAGCAAACTGTGGTATATACATACAAGGGAATATGATTTCCAGATCTATGGTTAAAATTACAATGGTGGGAATGTTCTTTTGGCAAATATGGCAGGGGAGGGTTACCAGTATAAGGCATCAGGTATGGTGGGATATGTGGGTTAGGGTGCATCTGGGGCATGCCTTGATGGAATATGTAAGTATTCATCTTGTAATAATGGATTATCTCAGTTTGTCAAGACCCACACAATAAACAAGAAAATATTAAACCCTCATCCTGGGAAGTCCTGCTATATTCTCAGTTAGAAGGACAAGAATCTGTTGAGAACATAAGCAGTGCCTAACAAAAGAATGTCAAGCCCAAAATATTATTGCAAGTAACTATGAGTCTTATTCTTCAAAAATTGAAACTTAGTGGTTACCATAGCTTCCAAGGGGAGGGGGAGGGAAGAATAGAATAGATGGAACATAGGGTACTTTTAGGGCATTAGAATTGTTCTGCATGATCTTGCAATAACAGATACAGGCCATTTTAAATTTTGTCAAAACCTATAAAAGTGTATGATGCAAAATGTAAATCATAATGTAAACCATTGACCATGGTTATTAGCAATGTTTCAATATTTGTACATCAATTATAACAAATGTACCATCCACATGTAAAATTTTATTAATAGGGGAGAGTGGAAAAAGGGAAGGACTTTGGATATATAGGAATCTCCTATATTTTCTATGACTTTTCTGTAACATAAATCTTCTTTGAAGATAAAATGACACTAAGGGAACACACAGAAGAAATTGTCACTGTACATACATCATCTTACAGAGATGAAAGACAAAATATATTTAAAATTTTTATTTTATTTAAATTTTTTATTTTTTTATTTCATTTGATATTTTTATTATTTTATTTTCTTACTAATTTTATTTGGATTTTTTTTACTTCATTTTTGGAGAGGTTTTGGTTCACAGAAGGATCACAACTGTAATGGGAGGATCACTGGTGTGGGGTGTTGGTGATGGGGGGATGTATGGGGAAGGGTACACCTGGGACATGCCTCTAAGTCATATGAATATGTGCAAGTATTCATGGAGTGTTCTGTCAGTGGGTGGAGATCCACACAATAGCCAAAAGAACATTGAATTTTCATCCTGTGGTGTCCTGCTACATTCTCTAATAGAGTGGCAAGAATCCCCTGTGTACCTGGACAGCGCCTAGCAAAAGGAGGACAGACTAATATGTCAGGCCCTTGATACTGATGCTTGTAATTATGAACTTGTTCTTGTGAAAATGAAACAGCCTAGTATTACCTAAGAATTACCTCCTGAAAGCCTCCATGTTGCTCAAATGTGGCCTTTCTCTAAGCCAAACTCAGCATATAAATGCACTACCTTCCTTCTGGCATGGGGCATGACTCCCAAGGATAAGCCTTCCTGGCACCAAGGGATTATTACCAAGTGCCAAATAGCAATGCATTTGGAAAAAAACCTTGACAAAAAGGGGGAAATATTGAACACAAATGAGTTATTATGGCTAAGAAATTTCAAAGTGAATCAGAGATCATTTCAGAAATCATGTTTATTTGTGTCCCAGGTGGATTTCATTGACTGCCATAGTATACAATGCCTCAAACACTGGGGCTTCTGAGGGCTCTAGAGATATATAGACACTATAAGCAGGGCAGACATGCTTAGAGATTTGGTACCCTATCAGTGAGCCTTACTGTGGAATTTATGCTCCCTAGTATAACAGAGTCAGACTCACTTATAGTTTCCCTACACATGGTTCTTCTGCCCCTTTTATTTGGGCCTATATTAGCATTATAATTGTTAAATACATGTCCCAGAGACTTAAATTTTTGGTCTGTTCATGTGCCAGTTGAGCCCTGAATCTCACCAGAGTTGCAACACCTACTCTCCAGTTCATTGGACTCACTCAAGACCAGAGAGTGGCTGCAACTGCAAGCAAGATAGTTCTATCCATCTTTCCCATGGGATCTAAGCACACTCTCAATTAGAAACAGAGTGGGCATCACCATCCCCAAATCCTCAAGATTGGGGAATGAAAAATGGACTAAAGCAGACACCTATTATTCTATTATAGACCTTTTATTATTATAGCAATGGAAGAACTTTTATCTTTGATATAAAGGTAGTGGCTACCAGAGGTTCTATGGGGAGGGAGAAGGACAAATAGGTGTAACATAGGGGCATTTCGGGGACATCAGAATTGTCCTGCATTACATTGTAATGACAGATACAGTCCATTATATATTTTGTTTTAACCTATAAAATTTTGTGGGGCAAACTGTAGACTATAATGTAAACTATAATACATGATCAGTAGTAATACTTCAGTATGTGTTCATCAGTTGTAACAAATACACCACATTAATGAAAGGTGTGGTTAATGTGGAAAGTGTGGGAGGTGTGGGGATGGGGTAGCATTTATGTAACAGAAAGCTTCTTTTAAAAAATTTAAAAGTAAATTTAAAAAGATGGGAATTATACAAAATACTTTCTCTGATCATAATGGAAAGAAGCTGGAAGTCAATAATGGATGGAGAAAGGAAAACTTCCTAAACATATGGATATTAAACAATACACTCAAATAATCAGTGGGTCAAAAGAGAAATTGCAAGAGAACTCAGAAAATATCTTGAGATGAATGAAAATGAAAACACAACATATCAAATCCTAAGAAATACCACAAAGACAGTGCTGAGGGGGAAATTTATAGTCCTCAGTGCTTACGTTAAAAAAGAAGAGGGAAGCAGATGTGGCTCAACCAATTGGACACCTGCTTACCACATGGAAGGTCCCAGGTTTGGGTCCCAGTGCCTCTTAAAGAAGATGAGATAGAATGCCGCACCCACCGTGAAAAGCTAGACACTGACCTACCACAACAGGATAGACACCTAAATGAGCACATGCCACAAACCAGCAGACACTGCAACCTATAAGGACTGGATATGGTTCAAGCTGCTGAGCACTCACCTGCCATGTAGGAGGTCCCTGGTTAAGTTCCCGGTGCCTCCTTGAGAAGGCAAGCAAACAATGAGCAGACAGGCAAGTGAATCATGTGGGTGACAGCAGGGATAAATTTTTTTTAAAAGAAAGAAAGAGTTAAAATCAAAGATCTAACTACACACCTGGAGGAACTAGAAAAACAATAACAAACTAATCCCATACCAAGCCAAATGAAAGAAATACTAAAGATCAGAGCAGAAATAAATGAAATCAAGAAAAAAAATAATAGAAAGAATAAACAAAGCCTAAAGTTGATTCTTTGAGAAGAAAAACAAAATAAACAAACCCTGATCTAGAATGAAAAAGAAAAAAAGGGATAAGACACAATTTTTAAAATTCAGAAATGAGAGGAGGGGATATTACCACTGACCCTGCAAAATAAGAGAGATCATAAGATCATACTCTGAACAACTGAATAGCAAAAAACAAGTCAATGTTGACAAGATGGACACATTCCTAGAAACACATGAACCACCTACACTGACCCTAGAAGAAATAGAAGACCTCAACAAACCAATCACAAGTGAAGAGATTGAAATAGTCATCAAAAACTTCCCAAAGATGAAAAACGCAGGATCAGATAGCTTCAGAGGTGAATTCTACCAATCATTCAAAGATGATATAATACCAATCTTGCTCAAGCTCATCCAAAAAATTAACAGAAAAGGAAGCTACCAAACTCATTCTATGAAGCCAACATCACCTTAATACCAAAACTAGATAAAGACACTAATATCCCTAATGAATATAGATGTAAAAATACTCAACAAAATACTTGCAAACAGAATCCAAAGGCATATTAAAAGAATTATACACCACAATCAAGTGGGTTTTATCCCAGGTATGCAAGGGTGTTTCAACCAAGAATGTCACAATAAATAAACACAATAAACAACATTGATAACCTGAAGAAGAAAGGCATTTGACAAAATACAACACCATTTCTTGATAAAGACACTCCAAAAGGTAGGAATAGATGGATGCTTTCTCAATATGGTAGAGTGCATATATGAAAATCATACAGCTAGCGTTGTATTCAAGGGTGAAAGACTAAAATCGTCCCTGCTGAAATCAGCAAAAAAACAAGGAGACCCACTCTCACTACTGTTATTCATTATTGTTCCAGAAGTTTGAGACAGAGCAATTAGACTAGATAAAGAAACAAAGTCACCCAAAGGAAAGGAAGAAGTAAAATTTTTACTATTCATTGATGATATAATCCTATACCTAGAAAATCCTAAAAAACCTGCAACAAAGCTACTAGAACTAATAAATCAGTTCAGCAAAATGGTGGGATACAAGATTAACATATAGGGAAGCAAACTTGGCCCAATGGATAGGGCATCCGCCTACCACATGGGAGGTCCATGGTTCAAACCCTGGGCCTCCTTGACCCGTGTGGAGCTGGCCCATGTGCAATGCCGATGAGCACAGGGAGTGCCCTGCCACGCAGGGGTGTCCCCCACATAGGGGAACCCCACGCGCAAGGAGCGTGCCCCGTAAGAAGAGCTGCCCAGCGCAAAAGAAAGTGCAGCCTGCCCAAGAATGTCACTGCACACACAGAGAGCTGACACAACAAGATGACACAACAGAAAGAAACACAGATTCCTGGAGCCGCTGATAAGGATAGAAGCAGTCACAGAAGAGCACACAGTGAATGGACACAGAGAGCAGACAACTGGGGGGGGGAGGGGCAGGGAATGGGAGAGAAATAAATAAATAAATCTTTTTTAAAAAAAGATTAATATGCAGAAATCCATAGCATTTCTGTACACTAATGATGTGTAATATGAGGAGAAAATCAGAAAAAAATTCCACTTATAATAGCAACTAAAAGAATCAAATATTTAGGAATAAATTTAACCAAGGACATAGAGGCCTATATTCAGAAAACTACAAAGCACTGCTAAAAGAAATTAAAGAACACTTAAACAAATGGAAAGATATTCTGTGTTCATGGATTGGAAAACCAAATAACATTAGGATGTCAGTTCTGCCCAAACTGATTTACAGATTCAACACAATTCCATTTTTAAAATCCCAATAGCCTTTTGCAAAAATGGAAAAACCAATTATGAAATTTATTTGGAAAAACCAATTATGAAGTTTATTTGGAAGGGTAAGTGCCCCTGAACAGCCAAAAATGTCTTAAGAAAGAACAAATTTGGAGGACTCTCACTTCCTGACTTTAAAGCATATTACTTAGCTACAGTGGTAAAAACTGCATGCTACTGGCATAAACACGGACAGATGGATCAATGGAACCAAACTGAGAACTCAGAAATAGACTTACCTCTATGGTCAAGTAACTTTTCACAAAGCTGTCAAGCCCTCCTAGCTGGGCCAGAACAGACTATTGAATAAATGGTGCTGGGAGAACTGGATAGCCATATCCAAAAGAAAGAAAGAGAACCCCTAACTCACATTTTTTTATACGAAAATTAAATCAAAATGGATCAAGTACCTAAATATAAAAGGAACAATAATAAAACTCCTAGAAGAAAATGTAGGGAAACATCTTCAAGATCTTGTGGTATGCAGTAATTTCTTAAACCTTATGCCAAAATCATGAGCAACAAAAGGAAAAAAAGTAGATAAATGGAACCTCCTAAAAATTTATCACTTTTGCACCTCCAAGGACTTTGTCAAAAATGAAAAGGGTGAAAAGACAGGCAACTCAATGAGAGAAAATATTTTACAATCACATATCTGATAAGTGTTCTCTATCCATGATATATAAAGAGGTCATACAACTCTACAATAAAAAGACAAACTCACCGATTAAAAAGTGAGCTAAAAACTTGAAAAGACAGTTGTTCAAAGAAGAAATACAGATGGCACAGAAGCACATGAAAAAATGTTCAGCATCACTAGTGATTAGGGAAATGCAAATTAAAACTACAATGAGATACACCTATTAGATTGGCCACTATTAAAAGTCAGAAAACCTTAAGCATTAGAGAAGATTGGGGAAGTAGGAACACTTATTCATTGTTGGTGGTAATGTAGAATGGTACAGCCACTGTGAAGAACTTTTTGGCAGTTCCTAAGGAAGTGGAATATAGACTTGCCATGTGACCCGGCAACACCATTACTAAGTATATACTCAGAAGAACTGTGAGTAGTGACACAAATAGTCATCTCACACTGATATTCATACTGGAGTTATTCATGATTGCCAAAAGTTGGAAACACCCAGGTGTCCATCAACTGATAAGTGGGTAAACAAATTGTGGCATATACACATGATGGAATTTTATGCAAAAGTAAGAGGAAATAAAGTCGTAAAGCATAGGACAACTTGGATGACCCTGGAGGACATTATGTTGAGTGAAGCAAGCCAGGCACAAAAGGACAAATACTGTATGATTGTGCTATTATGAACCAAATATATTGTGTAAACTCATGAAGTTAGTAATTAGAATATAGGCCCCCAGAGAATAGAAAGAAGATAGAGACTGGAAAGCTGAGTTTTAATCTGTGCTGAATTCATAAAAAGGTTGTTTGTAAATTTTGGGAAATGGATAGAAATGGTGAAAGTACATCATAGTGTTGGTAATTAGCAGAGCTATTATATAGGTATGACAGTGGTTGAAAGGGTAAGTCTAAGGTCACGTATATCTAGAAGGAAAGCTACAAGCTGCAATGTGGTACTGTATAGCATAGTGAAACCTCATGTAAAATATGTTTATGGGTGATATTCCACGTATAAGACTGTTTTTACAAAATGTAAATACAAATAAACTAGAGGGACGAAAACAATAACAGCTATGTATGGCAAGGGAAACAGAGAGAGTTTAAGAAGTGATGAATATTGTTTATTTGTTTTTGTTTATTATTATTATTATTATTATTGGGATCATGAAAATGCTTTAAAAATTATTGATGTTGGGGGGTGTGGGAGTAAGGTATATGGGAACCTCTTATGTTTTTTAATGTATGATCTATGTATCTCAAAAAAAAAAGAAAGAAAAAAAGTGATTGAAGTGATGAATGCATAACTATGTGATAATACCAAATACAATTGATTGTACATTTTGAATGGATTTATGCTTCATTAATACGTATCAACAAAATTGATTTGTTAAGAAAAACAAAAAAACAGAAAAATAGTAATAACAATAATAATGAATGCCATTTATTAAGCCTTTCAAGTTTTGCATCTTATTTAATCTTCATGACCTCACTACTTACTATCTAGTCTCACAGATGGAAATGTGAGTCTTATTTTGATTAAAAAAAAACACCAGATAAAGGTCATATATTTATACGTTAAAGAGAGAACTGGACAGAACAGTACCAGATGATTTAAGAACTTGCATTGCTAACTACTACAGCATATGAGTCTATTTCCCATCTTAACAGCAGGACATTTTCATATAAACTGCTAGGTTGTTTTTACAGATGTCCAGGAAACCGCAATCTCAAAACATAACCAAAATCCATACTTTAAAACCATCGTGATTTTTATATCATGACAATTCATTAACTCCCCTTTCCTGGTTATTCTTTTCAGCATATTGGAGATAATCTGTTGTGCTGAGCAGGCAGCTTCTGCACTTCTTTTTATCTCAACTCTGGAAAGTACTATTAATATGATTTTATAGAGACAGGTTCATTTAAACCTGCATCTATATGCTGACCATTAATTCTGTAGATTGCATGTTTAGAAACTCTGCTAGCAAACAAAAATATTTAAAGGATCCCCAGCATCAGGTATGATTGCTGACAAATGAAAGGGTCTCCCTATCTCACTCCCTTCCTGAGGCCTCTGTCATAATCTCTGCTTCCTGCTTTCTATTTTAGGGAATACCCTTGAGATTGTGCTGGCTTGAAATGATTCCCTGTATTCAAAGATGTGAGCGCCTAGCAACCAGGTTGAACTCCACCACCCTGTCACTCTGGCCATGGTTGATTGGCCCAGAGATGGCATTCAGATTCAAATTGAACTATTCAGACTGACTTCCTGAATTTGAAATTTAGAAGGGAGAGTCACAGAGAAAGGTAACAGTTAGGAATTGAGAGATTTTAATTGAAACAACCTAAGAGAAAGGCCCACAAATTCATACTGCTTGGACCATGGAGCCAAACTGGCTTTAGTCTTTTAGAAACATGGGGTCTTTTAACTACTCTTTTATTTACTCAAAGTGAACTAATCATGAATCCTCCTTTCTACACCTCACCTGTCCTCAAAAACAGCAAACAGCTTTAAAAAATATTTTCAGGGGAGTGGCTATAGCTCAATGGTGGAGCACCTGCTTTCCATGTATGAGGTCCTGGATTCAATCACTGGTACCGCTTTCAAAAAAAATTTAAAAATCATGTACAATATTGAAGCAGGCTAGTAAGAAAGTAAATCAACAGATGGATCTGGAACCTGGCAAGAAGTCCACGTGGACATCAGTAACCCCAAGATGGCTGCTGGAACACTCCCACCCCCAAGATTCTGCTATTTAGAACAAAGACTTCTTCTAGAAGCCAGGAGAAGCCCTGGATATTCCCTCAAGGACTTTATCATTGGACCCTCATGGGGAATTAATGGGTAGGGTAATCAATCAAAATAGCAAACAGCTGGAACCCCTCCCCTGCCATAAGCAAAGGGGTAGATTAATTAACAGTTTAAAAAGCCAGACTCGGGGCCTGAATGAGCACTCTCTCGCGTTCTCATGAGCTCTCTCACCTGTCGACCCATTGCTGTCCTCTGCATACCGCTCTCACCATTTTCCTCTGCCAGGTGGCCACGCAAGTAAACCTGGGCATTTATAATCTAAAATGGGGAATTGTAGCCTATAAATCAGCCCTCTTTATCACTTTTCACCCCTTCCTCTCTGAGACCCCTGATCTGTTATTTTCTATTTCTTGTCCCTCCCTGCCTGAATAAATTACTGGCCTAACTCACCTGGCATGCTCTTGAAATTCATTTCTGCAGCATAACCAAGAACCTAAATAAAATCCAGTAACAATATCTTCATTGGTCCCTACAATAAGTCAAGGAGGTTGCAACAATGATTGGAATTTACTCCATTAGGTAGATGAATAAACTGAGGTTGAAAAGGCACCCCCTATGCAGAAGGGAAGTAGTAATCAGGCTAAAATTCGCTATAGACAATCTGCAACCTGAATCATGGGGATTGGGTACTGTGGCAACAGATAGACAAGGAAATTAATCTAGCCTATGGAAGTGATTCCCCAACTTTATAGCTCATAAGAATCACCAGGGGTCTTGGTTCAACAAAGAGAAGCTTGACCCCTAACTTCTGATGCAATAGTTCTGGTGAACAGCCCTGAGAGCTAAATTTTAATACATACTCCAGGTGCTATCAAGACGGTGGTCTTAAGAACCCACTTCAACAAACACTAACATCGTATCTGGAATTTCCCCTCTGAGGAAGGTAATTGCAACTTGAGACTAGGGTAGTGACTAGGATTCAGCCAAGCTTTTAGGGATGGAGTATGAACTTGGAGTTTCAGGCAGAGGGAAAAGCCAGTGTGATGTAAAGAATCAAAAGAGAGAAAGAGAATTTTGCTCCTGAAAGGAAGATTGAATGACAAATGAAGGTCTAGAGGAGAATGAAGAGGGCAAATGGAGGGTCTGAGAAGTCATGTCAAGAATATATAACTTTATTATAAAGTGAATGAAAAATCATAGAAAGGTTTTAGACCCTATAACCTCTCTGTGCCTCAGCTGCATATCTACATCACAGACTCTTTGTAAGGGGGTTAAATGAAAACAGTGCCTGACATGTGTATCTTTAATAAAGGTTAGATATTATCATAATGATAATGTTTATATTAGGGTTGTTTTAAAACATAGAGCATTTTAAAGTCTCAGGTCTAAGTAGAGGATTCAAATTAAATGAAATACTGATCAAACTATAGAGTCAAGCAACCCAAGCAACTTGATGGTCTGGGGAAAGTGGGGATGTGAGGTAAGTGCAAATGCTAAGAAAATAAGCACTATTTAAAGAAACATAAGGTCTCATAGGATGAGCTGAATTTTCTCAGAGCACAAATACATGAGAGCAAAACATAGGACCAGAAGTGATTAACTATTGAAAATGGCAAGGTAGGAACTTGTAATTAGTGGAATTACGAGACTACTCAAAGTTGGCTTTGTGAGAAGAGTTTAATTACTGCCATTGAAACTACAACCCTTATGTCAGGAAGAGGTAGCAGAGGTAGCTCAGCAAGAGAGTGGCTTTAAATGTCTCTATGTCAGAGATATATACTGAAATACTTAAAGGTGAAGTGGTTGATTTGATGTCTGGGATTTTCTTTAAAATACTCCATGGGGTGAGATAAATAAATCAAGATCGGCAAAACACTGATAATTGTGAAACAGATGGCACATGAGGGTTCATTATCTAGTCTCTTTACCTTTGTGTATGTATGAAAGTTTCCATCATAACAACTTTAAAAGCAAATAATATGAAAGGGGAAGTGAGTGGGGTAATTGGAAATCCCCCTATATTTTCAACCTAACATTTATGTAATCTAAAGCTTCTTTAAAAATAAAAGAAAATTTAAAAAGGAAAAGAAAAAAAAAGCATGTGGCTTTAAGTGTGGGCTTAAATCTCAGTTAATGCTGGCTGATCTCTGAATGTGATCTAAGACTGCTCCTCAAGTGATCCTGGGAGGAAGCATTTTAGGATTACCAGCTACTTGGACGACCTCACTTGGCACCCCCTCCTTCTGCCTTCCAAGTGCTCAGCTTCCAGACCAAGCGAGCAAAATCAGGGCCAAGTAAGCAGCACCCAGCCTTAGGCAGCTCTTACCTGAATGCCTTAAAATATTTCCAGGAAGCAGTCAGTGATGCTCAGCTTAGAGACAGCTGGCCCACTTGTGGGAATTTTGTGCAACAGAAAGAATTGGGTGATACATTTCTGTCTTGATATATGCCTATCTTCAATTAGATCACTGGTTCCTACTCATGGCTGTTTTTATCTGGAGAGTTGTTCTGTTGTGGATGTTCTTGTTTTTAAGCTAACAATGCTCCAGCTCCATCTAAGAATCTATTTTTGAAAAGTATTCCAAATGATTATAATATCCCACCAGGGTTTATAACCACTGAATTATATAAAGTTTGCTTGAGGCTCTCTTGGTTAAAAGTACAGAAATATACTCACAGTAGGAAAATGAGGCAAACTTGGATCTCAAAGTGCTTAGGGAGGCAACGCTAATGAGTACAGCCAGCATGGGTTGGGGGCTTGGTGGCACACTGGGGAGCACATGACCCATGCAGGGGGACAGCACATACTCAGCACAGCCAATTGTTAGGTTGTAGAAATGCTTGTTCAGTGTTGCCAGATCTTCTCATTTCTCAAGAGCAGCCAGGATTCTGGATGCTTGTGTTATGTAAAAATCTTGATATTTAAACATTGGCCATGATTTTTTTAAAAATCTTAAAGCTTTTATTTACAACATAACACTTAACAAAGTCTTGATTCCAAAGAGAATCTAACAGCTCACCTCAGATCAGCTTCCCAGTCCTAGTCTTATTGGTTATGACAAATGGGTGAAATCTCATATAAATGACAGTCACCCCTCTTAGGGGCAGGATGAAAAAGCAGTTCTCAGATAAATGAGAAAGGGATTAAATTATCCAGAGAATCCATTATAAAGAGCCATTAAAAGTAGAAAGGAGAGACTAATCTAGTCTGAACTAGAGTTCAATGAGTGAAGGTTACGGGAAGGGAGATTCTGACTCATTGGCATTCTCCACAAATAGAATAGCCTTCCCTGTGAAGTGGTGAACTTTCAGCCACTGAAGAATTCAAAAAGTGATTGAAAGATCACCTGATGGTGATGTCTCCAAATTTGCACATCCCATGACCACTTACGTCCCTCCAACCCTAATTTCTCTGAATAAATGTCCACTCTGCTGGGTTAAACTCTGCATGTTCAAGACTCTGTCTTTTTCTTTTTTTCAGTTGAAGATCTCTAAAAGAATGTACAGATTACTTTTCCAATTCATAAAAGACTATTGTAAAGGAAATCATGAGTAAAGAAGTTCATAGAAAAATGTTACTGCCCTCCTGATATATGCAGAAGAAAACTTGTTTTCATCATAACAGTCTTCACATTTTATTATAGGTTAACTTTTCCTTAACACTTCTTTTTAAATTCTGGAAATTTCTATCACTGAAAGAGATCACGAATCTCCCTTAAACCAGGGAATCTGAATCTCAATGGCAGTTCTTCCTACAGGATGCACTGGAGAGACAAGGAATAACCCTTGGCCAACATGTCAGGACGGAAGGTGGCTCTCCCTATAAATAAAAAGGTAACCAGAAGCTCTTTGTAATAAGAAGAATGACTTACAGGATCCATGAGGATTAAGCTGGCTGTAAAGGTTCCAGGGAGAGAATGTAGCCTACCAAGTAAGTCTGGACCTCTGAGGATAAAATCATAATTAAACTTATAACATCAGTAATGATCAAATGCCTCCATGCATTATCTTATTTAATCATTGCCCCAAACCTTGGAAGTAAGCATCATGAAACCTACTTTATACATGAGTAAAATGAATCCTAGAGAAACCTCGAGAGAGTGGTGTGTGCTCTGACTTTCTCAATTACTAGCTACATGATAGAAGGAATTTTTCTTAACCCTTCCAAACCTTACTTTTCTCACCAGTAAAAAACAGATAATAATAGGAGCTATGAAGAAGGAATTTTGTGATGACTGAATTAAATAAAATTATCTTGGCATATAAGAAACTTTTGATAAATATTAGCTGCAATTGTAATTGCTGGCATGTTCAAAATTAATACTCTAAGTGATACCCCAGTCAGTGGTTTTGAACATTAGCATCCTTATTTCTGAATGGGAAATAACTTCTCTACAGGGAAATATACCACTTGCTTTACTGATTTCACCTGAATCTCCTTGACCAAGTCAGTCTACTGGACACCTCGACCTTTGGGATTGGCCTACTCTTCATACTCACGCTGATCCTTGCCTTTTGGATTTTGATATAAATCTTAATCCCCGATGCATAAATGATTTTATCTCATCTCTGCCCTACAAGTACTACCTGCATCTCTCAGTTAGCTCTCACCACCACAATTCTGTACGACAACCAACCACAAAATCTCAGTGTCATATAACGACAAACATTTGGTTTTTGTACACAAGTCTATGGTTAGCTGGGTGGTTCTGCTAATTTGGTCCAAACTCCTCAGGATTAATCATGAGTCTGCAGTCAGCTGACGTATCAGCTAAGGCCTGACTGGTCCAGTATGATTTTACCTGGGATTATCTGTCTCTGCTTCCCATAGTCTCTCAGCATCAGATGGCTAGACTAGACTTATCTCATGCAGAGTCAGGAGTCCAAGAGAGAGCAAGTACAACAGTCCTTTTGAGACAGGCTCAGAACTGGCACACTATCATTTCACTGGCCAAATACTTCATAAGGCCAGATCAATTTCAAGAAATGGCTGAATAGACACTACCTTTGGATGAAAGGAGCAGTTAAGTCACTGCAAAAGGCAGCATGGGGATGGATGAAGAATCAGTGCCATTTATAAAATATAATACATTGTTCCATCAAAGTTTGAAGTCACAAATTCAGTGACCAAAGCTTTTTCACAAATGGAAAGGGGACAACGCATCCATTATAAGTTGATAGAAGATACTTGAACTATTTTCAATTGGGAATTTTAAAAACACACATACAATGGAATTTTTTTATACTCTTGTCCCTAAGCTATTTTCTTTTCCAAAAGGAAAATCAAACTACTCTTTTATACCTAGTTAGTACTAGAATAACCAGTTAGCATTGAAATCACTGTGAAGTCAGCAGTATTATGAAAGTTTACCCAGAAGTGTGTAGGTCAATATTTCCATTAATCTGTGAGTTTCATTCTCATTCAATGAGTTGGTCACCTATTTCAGGAAGAATCAGAATGTCATCGGCTTATGATTTCAAATAACAATTAATACAACCCTGTTGGTTTAGGATTCTTTCTGAGTCAAACATCAACCTCAAACCAACACACCAACAGCTCTGTCATACGTCAACTCAGAACTTGAAATAATGTTGTCATTAGGAAATGTTAATAATGAAGTAGCTTGAGTCATAAAAAGGGGCTCCCACATGAAAACTCTAATTTCTCAGATTCCCAAGCAAAGATGTATATGACATATAATGTAAGCTGTAGACCAAAATCTACCTTTTATTTAATAGGAAACTTCAGAAATTATGCAATGTTATTAAAGGCTTTTCTTACAACAGCATAAAATTCAGTTTTATTTAGCAAGTATTAACAGCACACTTTAAAAGAACCTTAAGATTATATGATCTACAATGGGGGAAAATGTAATAGCTACCCCCTAAGAAGTCAAAGCCCCACAGATTTTATTTTCTCATAATTTATCATAGGTATTTTGGCTTCTCCATCCCTGTTAATTTATTCTCTGTCCATCTTTCACTTGAACAATTGCAGTAATCCCTTATTGTTCTTTTTGTCTTCAGTCTTGTCTCTTTACCATCTGTCCTCCACACTGCTGCCTGAGTGTGATGGTTAAGCTCATGTGTCAACTTGGTCAGGTAATGGTGCCCAGTTGTTTGGTCAAGCAAGCAGTGGCCTAATTGTTACTATGAGGACATTTCGGACACTTCGTGAAGTCAAATCATTAGTAAGTCAACTAAGGAGACTGCCTTCAGCAATGAGAGATGTCTCATCCAACCAGTTGAAAGCATTAAAAGTAGTGACTATCTCAGCAGTCAGAAGAGAGAATTCCCATCTCTTCTTAAGCCAGCCAGCTTCTCCTGGGGAATTTATTGAAAACCTTCATTGGAGTTCCCAGATTATAGCCTGCTCTCCAGAATTTATACTTTTTCATCCCCATAATTGCATGAGACAATTTTATAAAATCTCATAATATTTATTGATATCTCCTGTGATTCTGTTTTACTAGAGAACCCTGATTAATATACTGCAGGAATTTTGAAAGCACAAATCTAACCATGTTTCTCTATGGCTTCTAAAAAACCACAATGGTTTCCCATTGCCCTCAGATTAAGTTTCAGCCTCTGTGATGTACAAAGCTTTCCATGATCTGGCCCCCTTCCCAACCCTACTCCTGCCCCATTTCATAATCTATGCTTCCTATACTCAAAATTAGTTGCCCTTTCATGAATACAAGCTTGTGCTCTCTGCCATTCCCTACGTCAACCACTCTTCTTAGAATTCCTTTCCCAGCCTTCACTTCCATTCCATCTCATCTTACCCCATTACCTACCACCTAATAAACACCTCCTTGTGGATACCTGGAAGTGCACCTCTTGGGAATCTCTTCTTCCAAGGCAGTATTGATCACTACCTCTTTTATACCCTCAGTGTGTCCTGTTTACCTTTCTATCATGGCATCTATGCTTATTCCTCTGCCCTACTCAGTTCTAAATAGGATTTCATTCCTATGTCTCTGGCATCTGGAACAATGCCTAGTGTATATTATATACCCTAGAAATGCTTCTTTAATGGATGTATAATAAAAAGCAAGTATTCTCTCAGCTGACTGCAAGTCCATCTTATAATTTACAAATTCTTGAAAAATGATCCACATATCACTTGACATCTATCTGTTAATGAATAATGTATTTCAATAAAATATCAGTTCAAAGACTGAGGAATGAGGAATTGAGTAAATTTTCTTGTTACTCTTTCACTGAGGTTTAAGCAGTCTCTTTTCAATCTTTTTGAAAAGTATTGTAAACTTCATTAGAATATAAAACACTCAAATCATTTGTTGAATGAGTGAATAAATGAATTAAAATATTGGCACTATTATATATACATATATTTGTTTTACGTTTACTGCGTTTGTCCTATACACTAAATGCCAAATAATCAAAATGGCCAGTAACATGAGAAAGGTTTCAGATTAACAGAAGATGGCTCTGGGTCACTGTCATAAAGGAAAGTCTTAAAAGGTAGATTGGCTTTCATATATGCATAGAGCACTGGGGAGGGGATCCAGATGGAAGAGAAAGAGTAAGAGAAGTGGTAGGGAAGTAGAAATGCAGAAAATGTTCTGGGAGTAGGAATGTTAACTTCCTGTGAGACACTAGTGACATATAATGGGAAGAGAAGTTAGAATGAGGTTTGTATATTGAGTGTTCACAAATTGGAAATCATACATATATTTGCATGAGTAAGCCACCTCAATGCTTGATTTTAATTTCATTTTTTTAGTTGGTTATTTTTTTATATACTACATCTCTTTCTTACAGGCTGTGCATAAAAACCAAGAAGGCCTCCAGATTACAGCCTTTGGAGCTTAATGAGAATGGAAGAAATTGATAACATTATTCCATCCTCGTTAAGATCCTTTACTTCTAGAGGATTAATATGGGGAAACCCATTTTGCATTCCTCTTGGGTTGTTAGCCACCAAATGAGATATCAGGCTTCTAATGGGTTTTACACTCTGCCTCAGATAGCCTGTACATATATGACCTTTCAAAGTTTGGTAACATAATTGGGTGGCAATGTTTTCTCTTTCCCCCAGGGTTAGTGAAACTCTCAAAGACAAAAAAGAGGAAGGGTGAGTCAAATATTTGCCAAAAAAGAGAGACAGAGAGAGAGAAGGCAATCACAAAAGATCCCTGGTAGACCCAAACAGGACAAATCTATCACCGCGACTGGAAAAGCAAGTATTTTCTCAACCAACTGCAACTCCATCTCATAATTTACAAATTCTTAGAAAATGTTCCATGTATCCCTTGACATCCATCTGTTAGTGAATGATGTATTTCATTACAATATCAGTTCAAGGACTGAAGGAATGAGGAGTCTAAGAAGTTAAATTTTCTGATTATTCTTTCACTGAGGATGAAATAGACTCCTTTCTTTTTAACTATTTTGAAAAGTATTTTAAACTTCATTAGAATATAAAACACTCAACTCATTTGTTGAATGAGCACTGTTTTAATAATGTCTAGTGAAAATTAATCTGTTTTTGGCTGGTGATTCAGGGTTTTATTAATAGATTGGGTGATGATTTTCTGAAGACTAAATACCATTCCTCATGATTAAATATACAGAAAGTGGAGAGATTGAAACTTACAAAATCTGCCTTGATTCTAGAAAAAGAAACAACTGTATGCTTACAACAATAACCAATAACTATATCCACAGATCATTTGGAATCACAGATATGCAGTGACGATTTGGGTTAAATGATTCTCAGTTATTTGAGACGGAACTGCATTAATGCACGAAGAGAAGAGAAAGAGGAGAACATGCTAGGATCATGCAACTCCTCAGGCAAAAGCCAGTGTCCAAAACAGTGCGGTTCCTACAAGAAGTGCAAGTGATGGGAGCTCCGTGGGGCTTGTCAGAAGGAAAACCAACCACTTCCCATAGTCAGTACTGTTGGCTAAAATTTAATAGAAAGTTGCCTTTGCTTTAACATAATCTTAAATCACATAGGAATGTAAGTACCTGCACTAAGAGTCATCTTTCCTGGACTGTTTATATTGGACAATCAATGTTTTCCTTTAAATGAGGCTTTTCTAAATTATATGTATGGGTCTGAGGTTCACAAAATACTAGGGCAGAAATAAGTTTTTCTCTCTCTCCCTCTCTCTCCTCCCTCCCACCCTCGGACTTCTACTCCTTAAACTCTCATGAGAGATTTGCATCTAGGACAATTGGGACAGTTTAAAGCTCTTTTCATGAATCCCAAAAAGAAAAAGATTGTTTTTTAACTAATCCATTGCTTTTGTTAGACTACCTCAGTGAGATGTGACTCAGGTTGGGTCTCTGCCCTCTTGCTGAGTCTCATAAAAATGGACACAGAGAGACACACACACAAGAAAATGAAGCTGCCATATTTGATCCTGCCATGTGTGAGAGAGGACTGCAGGAAAGCAGAGAAGCCCCAAGAGCCTGAGAGAGGTCCCAGAGTCTGGATCCAGCCGAACACAAAGGCACAGAACTAGGTCCCCCAGGGGCTGGGCTCAAGGAGCAGCCCACAGCTAAGGAGAAAGCCCTATGCCTGTTTGTCCACAGCCAAGCTCCAGGAGTCTGTAGATTCTGGAAGGGAAGAGAACATGCCCAAACCTTGATCCCTGAGATCAAGATCCCTGAGAGGTCCGAACCCTTGGTTATCAAGCATTTATCAGGATGTAAGTGCAGTAATAAGCCATACATAGTTAAAACTGGGCATAAGGAATATGCCTCATGATGGAGAGGAATAAAAAATATATCAGCTCAACATTTTCAAAATCTTATTCTCATTACATTATTACATTCCTAGCAACATAATGAAGAAGGGGAGAATTCAAAAGTGTTCCTGCTTTGCCATGTGGCAGGATCAACAGGAGCTGAACTGCATGAGAAAGCATCTGATGGTGCCTTGATTTGCACCTTTCATGACCTCAGAACTATACGTTTTTCCCCTAAATAAAATCCCTATTATAAAAGCCAACCCATTTCTGGTAGTTTACATTGGCAGACCTTTGGCAAACTAAAACAGTAATTATATCAAGTTACATAGTACCTGTGGACAATTGTGTTTTCCAAAGATGGTTCCAACAATATTGCCCATCGCATGGTCTATTCTTACAACATGACCTTCACACTCTCCTCATTTAGGGGAGAGGTCTATATCCTCTCCCCTTGAACCTAGATAGATATTTGCAAATACCTCAAACACAGTACTATACAAGTGAGGATTATGTGATTTCTGAAACTAGATGATAAAAGGCCAGGCTTTGTCATGTTCCTCCCTTACAACTTTCGGTCTTGGAAACTAGCTGCCACATTGTGAAGCAACCCAAGCTAGTCTATGTAGTGCAACTATGGGGAGAAACCTGAAGGAGAGGCCATTTATAGATGCTCTGGCCAGTAGCTGAGGTAAGGTCCTAGCCAACAGCATCACCTGTCAAACATGGGAACAAAGATGTCTCCAGGTGACTCCAGACCCCAGCCTTTGAATCTTCCCAGCTAAGGTGACCAACTTCAATGAGGAGAGAGAGCCTGTTCTCCCCTGTTCTTCTGAGCACTATCCAAATTCCTGCCCCACATAATGTGTACGCATAATGAACTGGTTGTTTTACCCATTAAGTTTGGGGTGGTTTGGTAAAAAGCAATAGTTAACTAGGACAACTTCAAATCTTAATTTCACCATTGCTTTTAATTTTCTAGAAATATTTATTAAATGTCTCCCATGGGCCAGGTACCACAATAAGCACTGGAGGAGAAACATAAAAAAAGATAGATGTGATACACGCTCTCATCAAGATTACGTGCTTATTGGTGGGGAGACTAACACAAGTAAAATGATTACAGGATGGATAAGTATAATAAAGGAAATAAGCAGGCTGAGGTGTTAGAGAATAATTCATGGAGGTAGGTGGAATACTTAAAAAGAGATCTCTGAGGAGGTGATATTCAAGCTGAGGCTACCAACCTGTTGGAAGCTACCACTCGTTTTACAGGGATGAAATATGTGATCCAGACTATAGGGGCAGGAAGAGGACCCAGCGCTCATGACTACTATTTTAATGTTCTCTAATGCACCAGTCTCTTCTAGGAAAAGGAACGCTAACTTATAAGGATATCTTTGTTTTTCTCTGCAAGTAAATAAGGAAGCATGAGGTCTTCTCAAATTTTTTTTTTTTTTTTGTGGCAAGGCTTCCAAAGCTATCTGGGAAATAAAATAATACTAATGCTTGTTAACATTTATTGGATGATATTTCTGTTCCAGACATTGTGATAAGCAGCTTCTGCAGCTCAAAATTAGTCCTTCAAAGAGGCATGGCAGCTAAGAACCACTGGAGACAAAAGCATATCAGTGCTGAGGAAGGGGTGCACAGAAATGGAAAAAGAAGTCTTAGGGATCTGGATGGCATGTCCACAGTGTCCCCTTGAGGTCCACCCACTGCAGTGTTCAAATGGACTCACATCTTTCATCTTGTCATAGTTCCTTCAACTACATGGTTCCTTGTATTTAACCATAATTTCTGGAGAAAAACTTAACAGGACAGTTAGTGATATGACTTTCAGTCTCCACCACTGCAGTATCCTGAGACCTTAACTGATATTCACCGCCTCCCTCCTCAAACACCTGTTTGAGGTTCTCCCATCCTTAGCTAACATTTGTGATGATCTTGGTTGCCTGACTGGAGGAATAACCCAAACCTTGATCCCTGAGATCAAGATCCCTGGCAGGTCTGAACCTTTGCTATCGAGCATTTATCAGGATCTAAGTGCAGTAATAACCCATTCATAGTTAAAACTGGGCATAAAGAATATGCCTCATGATGGAGAGGAATAAAAAATATATCAGCTCAACATTTTTCAAAATTGTATTCTCATTACATTATTGCATTCCTAGCGACTTAATGAAGAAGGGGAGAATTCAAAAGTGTTCCTGCTTGCCTCTATAACTTTTCGTATTGAGTCTCTATAACTTTGTCACATGGAAGGGGGATTAGAATTGTTTATCCTGGCCCCAAGGTGCAGAATCAAATCCAGATGGTGGAAGATACAGGGAATAGATTTCAGCTCCGTAAATAGCAAGGCCTTTCTAAAAGACAAAGGTTTATAAAACTTGAAATAAATCTGCTCAGCAGATATGAGTTCCTCATCCATATATCTTAATGTATCACTGGGGGATTAGTGGAAAGAAGATCTGGAGTAGGAAAAAAACACCTTAAAGCATTTCTAACCTGTGACTCCAAGATTTTATGAATTACTACTTCATATTTTTTTAAGTTTTTGTACATTTATTTTTTAATATATTTTTTATTTATTTTTGAAAGATATGTAGATTGCATAATATGTTACATAAAAAAGTATAGGGGATTCCCATATGCCCCACTGCCCACACCTCCCAGTTTTGCCACATTTGCAACTTCTTTCATTCATTTAACTTCGCATGCAAAACCAGCAAAAGCTATGCAGATTGAAGCAAAATGAAGGTGATATTTATATCCTTGACCTAGTTTCCCAAAACCCAGAAGGTACAGTAGGAAATTGTCAGAAAATGGAGTTAAGGAAAAGAAATTTTTTAAGCTTGTTAAATTTCTATGATGTCTTTCTATCACCATCCAGAAACCTTGCCATCTCAGGATACTAAAGTTTAAGTAAATAAATAAACTAACCATTAAAGAACCAGCAAATGTCAATGTGAAAATAAGTAATTATCATACTTAATTTTGTAAGAAACCAGTCACCAGATTGTCCACTATGCACTCTGGGCAGGGTTTGATTGACCTCAAGTAAAACAAAAACTTCTCATTGGCTACAGTGAAACAAGCATTCCTGGAAAATGGAAAAGAAACTGAGGAAGGAAATTAAGACTGGAAACCAAGAAACGAAGTTCAGACATTACCACTGTGTAGTCATTTAGACTTACACAAACATCCGACCTCTTAGGATTTGGATAATATGATCTCTAGATCTCCACAAGCTTTAATATTCTGTGCTTCTAAGTACAGCTTCAGACCAATCCTGTGATATAATCTAGTTTTGAAAATCTATATCTAAGCTGTCAGTTCTTAAAAAGAACACACATTATTGTAAAATGAACACTCCTAAGTTTCTAGACTACCTCATACTCGAAAGTTCTGCCTTACTTTTAGGTTAGAAAGAGAAACAGTTCATGTAAGAATTATAAATTATTTCCTAAGCATTCTTAAGCTTTTAATTTTCATGCTCCTATCATCATATTAATAATAAGCACTTATGTTATTCATGCATATAAAATAATCACATTTTCTGGCTTGGGAGGAATTCCCATTTATTTTAATTGTTGGAAAATCAGAGTAATTCCCTATACTTACTTTGCCCTCCTTAATTCTTTAAATTTTTCCTTGGTAAATACCCTAAAGTAAAAAAGACTGTTTGACAGTTGTTGCTGAGCGGGGAGGTCTCAGTCTCGCTCAGGCCCAAGAGTCGGGGGGGGGGTCAGCTCCTACCGAACCGCCGGCGGGAGGTGCTCCAGGGATAGAGCACCGGGGCTCTCCAGGCGTGGGGGACGCGCAGTTGGGGAAAAACCACGGAGACCGCTTGAGCGCAAGAACAGGTCTGCTTTATTGCGGAAGTACACTTGGTTATATAGGCAGGGAAGGGGGTGGAGTATGAAGGGGAGAGCAGGGCGGAGGGGTGGCTGCGGATTGGCTAAAACTGGGGGGGCAGACCTCTGGTAATACGCCGTAAGCAGTTACTGGGAAAGAGGGCAGATTGTAGGTTGGTAATATGGGCGGGACTGGCGGGAAGGGTGGCGGGGGCTGGAAGGGGAGGAGGGGCGGAGAAAGGCGGCAACAATTGTTCCTTTTGTTTTAAAAAGAAATTGAAGCAACAAGTTTTGGTGCGCATGGTGGGTGTGAATGGCTCGGCGTGCGCAGCAACAAAAGACAAGGATTAGGAGGAAGAGTAGGAAGAAAAGGAGGTTATAGGGATGGGCACGGGGATAGGACGAGGGGTAGGGGGAGACCACGAGGACCGGCTGGCCGTGAGCGGATGACATAGCATCTGGCCAGGATGCATGTGCCCGCCATTAGGGTCGGCGCACGCCGGCGCCTGGCGCGCGCCGAGCCTTGCCAGCGAAACGGGCCCGTGGTGCCCCTGAATCCCTCGCCCGAGGGGGAGGAAGACAAGAAGCTACAGGCGTGCGGTCTGGAGCAGGTGGCGTGGGCGGAAGGGACGTGGAGGACGGCTGGGGGGGGACTCAGCGGTGGCGAGGCGTTGGTAGTGGACTTGTACAAAGGAGCTGAACACTGCATTGGCTTGGTCTTTGGCAAGGTGGACTATCCTTCTGATGGCCCAGGGGCCCACAGTGAGGGCTAAAAGGATGATGATATTTGGGCGGAGGCCGCGGGGGTTAACACCCTGAGGCTGCAAAGGCCCAAGTGGCAACAATGGCGAGCAAGTCCGGCACACGTGCACAAGGTGTTTGCAAGTTTCAATGGGTAGGTCGGGGAAGAGCTTCCGGATGGACCGCGCGGAGAAGTGGAATTGGGAATGCAGGAGCTTGGCTTGATTAAGGAAGTCTCCAAGTCGCGGCCCGTCGGCAGGGCTTTCATGGAGGAGGACTGGGTTTACCTGGCGGCTTGACACAGAAGCATCAGCGAGGTCATTCCCTTGAGCCAGCGGTCCTGGTAGGCCAGAATGGCTTCTGATATGAGCAATGAATCAGGGCTGCTGCCTCGCCTCAAGCAGTCGCTGTACAAAGGCGAGCGCTCGATCAATGTTTGAGTCACCTGGTAAGAAGGTAGCAAGCGGGAGGCCGTGGCACACTTGAAGAGTGTATAGGCTGTCAGTGAAGATGTTGAGAGACTGGTTTGGGTGGAGCTTAAGGACTGCAGTGACGGCTAGAAGCTCACCTACTTGAACAGAGAAGTCATTTGAGAACAGCAGTTGCTGTGGCTCAGGATTTCCAGGAGTGTATATAATGGCTGCAAATGCCATTTTTGAGGCATCTGTGAAGGCAGTGATGGCTGAGGGAATCGGGTTCCGCGCGGGCAATGGATGGAACGGGTTGGAAAACGCCAATTGAGACATTCCCTGCAGCAATCGGTGATGAGGGTAGTGGTTGTCAAAGGAGCCACGAAAGAGCTCTATTAGGCTTTGCATTTGAGCGTTGTTCATGATGAGGGAGGTAACTTCTTTGGCATCTAAAGGCCAGACAATGGTATGTGGCGGAATGCCATACGTTTGTATGGAGAGAAGTACTAAGTCAGTGGCCAACGCGATCCAGGCCCTTATAAAAGGGCAGATTTTTGGGAGTTTGCTCTTTGACGTATGCAGAAAAAGGAGAGGGCCATCTTGCCACAAGAGACCTGTGGGAGTGATTGGCGTTGGCAGAACTAAAGCCAAGATTGGAAGGGTGGGGGAGAACCGCTCCAGGCGACACTGTTGCAAGGCGGCGCTGACTTGTTGGACGGCTTCTCGAGCCTCTGGAGTGATGATGATGCTGCGAGTGGTCGCCGTTGGAGGGCTGTCCCTTGTCTGCAAAAGCTCGAAGAGAGGCTGCATTTGCGCTGTTGTGATGGGAAGTGCCGAGCGAAGCCAATTGATTTGCCCGCAGAGCTGTTGAAGCTCAGTTAATGTCATCTTCGGAGAGAGGTGGATTTTTGGGCTTGTGGGCTGGATAAACCGATGAAAATGAAAGCCTAAAAATTGGAAAGGAGGCTGGAGGTTTATTTTGTCAGACTGCACAGTAAGCCCGAGGCTGGAGAGGTTTGTTATTATTGCCGAGAGCAGATCATTGAGGAGCGCACTGGAGCTCGCTGCTAAAAGGAGGTCGTCCATGTAGTGGAGGATGTATGTGTGCTCCGGATTGAACTTGGAGCGCAGCGGCTCAACAGCATGGTTGACATACAGTTGGCACATAGTCGGGCTGTTGCGCATGCCTTGGGGCAATACGCGCCACTGAAATCGCTGAGCTGCGCCTTGGTTGTTGATGCGTGGAAACGTGAATGCGAATCTCGGACAGTCCCGGGGGTGAAGAGGAATAGAGAAAAAGCAGTCCTTGATGTCGATGGTTGCCGCATGAAAATGCTGGGGGACTGCGGTGGGGTGCGGGCATCCTGGCTGAGGTGACCCCATAGGCTTAATATGTTTGTTGATCTCACGGAGGTCGTGGAGAAGGCGGTATTTGCTGGTGTTCTTCTTGCTAATGACAAAGACTGGTGAATTGTAGGGACTAGTGGACGGCTCTATATGCCCTGCTTGTAGCTGCTCTTCGACGAGGGCAGAGAGAGCCTGCAGTTTGTGAGCTGGCAAGGGCCACTGCTCGACCCAGATGGGCTCCTCTGTGTCCCATTCCAGAGGGATAGGGTCAGGTTTTGAGATGGGAGCAGTGGCCCCTAGAAGGGGGGGGGGCAGCGCAGCTGAGAAGGCTTCTGTGGTGATTCGGGCCTTTAGCTGGCTAAGGACATCTCTCCCCCATAAGATGGTCTGGACTGACGAGAGGACGAGTAGATGAATTTGGCCTTCGTGGCCTTCTCGATCGCTCCAATGCAGAGGCTGGGATGTTTTCCAGGAGGCAGCAGCTCCTGTGGCGCCGATGACTTGAGGGCCGGTTTCGAGGGGCCAGTGATTGAATGCGGCGATCTCAAAAGGAACACAGGAGACTTCAGTGCCAGAATCCAGAAGCCCATCAAGCCATTGCCCATTTATCTTAAGCTCTAATGAGGGTTTCTGGCGGCATGTGATGGGCATTGTCCACATTATGGCTTGGGAATTTTTCTGGGGGCCTTTTGGGGGTGGGGCTGAGGCCTGCCCCACTGGAAGTTTAAAGGCTGCTGGGAACCTTGGGCGGAACTGCAGTCGCGGGCCCAGTGATAACCTTTCCCACAACGCGGACACGGCGTAGAAGGGCCCCTTGGCCGTCGCATCGGCGGGTCTGAGTGAGTCGCTGGGCCTGGCTGGGAGCACTCGCGGACTAAGTGGCCGGGCTGGCCGCACCGAAAGCAGACAGAAGTGGGGGCGGATGAAACAGCCATGGCAGAGGCAAAGGCAGCGGTGAGCGTTTTGACTTGTGGGTCGACGTCACGGCAAGGAAGGACCCATTCGTGCAGAGCTTTGTCGCGTATGGGAAGGACCACGGCCCGGAAAGGCGCAAGGCACCCGTCTATGATAAGTTCTTTGGCCAGCGCAAACTGGGCATCTTCGCTAGAAATTTTCCGCTGACAAGCTTCCAGGACGCGAGCAACAAATGCTGGGAAAGTTTCATTGGAGTCTTGAAGCAGTTGCGCGAGCTTGGTGGGCTGCTTGGTGGAAACTAGAGAGAAGGATCGCTGGACGAGGACTTTTACTCGGTGCCAAAACCCTGGGTCAATTTCGAGATAAGAACGAGGGTCTGCATAATTGTTGCTCCCCGTGTATGCATCGGAGGGATCGAGGACGCCGGCTTGGGCATTCTCCATGATTTGCCGGTCAACAGCCGCTTGGTAATGGGCGCGCCATTCAATAAATTGACCTGGTGTCAGGATGGCACGGGCTAGTGCAATCCAGTCATATGGGAGAACGAGTTGGGTCCCCAACTCCTCAAGTAGTTGCTGCGCATAAGGGCTGCCAATTCCGTCTTCCTTTACAGCTTTGAGGAGGGTCCTGACCTCTTCCGCTGTAAAGGGTAGCCAAGTCTGGGGTTGCTGCGGCGTGGGCTGCGGATTCAGCGGATACAGCTGGGGGGTTTGAGAAGACGTGGCACCGGGGACTGATGGAGCAGCCAAGGCAGGTGAAGGGCTATTGCCGTATGGCGGCAGCAAGGGATAAGCGGAACACGGGTGAGAAAATGGCGGCTTAGCGGCTTCCGGGCGACAACAAGATGGCGGCGGGACCCTTCCGGGCGCCGGCCAAGATGGCGGAACAGCCACATCCGGCAGCAGACAAAATGGCGCGAGGGGCGTTTCCGGTTTAGCAGAAGATGGCTACCATGCAGTTTCCGGGCCCGAACCGGATGCTGACTGGGCAGGAAGAGGCGGGTAGAGGCGGGAGGAGGAGGACACCGGCGTAGAAGAAGCCAGATGTGCGCCATCTTGGGCAGAAGTGGGGGAAGAAGGCGGAAGTCCACCATCTTGGGGAGCGGCAGGAGTGGTTTCTGTCTGCTGCGGGGAGCTCGGGCGAGGAGGTTCGTGTTCGAGAGCAGCAGCAAGTTGGTTAGACAGAGAGTCAGTGTCGGCAGACTCATCAGGATCACAGTCTAGAGGTCGTTTAGGAGAAGCTTCATAAACGGCCTCGGTCGGAGCGCCAAGGAGACAGGCGCAAATGGCAACGAGAACGGGTAAGAGGCCTGCTGGGAAGATGCGTTTCTCGTGCTCCATGGTGGAGGTGACTCGATCTATGAGTCGCGAGTATGTGTCTGGGCTCCAGAGTTGGCAGGTGGCGAGCCACGGATTAAAAGGGAGCAAGAGATCCCAGTACTTTTGGAGCTGCCGCAAGGAGACGCGGACTCCATTGGCATTGAGCAGGGCAGCGAGGGCTCTGACTTGCGGTGCCTGACGCAATGACAAAGAGGCGCCCATGATGGGATAGGAACGGGACAACGGCGAGGGGTCCCTACCTGGAGAGGAGGATGATCGCCGATTACAGCAGCAGCAGCAGCAGAGAGGGGCCGGGGGAGGAGCTGCCCCACGTTGGGGGCGCCAGTTGTTGCTGAGCGGGGAGGTCTCAGTCTCGCTCAGGCCCAAGAGTCGGGGGGGGTCAGCTCCTACTGAACCGCCGGCGGGAGGTGCTCCAGGGATAGAGCACTGGGGCTCTCCAGGCGTGGGGGACGCGCAGTTGGGGAAAAACCACGGAGACCGCTTGAGCGCAAGAACAGGTCTGCTTTATTGCGGAAGTACACTTGGTTATATAGGCAGGGAAGGGGGTGGAGTATGAAGGGGAGAGCAGGGCGGAGGGGTGGCTGCGGATTGGCTAAAACTGGGGGGGCAGACCTCTGGTAATACGCCGTAAGCAGTTACTGGGAAAGAGGGCAGATTGTAGGTTGGTAATATGGGCGGGACTGGCGGGAAGGGTGGCGGGGGCTGGAAGGGGAAGAGGGGCGGAGAAAGGCGGCAACAACAGTATTCCATTCTACATCAGGCTCAGTTAGACCTATTCCTCTTTGAAAGAAAAAGTTGTCGCTGCTACAGAAAGACTAGGGAAATATTAGAATGCAGTAAAACTGTTTGATGATCATTCTGATCCACTTCCTGTCTGATGCAAAAACAAACAAACAAAATAATTTTCAATGATTTAGTTTTCAGAATATTACCTCTGGAATTCGTGTACATGCTCTCCTCTTTTCCTACTCTCTTCAATTGTCTAACTCCTGCCCAACAATCAAGTCTTAACTTAGACACCACTTCTTTCAGGAAGCCTGTCAAGGCATGCTTCATTTTCTTTTTCTTTCTTTTTTTATTATCTTTTTTTTAAGATACATAGATCACACAATATGTTACATTAAATAATATAAGAAGTTCCCAGTGGCTCTCAACCAGGAGTGACTATGGCATCCAGTAGACATTTGAAAGTTTCAGAAAGCATTTTGGTTTGACATACTGAGTAGTGGGTTGTAAATGTCACCTATTGTATAAAACAGCCCCCCACAACAAAGATTATCTGGCTCAAAACAGCAAAAGTCCCACTGTTGAGAAATCCCAATTTAACCTATCAAAACATTTTTACTATATTGTATTTGCAGAGTTGGTACCCCAGGATGGAAAAAACATGCCTTGTATTTTCCGTGGCATAATCCCTGTGTACCTGGTACCCATTAAATAGCCAGTAAAATAAAATGACTGATTAGCAGAATGAATAAATGAAATTGTTAATTATATAGAATTAGGGAAAGCAGAAACCGGACCTCAGCATATTTATTGCTAATAAAATATTTTTTCCTTGCCTAGTTAGCAGTTTAAAAAACACTTTAAAACCATTCTCTCATGTGATCCAACAATTTAGCAGGGCAGAGTAGAGAATAAATCATTAACCCCATTTTTACTAAGGCACCAATTCTCAGAGGAGTTAAGAGGTTTGTCAAATATAAATGATAAGAAGTGAACCAGCACTGATTGGGGAAATGAAAATGCCATTTCTTACAAACATACTGATTTGTAACAAAATTTTAAGAACTTAGAAGTAGAATGTAACCAATTAGTGGTGAAGTGGATGCTACACTATCTCTTTCATATAGCCATGAGGGAAAATTTTAGCTTTGGGCAATCAGTACCCAATAAACCACTCGACTTAAGCTAACAAAAGCAAGCAAATATCATTAAGAAAAAGATAGTTACTGACTCTTAGAAGGGTTGGCTTAATAATACAGTACCATTGTGGGATAATATGTCACTAAGCAATTTTCTTACAGGTAGCTCAAAGTCACCAGGGACATCGACTGGTAAAGACTAAAATAAACTGTTCCTTGCTAAACCCCCAAATAAGCCAGATTCCCTGCATATTTAAAACATAGAAGATACAGAAGGTAGAATTCAAAGCCAGATTTTCTGGATTCAATACCCAACTCTTCAAATTATTTACTGTATTCTCTTGGCAGAATTCAAAGCCAGATTTTCTGGATTCAATACCCAACTCTTCAAATTATTTACTGTATTCTCTTGGCAAATGTCTTCGCATCCATGTGCCTCAGTTTCCTCAACTATAAAATGGAGATTATAATAATAACAACTTCCTAGAATTGCTGAAAGGGTGAAATGTGTTTGTACAGGTGAGGCACTTAGAACAGTGCCTGGCATGAAGTGGCTGTAAAACAACTATTAGTTATCTGTCTTTATATCAATAATCATTATTTTTATAGAATTTCCCATGAAGAGAATTTTACTGCAGATAAGCAATCCACATCATTATGCCATATGTTCTCTCACATCTCATATGTCAAATTTTAAAAATCACTTAACTACTTTGACTAATGTAGTGAACATTTGTATTTCTTGGCTATACAGCATTTTACTCAATTCTACTTCTTTGGTAATAAACTCCAAATTTTTTGTGTGCAGTGTTGAAAGAACTGCATATCAAAGAATTCTGCTCTCCTTTAAATATGGGGTAGGCATTTGATTCAAGTTTAACTCATAGAACTAAAGAGTTCTTTACATTATTAAATTTTTCAGTGTCTCACATTGAGAAACAAATTGAAAGTCATGTTAATATATAAAGACAACAATGTGGGAGAACTGATCATCTCATGGACTGTTGATGGACATGGTGAACATGCGAAGTGGTACAACCGTTTTGGAGGATGCCGTAATAGCATCTTAAACAATTTTTGAAGAGTGCACCCTTTGACCTCATGGTTACTCTTCTAGAAATCTATCCTAGACTCAAAAAGAATGTGTGTTTATAAAGAATGTTCTTCTCATATTTGCTAAGAATAGTTGAATGTTGGAAAAATATAAATGTACATCACATTTTTAAAAACTTTAATTAGGTAGATCTATATTACCAATATGAAGACATTATATATATTACTGTATTAGGGTTTAGGATTAGTTTTTTTTTTAATTAATTATTTGTTAGAGAAATTATAGGTTTACAGAAACATCACACATAAAATATATAAAATACAATATACCCATAGATTGATATTTTATATTTTAAAAGAAGTTGAAGAATATTATGTGCAGTGATTTTTTTATTATTTTAAAATGAGGAATAAAAACTATAAGCAAGTGTATCCATGTATACATATATTGTATACATCCTAAAAGAGATCTGCAATGATAGCCCAAAACTGTTAACAAAGAGTCCATCTGGGGAGTAGAATTGTGTACAGGGATGCTCAGGAGGGCTTTCATATTTCAGTTTTTGTATTTCTGTATTGTTTTGTTACAAAGCACAAGTATTACTTTGGCATAAAAATTAAATCAATGTTGTTCAAACTTGAATAATGTAAAGAACTCTTTTAAAAGAAAGTTTTCATTGACTCCTCCAGTTTTATCCTAATTAGGTGATGCAAATGTATATAAAAATAAAATAAACCTAGGCCCTAACTCATTAGTCTAAATTAAATGTAAATTTTTAAAAACCAAAATTTTGTTTTAATTAAAGTGAAAAATTGATAATGAATCACAAATGTTGGGATCAAGAGTATATGGTGAGCATTGAGCTCCAATACCCAGATTGTCCTTCAAAGGAAGAACTTACTGAAAGCTGTAGTGAGTGCATTCAGCAGGCTCCAGCTATAAGCCTTCTCCCCCAAGGTCATGCCTTTCCTGGAGCAACACACATTTGGCAATTGAGCATGGTGGGGTATAAAGATTTGTCATTTCAGCCTGATGTGGAACAGCTATGACAAGTAGCACTTGCTCCAGAGCTTAGTGCCAGGTTAGCTGAGAGATATTGTCAGGCATGTATTGCAGTTCAACCCCTTCTCTGCCCTCCCCCTTTCCTTCACTGATATTGATCTCATATGAACATCTTGCATCTCAAGCTCTCTGCTTCCAGAGAATTCAACCTGCAACACAGTAAAAAAAAAAAAAAAAAAAAAAAAAAGCCTATGCTTCTGTTTTACTTCAATAACGTTAACACCAGGAATGCATGTTTATTTAACAGCACAAAACAATATTTAACAACATCAAACCTATATTTGCCCATCTTCAACTGAAGTCATGTGATAACAGCAAGGACAACTTTGGTGCTTAAAAATACAATGCAGGTTTTTCCATTACTCAATAGCTATGCAGCGGTACCTAGTAATTAAAAGCTCCGGCAGCTCATCTTCCCATTATGCAGAACAGCAAATCTTTAATGAAATATTATTCTAAAGAAGATGTCAGGGCAACTGAAAACTCTGTAAAACATAAACAATTGCAGGGTAAAAAGTACTGCACTAAACAAGCAGTTATTTCAACGAGGCATTGTACCAGCTACCAATTATTTCATAAAACATTGCACACAGCATGGATGATAATTCAGAAACACACCTCACAGGATAATTATTCAAGTTTGTCCAATAAATGTGTACTCCAAACTGGCAATTATTTTTTTAACAATAATGATACATTCAGAAAAAGTTTGCAAAACCTGGCATGAATAGATAGGCTGAAGGAAACCTATACATACACCAGAGTCCAAGGTCCAAAGACTTTTATGAGGGTCAATATATATGAATAAATTCTCTCATTGCAGAAAAAAGTCAGTTCCCCTGTATTAATTCATCAATTCTTTTATTCATCAAATAAGTATGTGTCACCTATTTTATATCCTAGAATGAAGAATAGTAGTTTTTACCCTCAGGAGGAATTTACATCCCTTTGGGAAATGTGCTATTCACACAGAATTCACCATGTTGAGAGATGTGGTACAAGGCCAATATGAAAGGTTACTTCTGCCTCTCTCTCCAACCAGATCTTCTCCCATTCCACCTTTCAATCACCAGTCTCTCTTCACCCTGGGATGCTTTCTTTTTCTCATCTCTCCTGACATGTCCCTAATTTAGGACATTTACTTCCAATGTCTTCCCTGTCTAATTATGTTCTATTCCACGTGGGAGACATGGCCACACGCAGCTATCGAGCACTTGAAATGTGATTACTCTGAATTGAGCTATGTGTAAGTGTGAAATAATCATTGGATTTTGAAGACTTTTTACAAGAATGGAACATAAAATTGCCCATTTACAAATTTTTAATATCAATTATGCAATGAAATAGTAATTGAGAAATATCAGGTTATATGAAATATATTATTAAAATTCATTTTATCTCTTCATTTTTATTTTTAATGTGGCTTGCATCATATTTCTATAGGATAGTTCTGTTCTAGAACATTCTGCCCTTTTCTTGCTTTCTTCTAGACATTCTGATGTCAGGTCATTGTTTTCTCCTCAGAGGCCTTTCCTGACCATCATTCTAAAGGTACAAGATGTCCTCATACACCAGTGACTCTCATATTACCCCATTTAACTTCCTTCTGAGTACTCATTAGTATCTGAAATTATCTTACTGATTTCCTTATTTATTTTTTATCAACCCTATCAGAATATAAGCCCATGAGAGCAGGGACCTTATATAACTTTATTACCTTTGAGTCCACAGCTACTAACACAATACCTCATGCTTAATGGATGTCCAATAAACAATTATTTAACAAATGAATGAAGATTCAGTGCAAGGCTAGATATAGGATCATCCAAGTCTGCCTGGGAAGATAGAGGAAGGAACATTTGAGATTGAGGGTAGTTGGCGGAGTGCGTACATCCTTTCATCCAGCAATCCATCTTTTTTTCATCTTCCCACCATCTATCCATTTACCTAGAAGATAATTTTTTAGCATTTCTATGTTTCAGGCACTGGGCTAACTGCAGACAGATGCAATGATGATTAAGATGAACCCAAACCTGCCATTATGTAGCTTACAATCTAGAAGGGGAGACCAACCAGCATAAATAATTATTTAACTATGTAAACAATTATTTAACTGTAGCTTTTATGAGTGTGATGTGGGGGGGGGGGCGGATGATGGACAACATTTCCACAAAGTCAAAAAAAGTTTCCATGAGTAATCCTCATTAATACTAAGACCTGAAGGATAAGTAGGAGTTAGCCTGAACAAAGCCCCAGAAATATAAAGGAGAAAGGGAAATTCAGCAAAACTCAAGTAATTCAGTACTGCTGAAGCACAAAGTATGTATATGAGACAAGTACATAGGGTCAGCCAGAATGTAAAAAAACTTAGATAGCACGTTTATAAACTAAATAAAGATATGTTGGCTGTAGAATGAATAATTTCTGACCTTTTAGGTGAATGTCAAATGACACCAGGACATCTAAGTAAACTAGGAATACCAGATTGAAATGAACATGAACTAGCCATATGTGAAACTTTAATGACTTTTTAAAAATGTGATCAAATAAAATAATAGAGGTTTATTTTTACAAGGTTTGAAAAATACTACAAAAATTGTTAAATTAACCCTGATTCTGCTGTTCAAAGGTAAGTACCATTAAGATTTTGGTTTGTCTAATGCAAGTATTTCTTTTCTATGCATATATACACATAGTTTATAAAAATGGACTGAGTATGGCCATTCTTACATTCTTATGAGTTCCTATAAAAAGACAGCAAAGGAAAGATCCTAGAAGACCCATAACTAACTTCCATTTTTTAAGGAACATAAATTAATTATAGAATTCATTTACAAGTACAAAACTTGCCCCCAGAAGTTACAAAGTAAAATCAGTAGTTTTCACCACATTCTCACTAAAGCAGTAATGACAGAAGAAGTCTTTGATTTAAAACCAGAAAAAGATGTTGTTTCTCCTTCAAAATATATGGCCAAACAGTTATTAGAATATTATGAAGCCTTACTATAAATAATTAAGATAAGCTTCGAATGCCGCCAACAAAATATGAACCAAATATATTTATGGGATGCAGTACCTATGCTGATTATTATGTGTTTTTTTCTTTTCCTTACCTAATCAAGATTATTTTATAATTCAAAACTAATTTCACAATCTTTAGAGCAAAGGAAAATTAACAAGTATGAATGGTCTATAACTGTACCAATTTAAAAGAATGACCAAACCAGGCCAATCAAGCCATTCTCAATCCATGATCCCCTCAAAACTGGTCCCTTTGGGAACCAAAACAATAAAGCTCTTCATAATTTTCCATAATTTACTCTACTCAAATGCACAAAAAGACACAGGTTTTAAAACTTTTTCTAATCTTACTGACTATGATATTTCTCAGCCTAGCAAAAACAGAAGCTTAATTGTGTTAACAGCCCCCATTCTTCATCCATCCCTGTATTCACATCCTTTGCCAAAAAACTTTGCAGTTCTTTTCTACTTAGGATGGGATGTTCTGACTTACCCTTAACTCTGGCCTTGGCCATGTGACTTGCTTGGACCAATAGTAAATTAACAAAGGTGATATGAGCAGAGGCTTGAAAAGGTGTTTGCATGTTTCAGTTTACTTTCCTGTTTCTCTGTGATTGCCATGAACAGATGCTAGAGCTAGCTTGCTGGAATAGAACTGAATCCCTCAAGTCATTCCAGCCAAGACCATTCTAGATAAGCCAACAGCCAGATGATACCCAGGTATGACAAAGATCCTAATCCAGATCCAAAGAAATACCATGCTATTCCCAGGCTGAATTTCTAATCTAAAGACTCATGAGCAAAATAAAAGTTTAAGTTACTTTAAACCATAAAGCTTTAAGGCCATAGCTACAGAACATGATTGAAGCCATAGATGATTGATATAACAATCATATCTTCAAGTAACAGGTATCTTCACTGGTATCATTAATTTGACTTCTCAAGAGAAGTCAGGCAGGTGGACATGGCTCAACTGATAGAGCATCCATCTACCATATGGAGAGTCCAGGGTTCGATCCCCAGGGCCTCCTGACCTATGTGGTAAGCTGGCTCATGCGCAGTGCTGCTGCATGCAATGAGTGCCATGCCACACAGGGGTGCCCCTGCACAAGGGTGCCCCACATGCAAGGTGTGCACCCCGCAAGGAGAGCCACCCTGCATGAAGAAAGTGCAGCCCACCAAGGAGTTGTGCTGCACACACAGAGAGATGAAGCAGCAAGATGACATAACAAAAAAGAGATGCTGTTTCCCAGTGCCACCTGATAATGCAAGTGGACACAAGAACACACAGCAAAGGGACACAGAGAGCAGACAATGTGGGAGAAGGGGAGAGAAATAAATAAAATAAACCTTTTTAAAAAAAGAGAGAAGTTAGAGTACATTGGTAAAGGCAATAAATAAATAAAATAAATAAATTCTCTTTCTAAACATACTTTTTTTTTAACAAATAGGTATCTATTAATTAGCAATGACAGTTAACATCTTGGTTTTGAATTACAATTGATCTATGGGAAAACCTTTCTAATGGTTACCAATCATAGTTTTTTGCCCAGTTCCTAGTTTCCATGATTAAAATATAGAAATGGGAATAGTTAATTACTTCTGTTAAATTGATAAAGTTACTTTTAACAATTGTTGATTGTCTTTATAATTAAAAGCAGCATCGTTGGTCATAAATTTGGGGTTAGACTTGCTCAAGTCCATGCAATGGAGAGATATTTTCAAAAACACTTATGGCAAATTTAAATACTGACATCTTAAAAAAACATGACCTTGCTATTCAACCATAAAAATCTATGGGAAGACAACCAGCAAGATGGAGGCAGAGTAAGGAGCTCCTAGAGTCAGCTCCTGCTACAGGCAGTTAGCAAATACCCAGAGCTCTCTGGAGCTATCTGAAGCACCTGTTTGGGGGTTCCAGGAGACCAAAAGAGCATTCTGCAACATCCTTGAAGGAATGGAAGGAGGAAACTGCCCATCTGCAGAGAGGATTCATAAGTAAAGCACTCCACACCATGAAGGCTGGTACTCATCCTCCACTGGAGGTATAAGCCACCTTGGGAGCTGCAGCTGGAATTGGAAGCTCCAATTCCCCAAAACAGAGAAGGAAGAGATGGTTGACCACTGATTCCAGCTACTGATTAGTAAATTCAGCAAGCTAAAGTATAGCCCTAAGAATAGCTAAAGTTTGAACCGTCCAAGTAAGAGAGAGTCCAGTAGCCACCATTTTGACTCCACTCCCAGCATAAGGGGAAGCCGGGCTGACCTAAAATCACAGTGAAGGTAGAGACCAGTTTCTTTTACCCACATCAGCCTGCAGCCCTAGCCTAGGCTTCAATCTCACCTCTGGCATGGAAGAAGCTGATGGACCAAGCACCAGCCTATCTAGGTAAATGCAGGTACAATTTGGCTGGCACAGACTGAATAGTAGGAAGTCAACTAGGGCAACTACAGTAATCTTGGACCCAAACAGCATAGATTGCTGCCCACACCTGCAGCTCCATTCCTGTCTCAGGCAGGGGAGAAAAGGATATGAAGCTTTATCAGTCTCTCTGGGCAATGACAGTCTAGGCCTGCACAACTTCGATTATTTCACACAGCTATGACTCTGTCCCTACCCCTGGTAAAGGAGAAAGTTGAAAGCTTCATCAGTCCCTGGGGCAATGAGGGCAGCTTGAGCCTCTCCATAGCATAAAGCACCAACTACATCCTTGGCTCCTACTGCACAACCAGCAAGGGAGAAAGGGCAGGAAGCCCTAAACTAAAGAGAAAAACTACACCCAGAATAAATACTTTAGTAAGCCAGATATCAACAGAAAATTACAATCCACACCAAGAAACAGGAAGATATGGCCCACTTAAAGGAACAAGATAAGCCTCCAGATGACATAAAGGAATGAGGATGACAAATCATAGATATTCAAATAAATCTCCTTAATAAATTCAATGAGATGGCTAAAGAGAGTAGGGATATTAAGAAGACATTGGGTGAACACAAAGAATTTGAAAGCATACATAGAAAAACAGCAGATCTTATGGGAATGAAAGGCACAATAAATGAAATTTTAAAAACATTGGAATCAAATAATAGCAGATTTCAGGAGGCAGAAGAAAGAATTGGTGCACTTGAAGAAATGGCCTCTGAAAGCAAACATACAATAGAACAGATGAAGAAAAGAATGGAAAAAATTGAACAAGGTCTCAAGGAACTAAATGACAGCAAGAGATATGCAAACATACAACTCACTGGTGTCCCAGAAGGAGAAGAGAAGGGAAAAGGGGCAGAAGAAATATTTGAAGAAATAATGGAAGAAAATTTCCCAACCCTATTGAAGGACATAGATATCCATGTCCAAGAAGCAACATACTCCCATCAAAAAAAAAAAAAAATCCAAATAGACTAACTCTGAGACACATACTAATCAGAATGTCAAATGCCAAAGACAAAGAGAATTTGGAGAGCAGCAAGAGAAAAGCAATTCGTAACATATAAGGCAAATGCAATAAGATTAAGTGCTGATTTCTCACCAGAACCCATGAAGGCAAGAGAACAGTGATATGATATTTTAAGATACTACAAGAGATAAACTATCAGCCAAGAATCTTATATCCAGCAAGATTGTCTTTCAAAAATGGGGTAGAGTTTAGAATATTCATAGATAAATAGAAACTGAGAGAATTTGTAACCAAGAGACCAGATTTTCAGGAAATACTAAAGGGTGTGCTAGAGCCTGAAAAGAAAAGATGGGAGAGATAGGCCTGTAAGAGAGTCTAGAAATGAAGATTAAATCAATTAAAGGAACTAAAAGTGTCAAAAGAGTGGTGAAAATAAAATATGACAGATAAAACTCAAATATTCAGTAATAAACTTTACCAATGACATAAAGCACCTGAATTCAGAAAACCAAAATTCAATGCTAAAAGAAATTTTTAAATGCCTAAATAATTGGAAGAACATTCCATGTTCATAGATTGGAAGACTAAATATCATTAAGATGTCAATTCTTCAAATTGATATGCAGATTCAATGCAATCCTGATAAAAATTCCACCAGTATTTTTTAAATAATTGAAAACATGATTATCAAATTTATGGAACATTAAGGGGTCCTGAAGAGCCAGAAACATCTTAAACAGGAAAAGCAAAGTAGGAGACCCTCATCTCTAGACTTTAAATCTTATTACCTAGCTAGAGTGGTAAAAAGTAGCATGGTACTGGCATAAAGACAGATACACAGACCAATAGAACTAAATTGATGGTTCAAAAATAGACCCTCACATGTATGGTTAAGTGATTTTTAATTAGCTTGTCAAGCCCACCCAGGTCGGGCAGAAGAGTCTGTTCAACAAATGGTGCTGAGAGAACTGGATATCCATAGCCAAAAGAAGGAAAGAGGACACTTATGTCACACCTTATCCAAAAATTAACTCAAAATGGATCAAAAACCTAAATATAAAAGCAAGAATCAAAAAGCTTTTTGCAGAAAAATATCTTCAAGTCCTGATGGTAAGTGGTGGATTCATAAAAGAGGTAAGAGGAGGACTGAGATGGAGTACTGATGTTTAATGTATGTAGAAGTTTTAATTAGTTTACTGTGAAAATGTGGAAATGTATACAGTGGATGGTAACACATTACAAGTAACAGGTAGTTTATAAATGGTGATGTGGCTGAAAATGGTAGAATAGCAATGTAAATGCCAATTGACAGAATGCTAGAGAATAATCTAGGAAGTGAATCGTACAGTAAACGCAGAGGTGGATAAGAATTGTGGTTGATGGTACAAATGAAAGAGTGTCCTTTGTTAGCTAGGGCAAACATACATCACTATTGCAGGGTGGTGGGAATGTGGAGAAGCATGGGAAAAATACAATTGGAGTGACCTATGGACTGTAGTTAGCAGTAATAATGTAATATGCTTGCAGTGATAGTAAAGATGTACCATGTTGACAATGGAGAATGTGTGCCAATGGTACACTATAGTCATGGTAACAATCAGATGATATTATCTTATAATCTGTAACAAATGTTCCACCACAGTGTGGTGTATTGATAGAGGAGTGTTGTTTGGGGATTTTGCACATGTGCATGCTTATTTTTATGTTTACAACTTCTATCATAAAAATATATTTAAATAATAATAATAGGGTGGGTTGGGGGAAAAATACACCAAAAGTAAAATAATGACTATAATTAGTAGTAAGATTTTGACAATTTTCTTTCATAATTTGTAACAAATGTCTCATGACAGACAATACAGCGTGTGGGTGGAGGGTTGATGTATGGGACCCCTGTATGATATTATGCATGTTTGCTTTGTAAGTTCACAAGTTTTACTATACACTTATTGTTTATGTATGTTCATATATAAATGATATAAAGATAATAATAATAGGGTGGTTGGGGGAAAATACTTTGGTTAGTCATGATATTTTGATGATGCTCTTTAATCGTTGTTGAAAATGTATGACACCAATGCAAAGTATTGATGGTAGAGTGAGATATGAGAGTCCTGTATGACGTTACATATCTTTGTTTTGTAAGTTCACAACTATACACATATTATTTATGTATGTTTACGTATGAGTCATATACTTCGATAATTGTTTAAAAAGTCAAAACAGAAATATATGGGAAAAAGTAAAGAACCTAAGTAGACTCAGCTCTATAAAGACTCCAAGAAGATGAATTTTATCTGGAATAAATGCAGTATGCTGTGCTTGGGAATAATAAATCACCTGTACTTACAGACACAGTGCAGGAGAGATGTAACTTAGCTTACCAATTATTTAAACTATCATTATGATCAATAACATAAAAAGCATGAGGGAGTAAAAGTAGTTAAGAAGAATTAAGGATCCAGCATTTCCTTGGAGGAGGGAAAAAAAAGTAGTAATTAATATTTGGCTACAGAATGTCAAGATGCACATAGTAATGCTGCCACTAGAAATAAGTATAAATATTTATAACTGATACATTAGTAAAGGGAAAATATAGAAAAAAATATTTTATTTATCCACAATATGGCAAGAATGGAAAAAATAGAAAACATATTAACTATTCAGATGAAAATATGAATATTTCAATGATTGCATAACATGTAAACAAACTACATTGCTCAATTAAAATACAAAGATTGTCAGGCTGGAGTTTAAAAAAAAGTTCACAAAATAACACCTTAATTATAAAGGCATAGAAATGTAAGAAATAGAATGAAAAAAGATGTACCAGACATTCTAAAAAAAGCAAAGTTTCTGTATCTAGACTAACAACAAAGTGGACTTTATGGTACAACCATTTCTAGAGATAAAGGCAGTAGGGCAGGTGGACATGCACAATGGTAAAATGATCAACCCACCATGAAGATATAACATTAAAAATTACATGCAAGAAATAATATATTCAAAATATGTAAATATTTAAATTGAGAGAAAGGGATAAGATAGATACATTTTGAGATGTTTGTGACTTTAGTACACCTCTTTAAAGAACTGATAGAAAAAGCAGACAGAAAATAAGTAAGGATTCAAAATCTTAACAGTACCTTGATCAAAACTTACCTAACAAAATTTACTGAAAAATTTATATCATTCAAAGGATGATCTCTGAATAAATTGAAATTTAAGCTAGAAATCTATAACAAAAAGTCAACAAGAAAACATACAATGATTTTGGAAGTAAGCAAAACCTTTTAAATAATAAAAGGAGAATTATTAAAATTAGTAAAATTAGTAAAAATTAGTAAATATTTTTAAGTTGATTATAATGAAAATACAATAAACCAAATATTGCAGGATTCATCTAAAACAATATTTAGAGGAAAATATCTATCTTAATATATAAATTATATAGAAAAGAAGAAAAATTAGCATCAATAATCTAAATACATACATAAATCATATACATCAAATAGTGAGAGAATAATAGCAAACTATTCCCACCAAAGTATAAAAATGATATAATAAATATAAAGGCATAAATGGATAAAGAAAAGAAAAACACATAATAAAGAAAAGCAACAAAATCAATCGTTCTATGTAACAGCTTATAAAATTTATATAAACTGCAAGCAAGAGTAGCAAAAATTAAAAAGTACAAATTACCAATATAACGAAAAGTTAAAAGTACAAATTACCAATGAAAAGGGGTCATTATTACTTAAGATCTATATACACTAAAAAGAAAGTAAGGTCCCCTGTGGGGCAAAATCATGCCTAATAAAGATCCACTGGAAGCCAATAAAATGTGTTCTAGTTAATTAAAAGATATTCTCTCGGTGTACCTTATTGTTCTTTAGGACTAATAGGCTTAGGGTTGAGTTTACTACCAAGACTGAAGAAGTGGACTATTTCATTATTTTCATAAATTCAGTTCTAGCTAGCGATATCAAAACAGAACTATATAATAGAAAATTCTGGGAAACATTAACTTTATACTGTTCAATGTGGTGGCCACTAGGATTATGTGGCCTCTGAGCAGTGAAAATGTCTGATGGCCCAAAAGAAATGATAATATGTTGGCTACAATGAGTTAAATAAAATATGTATTTGTATATTTCATATCACCTTACTCATTTGGGTTTTTCTAATATGTTTTATAAAATTAAAAATTATGTGAGATTCACCTCATATCTATACTGTACAGAGCTGCTCTGAAATTTCGGTACATTGAAGAGCTGCATTCTCATAATCCATTCAATGCAGGAAATGAGGGCAGCAGATTAAAACTAAATGAGGATTTTAAGGGATTGGGTTTTATGGTTGGAAAATGAAATCACTATTTTAATGGATGAATTTTTAAAATAAAGGAATGTGATCTCTTATAGAGGGAAAAAAGAAAGTAAGATAAGATAGCCAACCTTATTCCAATAACTTATGGTTTCCACACATATATTAGATTACAAGTTAACTTTAAAATTTCAAGAAAATTTTTTGAAATTATTATGGTGCTCAAGCAGAACAATTCTTCCCTATTAACCTCTTAAATTCTCAGTCAAACACTGTGTATTATTTATGTAGCTACAAAAAGGCAGAGGGAACTATATCCTTATAAACAAAATATATTCTAGCTAGACATAAACTAAAATAGATCTTTTCCCAATATTCAGGACAGACAAATAATTTTAACTCAATAAATACTTATTGATTCAGACGCCAGTTCAGCTTATTCACATTTTAAGTATTAATAAGTTTAACAATATTCATTAGGAAATCGTTGCCTGATTGGTGGGTGGCTAAGGCAACTAAACAGAGTTTTCTAGGGAAACAGAATCAACAAGAGATATCTGTCAATAATATGCAATTTTATGAGTCTTCTCACCTGACCGTGGGGATGCACAAGTCCAGGTTCTGCAGGCAGCTGCTACCAGGGCCTCCAATGAAAGTCCAATGAAGGTTCTTGACAACTTCTGGGAGACATTGGCTGTCCAAAGATGAGCTGGGAAACTTTCATTTAGAGTTGGAATCACTTCCCCTTTTAAGACATTCAACTGATTGACTAAAGCGTCACACACTGCTGATAGCAATCTTCCTGATTGATGTAATTATAACCAGTTATCTATGATTTACCACTGCAGTAAAGTCAATGGTGACTAAAGTCCATAAATGATCTTGTATTACAGTTAGCCCAGTGCTTGCTTGACCAAACAACTGGGCACAATTATCTGGCCAAGTTGACACACTAGCCTAACCATCACAGTCTACCCTTTGTTAGGTTTTTTGCCTGGTGGGGTGACCCAAACTTTCATTCCTGAAGATTCTGGGCCATTAGTAGTCCCGCTTGAACTGGGTTGTTGGGATTTCCCATTGACTTTAATCATAGGACATGGCAGTACTAGGAGATGCCCTAGAGGATCTCCTGTATTCCAGGCAAACTCTTCTTTATTCCCATTAGGTAGGTACAGTTCTATTTCCCCTTAACAGTCAGGATCAATCAGCCCAGTCAGTACAGTAATCCCCTTCTTTGACTGTTGATTCAGAACTAAGAGGAGCCCAAAGTGGTCAGGTGGCAGTCTTAACTTGCAGTTAAATGAAATCATTTTTGTGTTCCCTGGTGACAGCACTCCTCCTTTTGGGACTAAAACCTGTAGACCAGCAGAATTTGAGATTGCAGGGACAGGAAGCAAAAATTTTTCTAGTGGGTCACTAGGGGTAATAATGAGTGGTGCCACTTGCATTTCCACCCCTTGATTCCTGGACCCATGGATCCTGGTTATGGGAGAAACTGCACCATAGAGTCAATGCTGATTTAGAGCATACAGTCTCCTGGAGAACATTGCCCCAGCCCTGCAAGGTATTGCCACCTAGTTGGCAGTGTAATTGAATCTTCAAAAGGCCATTCCATTCTATCAATCCAGCTGTTTCAGGGTGTTGGGAAAATGGTAAGACCAGTGAATTCCATGGGCAAGTGCCCATTCCCACACATCATTTGCTGTGAAATGAGTCCCCTGAGCAGAAGCAATGCTGTGTGGAATGCCATGGTGGTAGAAAAGATGTTTGGTAAGTCCACAGATGGTAATTTTGGAAGAAGCAATGCATGCAGGAAATCCAAACCCATAATCAGAGTATGTATCTATTCTAGTTAAAACAAATTGCTGCCCCTTCCATAGTGGATGTGGACCAATGTAGTCAACCTGCCACCAGGTAGCAGACTGGTCACCTCGAGGAATGGTGCCATATCAGGGGCTTAGTGTGGGTCTCTGCTGCTGGCAGATTGGGCACTCAGCAATGGCTGTAGCAAAGTCAGCCTTGGTAAGGGGAAGTCCATGTTGCTGAGCCCATGCATAACCTCCATCCCTACCTCCATGGCTACTTTGTTCATGAGTTCATTGGGCAATCACAGGAATGGCTGAGGAAAAAGGCTGAGCATTAGCCACAGAGTGGGTTATCCTAGTCACTTGATCATTAAAATCTTCCTATGCTAAATCCACCCTCTGGTGAGCATTCACATGGGACACAAATATTTCTATGTTTTTTGCCCACTCAAAAAGGTCTATCCATATACCTCTTCCCCAGAACTCTTTGTCACCAATTTTCCGATCATGTTCCTTCCAATTGCCTGACCTTCCAGACAAACCACTGGTAACAGCCCATGAATCAGTGTACAAGCACACCTCTGGTCATTTCTTCTTCCAAGCAAAATGAACAACCAGGTGCAACTGCTTGAAGTTCTGCCCACTGGGAGGATTCTCACCACTGTCCTTCAGGGATGTCCCAGAAAGGGGTTGCTGCAGCTGCCCACTTCCAGGTGGTACCTATATATTGTGCAGAGGCATCTGTAAATCAGGCCCAAGTTTTCTCTTCTTCTGTCAACTGATTGTAAGAGACTCCCCAAGAGACCAAAGCTGTGAGCTGGGAAAGAAAAGGTAACATGGCAGAGGTGGTGACCATGGGCATTTGGGCTACTTCCTCATGTAACTTGTGCCTTCAGGACATTCTCAAGCCCTATCTCATATATACCACTTCTACTTTATTATGGAGCACTGCTGTGCATACCCAAATTTATGGTTTAGTGGGTCAGAAAATACCCTGCTCATGATAGGCAACTCAGGTCTCATGGTAACTTGATGGCCCATGGTTAAGCGTTCAGTCTCCAATAAGGCCCATTAGCAGGCCAAAAGCTGTTTCTCAAAAGGAGAGTAGTTATCTGCAGAAGATGGCAGGGCTTTGCTCCAAAATCCTAAGGGTCTGCATTGTGATTCTTCTACAGGGACCTGCCAAAGGCTCCAGACCTCATTTCTATTTGCCACTGAAACTTCCAGCACATTGGATCAGCTGGATCATATGTCCAAGTGGTAGAGCAACTTGCACAGCAGTCTGCACCCCCTTTTTTTTTTTCCAGTTCGCAATCAAAACTAGCAGCTTTTCTGGTCACCCAGTAAATGGGCCTGAGTAGCACACCCAAATAAGGAATGTGTTGTCTCCAAAATCCAAAGAGACCAATTAAGCAGTGTGCCTCTTTTTTTGGTCATAGGAGGGGCCAGATGCAACAGCTTATCCTTTGCCTTAGAAGGGATATCTTGACATGCCCCACACAACTGGACACCTAGAAATTTCACTAAGGTGGAAGGACCTTATATTTTAGTTGGATTTATCTCCCATCTTCTCTCACGCAAATACCTTAATAATAAGTCTAGAGTCTTTGGTACTTCTTGCTCACTAAGTCCTATCAGCATGATATCAATATAATGAACCAGTGTGATGTCTTGTGGGAGGGACAGATGATCAAGATCCCTGAGGACAATATTATGACATAGGGCAGGAGCATTGATATATTCCTGAGGTAGGACAGTGAAGGTATACTGCTGGCCTTGCCAGCTGAAAGTAAACTGTTTCTGATGGTCCTTACTAATAGCAATTGAGAAAAAAGTATTCACCGAATCAACAACTACATACCAGGTACCAGGGACATGTTGATTTGCTCAACCAATGATACCACATTTGGAATAGTAGCTGCAATTGTAGTTGCCACCTGGTGAAGTTTACAATAATCTACTGTCATCCTCTAAGATCCATCTGTTTTCTGTACAGCCAAATTAGGAGAGTTGAATGGGGATATGGTGGGAATCACCACCCCTGCATTCTTCAAATCCTTGATGGTGGCACTAATATCTGCAATCCCTCCAGGTATCCGGTATTGCTTTTGGTTTACTATTTTGCTAGGTAGGGGCAATTCTAGTGGCTTCCACTTGGCTTTTCCAACCATAATAGTCCTTACTCCACAAGTCAGGGATCCAGCGTGGGGATTCTGCCAGTTACTGAGTATGTCTATTTCAATTATGCATTCTGGACCTGGGGAAATAACCACAGAATGGATGAATTGACTCCTTTCTGTCACTTATTAACTAAATTTCAACAACTCTGCTTTGTTTCTCTGTATATTCCTTTTTCTCAGATATGTAAAAAATTCAATCCAGTCTTTCCAATCTTTGCTAACTCTAATTTGCTACATAAAGATAATAACCTAATGCCAGGTTCTTTCAAGCTTATCTGGTGTAACTTTTCTTTTGCAAAACAGTCTTTATTTAACTCTGTTCTCCCGTCTGGGGTGATATTTTCTCTGGTTTCCCATAGGTAATCTCCCTTTAATTCTAAGTCCCATTTGCTTTTTATAAGGGTTCCATTTGAGGGTTACTCCATTACCCCATCTGTTTCTAATTAACCTCTGTGATGTTTCCCTGCGAATTACTCAGAGTGATTTAGAAATTTCACTTTCTAAGAGTGTCATGGGGTTCAAACTGATATATATTATGCATGATCTACTTATAGCATAATATAAATATTCATGTGTCATTTTACAATTTATAAAGTGATTATGCACACATTATTTTATCTTCACAAATATGTAGGCATGTTTACTACTTTCCTTAATAAAATATAGTAACCAGAACTCAGAAAGTTAAGTTCCTCTTCAACATTAAGCTGCAGAGCAGGGTCTGGAACTCAGAGCTCTGATTCAAAGTGTCATGTTCGTCCTACTATGTTGTACCTTCTTTTAAAAAATTGCTATGCTTGGACCTTCTTTCCCTGGAGGATCAGATTTACAGATGGTAAATAATAAATTCATGAATAAATTTCTGGTTTAAGGAGGAAGCAATCCAATCCTAGTGTTGACCTAATGGACCTGATTAGAAATAGGATATGCAGCAAAAACTGGGGGTAAAAATTCACCTGTCTCTGTCATTGAGTGGGGCAGAGAAAGCATGATATTCCAGTGGCTCAGGAACTCACTAAGGTCAGATAGGAAAAGGATGAACAGGCATCAGATATGGGTAGTCAGTGAGTAGGGGAACTTGAAAGGCAAATCTTTCACAGTGACAAAAGTTTATGGGAAAATGGAAGAAGGCAACTGCATACTTGGGATCACCTTTAAATAGACATGGCTCTGGAATGTACCTGGAATCTCCTAATCACCTCCTCAACTGGCTCGGAATAAATCTGGATATACAATGGATCTTGTACTTTAAGGCAGGAAATGATTCTTAGAACCTGAATAAAATATTTTCTGCCCTAACTCATGACTTCAGTAAGATTTAGAAAGAATGCCTGTGTTGGGGAGGTACAGGGGGAACAGAATGGTGAGGTCAGACACTGTACACATCCTCCCTGACATCTGATAGTTTGAAAATTTACCCAGTGATTTGAAAAAGTAAAAGGATACTTTATATTTTTTCTCCCAACCATCCCCACAACTTCTCTGCACTCCTTTCTGAATTTTAAACTTTGTATGTCCTGGTACTCAACTGAAATGTAGCCTGAGGGCTAAAAACTGCTTTAAACAGATGTATTCTTGTTAAATGATGTTCTCCCATTAAGGTGGATGTGTTTGGGTTTTCCATTGGAATTCAGCCACGGAAAAGAAACTATACATTTGCTTTTGTTCTGCAATTGCGTTGATTTTCATCCTGGGCTTCCAATTTTCTCAATTAGATCAAAGCAGAGTTGTTATACACCTTTGATGTTTAATTCATATAAACAAATCAAAAAGAGAAAATATTTCCTTTTCCCTCAAGAAATTTTTAAGAAATATGTGATTAAATCTTAAGATAATACTTCTTCCCAGTCTTTGAATTAGTGACTGAGCTCCCCCAACTGGAGTTTTGCAGTATTGCAAGCCATCCTTACAGCCTGTAATTATTTTTAAAATGCTTATAAATAAAGGGTTTGATTTTTCTTTTAATCCTCATAAACAAAAGAGCCTCATTAGGGGATAGCAAGGCATTGTATTTTTTCCCATTATTCTTCTTTTCTGTAATTTACTGTATCATTGATCCATTTATCTTTTAATAAGTATTTTCTGAGCACTGCTATGTACTAGGACATATATTAACTTCTAGAATGGCTTGTATGGAAAACTTTGCAATTTTGAACATTTACTTATAAGCAGGGCTTTGAGAAATTAAAAGGTGTCCCAAGGAGAGACTCTGGACTCTACCTTGAGAATAACAGTTGAACTACTTACAAAATATGGAATTATAGGCTAATCTCTAGGGGGAAAGATGGCAGAATAGGTAGGTCCAGGATTCAGTACTTGTCCAGAACAAATATTTAACAGGAAGGAACTGTCTGAAATAACTATTTTGAAACTCCAGTGGCAAGTAGAATACTGTACAACATGCAGAGAAAGCTAAGCGGAAGAGCTGGTAAATTATGGTAAAGACAAGTATATTGTTCTTTCTGTGTGGCAGTTAATGGTGCCCATTCCTCACTCTCACAGCAATCCACAGTGGGTTCCAGCACCTCGCTAGCTGGCTGGTGACGGAAAGGGTTATAAAAATCCTCTTCCCCAAGACCAGCAGTGGGCACAGACTGCCACTGATCACTGATCGTGACTTTTGATTAGCAACTTTGGATCCCTGGGCTGAACTCTGAGGGCAGTCAGTGTCCAACCCTCTCCAGGCAAAGGTGGCAGACAAGGAGACTTAAAAACAACACACTTCCTCAGAGCTGCAGAGGACAGATTCAAGGCAGCATTTGCTAGGCAGTTTAAAAGTGCTTAGCTTTGGAAAGTCATAAAAGTTTCTGGCATCCTCCCTGGTCCCTTTTCCAGGGCACTTTGTACGAAATCTGTGCCCCCTTCATTGGTCCCTGGCCCTGTTTCAGCTAGGAAAGGCTGACCCAAGAAACTCATCTCTAGCATACCCCTTTCTCAGAATTTGCCTTTAGGAAAGACCAGCTTGAGACAAGAAAAATAAATTATAGCAGCTGACAGCCTGGGTCAAAGGCTTGCCTGCTTTAAACACCCAGGAAAGGGAGGAGTGTCTCTAGGGAAAGAGGGGCAGTCACACTCCTATAAATAGGAAAACTACAAAACAACAAGCACAAGCCCAGGATAAGACACAGGACCAGAAGAGGCAGCAGGGACCATGCACACTGCATTCAATTAGGAAGACCTTCCTAATCAGAAGGCTGAAGCTCAAGAAAATCTCTGTCCTATTATCTGGTTACAAAAATAAGAAGCAGACATCACAGGGAATAAAGCCCAGAGCTAACACCCTAAGATATTAAAATGTACAGTGTGTAACAAAAGAGTACAAGACAAACATAGAAACAATCAGCCAAAGGAAGTAGATAAAAATCCAGGAAACACAAATGAAGAATACCAGAACGTGGGCATAACAAAGACTTTTTAAATAATGATCTTAAAAATGCTCAAGGATATGAAGGAAAATACAGAGAAAGAACTAAAGGATATCAAGAAAACAGCGAATAAGCAAGAAAAGAGGGAAATTTTTTAAAAAGGAACCAAACGGCACTACCAGAGTTGAGGACCACAATAAACATGAAAAATTCCAGGAGTTTCAACAGCAGATTGGAGCTGACAAGATAAAGAATCAATGACCTCAAAGACAAGACAATTGAATTGAGTCAAGCAGAGGAGCAGAAAGAAAAAATACTTATAAAAAGCAAAAATAGCCTTAACATACTTCTGGGACACATCTCCTGGGAGTCCCAGAAGAAAAAGAAAAAGAGGAAAGGGCATAAAAAATATTCAAAGAAATAATGAAAGAAAACTTCCAAAAATTGGCAAAGACATGAAGATGCACACCCAAGAAGCCCAAAGAACACCAAACAGGAAAAATGGGAAAAAATATACCACATCATATAGTGATCACACTATCAAATGCAAAGGACCAGGAGAAAATTCTGAAACCTGTAAAAGAAATGCAATATGTTAGATATAAAGGAGTACCAACTCAATTGAGTGCCAATTTCTCATCAGAAACCATGGAGGCAAGGCAGTAGTTGAAATATTTAATGTGCTGAAAGAAAAGAACCGACAGCTAAGAATTTAATATCCAGGGAGATGTCTTGAGAGATTAAGACATTCAAAGATAATCAAAAGCTGAGAGAGTGCATTGCAGCTAGACCTGTGCTACAAGCAATGCTAAAGGGAGTTCTTCAGACTGATAGGACACTAGACAGCCATTCAATGAAGCATAAAGATTTAAAGACCTCCAGTAAAGGAAATCATTTGGTTAATTTAAATGCCAGTAGTATTGTATTGTTTGGTTTATAACTCCACTTCTTACTGCCTACAGGTGAAAAACATAAAAAGGAATGATAAATCGATGATTTTGGCCATACAGTGTACAAAGATATGACTGGTAACAAGAGTAAGGAAATGCGGGGGGAGAAAGATAGAAAAAGTTCATGTGTATTCTACTGAAGTCAAGTTAATATAAACCAAATATGACTGTTACATATTTAGAATGTTTTATTTTAACCCCATGATAACCACAAAGAAAATAGATGAAAAATATATCCACATAAAAAAGAGAAGGCACTCGATATGGTACAACACAAAAATCAAGTAAATAAAAAGTAAGTATTAATGGAAGAAATGAGGTGAAAAAGGTGTAAGACTTACAAAGGCTAAAGAGCAAAATTGCAAAAGAAAGTTCTGCATTATCTGTAGTGACTTCAAATGTAAATGAATTAAAATCTTACAATGTAAACCACTATCCATGTAGTACAGCAGTGCTCCAAAATGTATTCACCAAATGCAAATGTCCCACGATGATGAAAGAGGTTGTTGATGTGGGAGGAGTGGGGTGAGGGAGGTGGGGGGTATATAGGGACCTCATTTTTTTTAATGTAACATTTTAAAAAAAAAAGCAGAGATTGGCAGAATGTATAAAAAAGCATGCCCCAACTGTACATTGTCTGCAAGGGACTCACCTTAAATTCAAGGAGGCATGTAAGGTGAAAGTGAAAGGATGGAAAAGAATACACCATACAAGTAGTAGCCAAAAGAGAGGTGGGTAGCTATGGGGATTAGTTCCACCTCCTCAGCAAGGGCATGGTTAAATGATTTATTAAAGCTCATCTCTTCTTGCTTCAGAGCAAAAATAGCTCTGTCCTTGTTTATCTCTGCACAAGCTATCTCTTTTCACTTGAAGTATGAAAACGGCTTCTTCTTGCATTTTCTGCCGCTAGATAGGATGTGAGCCTAGGGACAAGGTTTCTTGTTCCAAGACAAAACATCCTTGAGAAATTTAACTTTAACCACAGCCCTTGGCCAAATCCAAAAATGCATGATACATAAGCAAGAGAAATAAACCAGCAGGGGCCCTCCCTGCATACGAGTTTTGGTGTGCAATTTCCATGGCAATTGGTACCCACCGTGGGGCAGCTGATTTTCCCCCTAGCTGAGGGGAATATTATGGGACAGCCCCCAGGAACAGTTCAGTATAACTATACTCTGGACCTTTGTTGCTGCCAGCAATCACAACTGCTGTTGAGGTAAGCTACTCCCTGGGTTCAGTCATAGGAACATGTCTGTGTCATGAGATTGGTCCAGAATATGCATCCTACACAGACAGGACATCAGCTGCCGTGAGAGAGATAAGCTGACCTCAGACACTAGGATAACATGGGAAATACATTATCAAAGCAACAGGAAATCTATCTCCATACTTTACAACAACTATTGAAAACAGTTAGTTGTAACGTGCAAGAACAAATTATTACATTGTTTCAAACAGTACAGATCTTTTGTCCATACTTGCCCAACAAGGAAACCTTAGATTTTGAATTATGGAAACTCTAGACCTAGAATCATGGGTCAAATTGTAAACTTTATGCTTCTGTTGGTGTGTTATAATTATTTTTGTGTTTGTTTGTCTGTTAAAGGTATATTTTAATAACTCTGGATGGTAATATAAATTAATAAATTAAAATTCCTAAAAGAGCTTTATTCAAATGGCCAAAAAATAAATAAGTGCTTATATTAATACATAAGTATAAAAGCTAGTAAGATCTCTACAATGATAAAAATTGTAAGTCTTGATTAACAAAATTACTACAAGTCTGTTCATTTTTTTTTTTTGAGGTCCTCAGTTCTTGCTTTATTTTTTTTAATTATTTATTTATTTTTTAAAAATTACATTAAAAAAATATGAGGTCCCATTCAACCCCCCTGCCCCCACCCCCCCACTCCCCCCTTAGCAACACTCTCTCCTATCATCGTGACACATCCATTGCACCTGGTAAGTACATCTCTGAGCATCACTGCACCCATAGTCAATGGTCCACATCATAGCCCACACTCTCCCATGTTCCATCCAGTGGGCCCTGGGGGGATCTACAATGTCCCGTAATTGCCCGTGAAGCACCACCCAGGACATCTCCTCGTCCCGAAAATGCCTCCACATCTCATCTCTTCCTCCCATTCCCCAAACCCAGCAGCCACCATGGCTACCCTTCCCACACCCATTCCACATTTTCTCTGTGGACATTGGATTGGTTGTGTCCATTGCACATCTATGTCAAGTGGGGGCTTAGATTCCACATGGATACTGGATGCACTCCTCCTGCTTTCAGTTGTAGACACTCTAGGCTCCATGGTGTGGTGGTTGACCTTCTTCAACTCTGTTAGCTGAGTTGGGTAAGTCCAATAAATCAAAGTGTGGGAGCTGAAGTCTGTTGAGGCTCTGGGCCTGGGTGTCATATTATCAGTCCAGAGATTCAAAACCCCTAAATATATCTAAAACCCCAGCACCAACTACAATTCCATTAAAGTAGCAAGCAAGTCTTGTGAAAAGAGATCCCCTCTGAGTCCAATTCCATCACTCAGAAACACCAGCTCTAAAGAAGGGCCATCTGCCATGGCAGTGAACCCCATCTGCCATGACCATAGGACCCGTGGGTCTCTTTATCCCTCAAAAGAACCAATACCTGGGGTTGTATCTACTTTATCTGTCTCTCAGACTCTGCTCAGTTGTGCATAAGGGCATTCCTTCTGAAAACCTCCAGACTCTTTCTTAGAGACTCATAGCCTTATATTCTCATTTCTCCTTTCCATTTCCCCCTTACATTAGGTCAAACAGCATTTTGAAGTCATGTTATTATATGTAGACAGGGATATTCTGCTGATCCATGTTGAACCTTTAATTCAAGGTCCTTTTCTAGTTGCCTCTTCAGCTGATATGTGGTAGTGATCCCTCGGTGCCAGGGAGGCTCATCCCCGGGTGTCATGTCCCATGCTGGGGGGAATGCACTGCATCTACATGCTGAGTTTGGCTGTGAGAGTGGCCACATTTGAGTAACATGAAGGCTGTCAGGAGGAAACTCCCAGGCACAGTGCTACTCTAGGCCTTATTCTTATTGCAGGTGTATAGGCTCAAAAGCATAGCCATAAGTATCAGGAGCCCAGTGTTGGGCCCTCCTTCCTTCCTGGTTCTTGCCGTTGCACCTGGGGGACTGCCGCTGCTCCCCCAGGGTCCACGACAGTGGCCCCCCGGCCAGGGGCCCAGTACCATCCCCAGCTATTGTTTTTAATTGTTTCCACTATGAGTATATCTAGACATTACTATATACCCTGGGCATATGCCCTGTATAAGACTCCCTATCAACCATATATATCCTGTCAATAACATCCTATATCAGTATTCCTCCGCTGCCATTGTTGAACCACTCTGTGATCCAAAACTTCCTGTAAAGTCAATCCGAACATAAGGTCAGCTTCACGAGAGTCTTAGATCACCGAAATTCATATATACAATATACAGTACTTCCCCAGATTCACCATAAAACCTTTTCCCTTCCACAGCGATAATCACTTAACTTGTTCGTATCATATTTCCTGAAACTGATGTACAGGTTCTGAGACAATAGCTTTGAAACAAGATGACATCTGTGCTTACTATGTGGTCCATACTTTAGGTTGTACAGTTTTCTAACTTTTTTAGTTATCCTATGTTTTGCCTTATGGTTTACATTGTTAGTCTGTCGTCCCCTATATATTTTTGGAGTAATATTGCATGTTTTATATTCATCTTAGTGTACTCTCACAAAACTCCTCTCTTGCCCCCATATTTACCTTGTTTCCATCTATTCCACATCCATTTTCCCCTCCCCTTGGGGCCCACAATGCCAGCCAATCTCAATTTCCCGAGAGGCCATGTCCAGAGATACTTGCAGCAGTATTCAGGGCCTGACTTTCTCAACTGCCCTAATGCCCTGGGAGCCATCCTTTCTCACTAGAGATACAGTTCTCTCTATTTGACGGCATTAGTCCTCCCTGGGATGTGGGTCCACCCCACCTCTCACTTCTTGGGTCTCTTCCCAATGGTACAACCCACCTTGGCAAAATGAGCCTTCAGCTATTCGCCCTGAGTCTGTCCCGCATCAGACCATACCCCCTGAGCATCCTAAACAGGTAACCCTCCTACTTATACTTTGATACGATTTTCTCAACATTTTGTTCTCAACGAACACCTGACGCTCTCCCATGTTCGTATGTTGCCCCTCCCTCCTCCCAATTTTTGGACAATATTACACCTCTGCCCATCCCCAGCCCCCCTCAAACCCACAAAGCCCCACCCGAAGGTAACCCCTTGCCCCCATTTTGTCCCTTCTTTGTGCTCATACTTACCGCCAGCTCATCACAGATTCCACCCCTACAGACGTTAACTCACATCCTTCCTCCACCCCCCAATTTCCTGTAAGCCTCTTTTCCGGTGTCTAGCTCTCTGAGGCAGTTTGATTATTTCATATCATTGAGGTCATGCAGTATTTTTCCTTCAATGCCTGGGTTGCTTCACTCAACATAAGACTCTCAAAGTTCATCCATGTTATCACGTGTGATTGTAGTGTATTTGTTCTAACAGCCGAGTAGTATTCCATTGTGTGTATATACCACATTTTATTGATCCACTCGTCTGTTGATGGACATTTGGGTTGATTCCAACTTTTGGCGATAGTAAACAATGCTGCTATGAACACTGGTGTACATATATCTGTTTGTGTCCTTGTTTTCAGTTCTGCTGGGTATATACCCAGCAGTGGTATTGCTGGGTCATATGGCAAATCTATGGTTAGTTTTTTGAGAAACCACCAAACTGTCCTCCAGAATGGTTGGATCCTTCTGCATTCCCACCAGCAGTGGATGAGTGTTCCCCTTTCTTAACATCATCTCCAGCATTTGTATTCTTCTGTTTTTTTCATAGCTGCCAATCTTATGGGAGTAAGATGGTATCTCATTGAAGTTTTGATTTGCATTTCCCTGATAGCTAGAGATTTGGAACATTTTTTCATGTGCTTTTTAGCCATTTGTATTTCTTCTTTGGAGAATTGTCTGTTTAAATCTTTTTCCCATTTTTTAAATGGGTTGTTTATCTTTTTGTTTTCAAGATTTATGAGTTCTTTATGCAAGTTATAAGCCTCTTATCAGATATATGGTTGCCAAATATTTTCTCCCATTGTGTGGGTTCCCTTTTTACTTTCTTGACAAACTCCTTTGAGGTGCAGAAGGCTTTAATTTTGAGGAAGTTCCATTTATCTATTTGTTCTTTTGCTGCTTGTGCTTTTGGTGTGAAGTTCATAAAGCCATTTCCTATTACAAGGTCCTGTAGATGTTTCCCTACACTGCTTTCCAAGATCTTTATGGTCTTGGCTCTTATATTTAGGTCTTTGATCCATCTTGAGTTGATCTTTGTATAAGGTGTGAGATGGTAATCCTCTTTCATTCTTCTACATATGGATATCCAGTTCTCCAGGCACCATTTGTTGAATAGGCCATTCTCTCCCAGTTGAGAGGGTTTGGTGGCTTTCTCAAATATTATATGGCTATATACCTGAGGTTATATATCTGAACTTTCAATTCGATTCCATTGGTCTGTGTGTCTCTCCTTATGCCAATACCATGCTGTTTTCACTACTGTAGCTTTGTAGCATGTTTTGAAGTCAGGAAGTGTGATTCCTCCTATTTCGTTTTTCTTTTTCAATATGTCTTTGGCTATTCGGGGCCTCTTTCCTTTCCAAATAAATTTCATAGTTAGTTTTTCTAGTTCCTTAAAGAAGGCTGTGTTGATTTTTACTGGGATTGCATTTAATGTGTAGATCAGTTTTGGTAGGATAGACATCTTAATAATATTCAGTCTTCCTATCCATGAACAAGGAATATTCTTCCATTTATTTAGGTCTTCTTTGATTTCCTTGAACAATCTTGTATAGTTCTCGGTGTATAAGTTTTTTACCTCTTTAGTTAAATTTATTCCTAAGTATTTGATTTTTTATTTACTATTGTGAATGGTATTTGTTTCTTGATTTCCTCCTGATATTCCTCATTATTGGTGTACAGAAATGCTACTGATTTTTGCGCATTGATCTTATAACCTGCGACTTTGCTGAACTCATTTATGAGTTCTAGAAGCTTTGTTGTAGATCTCTCAGGGTTTTCTATGTATAGGATCATGTCATCTGCAAATAATGAAATTTTGACTTCTTCCCTTCCAATTTGAATGCCTTTTATATCTGGTTCTTGCCTCAGTGCTCATGCAAGTACTTCCAAGACAATGTTAAATAGGAGCGGAGACAATGGGCATCCTTGTCTTGTTCCTGAGTTTAGAGGAAAGGATTTCAGGATTTTGCCATTATAAACAATGTTGGCTGTAGGTTTTTCATATATACTCTTTATCATGTTCAAAAAATTTCCTTGTATTCCGATCTTTTGGAGTGTTTTTATCAAGAAGGGGTGCTGTATTTTGTCAAATGCCTTTTCTGCATCTATAGATATAATCATGTGGTTTTTTTCCTTCAATCTGTTTATATGGTGTATCACATTAATTGATTTTCTTATGTTGAACCATCCTTGCATACCTGGAATAAATCCCACTTGGTCATGGTGTATAATTCGTTAATGTGTTGTTGAATACGATTAGCAATTATTTTGTTAAGTATTTTTGCGTCTAGGTTCATTTGAGAAATTGGTCTGTAATTTTCCTTTCTTGTGGTGTCTTTGTTTGGCTTTGGTACTAGGATTATGTTGGCCTCATAGAAGGAGTTCGGCAATGTTCCTTCTGTTTCGATTTTTTGGAATAGTTTCAGCAGGATTGGTGTTAGTTCTTTCCCGAATGTTTTGTAGAATTCACCTGTGAAGCCATCTGGCCCTGGGCTCTTCTTAGTTGGGAGATTTTTAATGACTGATTCTATCTCTTTGCTTATGATTGATTTGTTAAGATCCTCAATTTCTTCTTTCATCAATATGGGCTGCTTATGTGTTTCTAGGAATTTGTCCATTTCCTCTAAATTGTCATTTTTGTTGGAATATAGTTTTCCAAAGTATCCTCTTATGATAGTCTTTATTTCTGTGGGATCAGTGGTGATATCACCTTTCTCATTTCTTATTTTGTGTATTTGCATCTTTTCTCTTTTTTTCTTTGTTAATCTCGCTAAAGGTTTGTCAATTTTGTTGATCTTCTCAAAAAACCAGCTCTTGCTCTTGTTTATTTTTTCAAGTGCTTTCTTATTTTCTATTTCATTTAGTTCTGCTCTTATCTTTGTTATTTCCTTCCTTCTTCTTCCTGTTGGGTTACTTTGTTGTTGTTTTTCTAATTCCTTCAAAAGAGCAGTTAGTTCTTCAATTTTGCTCTTTCTTCTTTTTTGATATGTGAATTTATGGCTATAAATTTCCCTCTCAGTACTGCTTTTGCTGCATCCCATACATTTTGGTATGTTGTGTTATCATTATCATTTGATTCAAGGTAGTCATTGATTTCTTTTGAGATTTCCTCTTTGACCCACTGTTTTTCTAAGAGTGTGCTGTTTAATTTCCAAATCGTGGTGTGAAACCTGGGCCTCTGTCCCTTGCAAATTTCCAGCTTCACTCCACTGTGATCAGAGATATTGTTTTGTATGATTTCAATCTTTCTCAATTCATTAAGCCTTTCTTTGTGGCCTAGCATATGGTCTATCTTGGAGACTGTTCCATATGCGCTTGAGAAAAATGTATATCCTGCTGTGTTTGGGTGTAATGATCTATATATGTCTATTAGATCCAGCTCTTCTAGTATACTGTTCAAATGTTTTGTTTCTTTAGTGATTCTCTTTTGAGCTGTTCTGTCCAGATTTGATAGTGGTGTATTAAAATCCCCCACTATAATTGTAGATGCATCTATTTTTTCACTTAGTTTTTCCAGAGTTTGTCTCACATATTTAGAGGCACCCTTGTTAGGAGCATAAATATTTATGATCGTTCGATCTTCTTGACAGATTTTCCCTTTCACTAAAATATAGTATCCTTCTTTGTCTCTCACAATTGTTTTGCATTTAAAGTCTATTTTGTCTGATATTAATATAGCTACTCCTGCCTTTTTTGGGTTGTTGTTTGCTTGTATGATTGTTTTCCAGCCATTCACTTTCAACCTCCATGAGTCTCTGGGTCTAAGATGTGTCTCTTGTAGACAGCATATGGATGGGTCATATTTCCTTATTCAGTGTCCCAGTCTGAATCTTTTGATAGGTGAGTTTAGTCCATTGACATTCAGTGTTATTACGTTCAGAGAATTATTTGTGGTAGCCATATTTTGGTTGGATTTGTGTTTGTTATATTTTGTTTGTAATATTTTATTTTCCCTTTCTATTTTTGTCTTTTTTGTTGTTCTTACACTCTCCTCCATCTCTGACTGTTCTGTTTTTTCCTTTCTTCCTGCAGAACTCCCTTAAGAATTTCTTGAAGGGGAGGTTTCTTGTTGATATACTCTTTCAGTTTCTGTTTATCTGTGAATATTTTGAACTCTCCATCATTTTTGAATGCTAGTTTAGCTGGATAGAGTATTCTTGATTGGAAATTTTTTTCTTTTAGTATCTTGACTATATTATACCACTGCCTTCTTGCCTCCATCGTTTCAGATGAGAAATCAGCACTTAATCTTATGGAGCTTCCCTTGTATGTGATGTTTTTCTTTTCTGTTGCTGCTTTTAGAATTTTCTCTTTGTCTTGAGCATTGGATAATTTGACAAGTATATGTCTTGGGGTGGGCCTGTTGGGGTTTATGACCAGTGGAGTGCGCTGTGCTTCTTGGATATGTACATCTGTCTCTTTCAGTAGATTTGGGAAGTTTTCAGTCATTATTTCCTGCAACACTCCTTCTGACCCCTTTCCCTTCTCTTCTCCTTCTGGAATGCCTATAATACGTATGTTTGAGCGTTTTGCATTATCATTCAGGTCCCTAAGTCCTATCTGGATTTTTTCTACCTTTTTATTGACCACTTCTACTATCTGTTTGATTTCCAATGTACTGTCTTCCACATCACTAATTCTCTGCTCTTCCTCTTCTAGTCTGCTGATATTAGCTGCAAGTGTATTTTTGATTTCTTGAATTGTGGTGTTCATTTCCATCATATCTGTTATTTTTTTACGCATGTCTGCAATTTGCCCTCCAAGTGTTGTCTTCATGTTGTTAACCTCTTTCATTACTTCATCAAATTTGTCGGTGATAAATGTTCTGAGATCTTTCATTGCTTGTGTGAAGATCTGCTCCCCTTCCTGATTTTTAATTTGTTGATTGGATTCAGCCATGTTTTCCTGATTACTGGTTTGATTTGTATTTTTTTTTGTTGCTGTCTTGTCATCATTTCTTCTTGACGGGTTTAATCAATTCCTTAGCTTCTTTGTCTAGTCTTGGAGATTAATTAGCTGCTGTTTTTGCATTAGTGTTATGTCTTCTCTTTGTCCCTTTGTTCCCCTTATTCCGATTTCTTATTGCCAGTTAAGTTCACTTTAAAGGAAAGTATTAGTGCTGGGGAAAGGCAATTGTGTAAGGAAGGGAAAAGTGTAAAGTAGTATTGGTGATACATGTTAACAAAGCAACAATATGAGTTCTGGGAGGATGGAGGTTAGATAGTGTAATTTGTGTAGATTTATAGTAGTAGGAAAATACCTATAATGAGGTAGATGACTGAATATGGGAGGAATGTGGTACGTACTAAGAAGCTATAGTTTTTGTAAGAGAGGGAAAGAGAAAAGAGAGGTAATAGTTTCAAGGGCGGATACCAGATGGAAAACTAAACAAAGGTATTAGAAATTAAGAGTTAGACACTTTGTGGGTCAAAGAAAGGGAGGTGTGGGATATAGGAGAGATAGCAGATGGTGGAGGATATCAAGTTGTAGGGGAAAGGGGGTAGTGTAGATAGCCTTAATCTATTCACAGAGAAATGAGGCAGTGGAGAATGAGGAAACCTATCAAATGTGAGGTTCCTGCAGGACCTACTGTATTGTTAAGATAAAATAGAATAAGAAGAAGATCAGGGACAAGAAAGAGAGGATAAAAAACAAAAAAACAAAAAAACAAAAACAAAACAAACAAACAAAAAACACACACACACACAAAGAACAGAAACCCCGCCGCCGGGTTCGGCGTGGCTCCCCCGGCCGCCGCTGCTCGGCGCTCGGCCCGGCTCGGCTCCGCCCCGGCTCCGCCCCCACGGCCGCCGCCGCTCGGCCCGGCTCGGCTCCGCCCCCACGGCCGCCGCCGCTCGGCGCTCGGCCCAGCTTGGCTCCGCCCCCCCGGCCGCTGCCGCTCGGCCGGCTCAGCCCCGTCCCCCCGGCCGCCACCGCTCGGCACTCCCGTCTGGCCCCGCCTCCCCGGCCGCCGCCGCTCGGCGCCCGGCCCGCCCTGGCCGCCGCCGCTCCGCGGTCGGCCCGGCTGGGCCCGGGCCCCCCCCTGTCAGCGCCGCTTGGTGCTCGGCCCGGCTCCCCCCGCCTCCGCGGTGCCAGACACCTCGGCTCCGCCTACCCAAGGAGGGAATCCTCCACACGTAGCTGGAATGTCCGTATATGTTTCATAGACGGATCCTCTCTGTTATCTTCCCTCCCAATCGATGTCCAGACACCTCCGGACCAGTAAAAATCCCAAAACAGCCCGGTCCCAAAGAGTCTCCAACGCCGCCCAGCCGATTCCCCGCAGGAGCTAGTGACTGGGAAGTTCACTCAGCCGCCGTCTTGCTCCATCCCCAAGTCTGTTCATAAAAAATAGTTCTTGACTAAACTGAAAAAAAAAATAGTTTATTTTTCTTCACAGGATAAAATGAAGGATGTAAAACTTAAATGAATATTTAAAAAGGTAAAAAGTTTGTGTGAATACTAACTGAAATTTGATAAGTTTGTTCAAAAAATGTGTTTTGTCCTTAAATAAAATGGCTACTTTTCATAAAATCAAAATGGAAATTTGCAGGACAAAACTTGAATGCATATAACAAGTTGTAAAAAGTATTGTGGTAGCATTCAGTGAAAGGAATGTATTCTGTGATGGTTAAATTTGTTTTAAGACAAAGTAATTATAGTCTATGTGGTTATGAATAATTATAAGAAGTTTATGAAAACATTGTTTGAATTGAAGTGTTTAAATAGCTAATTCCAAGAAGTCATTATTAAACAGAAACTGAATTGATAATAATAACAAAAAGTAACTTCATAACAGAAAAACTTATTGGCAGTCAGCCTCCCCCTGCCAACTCCCTTTAAAAATCTGTTTCTGGTATTGCATGCTACTAGGTATTTGAAATTTCAAAAAAAAGTTTTATTTGCATATAACCAAATTGAATCATTATTTTGACAAGTTTGTTTAGTGTTGATGGTAATTGTATATTGTAAGAAGTTTGCTTGGAAAGAGTTTCCAAAACTATTTTGGTAACGTATGTATGTAGAGTGTATAGAATGTGCTTTTATTATTAGGGAAACAGAAAATAATTTTGTCCTAAGATAAAATGACTAAATATTAAGAAAGAATAAAATTTAGGACAAAACTTGAATGAATATAGAAAGTGCAGAAAGTGTGCAGAAAAGGAATTTTTGTGGATAAAGTTAAGTAAGATTTGATGGGTCTATCTATTATGTTTTAAATAGCTTTAGGATCAAATAGTCTACTAATGCAAAGTTAAATTTTATTCTTTCTCAGTTTCTTAAGTCATTAATCTGTTTTAATAAAAGTTTATAAGGGTTTTTTTTTTCTCATGAATAATCGGAATACGAAAAAGGTCTCTTTTATCAAAGTAGTTTCTTGTACTTTAACCATATTATGTCCTTGGCTGTTTAAAAAAAAGAAGTCATCACTTTTAAGGGAACATAATATTCAAACATGCTTTCTCAAAGTCAAATCCTGAAAAACATCTTTTATTTCAGTCTTTTGCAAAGGATTTGTTCTTTTACCTTGAAGTAAAACAATAAAATAGTTAAGTTCATCTAATATAAATTAAATGAACAATATTTAAAAGTATTATAAAATTAAAAGGGATTCTTTAACCCTCTGTTAAAGATGTATGAGGGAAGCGGACTTGGCCCAGTGGTTAGGGCATCCATTTACCATATGGAATGTCCACGGTTCAAACCCCAGGCCTCCTTGACCCATGTGGAGCTGGCCCATGTGCTGTGCTGATGCGCACAAGGAGTGCCATGCCACGCAGGGGTGTCCCCCCCGTAGGGGAGCCCCACGTGCAAGGAATGTGCCCCATAAGGAGAGCCGCCCAGCGCAAAAGAAAGTGCAGCCTTCCTAAGAATGGTGCCGTACACACGGAGAGCTGACACACAAGATGACGCAACAAATAGAGACACAGATTCCTGTGCCGCTGACAACAACAGAAGCAGCCAAAGAAGAAGACGCAGCAAATAGACACAGAGAACAGACAACTAGATGGGGGTAGGGGGTAAGGGAAATAAATAAATAAATAAATCTTAAAAAAAAAAAAAAAGGTGTATGAGTAAAAAGTTCACATGAATACTTAAAAATATATAAAATTCCTAAAAATTAATACTATTCCAACATAATATTAAATTAAAATGTTGTTAATCATCATTTTAATTATTATTAAAAATAATATATAATCATAAAAAAACTCTCTACTTAAAAAGCAAAAAGCAAATGCTTTAACTCATACTCATCTGATTTACACTGAAGCTGCCACAAGGCAGACGCTTTAACTCTTAACTTGTCCAATTCACATTGAAAGCTGCCACGGAGTGACATATAACAATAAGCTATCATAAATTAAAGTAACACCACTGCTATATGTAGCAACCCTAACTATTGTTAGTTTATACAAAAATAATATCCAATTATGTCACTATCACTTTATTTTAAAACTTGCTAAAGCTGTCTCTAATATCTCCTTGGGCAAGTCAAGCCAGCCTGCATTCATATGTGAACAAGTCAACAGTAAATTCTGCAGTGCTTTCCCAAAACTGTGTGTATAACCTAATCATCTATCCTAGCCTAATAACAAAAATTTAACTGTATAAAACCCTGCAGTTTTAACCCCATTTCATTATCTTAATAATATTATGTTAAATATTTTTTTTACAAAATAATTTCATTCCACCTTAAAACAATGCTTACAAAACAAAAAAAGGGGGAATAGGGTGTTAGGTCTAACCAGTCCAAAGGATGTCATACAAATAGGCTTATACACTTTAAAGTTTTAAAATCACAATGAGGATGGTTATACAACAGCAGAATGACATTTGCCAATACCAATTGTAAAAATTTATCCTAAAGTGTTATACAAACCTCTGGATGAACAAAAAGCTAATGGTAATTGGCATGGTCCAGCAAATTTACTAACATGGGCAAGAGGGTATGCATGTGTTCTCTCCCCAGGAGGACCTCTTTGGCTTCCAGCAAAGCATGTAAAACCATACCATCGCCTGGTAGAAACTGCAGCACAATCCAATATTGAGCCTGGAAGCACTCAACCTGCAATTGACCAATATCCCCCTGAGGACTACCCAAGGAGCTGAACCAGTTACATGGAGAAGTCTTAAAAAATTGGGTAGCCAAGCACAAGCTCTTATGGCACAAGTTGGGTACCCTAAGATGCCTAAAAATACTTTTTTAGCTTATTTGGCAGTAGTCACTACTGCTTCTCCTAAGGTGGGAACATGAGAAATGTACATATTGCTCATTCTTATGTCTTTTAACCCCTGCACTCTAATCATACCTATTGGGCCCGTATAACGGATCCATCCCAATTTGCTGTCACCTGATGGGATCCTGAGCCCCTGTTATCCTCAAACGATTCAACATAGGAGGATACTGGGTTCCTCCTGCTGGGCCACTAATAAATGAAATTGACTGGCTAGCATTTGTGTCACTCCCTTAAAATGGAGTGACACCCAACATAATTAAAACCAAATAAAAAAACACCTTCAAAGTGCCTTCTCCATGCATATATCAGATGAAGTTAAAGCTCTCCATCTCCAATTGGAGTGGCAATTATGGAACTTTAAAAATCAAACTCAAAAAACCATACTAAAAATCTTAGCCAAACAGCTACAATGGCTGAACCCTTCAACATGGTTTTCCAATCTAAATTTTAAATGGTGGGCAACAATAGGAAGGTTAATTTGTCTGTCTTGTTATATTTATAGGATGCCAACACTTCTTCCAACTATGACAAGATACCACACAACTCTATGAATATCTGGCCACTTTTTATACAGCTACTTAAATAGAACCACCTGCTCATAAAAGAAAGGGGGGAAGTAGCTATACTAATATCAGATAAAATAGGCTTTCAGTAAAAAACAGTTATGAGGGACAAAAGCAGACATTATATACTGATGAAGGGGACAATTCACCAAGAAGATGTAATAATTATAAATATATATACACCCAACAACAGAGCTCAAAAATATTTGAAGCAAATACTGACAAATTTAAAGGAGGAAATTGTTGTTGCTACATTAGTAGTAGGAGACTTTAAATCACCACTTTCAATAATAGATAGTCCTTCTAGTTGAAAGACCAATAAGGAAATACAAGACTTGCATGATACTCTAAAATAATTTGACTTAATGGACATAGATAATTTCACCCAACAAAACAGAATACATTCTTCTTGCATGCAAATGGATTATTCTCCAGGATAGACCATAAGCTAGGTCATAAAACAAAAACAAGTTTCAATAAATTAAAAAATATTCATAGTATATAATGTTCCTTCTCTGACCACAGTGGAATGAAACTAGAAATCAATAGCAGAGAAAAAAAAGGGGGGGAAACTCACAAGTATGTGGAAATTAAACATCATACAGTTAAAAATCAATGAGCTAAAGAGGAAATCACTAGGCAAATTAGAAAATTTCTTGAGGGAAATGAAAATGAAAATACAATATACCAAAACTTTCGGGATATAGGAAAAAAAACCTGCTTATATGCAAATTTCTAACTCAAAATGCTTACATTAGAAAAGAAAAAAGATGTCAAATAAGAGTCCTAACTAGAAGAACTAGAAAATAAAGAGCAAACTAACCCAAAAGCAAGCATAATGATGGAAATAAAATTGGAGTGGAGATAAAAGGAAATAAAGAACAAAAAACAATAGAGAGAATCAATAAAACCAAAAGTTGCTTCTTTGGAAAGATCAATAAAATTAACAAACCTTTAGCTAGACTGACAAAGAAAAAGAGAGCATACAAATAATGAAAATCAGAAATGAGAAGGGGAACACGACTATTGACATCACATAAATTAAAAAGATTATAAGGGGATAATAAAAAAAATGTATGCCTAGAAATACATGTGAAAATATGGATGAGTCTTGCAGATGTCATGTTGAAAGAAATTGGCCAAACACAAAAGGTCAAATATTTTATGATTTCACTGATATCAAATAATTATAGTAAGTAAACTGATAGAATCAAAATCTAAAATATAGGTTACCAGGGAACAGGATGGCGATAGGATGGAGATAGGGAATGGGAAGTTAGGCTTAAAATATAGAGTTCCTATTTGGAATGATGAAAATCTTTTAGTAGCAGATGGTGGTGATGGTAGCACAACATTGTGAATATAATTAACAGCACTGAAATATATCTGAATGTGATTAAAAGGAGAATGTTAGGTTGTATATATGGTAATGGAATACATTTTTTTTAAAACTGTGTAACTGTACTACACAAACAGTGATCTCCAAGTTGAACCAAGGACTATAGTTAATAGCTCAGTTATAAAAATATGCTATCATCAGTTGTAATAAATGTTCCACACCAAAGCAAAGTGTTAATACTAGGGTAATATATAGGAATCCTCTATTTTATGCATGATTGCTCTGTAAATCCACAACTTCTCTAATTAAAAAAATTAATGTAATTATGAATAATTATCAGACTTAACTAATTACTCATCTTCAGCCTGATCAAGAGACAGCTAAGAGATCAGGACAACTGCCTTTGCCATTAGATGTTCTCATGCAGAAGAAGGCTGATGTTTCTATTGTAGTGCCCTAGAGCAGGGTTTCTCAACCTTGGCACTGTAGACATTTTGGGTTGGGCATTGTGCGAGAGCTCTCCAGCGCATTGCAGGATGTTTAAGCATCATCCCTGGCCTCTACCCACAAGATGCCAATATCACACACACTCTGACACACACCCCCACCACACCTCACCCCACTCCTGCATTGCGAAAAAGAAAAATCTCTACAGAATATTCAAATGACACACGGGAAAATATCTTAGTCTGCCACAGGACTGCTGATGCAAAGTACCAGAAATGGGTTGGCTTCTATAATGGGAATTTAATTTAGTGTAAAAGCTGACAGTTCTGAGGCATGAAATGTTCAAATCAAGGCATCAGCCGAGATGCTTTCTCAGGTCCCTGACTTCCCCTCCAGAGTCTACCATCTCCCAGAGTTCAGCTGTGGGCAACCAGGCATAGGGTCTCCACTCTCAGTCTGTAGGGGCTTCTCTGCCTTTCTGCAGATATAGGTGAACTTGGAGCCCTTTCTCACATGTCAGGATCAAAATTGGCAGCTTCCTTATCTCCAGTGTCTCTCTCTGTGCCTCCATTTATATCAGACCCAGCAAAAGGGCAGAGATCTAAGTTGGCTCACACCTCACTGACAGAGTCAAATCAAAAACCCTAAAGCAATCTTATCAAGTAATCTAATCATAGGCCGCTTAACCAAATTTAATGAAATCACAGGGCTGCACACCCAAAAGGAATACATTAGTTTAAGAATACAATCTTTTGTGATTCAAAAAAGAACTTTGTCAAACTGTCACAGGGGATAACATAATCCCTAATTAAAAACTGCTCTAGAGTCTAGAACGGTGGTTTCCAAATGTGCATCTAACTGGAGATTAAATGTGGAGAACTCTCAATATCCTCTAACCAAAGCAGATTCATTCCATATGGGATGGAGGTTGTTGTGGAGATGTTGTACTCAGGTCAATTAAAGAAAAAAAATGTACAAAAAACAAAGTTTGCACACAAGTGATATTGCCAGACTCATGTTGCAATAAGCTCCACTTCGCTGGAGGAATTCAACAGAATCAGAGTAACATCAGTAAAAGAATCTGTGAAAAATTCTATGCAATATGTATAGGTGTTGAGACTCCTTATGGTGATTATGTAAAGAAATTTTGGCCACATAGAATATCATTAATTAAATTACCTACAAATTTGATGAGCTGCAGCAGCTAATAGACAGCTAAAACAGTATAAGAAACAATTAATTCAAAACACTTGTGGCAAATTGTTACCTGCTTTATGGCAAAGAATAAAGCAGATAAGAGGGAGAGAGAGCAGAATTGGATTCCTGTAAATGTGGCGATTCCTAAGGTCACAAGTGAGCACAGGCCCATACAAGATGCAGGCTCAAGAATACACATTACATCACACTTGGTTTCACTTGGGCTGATATTCTTGACAAGAGGACTGAATTCTGAAGAACATCAGCCAAAACAAAGCCAATTTGCAGACTGTGAAAAGTGAGTTTGCATTGGTTTGTTTTGGTTAGCTCTTTGAACTTAAGAAAATGTCTGTCTTATCACTAATGATACAAACTGAAGGAACAGAGAGCTCACAGACTAAATCCCAGAGTTACCACATAAAAAATATTAAAATGTACAGTGTGCAAAAAAAAGACTGTAAGACCAAGAAATAGGAAACAAGAGACCATCCAAAAGTACAAGACAAAAATTCATAAATCATCAATGAAGAATATCAGGCCTTAGAAATAACAGAGATAGATATTTAAAATGACCTTCAATATGCTCAAGGAGATAAAGGAAAACATGAAGAACTAAGGGATATCAAGAAAACAATGACAATGAATGTGCCATGATGATGAAAGAGATTGTTGATGTGGGTGGAGTGGGGTGAGGGGGATGGAGGGTATATGGGTACCTCATATTTTTTTAATATAACATTTTTAAAAAAAGAAAAAAAAAGCAATAAATGAACAATATGAAAATCTTATTAATGAGATAGAAAAAATTTTAATTAACCAAACAGAAATAGGAATTGAAGATCACAATAACTGAAATGAAAAATCTCCTAGAGGATTTCAGAGCAGATTGAAGCTGGTAGAATAAAGAAGCAGTGTACTTGAAGATAAGAGAATGGAAATAATTCAGGCTGAGGATATGGAAAAAAAGAATGAAAAAAAAAAAAAGTGGACAGAGCCTAAGAGACCTGTGGGGCCCTATCAAGCATACCAATATGTACATTATGAAATTCTCAGAAATAAAAGAAAGTGAAAGGGGGACAGAAGGAATATACAAAGAAATAATGGCAGAACATTTCCCAAATTTACCATTAGATTTGAATATACATTCGAGAAACCTAATAACCCCAAACAGGATAAACTCAAAGGGAACCACATGTAGGCATGTAAGTAGTCAAACTATTGTATGCCAAGGACAAGGGGAGAGTACTGAAAAATGCAAAAAAAAAAAAAGCAATGCATTATGCAAAATGGAACCCCAATAAGATTAAGTGCCAATTTCTCATCAAAAACCATGGAGGCAAGAAGGCAGTGGGACAAAATAGTAAAAGAGCTGAAGGAACATAATTACCCACAAGAAATTTTATATCCAGTGAGATTATCTTTCAAAATGAGTAAGAAATTAGGACATTCCAGATAAACAAAACATGAAAGGGTTCATAAGCATTAGATCTGCCTAACAGGAATGGTAAAGGGCATTTTTCAGTCTGTAATGAAAGATAAGTGGATCAGAGTAGTATAAAGAAATGAAGATCTCTATAAAGGTAACCATATGTGCAATAATAAATGCCAATATTATTATACTGTATTATTTGGTATGTAACTCCACTTCTTACTACAAATTCATAAAAAGTAATGATAAATCTATGGTTTTTGGACACACAATGTACAAAGACATAAATGGTAAAAGTATAAGAAAATGTGGAAGGACAGAGGGGTATAGGAAAAGTGTATGTGTATCCTTTATAAGAGAATGAAACTCAGATGCAGAGAAAGAAAGCCATAGAAGCAAGGAGGTGAAATCAATGAAGTTCACAAGAAAAGAGAGAGACCAGCAGACACTGCCATGTACCTTGCCATGTGACAGAGGAACCAAGGATCACCAGCAGCTGGTATTCGGCAAAAAAGCATCACCTTGATGATGACTTGACATGGACATTTTCCCAGACTCTATGAGCAAATAATTTCCCATTGCTTATGTCAAACAACCATTTCATGGTATTGCTGTGAGCAGCCTAGGAAACTAAAACAGAGGGTGGGAGAACTGGAAAATTCATAGCACAGTAGAAACTCATTTTACTCAACCTGTATGTTCCCAGACTCTTCACATAAGTTGAAAATTGAACATACTAACAAACCCTGCAGCTTGCTCTGCCCAAAGTTCTCTCTGCCCCCTCCCCCAGAAAAAAAAAAAAATTAGCAGTGGCTAATAAGAGACCAGGAAGGCACATGACATCAGTGAGCCAGGGGAAAGTGCAGCTTTGAAATTCCAGCTGGTTTGGCATTCTGCCTCCTTGCCCCATAAACCAGCCCTGCCACTGCTGTACTCCCCCGCTCTATATAGTGCATGCATAATAGTGATTCCCATTATTTGTAAGTATTTCTAATACAAACATTCCTATCACACATTCTTTTATAAATAAGGCAAATAAATGCTTTAGTAACAATAAGTAAACAAAATTAATCTTATAAATAATTTTTAAAATTTCAATTCTCTCTCTCTGCCTTTATTTTTTCAATTGCCGATTACATATATACCTGAATTCACAGATGTTGAATTAATGTACAATGAGGTCCAACTGTATGTGGAAACCAAATAACACACTCTTAAACAATCAATGGGTCAAAGAAGAAATCACTAGAGAAACTAGGAAATATTTTGAGCTAAATAAAAACAAAAAAAGAGTACACCAAAACTTTTGGGATACAGCAAAGGCAGTGCTGAGAGGAAAATTTAAAGTTCTAAATGCTTACATTTAAACAGAGGAAAGATCTCAAATGAGAGACCTAACTAACTAACTTCACAACTGAAAGATCTATAAACAAAAAACTAAACCTAAGACTAGCAGAAGGAAAGAAGTAACAAGTTTTAACAGAATCACTACTAGTTTAAAAATGGGAAATAACAGATATTGCAGAGAACGTGGAGAAATAGGAATGCTCATTCACTATTTCAGGGAATGAAAATGGTGCAGCTACTGTAAAAAAAACATTTTGGTGGTTCCTCAGAACCACCTCAGAATTTAATTCCTCAGAATTTCTCAGAATTTAAGTATAGTATTACCATATAATCCCACAATTCCACTGTTTTAGTTTCCTAGGTTGCTTAAAACAAGTATCATGAAATGGTTTAGCTTGAACAATGGGCATTTATTCCCTGCACAAATCACTCCGAGGCTTATTTCCAACCACTGGAGTACCAGCCCGCCAAAGAAGTAGCTGGGGGCAATCTTTCAAGGGTTATAGAGGGAGAATGGATATCAAGCTGGAGTATCCCACTTTGCATGTTAAGGATCTGGGTATGAAAAGAGAAGAATGGCATATTTGAGCTCAGAATCATGATAAATCCCAGAATTCTAAATTTGAACCTGGTCTTCCAGGATATTTTGAAGTTGTATGTGTTCAAGGTAAGAGGATAGAACATACATCTTATGTAAACACTTGTGAGCTTGATTTATAATTATTAAAGATGAATGTTATCTAGACCTCTGTTTTCACTCTCACCCTGACTACCCAAATGTCAAGAGCAAGCCTGAGCCAGATATCTCTTATCCTTCCCCTTCCTCAAGAGATAGGTATAGCTGCTATGAGCACACAATTGGCATTCAGTTGATTTTGGTTAACAAACTTCCCATGTGGCTCCTCTGAGGATACTTGCAAGAGAGTCTAATCAAATGCTAGGTGAAGATGACTTCCTTTTTATTCCCACTCCATAGCCCCTGCTGCAGACAATAAAAAAAATGAGCTGGTGTTCTGTAGGAATCGCCATTTATCTGACACTTTGGTGTTTACTTCATAGGAAGCAGCAGTTTTGTCAAGTCATTTCAATGTTCATTAGCTTGACACATAAGATTATGGTGTGCTGTCTACATGATGTCAAAACAACAAGATGATTTAGTCAAATTCAGTCCAACAAACAGATAATTACTTTGAAAGAGAAATTAGTCTTTTTTGCTTGCTTGCTAGTTGTTTCTTTGTTTATCTTTTAACTATCAATTATATGAGTTAAAAGGGAAATCAGTAATCTGGGGCAATTTATTAACTTCTGTAGAAAGATATATCAGGAGCTTTCCCCACTTCCATCCTCTCCACTTGTCAACACAATTCCTGTAGCAAGAGAAAATCCAGGTACAAATGCAGACTATTCACCAATCACTGTTGGTTCCAGTACTCGTCTTCGTCAAGCATCTGCCACTAAGTTGATATTCTATATTATGGGACATTTGCACTGGGATATAACTTAGCAGAAGTCAGAATGGATACACATATGCTGAAACAGACTGGCACTCTAGGAAGGACCATGTGATAGAGGTGGCTAGGCTGGACTCACCAGGGCATGATGATCTGTACTCATTTCTTACTCATAAAATCCAAAATGCCTCCCTCCACATTGTTACAAGCTTCCCATACTCCTCCACTGGCAAGGCATAGGAAAAGGTGAGATGAAAGGAGATCTTATAACCATCTGTGCCATCATCTGGTGTCCAGGGACAACTTGCTTTAACCCATCTCCTACTTGGAGGAAAGGGCAGGACAGAATGTAGTAGGAGATACATAAGCAGACTTTGAACCCAGAACCCAGTTGCACAAATACTCTGTAAAGATTCCCATCACTGACGTCCACGATGCCACATATTAACAAATTGATCATGTCATTGAAACCCATGAGAATCTACCTGATTCATTTTTCCATGGATGGCTGCCAGAAGCAGTGTAGAAGGATGGGAAATTAATAGAGTTAGCCTTCTTAAGAGCAGAAAGTGGTGGCTGATTAAGGGAAGGCAACTTAGAGAGTAATGCTCTCCTTTGAAGACAGAGACTCCTCCCCTGGCCATAGAGAGCAAGTTAATTTCCAGTCTACTCTGCTAAATCACTTGAGTAGCAGTACAAATTTGGAAGGCCAGATGCAAGGAGTGAATTTTACTGAGCATTTCCCTTTCCCAAGCAGTGTCACCTCCCAGGGCTGCTTTGTTAGAACACAGCAGATCACAGCTTGTGGTAGGTACGGCCACAGCCCAAGCTAAACGATTTCATTAGGCACATGCTGACTTAGCCCAGATTGTTCCCTTCGGCTCCTGGATCCTACATGGAATTGAATCATCCTCCATCATAATTACCAGAAGCATCGGAAGCAGCTGTTGCCTCCTCCCCATTGCTTACACCGGACAGATAGCCGATAGCCTGAGGGTCCCATCATCTGACAATGATACGCTTCATTCAGTGTGCATGTCTGTGCATTGCACTGCCTAAGCCAGGAGCTATTACCTGCCCGCTTGTTGCTGAATATAGTGTGGAAAGTTCTATCTACAACAGAGCATAGCAAAGACTAGGAATAACACTCCTATCAAACATTATAGGTTTATGAACTCTAATCTTCATTGGAACATGAATGACCAAATACTACTATTAACATTAGCTATGAGTTATTGATTTTCACTGTGTGCTAAGTGCCTGGCTAAGCATTCTACATACATTCCTTCACTTCATTCTGTAAAAACACCTCTGAGATAAAAAGTTATAACATCATCCCACAAAAGGACAAGTGTTGTATGATTCTACTTAGTATAGGAAATCCCTGGAATGAGCTAAAATCAGAAAGTATGCTAGAGATTACCAGGGCTGGGAGAGTGGGACCTGAGGGGTTACTATTTAATAGATACAGAGTTTCTGTCTTCTTTCTATGAAAATATTAATAAGAAGGAAGAAGAAAGCATGATGCCACCAACCCAGAGGTTCTCCACAGAAGGAAGAAAATTACAGGAAATCAATAAACATATGTGATTAACTACTAGGTACCTGGCCTTGCACTAGATGTTGGGGACACAATAGAAAGCAGTGACATGACTTTTATACTCCTTTACAAAGGAAGTCATTTTTAAACAGTATTTTGGTAAGAAGAGGGACACAGATTGGCAGAGAAGGGTGAGGAGGTTGAAGGGGTGAGCCAGGAATTGGAGCATCCCATGCAGGGGTTTTAGGATAAAGGTGAAAAGTTACCCAGAGGGAATGGGGTTAGAGATGAATAAGGAAATAAAAGAAAAGGTAGGATAGCTGAGGTTTTATAAAGGTTATAAAAACCCAACAGCACAAAACCCAGGGCCTCTTGCTCTTGAAAGATCTGTGCCTTTATGACTGTTGTAGAACACAGCAACTGTGATGAATGACAATGTTTTGGATGGGAAACAATGTGAGAATACAATAAAGAACAAGTGCCCCCTAATAGAATAAAATGCACTTATAGATATGTACACACAAAAGTTTATATAAATTCTCTGAAGTCTGTCCATGGTCGAGGTTCTCCAAGACTATGGGATTGAACAAGGACAAAAATGTCCTTTAAGTTACTCTCTAAGGGGTCAAAAACAGACCAATCACCAGAGGGTATGGGGATGCATGAAAAGAGCCAGCATGCCCAAGGAGCTCAGTATTGTTGACACAGGTTGCATGTGATTAAGAACTCATGGAGTATTGACCAGCATCCTTCAGGAATAAAGGAGGGATGCAGACATGACCTGCTGACCAAGAGAAGAGACTGATGAAACACTCTAAAAGAGGGGCCACTTAAGGAGCTGCCAGAAAACAGATTAGCAGCTCAGGAAACCCTGTATGCCTTCATCCATGATGGGAGCCACTATGGAGGGAAGCATGTTTTTTGGTCCTTATTCTCAAGCATCTGGGGAAAAGGCTAAATTGGAAGAGTCTTTTATTAAACCCTCTGTGTTCCCCAGAAGGAATGTTGGAAGAACTGATGGAGCTGGAGTCTCCGGGCCCCGGGGTTTGAATCAGTAATAAATAAGCCCTTAAAAGATAATCTCATATATGCTTTCCCACTGGAGGGCTTTAGCCAGCAGTAAATAGCAACAACAACACAACAGTTTACTCCTGTGACAACCTTAATGAGATGATTACTACAAGTTTAATGATGAGGAACTAACCTACTCAAGGCTACATAGCTGGAAAATGGCAGAGCTGGGGCTACACTCTCTTGTCTACTAGGCAAAGAGAATTTCAGGTAGTTTGAAAAATCACATTGAAAAGGTAGGACAAGTATCTTACTGGGAAAACATCTGCTGTCCACAGTTCTTGATTCCTCTAAGGAATATTGGGGCATTTCCTTAACTCCAGGTTGTCCTCTATATTGCCACATGCCACAGAGTTGCTCTCTGGAATATAAATCATGTTGGGGAGGAGACAAGATGGTCACTGAGTAAACTTGCCTTTGTGGTCTGTCCCGGGAAGAGACGGCTGGGCGCGGCGGCAGGTTCTCCAAGGCGAGGCTTTTTCAGGATTTTTGCAGGGCAGAAGTGTCAGGACATCGATTGGGTGGAAAGGTAACGGAGAGGATTGGTCTAGTAGATATAATTTGGGTTCTATTGCCCGCAGGTGAGACCCGCGCACGGGCTCCTCCCTGTTGGGGGTGGGGGGAACCGCAGTCCTGTCCTGGGGTTCCGCTTTTGGATGGCTCTGAAGGGCTAAGGAGTTCGGGAGCTCTGGGTGAGCTGTTGACAGGTTGATGTGACAGATCGCTTTTGTGGATCGATTTCGGAAGATAGACTGTGTTTTGTTGTGAAGCGGGAGAAACTTTTGAGTGCGAATATAAACAATAGCGCTTCCGCCTGAAGCCCCGCCCCCAAAAGCCCGGCAACCGTTCTCCAACCCAAATAGGCTGTAGGCAATAAAGAGAAGTAATTGGAAAATTGATCTAGGCTGCGGCAAGGGGGGGGACACGTCTGGAAGCCGATTAGGGAATATTCTGTGAAGCTTGAGAATTCTGGTATTGGAATCTGTTTTCCGCGTCACTGGCCGGGCTTCGGATCTGTACTAGTAAAGTGGCTGCGGTGTAGAGGCGCCCTCTAGTGGCAGTGGTTTGGAATCACAGGATGGGAGCTGTCCAAAAACTGAAGTGAAGGATAACGTACTAATGAGCCCAGCAAAGTGAATTGCAGGGTTCAGTCACAATATAGAGTTTGCGGATCTGACTTCCCCCATAGGGTTGGCACCCAGCTGTGGGGATCCCTGAGGGCTGTGTTACACTGCGGGGCTCCCAGGCTTCCTGTTGACCAGATTGGAGGCTGCCAGGCCTGAATTCCCTAAATTCTGATGGCCCACACTACAGAGACTCACACCTCTTGAGTCCTCAATATCTCAGACTTTCCATCCCTGAATCCATCATGCACTGAGGTCCATCTGAGGTCCTTAAATGCCCTAGCCTTCAACGTCGGCGTTTTTTCTTTATCGTTTCATTTTGTTTTGTTTTTATTTTCATTTTGACTTATTCTTTACTTTTTTCAATTTCCTGATTGCTAACACCGCATTATCCCCTAGTCTTCTCTCACAGCGTATCCCCCAAAGTCTTTTATTACTTAGTTATTTAAGGGTTTTTTTGTGTGTGTGGTAGGTGCTGTGTAGTGGGTCTTTTAATTCTGGTTCGTGTATATCTGGTTTTTTTAATTTTTTATTATCTTTCCCCTACCTGTTCCCCACCCCTTGCCCACCCTCTTTTCCTTTCTTCCTCTCGTCCCTTCCCCCCCCCTTTTTCTTCCCCCTTTTTTTCTGTTGTCTCTCTCCCTCTTGTCCCTCATATTCTACTTAGTTTATTTTAACTCAATTATACAATAGGTGCGGCAGGAAACACCTCACATTTGCTGGGTTTTCTCATCCTTCACTGCCTCATTTCTGTGTGAACTGATTTAGGCTACCTACACTATCCTCTTTCCCCTACATCTTGATATCCGCCACCATCTACTGGCTCTCCTATATTCCACCTCCCACCTCCCTTTCTTCGATCCACAAAGGGTCTAAGTCTTAATTTCTAATACCTATGTTTTGTCTTCTGTCTGTTATCCACTCTTGAAACTATTACCTTTCTTTTCTCTTTCCCTCTCTCACGAAATCAATAGCTTTTTAGCTCATACCATATTCCTCCCATATTCAATCATCTACCTCATAATAGGTACTCTACCTACTGCTGTAACTCTACACAATTTACATGAATCTAACCTCCATCCTCCCAGATCTCATATTCTTGCTTTGTTAACATATATCACCAATACTACTTTACACTTTTCCCTTGCTTACACAATTGCCTTTCCCCAACACTAATACTTTCCTTTAAAGTGAACTTAACCAACAACAAGTAACTAGAATAAGAAGAAAAAAGTGACAAAGAGAAAATATAACACCTATGCAAAAATAACAGCTAATTAACCTCCAAGAGCAGACAAAGAAGCTAAGGAACTGATTAAATCCGTCAATATAAAGAGATGACCAGAAAGCAACAAAAATCTACAAACCAAACCAGTAATCAGGAAAACATGGCTGAATCCAATCAACAAACCAATAATCACGAAGGGGAGCAAAACTTGGCACAAGCAATGAAAGATCTCAGAACATTTATCACCGACAAATTTGACGAAGTAATGAAAGAGGTTAACAACATGAAGACATCACTTGGAGGGGAAATTGCAGACATACGCAAAAACATAACAGATATGATGGGAATGAACACCACAGTTCAAGAAATCAAAAATACACTTGCAGCAAATATCAGCAGACTAGAAGAGACAGAGCAGAGAATTAGTGATGTGGAAGACAGTACATCAGAAATCAAACAGATAGTAGAAGGGGTCAATAAGAAGATAGAAAAAATACAATTAGGATTTAGGGACCTGAATGACAATGCAAAACGCTCAAACATACGTATTATAGGCATTCCAGAAGGTGAAGAGAAGGGAAAGGGGTCAGAAGGAGTGTTGCAGGAAATAATGGCTGAAAACTTCCCAAATCTACTGAAAGAGACAGATGTACATATCCAAGAAGCACAGCGCACTCCACAAGTCATAAACCCCAACAGGCCCACCCCAAGACATATACTTGTCAAATTATCCAATGTTCAAGACAAAGAGAAAATCCTAAAAGCAGCAAGAGAAAAGAAAACCATCACATACAAGGGAAGCTCAATTAGATTAAGTGCTGATTTCTCTTCTGAAACCATGGAGGCAAGAAGGCAGTGGTATGATATAGTCAAGGTACTAAAGGAAAAAAATTTCCAACCAAGAATACTCTATCCAGCTAAACTAGCATTCAAACATGATGGAGAGTTCAAAATATTCGCAGACAAACAGAAACTGAAAGAGTATACCAACAAGAAACCTCCCCTTCAAGAAATTCTAAAGGGAGTTCTGCAAGAAGAAAGGAAAAAACAGGAAAGGCAGAGTTGGAGGAGAGTATAAGACCAACAACAACAAAAAAGACAAAAAAAATATATACAAACAAAATATGACAAACACAAATCCGATCAAAATATGGCTAACACAAATAATTCCTTGATAGTAATAACACTGAATGTCAACAGATTAAACTCACCTATCAAAAGATTCAGACTGGGACATTGGATAAGGAAATATGACCCATCCATATGCTGTCTACAAGAGACACATCTTAGATCCAGAGACGCATGGAGATTGAAAGTGAATGGCTGGAAAACAATCATACAAGCTAACAATAACCAAAAAAAGGCAGGAGTAGCTATATTAATATAAGACAAAATAGACTTTAAATGTGAAACAATTGTGAGAGACAAAGAAGGATACTACATTTTAGTGAAAGGGAAAATCTGTCAAGAAGATCGAACAATCATAAATATCTATGCCCCTAACAAGGGTGCCTCTAAATACGTCAGGGAAACGCTGGAAAAACTAAGTGAAAGAATAGATAAATCTACAATTATAGTGGGGGATTTTAATACACCACTATCAACTCTGGACAGAACATCTCAAAAGAGAATCACCAAAGAAACAAAACATCTGAATAGTATATTAGAGGAGCTCGATCTAATAGACATATATAGATCGCTACACCCAAACACAGCAGGATATACATTTTTCTCAAGCACACATGGATCATTCTCCAAGATAGATCATATGCTAGGCCACAAAGAAAGGCTGAATGAATTCAGAAAGATTGAAATCATACAAAACATTATCTCTGACCACAGTGGAGTCAAGCTGGAGATTTGCAAGGGACAGAAGCCCAGATTTCACACCACGATTTGGAAATTAAACAGCATACTCTTAGAAAAACAGTGGCTCAAAGAGGAAATCTCAAAAGAAATCAATGACTACCTTGAAACAAATGATAATGATAACACAACATACCAAAATTTATGGGATGCAGCAAAAGCAGTACTGAGAGGGAAGTTTATAGCCATAAATTCATATATCAAAAAAGAAGAAAGAGCAAAAATTGAAGAACTAACTGCACATTTGAAGGAATTAGAAAAACAACAACAAATTAACCCAACAGGAAGAAGAAGGAAGGAAATAACAAAGATAAGAGCAGAACTAAATGAAATAGAAAATAAGAAAGCCCTTGAACAGATAAACAAGACCAAGAGCTGGTTTTTTGAGAAGATTAACAAAATTGACAAACCTTTAGCAACACTAACAAAGAAAAAAAGAGAGAAGATGCAAATACACAAAATAAGAAATGAGAAAGGCGATATCACCACTGACCCCACAGAAATAAAGACTATCATAAGAGGATATTTTGAAAAACTATATTCCAACAAAAATGACAATCTAGAGGAAATGGACAAATTCCTAGAAACACATAAGCAGCCCATATTGATGAAAGAAGAAATTGATGATCTTAACAAACCAATCACAAGCAGAGAGATAGAATCAGTTATTAAAAATCTCCCAACTAAGAAGAGCCCAGGGCCAGATGGCTTCACAGGTGAATTCTACAAAACATTCCGGAAAGAACTGACACCAATCCTGCTGAAACTATTCCAAAAAATCGAAACAGAAAGAACATTACCCAACTCCTTCTATGATGCCAACATTAACCTAGTACCAAAGCCAAACAAAGACATCACAAGAAAGGAAAATTACAGACCAATTTCTCTAATGAACCTAGACGCAAAAATACTTAACAAAATACTTGCTAATCGTATTCAACAACACATTAAACGTATTATACACCACAACCAAGTGGGATTCATCCCAGGTATGCAAGGATGGTTCAACATAAGAAAATCAATCAACGTAATACACCATATAAACAGATTGAAGGAAAAAAATCACATGATTATATCTATTGATGCAGAAAAAGCATTTGACAAAATACAGCACCCTTTCTTGATAAAAACACTCCAAAAGATTGGAATACAAGGAAATTTTTTCAACATGATAAAGAGTATATATGAAAAACCTACAGCCAACATTGTTTACAATGGAGAAATCCTAGACTCCTTCCCTCTAAACTCAGGAACAAGACAAGGATGCCCACTGTCTCTGCTCCTATTTAACATTGTCTTAGAAGTACTTGCTCAAGCACTGAGGAAAGAACCAGAAATAAAAGGCATTCAAATTGGAAAGGAAGAAGTCAAAATTTCATTATTTGCAGATGACATGATCCTATACATAGAAAACCCTGAGAGATCTACAATGAAGATTCTAGAACTCATAAATGAGTTTAGTAAAGTCGCAGGTTATAAGATCAATGCGCAAAAATCAGTAGCATTTCTGTACACCAATAATGAGCAAGATCAGGAGAAAATCAAGAAACAAATACCATTCACAATAGTAAATAAAAAAATCAAATACTTAGGAATAAATTTAACTAAAGAGGTAAAGAACTTATACACCGAGAACTATACAAGATTGTTCAAGGAAATCAAAGAAGACCTGAATAAATGGAAGACTATTCCTTGTTCATGGATAGGAAGACTGAACATTATTAAGATGTCTATCCTACCAAAACTGATCTACACATTCAATGCAATCCCAATAAAAATCAACGCAGCCTTCTTTAAGGAACTAGAAAAACTAACTATGAAATTTATTTGGAAAGGAAAGAGACCCCGAATAGCCAAAGACATACTGAAAAAGAAAAACGAAATTGGAGGAATCACACTACCTGACTTCAAAACATACTACAAAGCTACGGTGGTGAAAACAGCATGGTATTGGCATAAGGAGAGACACATAGACCAATGGAATCGAATTGAAAGCTCTGATATAGAACCTCACATATACAGCCACATAATATTCGATAAAGCCACCAAACCCTCTCAACTGGGAGAGAGTGGCCTATTCAACAAATGGTGTCTGGAGAACTGGATAGCCATATGTAGAAGAATGAAAGAGGATTACCATCTCACACCTTATACAAAGATCAACTCAAGATGGATCAAAGACCTAAATATAAGAGCCAAGACCATAAAAACCTTAGAAAGCAGTGTAGGGAAACATCTACAGGACCTTGTAATAGGAAATGGATTTATGAATATCTCACCAAAAGCACGAGCAGCAAAAGAACTAATAGATAAATGGGACTTCCTCAAAATTAAAGCCTTCTGCACCTCAAAGGAGTTTGTCAAGAAAGTAAAAAGGGAGCCCACACAGTGGGAGAAAATATTTGGCAATCATATATCTGATAAGAAACTTATAACTTGCATATATAAAGAACTTCTATATCTTGAAAATAAAAAGATAAACAACCCATTTAAAAATGGGAAAAAGACTTAAACAGACACTTCTCTGAAGAAGAAATACAAATGGCAAAAAAGCACATGAAAAAATGTTCCAAATCTCTAGCTATCAGGGAAATGCAAATCAAAACTACATTGAGATACCATCTTACACCCATAAGATTGGCAGCTATGAAAAAAAACAGAAGAATACAAGTGCTGGAGAGGATGTGAAGGAAGGGGAACACTCATCCACTGCTGGTGGGAGTGCGGAAGGATCCAACCATTCTGGAGGACAGTATGGCGGTTTCTCAAAAAACTAGCCATAGATTTGCCATATGACCCAGCAATACCACTGCTGGGTATATACCCAGCAGAACTGAAAACAAGGACACAAACCGATATATGTACACCAATGTTCATAGCAACATTGTTCACTATTGCCAAAAGTTGGAATCAACCCAAATGCCCATCAACAGATGAGTGGATCAATAAAATGTGGTATATACACACAATGGAATACTACTCAGCTGTAAGAACAAACACACTACAAACACATGTGATAACATGGATGAATCTTGAGAACCTTATGTTGAGTGAAGCAACCCAGACATTGAAGGACAAATACCAAATGACCTCAATGATATGAAATAAACAAGCTGCCCTAGATAGCAGGAGACTGAACGATAGGCTTACAGGAAATCGGAGGGTGGAGGAAGGATATGAGCCGATGTCTGCAGCGGTGGAATTTAAGACGAGATGGTGGTAAGTATGAACACAAAGAAGAGATAAAAGGGGGGCAAGGGGTTGCCTTTGGTTGGGGCTTTGCGGGTTTGAGGGTGGCTGGGGAGGGACGGATGGGTAACATTGCCCAAAAGTGGGGGGAGGGAGGGGTAGCATACGAACCAGGAGAGGGTCAGGTGTTGGTGGAGAGTAAAATGCCGAGAAAATCATATCAAAATATAATAAAGAGGGTTACCTGTTTAGAATGCTCGGAGGGGAGGGTCTGATGCAGAACGGGCTCCTGGGGAATGTCTAAATGCTCATTCTGCCAGAGTGGGTGACACCATGGGGTAGAAACCCAAGTAGTGAGAGTGGGGGTGGACCCACATCCTGGGGAGGACTAATGCCATCAAATAGAGGGAACTGTATCCCTCAAGAGAAAGGGTGGCTCCCAGGGCATTGGGGCAGTTGAGCAAGTTAGGCCCTGAACACTATTCCATCTATCTCTGGAAGTGGCTCCTCAGGAAACGGAGGTTGGCTGCCACTGTGGGCACCAAGGTGGAAGGGAAAATGGACGTTAAATGTGTGGAACCAAGGTAAATGGGGGGTAAGAGAGGAGTTTCTTGAGAGTACACAAGGATGGATATAAAACATGTAATATTACACCATAACATATAGGAGATGACAGACTGATAATGTAAACCATAATGTAAAACATAGGATAACTAAGAATGTAAAGAACTGTGTATCCTAAAGTATGCACCATAATGTAAGCACAGATGTCACCTTGTTAGAAAGCTAATGTCCCAGACTCTGTATATCACGTTAAGTAAATATGATGTGAATAGGGTATAAGAGTATCGCTGTGGAAGGAAAAAGGTTTTGTGGTGGATGTATGGGAGTGCTGTATATTATATATATGCATTGCTGTGGTCTAGGACTCCTGTGAAGAGAAGCTGAATAATTAGGGGGGGAAAAAAAAAAAAAGAAAAAGATAGGATGTAGAATTTTTTCAAGTCAACTTTCTTTATCTAAGTTCTTTATCTAACTTTATCCAAGTTCTTTATCTAACCTTTAAACCCATCGCTATATGCCATTCCCTAGTAAGGGACCATGACATTATATTGGGCTTCAAATTTCGGGGAGTTCTGGATCACAGAGTGTTTCAACAATGGCAATGGAGGGATACTGATATGGGATACCAATGACAGGTGATATATGGCTGACAGGGAGCTGTACAGAACATAGTCCAGGGTGCATGGTAATGTTTGGATATACTCATAGTGGCAACAATTAAAAACCACAGCAGGGGGGGTACTGGCTTCCTGGCCAGTGGTGCTCTGTCGTGGTCCCTAGGGGAGCAGCGACAGTCTCCCAGGTACAGCGGCGGGGACCGGGAGGGAGTGAGGGTTCAACAGTGAGCCCCTGATGCTAATAACTATGCTTGTGAGCTGATAAGCCTAAAATAAGAACAAGGCCTAGAGCAACATTGTGCCTGGGAATTTCCTCCTGTCAGCCTTCATGTTACTCAAATGTGGCCAGTCTCAAAGCCAAACTCAGCATGTAAATGCAATGCCTTCCCCCCAGCGTGGGACATGACACCCGGGGATGAGCCTCCCTGGCACCGAGGGACCACTATCAACTACCAACTGATGATGCAACTGGAAAAGGACCTTATACGGAAGGTTCAATGTGGATCAGCAGAATATCCCTGTCTACATAAAATAACATGACTTTAAAATGCTGTTTGACCTAAAGTAAGGGGGAAATGGAAAGGAGAAATGAGTTTATATGGCTACGAGTTTCTAAAAAAGAGTCTGGAGGCTGGCAGAAGGATTGCCCTCATGCACAACTGAGCAGAGTCAGAGAGACAGATAAAGCAGATACAACCCCCAGATATTGGTTCCTTTGAGGGCTAAAGAGACCCATGGGAGTTATGGTCATGGCCGATGGGGTTAATTACCAGGTCAGATGGCCCCTCTTTGGAAATGGTGTTTATGTGTGATGAATCTGGACTCAGATGGGATCTTCCTTCATAAGACTTTCATGCTAATGTGCTGGAGGTGCAGTTAATGTTGGGGTTTAAGATATATTTAGGGGATTTGAATCTCTGAACTGACAATGTGATAGCCAGGTCCTGAGCCTCAACAGACTCCAGCACCTACAATCTGATTTATTGGACTTACCACACTCAGCTAAGATGGAGTTGAAGAAGGACAACCACCACACCATGGAGCCTAGAGTGATTACAACTGAAAGTGGGAGGATTGCATCCAGCATCCATGTGGAATCTGAGCCTCCTCTTGACATAGAGGTGCAATGGACACAACCAATCCAATGTCCACATAGAAGAGGTGGCATTGGATTGGGAAAAGTGGACATGGTGGCTGATGGGTATGGGGAAAGGCAGGAAGAGATGAGAGGTGGAGGCGTCTTTGGGACATGGCGCTGCCCTGGATGGTGCTTCAGAGGCAATCACCGGACATTGTAAATCCTCACAGGGCCCACTGGATGGAATGGAGGAGAGTATGGGCCATGATGTGGACCATTGACTATGAGGTGCAGAGGTGCCCAAAGATGTACTTACCAAATCCAATGGATGTGTCATGATGATGGGAATGAGTGTTGCTGGTGGGGGGAGAGGTGGGGAGGGTGAGGTTGAATGGGACCTCACATATATATTTTTAATGTAATATTATTACAAAGTCAATAAAAAAATAAATTAATTAAAAAAAAAAAAAGGATGGATGAAAAAAAAAAATAAATAAAATAAATCATGTTGGAATGCTACCATCCCTGGACTATTTAGCTTTTCACTACTGAATGTATTTTTTCTGTACAAGGAATGCAGAAATTCAATTACTGTTTGGATTTATTTATTCATTAACTTGACTCATGGCAAACACCACTCAGTGCTACCTTCATAATGAAGTCACCATATCTGACAAAGGAGACAGTTTACATGTTCAGGTGAGACATAAACTAAGCTGACTTGAGCCCCACAATCTTGTATTATTGCCTTCAGCACAGTGTGCTAATCATAGGATCTGTTCTTTATGTGAATGCGGTGATCAATGGTGACAATAAATACTGTGGCTGCATGAACACAGGATGGAGCAAGAAATGCCCTTTCTGAGGCTGCCACTCACATTTGGTGAATGAAACAAAAACGGCCTTGTCCAGTACTTGACAAGAACCCTGAAGGGAAAGTGAGCCTCTGCCCAATGAGGCTTCTGTGAAATGCATTATTTCCAAATAACAAGTTGACACAGTCAAATACCACAAGTTAGTTCAAAAATTAAGAGAATTCTGTTTTTGTTCAAGTCACCTTCACATTTACTCAGGGCCTTGTGAACCCAATTCTCTTTGCAGTTCTTCTTGGAGCACACGAATCATTCTTATATGGCATGATGTGGCATAAGCAGACTTGGGGGTATAGTGAGTCATCAAGAGTACACAATTATGGGTCAGGCACAACAGCCTGGGCAGGTGGAGGTGGAACAAGAGCTATTTGCTTAGAAATAGTTCTCACAATACAACACCATACATTTGAGAGTCAGATAGACCTGAGTTCAGGTATCTACTTTGCTTTGGTATCTTCCTTGCTTTGTGACTTCAAGCAAGTCACTAAAATTTTCTCATTTATAAACTGATAACGATATCTACCCTGGATGGAGGGTGTGTGTATCAGACCTAGGTGTGGAGTAGGTCCTCAATAAATCATTGTGGTGATGATGATTCCATAAGAAGCCATCAAGAGTCATTACAGAAAGGAGACTAGGAGAGAGACCCAAAATGTGAGTCCAAAATGATAAGTCAATTAGTAAAAAAAGCAATAAACCAACAAAAATTTACAGAGAGGTGGGGAAGTACAGATCATTTCATTCACCCTTCAGAGGGTGGCTCATTTTACAGGAACCTGTTTGCCTTCCAGGACCACTGGCATTCCATTCTCTCTCTCTCTCTCTCAATAGGTTACCAGTGAATTCTGACCTCTCAGTCTTAAAACCTCACCACAGGGAAGCGGACTTGGCCCAGTGGATAGGACGTCCGTCTACCACATGGGAGGTCCGCGGTTCAAACCCCCGGCCTCCTTGACCCGTGTGGAGCTGGCCCATGCGCAGTACTGATGTGCCCAAGGAGTGCCCTGCCACGCAGGGGTGTCCCCCGCGTAGGGGAGCCCCACACGCAAGGAGTGCGCCCCGTAAGGAGACCCACCCAGCGCGAAAGAAAGTGCAGCCTGCCCAGGAATGGCGCCGCCCACACAGAGAGCTGACGCAGCAAGATGATGCAACAAAAAGAGACAGATTCCCGTGCCGCTGACAACAGAAGCGGACAAAAAGCACACAGCAAATGGACACAGAGAACAGACAACTGGGGTGGGGGTGGGGAAGGGGAGGGAAATAAATAAAATAAATCTTTAAAAAACAAAAAAAACAAAAAACCTCACCACAGCCTTGGTGGTAGCAGTATAACTGCGAGCCTTTCTACTCCTGAGAAGCCGTTTGTCGTGCTGAAATCCGGAAGAGCAAAGAAGCACAAGAACAATGACTCTATTTTTGTAAACTTTTCCTGCTAGGTTTCTGAGGTTTTAAGAATATTTTGGCTGTTGGTAAATTTAAAATAACACAAAATTTAGCCATAGTTTAAAATGATGTCTGTTCTATTTGGATTAGACACTTTCTAAAACTCTTTCTGGGAAAAATTCTATAATTTTATGCTCTTACAGCATATTGCTTAGGTTTCAGTTCTAACACTGTTAGTGGGTAGACCACTCTTAAATTGTGTCAAGGCAAAGTCTTCTTCCGTCTTCCTGTTTCTATCTTGTGATAAATAAAATCTCATAGGTCCAATGGGAAAGTACCTCTGCTAAGTCCCGTGGCAACTTTCTATTTCCAGTAAAAGCCCAATGAGGTAAGAACAAGAAATTTATATATAGCCAGATCATTATTAATTATCTCTGGCTAACTTCCTTGGCCCTACACCAACTAACTTCCTTATTCTTAAGCAACCAGCTGTTCCCCATTTTGTGGACCCCTTCCCCACGTAAAATGGAAACTTCAACTCATCCAATCAGAGTATTTACTACTTGCTTCTGCACTCACCCTATATGAGGTTCTCCTTGCCACCCCCTCGTATGCAATAATGTGATGAATGGGTCAGCACATGAGTGGATGTTATAGACCAACACACAACAATGTTATGATTGTGGTAGTTTAGGTCCTAAATTCCTTTTCAAGCAACATATCTAAAAATCACCTGGGGATCAAACCACTCTCCATTCTGAAAAGATTAGGATGAAAATGTTACCGATTTTGTCATTATTATCAAATTAGGTACTAAAAAGTTAAAATGTGCTTGCAAGAAGATAAAAACTGCATACTTTTACCATATCCTTACAATGGAACAGGCCATGTGATTCACAAAAAAAATCTGAAAAATCTAGTATTTCCTTCAATTTTAAAAATTTTTTGCAGTTTCCCTTACTAGGCCTACTGATAATTAATAATTCGATCACCAGCTGAACTATGTAATTCCAACCTGCTATAAAGCTATACACTGTACCCTGAAAGTCAATCATCCTGCAATTATATATCAATCAACCAAAGATGAATTAATAATAGTAATAATAGCTATCACTTAAATGACTATTGTCAGTACTTCCATTAATTTACATGTATATCACATTTGATATACAAAATTACCATCTGAAAGAGTGCTAGTGATATCCCCATTTTATAAGTGAAGAAATTTGAAGATCAAAGGGACTGTGTGGCTTATCCAATCAGGCCAAATCAGTCACCATAATTAGGGCTAAGGAGAAGGACACAGAGAGCATGCCTGAATGATTACAGACCAATGACCGTCTTCATCTATTTCATGGCATCTGATATCATTTCACCATTATGATCTCCCATGGGATTCGCATATCCTACAAAGAAAAAAACAGCTCTCAGTTTAAAGCAAAGAAACACGCATTTTAATATTAAGCAGTAGCATATCATTAGTTATCTTTGCATTTATCTATGAGCACCATGACGAAACAAATTTCATAATCTCTAAAATTCCCAGAGAGGCTGCAAAAGAAATAGCATCAGAGAGGAACACAATGGATAAATGCATAAATCTCCAGACCACGTGGCAGATGCACTACTATTAGATAATCAGGCAAGAAACATTGTACTAGAGGTGAAAAGAAAACTACCCTTTATACTTAGCCCATCTATTTTTACACTTATGAGCATTTTTATTTCTGAGTTTGTATCTTTATACTTACAAAATCTTAATATGACAAACTTTGATACCCACCAAAGTTTGATGTTGTTCTGAGAATGAATGCAGGAATTCTACCTTTTAATAGAAAGGTGACACTGAAGCCCACAATGAATCTTGCCTCACTTTGCCAGGCTGCTAGGACAAATACCACACAATGGACTGGCTTACCCAATAGGAATTTATTGACTCATGGTTTTGAGGTTAAAGAAGTTCAAAGTCAAGGCATCAGCAAGGAGATACTCTCTCCCCAAAGTCTATAACCTTCTGATTCTTACTGCTGGAAATTCTTGGTGTTCTTTGGCTTCTATCTTTGTCTCATTCCATGCACCTTTCTTTTCCAAGTTCTCTTGACTTTCATCTCCTGACTCCTCTCAAAGGCTTTCTAGGAACCTGGCCTCCAGTTTTTTTTTCTCTTCATAAAGCCTCCAGTAATCAGGAATAATACCCGGTCTTATTCAGCTGAGCCATGCCCCAATGCAAAGCATCATCTTTGAGAAGCAGATGTAGCTCAAGTGATTGAGCTCCTGCCTACCACAGGGAAGGTTTCAGATTCAGTTCCCAGCCCTCCTTAAAAAAAAGAAGATGAGTACACAATGAACAGACACAGCAAGTCCAAACAACGAGGGGGTAGGGAAATATAAATAAAATAAATTTTAAAAAAACAACAAAAAAGTCATCTTCACATCATCTTCAGAAGTAGATGTGACTCAAGAGGTTGAGCTCCTGTTTCCCACATGGGAGGTCCCGGGTTTGGTTCCTGTTGCCTCCTAAAACAACAACAACAAATAACAAGCAAACAAATGAAAACACCAACTCAGGGGAATCCATTGGGCTCAGTGGTTGAACACTGGCTTCCCACATATGGGGTCCCAGGTTCAATCCCTGGCCCTGGAACCTCAAAAATAAATAAATAAATAGATAAATAACTAAATAAGTAAATAAATAAATAAATAGAATCAAAAACATCATCTTCAGGTGATCCTAAATGGGCTCCCACCAGTAGGCAGGCAGATCAAAATCAAGAACATTTCTAAATTGGAATATAGAATTCAATCCACCACATACCTATGCATTGCTTTCTTGGTTGTGAAAACGATTCTTTCTTGATCTGTCAATACTCTAAAACAGTTCCTTGGTAACTGCCTGGCATTTATAACTAAGTGAAGAAAATTGGAGCTAATAGGATTGAACCTGAAAGCATGGCTTACTTCACCTACTCTCTGATAGCTCAATTTCAAAGGTGGTGAATAGTGGAAGAGGAGGGTTAGAAATCAAGTCAACTGCATAGAAAAAAAAAAAAAAATATATATATATATATATATATATATATTTGATAGTATTATCATCCCCTTAGAAACCATTGATCCTAATATGCCTCTAAATTTTTATTTTCATTATCAACTTAAAAATGCAGCAGACTAAATAATCTGGCAAATGCCTAACCATGAAGTGACCATAAATTCTGTCTGTAATTTAAGTGTTCATATCTGACTTTACCTAATTCACAGTATAAAATACTTAAGGCAAATGACTATTGCTCCTTTACGATAAGACCTCACTCCATGCTGCCTTGAGGACCATACTTTCTGGCTCCTGGACCTTGCAGCTCTTCTACCTGCCTCCCCATCAGGTTCTTTCAACCTTAGGTCTCATTTGCTTTCCTTCATCTCTTGTCCACCCAGAGGGATACAACATGATGAAAGTGGAACCTAGAACAAGCAAGTAGACATGATGCATATGCTTAATGTCAAAGTCTGCCCAGGAGACAATTAATGAGTTGTATGATGTCAAAGTCATTAGTTAGCCATCAGAAAGGCAGATGTGAAAGTTCCGTGGAAGGGACAGAATAATTAAAAGGCTGAACGAGAGCATATGAGACAACAGGAAACAGTAACTCAAGGAGGAGATTCTGGCAATAAAAAACTTAGGCAGATGGAGTTTAATTAATAACAATAATAACAGTAATAACACATACCATTTATTGCATGCCTTTTAGGTGCCAGACACTATTAAACATTTCACGTAGCTACATGATTTATTCTCTTCATTAGGTCTATTAAAGAGGAATTATCCTAATTTTACAAATAAGAACACTGAAACTTGAAGAGAGAAACTTGACCAAGACCACACAGCTATAAAAATCAAATACATATCTGTCAGACTCCAAACGTCATTATTCTTTACACCATTCAAAATCCCATCCTTACTTTTCTCACAACCATCAGTCTCCTTTTGAAGATCCGCGGATTTATCAGACAGTATCACAGTCCACTTTAAAGGTCCAAACCCTCTGGTTTCACAGGACTCTGGGCCCACTTCCTCCAAACCAGCCTAGTCCCACTGGCAATCATTTTTTGGCTTTCGGTTCTTTATTCACAGACTAACCCCAAATTCGTATTCACACTGGCCAGTGCCATTTGCTCAGTATAATGGGTCATTCTCTTTTACCATTTCCTGTCTGCCCTTTGGTGTGTTTCTTCTGGACTGGTTTTTCACCTTGTCAGAGTGTGTGAAGTCTCAGAGCATCTGCCAGCTGCCTGCCAGATGGCCGAACTTCAGTGAACAACCATTCACCAACGGGTTACTGAGGAATGACTGGATACTGCCTGCTTATTGCAGAAGAATGCAGAATTTCACAAGGCTATAAGCCTGGGATTCAACTGCTCTCTGGGAGATGCTAAATTTCCATTAATAATGATAATTATAATAATAATAAAAGCTAACATTCACCAAGTGCTTCTGAAAGCTTACTATGTGCTAAGTACTGCTCCAAGCACTTTAGCAATTAATCTTCATTAGAACTGAAAGGGGTGAGTAGGATTATTAGACCCCCTCTACAAGTGAAGAAACTGAAGCACAGAGCAATTAAGTAAACTACCCATGTCCAAGTAAGTAGAGAAGAGGAATTTGAATCCTGGCACTCTAAATCAAATTCCCTGCCTGTACCTGTGCCATGAACATTCTGGTAAGGTAGAAGTTGGGGTTTTGTTTGTTGCCATTTATTTGCTCCATGAAAGGGAACTAAGACCTAAAGCATCTGGAAGAATAAAAGGTATTTCACAGAGGCCTTGTCAATAATGTTTCTTTCATGGTAGAAAATAAAAGAATAGTTAACAGCTAACTCACACCGAATTCCTCTTGTGTGTCTAATGCATATATTCTCTCACATAATCTCACAATAATAAGTCAAGATGGATCTTAATATTAACTCTAATTAAAAGAGGAAGAACCTTAGATTTAGATGTTAAGTCTCTTGTGTTAAGGACACAGCTGTTAAGAGACAAAGACTGTATCATTACTACAGTAATGCTGCGTAACAAACCACACCAAAGCTTATTAGCTTAAAACAACCATTTATTTAGCTCACATTCTTCAGATGAACAAATTGGGCTCAGTTTTCCTGGGCAGTTCTTTTGTTCTGTCTGAGATTCCTCATGTATCATTATCAGCTGTGGGTCAAAATAGGCAGTTTTTTCACCTTGGCTGGACTGTCTCATCCCTGCACTCAGCTGTGATGACTCAGCTCTGATCACATGGAAAAGGCATGTCCCTGGAAACCAAACATATCTGTGCAAGGCTTCTAGGGACTTAGGCTTTGAAATGGCATATTACCCCTATTAGTGAAAGCAAGTCACAATGCCAACTCAGATCCCAGAATTGAAAAATACATGTGAAGAACTGAAAAATCACGTTGCAAAGGGTGCAAGTTTAGGGATATAAGAACATTTTTGTAATCAATCTACCACAAAGAGGGAATTGAAATCCAGCTCTGACTAATTCCAGAGTCCTTATCACCAAATATATGTACCTCCCATACCAAATTCAAATTTGCACACTCTTAATTAGCACAATCAGGAAACACATTTATATATGCTTTCAATCAATATTTATCAAGTTCCTACTATATATATTTACCTGGTAAGCTGGATTTATTTTCCAGTTGTCCTATTAGAGGAACTAAGGAAAAAGGCAAAGTGGAGTTGATATTGTTTATGAATTCCCAAAATAGATATTGGGTTATGTTTGTAAATTGGTTTGATCCTCTGGACATATTAGATTCTATTAGATACAGAGGTTTTACTTTTACTTGATTAAATAATGATTGGTGGGCAGAGATTTACAGAAAAACAGCACCACAGAGAAGGAAGGTGAGAGCTTTGATCTGGAGACCCAGGAAGTAAACACACAGAAAAATAGAGATGTTAGACATGGCAGAGGCCCTGGGAAAAGAGACGAGTCATTTGCCTGAGAATCTATAGCTGACTTTGTGGAGAGAACAGAGCAGCTAAATCCAAAGAGGAATGAGCCCTGGGAAGAGACAAGATTTATCCCAGTCAATAGCTGATATTGGATGAAGCTGGGACCACAGACCCAAGAGAGAAATAGGTAGCCTGAACCCTTGCAGACATCATAGCCATCTTGCTCCAACACGTGGCAACAGACTTTGGTGAGGGAAGTACCTTATGCTTTATGGCCTGGTAACTGTAAGCTTCTACCCCAAATAAATACCCTTTATAAAAGCCAAAAGATTTCTGATACTTTTCATCAGCACCCCTTTGACTGACTAATGCAGAAGAGAAGGGAGATAATGGCAACTTCAACGAGGAAATGCTTCAATTTTTCAGTGATGAAGCTGAAAAGGTTTTCCTGTGGGTTTTACATGCTTTGTGGAGACATCCCTCATTTCTAAAGAGGGAGTGAATGAGTAATGAAACTCAAAACAAACTTTCTTAATAGGGATTTATCTCAGGTCTTTGTGGAGACTTATAAAGCACATTGAACAGGAACTCAAGGAGCTAAAATTGCTTGAGTACTGAACAAAGAAGCAGGAAAAATCTCATGGGATATCTGGTCCTCTGCCCACAGCCTCTTTGTGCCAAGTGCTGAGCGTGTTGTTTTCCTATCTCTACTCATCAGTTTAACTTATACTTCATGTTTAGAAAGGGGCACAATGATATGAGACAGCCCCCAAACCCAGCTGACAACTGACATTTGTGTTTTAACATGGTCACATCCCCTAGTGTCCCTGTTGTGGCTTTGAATGCCTCAACTTGAACCATCCATTCTTAGATCATCAACCAGAATTATTTCCTTCACTTTGATAAAAATGAGAAGTAAAACAGAAGAATAACTTTTTAAATTAATTTCAATTTAACTTTTTGCTTATTATTTGTGACTGCACTGCAGAATCAGACAAAAAGACAATTCAGTTTGTGAGAAAAGAAGGTCTTCTGATTAAAAAAATAAACAAACCAATAACCAGTGGAGGGAATGCAAAAATCAACTAGTAAAGGAAATAGCTTCCTTTATGTCTGCTTTTCTCATAAGCTTGTGCAAAGTTTTCTTTAGTTGACAAATGCCTTCATTCAAGGAAAGGAACATTTGTTTCAGGTAATGTTCTTATTCCTGGAGGAAAAAGAAAGATAAATTCTGAAGTGTAGGATATCCTGGGGAAATTGTTCAGCGAATGATATGACATTTTCCTGTTCCCATTTAATATCACAAAGAAATAAATATAGGTGATATGGAACCAAATAAAAGAAAAGATTCTTAGAATAATAGAATGCAAAGTCAGTACAGTTCCTCAGAGATTAGCTGGTCCAATTTCCTCATATTCCTGATGAGATCTGAGACCTGGACAAGTAAATTTCACTGCCCAAAGTAACCCAGATGATTACTAGCAAAATCAAAGCTAGAATCAAAACTTAAAATTCCCTCTTCAGTGTCCTTTAGATGTTAATTTGCAAGACTCACAATATCTGCCTATGTGTGTCCATAAGCATATTCTCCTGTGCCAAACTACCAGGTAAAAGCCAAATTCTACCCTCTAGGAAAAAGATGATATGTGAATCTTTGGTACAGGGATGTCATGGAAAAGGGTCCATAACAGAATTCAGTGTATTGTGAACTTCAATGGAAAACTATTTCCTTCTCATTTTCACTAACTGTAAGTAAGAATGAGCATTTCTTTCAATTATGGGTATAGGACCAAACCATAGTAGTATTAATAGTTCCGGTAAATTGGTCACCATAGAAAACAGATGTTTTCATATCCTTCTCCAGTTTTATGTAGATTTTGAAGCATCATTTATGCTTATAACTATTTTGAAATTATGGTAATTATCAGGTCTGCTCCTAGATCTTATTATTTAATGTCTTATTAATAAGGCTCATATAGTATTATTTCAAACTTTTTTTTTTGTTTCTTTAGAAACCCTATATAATTTATTTTATGGTAGAACTTGGAAATAACATCACGTAGAGATGTACAACACCCTCCCCCAAAGACCGGCTCTATCACAGGTTACCCACGAACACTTCAACAAAGTGTTGACGGAGGGAATACCTTAAAACCTATCCACAATTTGGAATTAAACAAGTGTGTATTTCCAGAAGACAAAAAAGCCCTGTGCGTAAGTAAGGAGTCTACTTGAAATAGCCAGATTTAACAGCAAGGCAAGGTTAGGGTAGAATGCCAAGCTTCTGGGTTCAAATTGAGACTGTGCTTGTCAATTCCTGTACAGCCTGCCTACTATCCCCCCTCCCCTTCCTTTTGAGAAGTCAGGCATCAGTGAAATTATTGAATCCCTCGGGCCCAGGCAGCCCTGCTGGGGAACACCGCTATGAAAGGGCTGAATCCAAGAAGATAAAGGGTTTCCCTGCTGTAAAGAAGTGATTGTCAGCAGTGTGAGCTGAGGCCTTGGGCAGCTCAGAGAAGGGTGAGCCATATGAGAGTAGGAACAGAGTGGGCCATGACCCATGATTAGCTGGACATTAATTAATTCTGCAGAATGAAAGCAGGAGCATTTGATACCACAGAAGGCACCATGCATCACACAGGGCAGAGAGCACAGGTTAAGAACTTGGAGGCTGGTCTCAGCCTGTGTATGTTTAAATTAATTCAGCTTCTTCCAAAATGTATGATCCTATGGAAGTTACTTCCTCTTCCTGTGCCTCCATTTCCCTGCCTGTAAAATATGAATAATAATTGTACCTATATCATGGTTTTTTTGTGAGGACCAAATGATTTAATTTGAGGAAAATACATATAATAGTACCTGGCACATTCAAGCACTCAATGAATGCTAGCTAGGAGGGATAACAATCACTCCAAATATACACACAAGACACCCAGGCTCCCCAGCCCACTATGGAACTATTTGAATGAGTAAGCTGCTGTTGACATGAGGAGCATGTTCAAGTTATATATATAAGACCCTTTGGGACTCTTGATATTTGGGGAATGTATTTCTGGGAAATAACTTGACTCCCTATTAGTCAATGTGATGGAGCCTCAAGGCATCAAATCTGAGAGTATATGTAGAAAGGTGAAAACATGAGTCATAGCAGTTGATAGTTCAGAATGATTCTATTCTTTTTGTAACTCTTAGAGATCAAGAATAATGATAATTATACCCACAATAAGAAAAAGAATATTTAGCAGAGTTCTGTATTACCTTTAATGCTAAAAAACATATTTTAGTATTCCAAGTCATAAATTATACCTTGGGTACTATTGTCCATAAGAAAGAACCCAGCACAATGTCTGAACCATTGAAAGAATCCAATAAATCTTGTTAAGAGTTTATGAGAGGACTCTCTCCTATAAAATGTAAGACTTACATAATTCAAAAAATACCTGTGAACTCCATATTTCATTTCAGGCTGCTGACAGCCTGGTAAAAAATATACCCTAGTAATTACATATAAAATGTATGCATTTGCCTGTGGTATAAATGAAAGTTCTATTTATTAATTTGCTAGCCCTTCTTTCCTACTGTAGATGTTATCTATGGCATACTGATCTTGGTTGAGTTATTATTTCTGAATTTTTATTATAATCCCACATAACTTTGATCACAATATTTTATGGGTCAGTTTCTTTAGAAACAATAACCTACTTACAACTTGCAACAGGAACACACACTCCTTTTGTTCCCCAATTCCCATAGTTACTTCATTTCTTCATCCATGTGGGAGTTACAGGAGCAAGTCTAAACCTATCATTCCCCCTTGGAATTGGGATATACCTTTTTTTAAGCTCTGAAGCACTAAATTTTAAATCCCTAATAAATGACAGAATTTGGACAATAATATTTGATTTTTTTCAGTTGCTAAAGGAGAACCAACATCTTTCTAGCTAAATCAGACAGAAATATGTAATTTTATATTTTGATAATACGTTTGGATACAAATGCAATGATATGAGACAGTCTAAAATCAATTCAAGAAAATACTTACTGAGGACCAGCTCTTTGCTAGATGAGACGGAGATTATAATGAAAGCTACTGACATCTTCAAGGATCTTACTTTGAGTGTAAAACACAAATAAAACACTTTGATATCCTTTGACTGAGGGTAAATTTATTGGTAGTGGTACAAAACAAAGAAAGATACATTAACTAGGCAGGAAATAGATGAATGAGTGTTGGGGAGATGAACCTGAATTAGACCTTTAAACATATCATCAAACTTGATTCTGAATAAAATGTGGAGGTTAAGAATTTTAATTCTTCAAATAGTCATATGCACATGCACACATTGCTATATTTTAATAATCCTTATGCAACTTGTTTTCTTAATTATATTTGTGGGTTTTTTTAATAATCTATTAATCCACTTTAATGTTCCTAATAAGTCTGGACTCAGGGATATTAGAGTAAGCATTGGTTTATTCAGCTACTTTCAGTATGGAGACACTTACCTATATAAGTGTACTATTTCCCCATCTCACTCATTTCTGGAAGTTACGCTTTACTATAATGTGATCATATTCTTCCATATTGAAAAGTATGGATCAGGAATGCAAATAATTAATAATAACCACTTGGCTAGACCTAGGGTACTGTACTTTGACTTTTCCCCTGAGGTTTTAACATACCTAATATTTTAAAGACAAAAATCCTCACTAGTTTCCTGTAGTATCAATCAATAAAAATATTTTTCTGGGCCCTTACTATGTTAGACCCAATAGGATATTATCTCCAATATATAGATGGGGAAACTGAGGCTCAAGTGAGCTTATGTCACTTGCCCAAGGACACATTCTTATTAAATTGCAGAGCCAGAATTCAGAACAAATTTTGTGTGAACCCAATCAGCCATTTTTAACCACTACTCCGGTAAAAGGGAAAATGCCTTTTATAACCTTCCCTGGTTTCCACAAGAAGGGATAGCCCTAAACACTACCAATTTCTTAGAAGAGACATTATTCCTCTGTACAAATATGAAGAGAGCTGCCTGGCTGGTGGTTACAGCTATTGGTCTATGTTTCTCTAATGAATAAATCTGATCTATTAAGTGACTTGAGCATGGCAGATTTAATGTCTTTCTCCTCCCTTCTTCACCTGGACAAGTGATAGTCAATGACCTGAGTAACCATGTGTGATAGTTCATAACTTGACTAGATTATGGTGTCTGGTTGTTTGGTCAAGCAAGAACTGGCTTGATTGTCACTGTGAGAGTATTTTGTGGATTTAAATCATTAGTCAAAAGATTGCATCTATGGCTGATTGCATCTACGATTAAGGTTATTGCCTTTAGCAGAGAAGTTTCATTCACTCAACTGGGGGCCTTAAATGGAGAACTAATTATTTCAACAGTACAAAAGATAAATTTCTATCTCTACTTCAGCCAACCAGCTTCTCCTGAGAAATTTATCAAAACTTTCATTGGAGTTCCCAACTTGCAGCTACCTCTATGGAAATCAAACTTGCCAATTCCCTTGGTCATGTGAGGCAATTCCTATAATAAATATCATAAAATTTACATATATATACATTTGTATGTATGTTTAGCTATATATATGTGCATGTATGTGAATGTTCTATTTCCCTGGAGAACCCTGACTAATGGTCAGTTCCACTGAAATCAACTTTGCTTCAGGTGGGCTGTGTCAGGTCTAGAATGATGGTTAGGTCTCAGCAAACTGACTTTGACTCTCAAACTAAGATAAATCTCCAACCTAACCATTACTAGAATGAAGATATTTGGTGTTTCCATTCTTCTGACTTCTTTGTCTTAGTTTCTATTGGATCAGAAATGAGGCCAGGGAATGTGTGCTCTTCAGTAATTGATTGCTCTGTAGCAAATCTCCCCCAGAATTTAGTGGATTAAAATAAAACAATCATAGTTTTGGCTCACAAATTTACAATTTGGGCAGTTTGGCAGGGTAAGCTCCTCTTGGTCCCAGAAATCAGCAGCAGCCCAGCTGTTCTGGAATTCACATGATTGTTGAGTTGCTTGTGATTGTCAGCTGGGAGCTCTGTAGGAGCTGTTGGCCAGTGGTCACCCCCATAGGCTGACTGGGCTTCCTCAGAGCCTGATGGCTGGATTTCAAGAGCAAGTGCTCCAAGGGGCTCCAAGGTAGAAGCTGCAAGGGTAACTATGAACTAGCCTCAAAGTTACCTAATATTCTTCTTGAGATTCTATGATCGAGCAAGTCTCTAAGAACAAGGAGAGGGAAATTGCCTTCTTTCAATGGGAAGAGGAGCGAAGAATTGCATCCATTATTAAGTTATCATAAAAGTTATTGATTGAGTTCTTTCTAGAGGATCAATATTCTGATGGGTAAAACTTTATAAAGAGTAAATTATGAAACATATAGGAAAACAGAAAGCATACTTCCAGGTATTTTGTTTTCCTGAAAGGTTTAAGAACAACACCAAGTATATAAAAGTCATTCCTTATTCAAATTTATGGAGAGTGACTCATTCATGGAAAAATCTAGCAACTGAGAATTAAAAGTTCCAGGGTCTCACTGGACATCCTGTCATTAAACCAAAACATTTATTTTCTGATTTCCTAGTTCTGTAACCAAAAAGATTTTTTACAATTGTTTCTCATCTACATAATACTTTCCATTCATTTACTGTTCTTTCCAAAATCCATTAGTGGGAAGAAAAATGATACTGCAAACTTGAAGATGTCATATTAATTGCCTAAATTAAGAGGTTGAACCAGGTAATCAAAAGATTTTCTAAATTCATGTTTTCTTAGCATTTCAACTAACTTCAACATAATTACAAAAACTTTCAACAAACACAAGTAGAATTAGAAAGAACATGCCATGACTTCACAATGTGGGTTGGGTGGATACTCTGGGTTACTGTTACTATAAAGAGTCTGTTTTGTTATCAAAGACATTCACTCTCATAACCATCAAAAAGTTAGAGGTTTGTGTGCATGGCTTATAAAGTTTATAAATAGTCAAAGACTTATTGGTTCATTTTTTCATAGGTATGTGAGAGACTCACAATATTATCTTTATTTCAAAGGTTTCTTCTGATGTGGGAAAGAAAAAACATGAATGCTTATTCTTTAACTTCGTGAACTCCAGAAGCACAAGACTCTGCTATGTGAGATTCAAGCAGAATCTGTTCAAAATCAGCTTATTATTGAAAAAATGGACGCATTCTTCAGAGGGAAGATCAGCAAGATCCACCTGGGGGATGTAAAGACTTCTAGGAGACATCTCAAAAAGTTCTTTTTTTTTTTTAAACAGCTTTTTTTTAATCTTTTTTTTAAAGATACATAAATCACACAAAATGTTACAATAAAAAATATAAGAGGTTCCCAAATACCCCACTCCCCACACCCCCCACTGCTCCCACACTAACAACTTCTTTCATTAGTGTGGTATATTCACGAGTTTTTCACTCCCTAAAAATGTGATAACTCTAAGGTTTCTGCCTTTTCCCATACTTACCATGGGTGCAAATTTTTCATATGGAAGAACTTTAAAATTCATCAACTATTAATTATACTAACAAACAGCAAAGTGAAGAAGAAAACAAAGCCATGTAGCATTTTACTGCATATTTTGTTTAAAAGGAGAATTATCAATATACAGAATAAGGTGGTGATCTAATAGACAGCTAACCCAAGTCTTCCTTACTTCAAGGAATTATAATAAATGGAATCCAGCAAGCAAGCAAGGAAGAATGATATTTACTTGGCTGCAGCTTTTTCCAGCTGCCTGTTTGCAGAAAATATAGAGAACAGAGAGGCACGAATATGCAATTAGCACATTGCGCCAGGAGTATTCATTAGCAAAATCCTGACTGTGATAAATGGGTCAGGTTCTGCAACAGATAAAATGTAAGAAAAATAAAAGGAAGAGGAGAAAGCTGTAGATTAAAAAAGACTTGAAAAGCATATCAAATAGAAATAATAAAATAGTCAAGATTAGGGTCTAGTAGAACAAACTGGGTTCACTAAAGTGTAAAGAAATGCAAGGAAACAACTTTAAAAATCAGAATAATGATTATTTTGGGAGGAGGGTAGGGTTTATGATTGGAATAGAGCATATGAAGGGAGTTCTCGGGTGGCTGACAAAGTTCTATTTCTTGAACTGGATGGAGATTTGTAGTGTGTTTGCCTTGTAGTATTTAATTAAGCTTAATTAAGCTATAGTTTTGTTCATGTGGTTTTTTCTGAATCTTCACCTAATTTTATAACAAAAGAAACCAATAAAGAAAAAATAAGAAAGACACATTTGTATTTTTTAAATACTTATGTAATTCACAGACTAAAAAATCTGTAATAAAAACAATATATTGAAATGAATTATAACAAAAACATCTAAGAGTTAATGTGGTAAACTTAAAGGAAAATGTATCATCTTAAATACTTATCAAATAAGAAAAGTTAAACTTGCATGAATTAACACTTAATAAAACACAAGAAAAAAGAGAAACACAAAGAATACTGGAGAAAAATAACAATAAAATCAGAAATAATTGAAGTAGAAAAATTTCATGTATCATAGATGAAAAGCAAAAGTATAAACTGACAAGACTAATCCAGAATAGAAAAGAAAATAAAAACTAAGTAATGATGATAAAGGGGACCTAATTCTAGAGGCAGCAGATATTAAGAGATAAAATAATACCATACACAATGTTAGGCAAAGCCTTAGAAATATACACTAAATTGAAAAATTCTTAGAAAAAATATGATAGACTAAAAATGAGTGAAGAATAAATAAAACATTTGACTAGTCCTATAATTTTTAAAGAAATGGAATTCGATTTTTTTAAAGATCCACAAAGGAAACACTGGCCCAGATATTTTATCAAAGCAACTCTACCAAATATTCAAGTATGATTCTAATTTATACAAACTCTTCTAGACAAGAAAAAGAGATGTGCCAATGCCTTAAACATTTTATAAAATATGTATAGTCTTGACACCAAAATCCAATAATGAAAATTTTAGGCCAATCTCAGCCATGAACATAGATGCAAACATCTTAAATATTAGCAAATCAAATAAAACAATGTACTAAATAGATAAAACATTATGACCAACTTGATATTATCCCAGAAATGTAAGGGTGATACAACACTGGAAATATTTTCATATACTTTACCATAATAAACAATTAAAGAGAACAAGTTATATAATCCCCTCAATATATATCCAGAAAAATCATTAGATATAATTGAAATTCTATCCATTTTCATGAAAAGAAAATTAAAAAGAAAACTCTTAATAGCTAGGCATCAATACCACACAAAAAACAGCATACTTAAAAGCAAAATATAAAAACATTCTCTATTATAATAAGAAGGTGAGAACATCCACTATATCTTCCTCTATGTATCTTGGTAATAGAGGTAATAGCCAAAGCTATTAGAGAAAGGGATGCAATAAAGGATGCAAAGATTTAAAAAGAATAAACAAATCTGTATTATCTCCAGATAAAATGCATACATATATAATCATTTATATATATCAAGAACTGTCATATGTCGATATATAGAGAGAGACCATAGCAAGAATTCTTAGCACAAGATTAATAATCAAAAGTTAATTGCATTTCTACATATCTTCAGAAAATATAATATTAAAAAGATACCAATTTCAACAGCCATATTAACAAAAGGTGCCTATGATTCATTTAGAACATCTGTTCATCAGAATTACCAAAAAGAGAGTAAAACAACAAATCACAAATTGAGAAAATATTTGCAATGTATTTACCTACATAAACAAAGATGAGTACCCAGAATATACAAAGAACTCTAATAAGTCAATATGAAAATGATTTAAACAAAATAGGAAAACGGGCACACAAAAAGTTCAACAGGCATTTCTTCGCGGAAAGAATAGACATGAACAGTAAATTGTACAAAAAGATGTGTAGCCTCACTAGCAATAGGAAAACACAAATTAAAACCACAAAAAAAAATATAATTTCATACTCACTAGTTTGGCAACAGTCCAACAATGCCAATGCTGCATAGAATGTGTACCAATGGGAGCATTTGTGTCTGCCTGGTAGGAGTAAAAACTGGCATAATGGCTCTGGAAAACAATTTGCCATTACCTAATGTAATTAAAGATGCTAATCCTTGACCTCTCCATGCCTCATTTTCTTGATCTGTAAGATGGGATAATAATGTCTGCCTCACAATGCGTGTGTAGAAATTTAAATGGGATGACACATGTAAATTGCTAGGACTGTGTCTGACACATAGAAGCACTCAATAAATATTAGTAGGTGGTGCTGATAGAATATTATTGAATAGACATGCATCTTCCTTAGTTGGTGTTATACATTGTCCAGATATCATAGTCACTAAAATAAAAGACATACCTTTTTGATGCATATGACCATACCTCAAAGAAAGAAGGAAAATCACTGTACTGGGATCTAAAGATGTATAGCATAAGGAGCTAGGGAGTCAAGAATGTGGGATCATGGTTTGTAGAATGGAGGACAGCTCAAGCAATGAAAAGATGGTAGAGTCAGAGAAGAGATGTGTGTAATCAGATGGGAGAAGACCAATTATAAAATGCCTCTGGAAATTAAGAACATAGAAAATGATAAGCAAGCAAAGTAAAGCAAGTTAATAAGTCTTAGTTTTGCTAGGCTGCTGCAACAAATATCACAATCTGACTTTGGCTTAAAGGACAGGAATTCATTGGCTTACAGTTTCAGAGGCTAGAGGCCTGCTTCCTTTAGTGTCTGCAGCATTCTGGATGGCTGTGATCCTTCGGGTTCCTTGGATTTCCAGTCATATAGCGATGTTCTCTCTTTTCGCCTCCAGGTTCCCACTGACTTCCAGCTTCTGGCTCCTCTCATGGCTTCTATTTCTGTGTTCAATTTCCTATGTTCATGAGGAAAGAGGCTTATCAGATTAAGGCTATCCTCCCTCAGTCTGGGGATACCTTAACTAATAATACCACCTTCAAAGGTCCTATTTCCAAATGTGTTCACAACCGCGGGACCAGAGGTTATAACTGGAAGATGCCTTCTGTGGGGGACATAAGCCAATCTCCAACACTGAGTTTATTCCCTAGAAAAAGAGGTGGTGGGGAATAAGCAAGGGAGGGGAAGGAGGAAGGGAGGAGGGAGGGAGAAAAGGAGGGTGATAAGAATGGAGGGAGAGGAGGAAGAAAGAAGAAGAAAGGGAAGGAAGGAGGGAAGGAGGGAAGGAGGGAGAGAGGGAGGGAGGGAGAGAGGAAGGGAGGGAAAGAGACCATAGTCAGAGACAAGCCAATGAAGGGTGTGGAAGTTAGAGATGGCTTCTAATTCTTCGGCATTCTTCTTTCATTCAGAGATGGAGTCTAAACTCCTCTCCTTAAATCTGGGCTGGCCTGCAAGCACTTTGATCAATCAAGTGATCCCTTAGATGCTTTGGGCATATTTTCTTTAGTTCACAAAGAAGAAAGATGAGCCAGCCAATCAACTGTTCACAAGAGACTGGGGCCACTAACAGTGGGTCACTTTTTCTGGTCTCACTAAAAGCAGGCCAAAAGAATTTGGATTTTTTTTTTCCTGATAATTCCCTATAAAAGCTTATTGTGCTCCTACGAATATGTTCATTAAAGTTTCAGTATTCAGTTTACTTAATTGAGGCAGTCCAGCTAATTTTAGGAAAATTACAACTTTGCAAAAAATAACCGTTATACAGTAATTATGGCAAAGATGTTCTGCTTTGTGTCGGGCACAGTGAAATCAGTAGGCTTAAAAATTAAGAACAAATGCCTCTAAGCGCTCACTGTCACTTTAAAAGTGAGAGAGTGCTGTTAAGAAAGAGTTTTGCATGTTAATCACAGAGCTTGGTAACATTCTATGTTAAGATATATGATTTTCAACCTTGTTAAAAGAAATATTGAAAGAGGGAAATTGATTTTTTCCCAGAAAATTTGCCTGTCACACTCCAAGATAAGTTACTGTTATGTGTGTCCATTAAATAAGTTCATTATATGAAAAGTCACACTCTAGGAAAAAAAAATTCAGACAGCATTGACTTTGGCTAGGATTTATACAAACTCTTAATTCAAGAAATCAAGATTAACTGAGATGATTCTCATTAATGTTTAATTGGACTAGTTATGCAATGGATAGCATATGGAATAGGAACAAGTTACTACTACATTTAGGAAATTGTGTTGATCAGCTCAGAGCAGGATTCTTGGAAATACTGTATTTCCTGAAAGAATAAATAAAGATACGACTATGCTAAATGTCTGGTAAATTAACATAAGATATTTGGTAAAGAAATCAGTAAGACAATGAGATAATTTTTAAAGCAAGAGAAAACATTTAGTCAAGAGGTTGTTAAATGGTTCCCAAGAAGCCCTCGTGTTCCACTGCAGTGTTTGGGGAGGACAGAGGAAGAGAAAGGCTGGCGGATCTGATCTACTCTCCTTCTACCTCCACAGTACTTTCCCACCTTTTCCAACCACACAGTTGAAATTGTTTTTCTATATTGAGATTACCATAAGATTTCATTTGAATAAATAACTCAGAAGCTAAATAAAGGGTCCTTGGTTGGATTCCCCCAGAAGCAGGTCCAGAGACTCAGTTGTACCTGCTTGTAGTTTATTGGCCAGTGGTTCCTAAGAAGTACCAGCAAGGCAGTGGCAATGTGAGAAGGTGAAGGGAAGAAAACCAAGGACAGGTTAACCCTTAGAGTGCCTGGGGTTCAGCCTTTCTGCAGACCACTGGGAGATGGTGTAGAATGCATCTCTGAGTGATTTACTTTACAAGGGTCAAAGAAATGGGGCATTTATTCACCAACTTCCTTTCATCATTGATTGAGGGCTTCTCCCAGGGACATTAATTCCCCAGAAATTCTGACTTACAGTGCCCACAGGTCAAAATGTTACCTTCTTGTTCTACTTCCTCAGTCACATCCAACTTGTCATCCACACTCATAGATTAATTTTTATAAGTCATTATCTAGAGCATATGCTCAATAATACCAAAGATCCAACAATCCACTCTAGAGTCTCTTAGGGTTTAAGAGGTCCGAGCTTATTTTTCTTGATTTCTAGTTGCAAAATAATAAAATAAGGGAAAGAAAGAAATGGGAAAAAAAAAAAAAGGGATGCCTTTTGCAATGCTGTCTTAAATGATTTAAAATCACAAATATTTTCAGAAAATTGAAGCATTCATTTTTTAAAAATGTATTGATGAATGCAATTAATTAGAACTTATTGAGATCCATATATTGTTAAGACTTGGATATACGAGGATATTTTGTTGACTGAGTAAATAGAAGGACAATTGGGATTCTTGGTATTATGTTGTGCAGGCAAATTTTCACTTTTAAAAGATAGATAAGATTATTAATCATCCTCCTTTTGATTTACTTTTACTTTGAGATAGTAATACCCTTTGGTTGACTTTTATAGTAATTAATATTGATTATCTACACTTATATACTGAAATGCCATATATATCTTAGATAAATTCAAAAAAAGAAGTTGGGACAGAGGGAGCTGCTAAACTATCCAGATAATTGCTTTTTGTTTTAATTTCTCGATGTGCATAGATATAAACACACTTCTTGTTATAGTCACATGAGTACAGACAAACTGGCAATTTTATCATCAGTTGAAACACTTACGGAATCTAAATGCATTTCTATAACTTATCACCATCACTTTATTTTAAAATCAATGAAGTATAAGGACCATCTCAGCATGAAGCATGTTGTCTGTCTCAATAAAAGATAATTGGAAGGATTTAGACTGAACTGGTAAACTTCCCCAAGCAAAACCTTAGGTGTCGGGAAAACACTTGATTCAAGCTTTCATACTGTTCCTTTTTCTTAAAAATAACCAATACATTGATTGACATTCTCCGAGAAGTTTCTGAGGTACATTCAGATGCACTAAGCTCATTAAATACCTTTTGGTTAAGCCACTATATATTGGGTTTACTGTTAGCTAAACCAAACATGATCCTAAATGATATATAATGTCTTTTTCACTTGCAACCATGAATTTTAATTCAATAATGTACTGATTTAGAATGAGAATTAATTAGAGGAGCCAAACTACAATGGAAACTAAAGAGATGAAATGTCTTACATTTTAGCTTCTTTTAGCTTCTATTCTCATTTGTAAAATTGTAATAGTAATAGTACCTATCTCATAGGATTTTTGCAAAGATTAGTTAATAATGCATGTAAAGCACTTAGCACAGTGCTTAGATGTACATGGTCAATATAAGATAGTGGTATTATTATTATTATCATTACAAACAATAGAGGTATTGGTGAAAATGATAAAGAATTTTACCTATTATAAGTAATCCTCAATGGTAAAATATTAACACTATTTGTGATAACATGGTTCACAAACTATTTACAGAAATGCAGACTTTTATCTTCAATTTAATTTCATTAGACTCCCATTTTTCCTTATTCTTTGACAGTCTACCTAACCCATAACCACCACTCCTTATCCTGAAAAATTGTCTAAGAAAGTGGAAAGTCTAAATCAGCAAACATAATCAAAGAAAAATAAAATGCTAGTCCAGGAAGTCTTTCAAATCCTGAGTAGCTTGACCTGATCCAATTTTCAAGAAGTCCATAAGAATGAAATTGTAGGCAAAATTCAAAAAAGTTAAGGACCACTGATCCAGTTCCACTCTTTGATTACACAGTTGAAGATACAGGACTAAAAGGCAGGAGTGACTTGCCCAAGAGAACTTTCTGAAGGCAAAGAATTAAGAACAGACCTAAAGGTACCTTTGTTTCCCATCCTTGAGGACATGGGCAGAGCATCTGATGACCATAAGGAAAGGATATTCAGGGAAGCACAGCAGGTTGCAACAGAGATGGATCTTGTCAAAACTATTAGTAAAGTTTTTTAGTGTCCATGTTTGGGACTGGCAAAGATCTATGCCTAAATTTCTGTTCCACATTTACTTGTTGACTAAATTTAAGTATATTCCTTAATTTATATGATTCCCTGTTGCCTCGTCTATTATATAGAAGTAAGAATTGCTATCTCTTATGATTTGGTAAAGATTAAATGAGATTAAATGTATAAAACAGTTAGAATGATGTCTGATAAATAATAAATAGAAATGGTTACTGTGGTTGTTTTGCCCTATCTTCCTTTCCTATAAAGTCCCCTTTGCCCCAGCCAGCCCATTTCCTTCATATTCTTTCTATTGTTTTTTCCTATTAACATCTAGTCTTGGGATATAATTTAGTGAACATTTTCACTGCCATGTTTAAATGACTAATGATCTACTTTTAACTGGTAAGCAAAGCCCCAAGTCAGAGGATGAAGTCTAGTGACAGAACTTCAGCCTTAGCAATCTAATAGGAGAAATGAATTTCTTTATTTTGTAATGGGAGAGGAATTTCTGAGCTTCCCTTCCAAAACCACCTTTATGAATGGATACTTTCTCCCACTTGTCATTATATAGACCATGTGCCCAGTGACATGTGAAAGCTATACAGTGAAAAGAAGTTTGGGAAGACATATTTACAAGGAATTTCAGCAAGAAGTGCCCTTGGCCAAAGAAACCTTTCCTGGAATCCCATAGGAAAGCTGGAAGTATCTGAGCCAGGATGAACAAGTCTATGTAACAGCAGATGTGACACACAGAACTGAATCCTCCTCAGCTTAAATGATTCATAGCCACAACTAAACCGGCAGCATTCCCAGTCAAAGCTGAATACTTCAGTTATTTCTTCACTGGAAAATATTACCATGTCAAAAAAAATAGCAGATGATCTGTCTTCCATATGCTTGGTATCTCTGCCCATTCATCTATAAACTGAGGTTTCTGCTGGTTTTATGATTCCAACGGTATTTATTTTAATATTTTTTTGCAAATAAATTTTCTCTGCTTTCTGTAGTTCAAATATAACTGCCAATATTAGAACTAAAATTGAAAAACACATTTTTACCCCCCATCCTGTTTTCAGAGTATATTTGATGTACAGATTCTTTCCCCAGTAAATCACCTCACCCAATAACATGTAAACACCATATAAATTACTCAGCAGTTCCTAGAAATTAGTTAGAAGCAGATTATCTATGCTTTTTTACAAAAAGTCTTATCATATACACAACATGCTCTTTCCAACATTAATCCTTTTCAATTCATAGGATACAGTTTGGTATAAATTTGTAACGTACAGCTCGAGGCCTTTTTACATAGCTTAGTTTTTGCCGATTCTTTTTTAATATACTTAGAGCCAGGAGATAAGAGGAGGAGGGAGAAAATGTGGGATGCTTAGAACTTGTTCTGGATAAAGTATGTACAGAACTAAAGCCTGTAGTTGGATACAAATTTTCGTGTTTACCCCGCGAGCAATAAACTGTTTGATTTCCTGTCTGCCTGGGGTTGATTAGTGTTAGGAAACTTACTCAGGAATAATTCAATTGCTGGCTTCAAATGCCTGAGTTACCTCCAACAGGATTGCACTAGCACTCTTGCTCTCATGAAAAAAAAATTAATAAGACCTATATTCATCCTCAAGGAGGAAAAGTTTGAAGAGTCCTGGAAAGAGAAAGACACAGAATTGACATCATTCAGGATGTTTTCCATCTTTAAGAGAGTGATTTTGAACTGCACTGCTAATGTGCCTTTCAAAATGAATATCTGCTGCATATCATTTTTTATGAATCAGATATATTGGGTATTTTAAATAACAGGCACATTTGAACAGTGATTCTTCAGACAGTTAATATTCATGCGAGTTAAATTTCTCATTAAAATGCCATCACAAGAAAAAGAAATAATGATCTATTTGAGAAAACCCAAATGTGCTATTTTCTGGCAATCTCTTAATCAGACATGATAAGATATACCCAACTGCTCAAAACCCAGAATCACTTCAAGATCAGGGTTTAAAAAGAATACAAGGCATATCCAATGCACATTTCCTCAACTTTTCTACACTTGACCTCAAACATGGGCAAACCTCCACACTGCAAATGACTCCCACACCTTCCCGTGTTATCCTGGGTCCCCATTCTTGCCATCTTCAGTAGCTCCTTCTCTGCTTATTCCTGCATCTCAGCCTCAAAAGCTATTCCAATTTCCCACCTCCCTCAACTAAAATCTTTTACCCTTATCCTCCTCCTTCTACCTCTTCATTGTCACACTTCTCAAAGGAGTAATCTATACCCTTTGCATGCTCCCAGTGATTTTCTTCTAAATCCAAAGGGCTGTGCTCTTTTGTGCCATGGTATTAATGCATGCTTTTCCCAGCATGCTGCCTTCATTTTGTCCTCACACGGCACTTCATAAGCACTTGTAGCAGAAACTGCTAATAGTCTCCAGATATCCATTTCTCTCTTTTTTTCCCATAGAATCTGTGGAACCTTAAAGGAAAAAAAGAAAGTATTGTGCCCTTAGGTCAATAAGTGAAGGAGAACAGGTGTAAAAATATACCATGGTAAGTATGAGATGAAAAGAGTAAGTTCAACATCTTTTGAAGTTGAAAGAAGTGGGAGCTATTCCTGCAAGGCTAAGGGGTAAGACAGGATATAGAAGAGGGAGAAATGGAGAATGACTCAAGAATAAAGGCATGAAAATTATTTTTTTTACTTTTGTAATGAAATTAATTATATTAAAAAGTTTCATGATATTTCACCTTGCATTCCCAAAATAAGACACACTTCATTATGGTGCATTGTTCTCTGAATGCATGTATTACTGGATCTAATTTGCACCCGTTTGTTTCTTTACAGGTTTTGCCTCAACATCATAAGTGACATTATTCTTTGTTTTGCTTTATTTGCTGTGTATTACTCTAATTACTTGACTTATTTGCATAATGTACATCGTGAAGTTTCCCTAATTTGTCAATGCTCTGTTTAAATATTTACCCTTTAATGACAATGAATTTGACTATGAAATTGTTCAAGATTGACATCTTTTGGATGCTGTTAAAGTTGCTTTCTTTTTGTTTAGTATTATTCACATACTCAGATTTTTTTATTCCTTTTGAATAAGTTTGGGAATTTTATTATCCTAGAAATTCATCAAACTTATAGAGACTTCCAAATTTATTAACAAAGAGATATATGTATAAATTCATCTCTCATATCTTTGCAGTTATAGCCCATGATGATGATAAATTGTGTATTTTTTTCAAAGATACTTAGATTATACAAATGTCACATAAAAAATACGGGGGATTCCCACAGACTCCACTCCCCACATCTCCCACATTTTCCCACATTAACAACATACTTCATTAGTGAGGTACATTCATTGTGATTGATGAACACATTTTGGAGGATTTCCACTAAGCATGGGTTACAGTTTACATTGTAGTTTATACTCTCTTTCACACAATTCTGTAGGTTATGACAAGCTTTGTAATAGCCTGTTTCTGTCATTGTGATGTCATTCAGAACTATTCCGAAGTCCCAAAAATGCCCTTGTATTACTCCTTTTTTTCCTTCTCCTTGCCCTCAGAACCTCCAGTGGCCACTGCCTCCACATCAATGATATAATTTCTTCCATTACTAGAATCACAATAAGTCTATAGTAGAATACCAGTAAGTCTACTTTAGTCCATAGTTCATTCCCCAATCCTAAGGATTCTGGGATGGTGATGTCCACTCCCTGGCACTGAGGGATTACTACCAGGCACCGACTAGCAATGCAACTGGAAAAAGACCTTGACCAAAAGGGGGAAAATGTAAAGACAAATGAGTTTATATGACTTCAAAGTGAGTTGGGAGATCATTCCAGAGGTTACGCTTATACATGTCCAAGCAGGAGCTCAGTGACTGCCAAAGTAGATACTACCTCAAATAGCAGGACTCCTGAGGGCTTTGTAGACATCCAGACACTATAGTCAGGGCAGATAGCTCAGAAGTTTGGTGCCTTGCCAAGTGAGCCCTACTTTGGAATTTATGCTCCCCAGAGTAAGTCGGACTCAGTTGAGGTTTCCCTACACATGGGTTGTCTGTCCTTCCATTTGAACCTATAATTAGTACTAGAGTTGGTAGGTCTACATCCAAGAGACTTAAATCTTTGGGCTTTCCATGTGCCAACTGGGCCCTGAATCTCATCTGAGTAGCAACACCTACTCTCCAGTTTATTGGTCTCACCCAGGAAGACAAACATGGAGGTGACGACAGACAGCTACCATACTAAGGAACTGAAAGATTCTACAACTGCAAGCAAGAGTCCCATCCATTGGCCCTATGGGATCACAGTCTCCTCTCAGTTGTGTGTATTTTCACTGTCTCATTCTTTTATTTTCTTTCTTTGCCTTGTACATTCTGGTCACAATGGTAATCTTTCATTTCAGCACCTCTGTACTCACTATTCCAGCTCTGTCTTCACCTAGTGAATTCCTTTGCTTCCTTCAGTTTAGCTCAATAATCCCCTCCACACATAAGTTTTCAGGAACTCTCTAGTTAAATTCCTCCTGTTTTACACTATAATAGTATGTATCAATTAAAATATTACTTTTAATTGTGTGATTGTTTCATTATTTTGTTCCCTATGTAGTTGATAAGAACAGATAGCATATCTGGTTTCATACACTGAACTCAGTAACCAATCTCATTTTTGTTCCTTTCTAGGTAACAAACTTTTCTGTGAAGTAGCTTGCAGCTATATTCTTTATCATTGTATATTAAAAACTCCATGAATGAGAGTTTAAAGGTAAATTTCTTTTCATAATTTTGCCTGGAAGATGATGAAGCTTTTTACATCCATTGTATTTTTTCTTTTTTCTTTTATATATTATATCTTTTAATATTTTTATTATATCTTCTAATATTTTTCTATTTTTTCTTCTTCTCTCTGTATGTGGAATACTAGTTATCCATTTACAGTATCTTCATTCATGTCCATCATAGTTATTTTCTCTCTCAATTTTGTCATCTTAATCAACAATCCAGTTTTCCAGCATTGCTTCTGCTTTTGCCACCTCAAAGTGGGTTCTAATTCTTCTGTTTTACTATTCCTATTTTTTTTATTTTTTATTAACAACTTTATTTCAAATTCACAAAAATAAAAGAACAGAAAAAGGCAGCTCAACAAGTTATAGGGACATTACTCTTATAAAGTCCTTTTTCAGGCACTTATCCAATTCCAACTGCTAACTCAGTTGTTCCTCTACTATTCAAAAAGAATACACAGATCAGTTAAATGACATAGTCAAGTTCTCCTTATTAATGAAAAAGAAAAATGAAGAAGAGAAAATGCTTAATTTTATCCACATCTCACAAAACCAAACACCATATTCTATTTTTTACCTTTAGAATTAATATAGTGCCAACTTTGCTTTTGCTACAAAAACATCACAACATTTTAAAGTATAGTCCATAAATTACATTAGTTATATTTTTCCCTTGTATCACCACATTCTTAACACCCTCTAGTAGAAAAACATCTGTATGTATATTAACCACAGTCCTTATCCATTTCCAAAATCATTGTTATACATTCCTAATATTATCATCCAGCTGCCATCCAACTAACATTAGTTTTCCTAGACTTCACGTTTCAGCCACAAACACATCCATAAATTGACAGTGTTTATTACACATTCATTATAATGTGTTATCATTAGGTCCAACCATATTTACATTTCACTCTGTTAAACATTCTACATACATCCAGCATCTTCTTCATCTTCTCATCCCACATTCCATCTCCCACCAGTCTACACTTCATAGTCCAACTCCATAAGTCTACTGATTGTATTTAGCTCATACCAATGAGACCACACAATATTCAACTTTTTGTGTCCTGCTTATTTCATTCAACATAATATCCTCAAGGTCCTTCTATGTTGTTATGTGCTTCTCTAATTGATTTCTTCTTACAGCTGAGTAATATTCTATTATATGAATATATCACATCTTATTTATCCATTCATCAGTTGATTGACACTCAGGTGGTTTCCATCTTTTAGCAATTGTGAATAATGCTGCTTTGAAGATCCACATGCAATATCTGTCCACATCCTTGCTTTCAGTTCTTCTGAATATATTCCTAGTAGCAGGATTGCTGGATGATATGACAGTTCTATATTTAGTTCCTGAGAAACGACTAGATCGTCTTCCACAGAGGCGGCACTATTTTACAGTCCCAGCAACAGTCAAGGAGTGTTCCTATTTCTCCACATCCTCTCCAGCACTAGAAGTTTTCTGTTCTTTTAATAATGGGCATTCTGTACGGTGTGAGATGATATCTCATTGTAGTTTTAATCTGCAATTTCCTAATAGCTAGTAATGTTTGACATCTTTTCATGTGTCTTGTGGCCATTTGTATTTCCACTTTGGAAAAATTTCTGTTCAGATCTTTTACCAATTTTTAATGGGGTGGCTCGTCACTTTATCATTAAGTTATATGATCTCTTTGTATAACAGAGAGCTCAATCCCTTATCAGATATATGATTTCCAAAGATTTTATTTTCCCATTGAGTAGGCTGCCTTTTTATTTATTTTTTGACAGTCTTTTGAAGAACTAAAGCATTTAATTTTGAGGCAGTCCCTGGGGTGTAATGTCCAAAAATATACCATCAAGCACAAGATCTTGAAGTTGTTTTCCTACATTTTATTCTAAGAGTTTTATGATTCTAGTTTTTATATGTCCTTGATCCATTTTGAGTTAATTTTTATATAAGGTGTGAAATAAGGGTTCTCTTTCTTTCTTTTAGATATGCATATCAGTTTTCCCTGCATCATTTGTTGAATAGGTTATTCTGACCCAGCTGGGTGAATTTGACAGACTTGTCAAAAATCACTTAACCATAGATGTGAGGGTCTTTTTCCAAACTCTTGATTTGATTCTATTATTCAATCTATCTTTATGACACTGTAGCTAGATAATATACTTTAAAGTCTGGAAGTGAGAGTCTGCAAATTCATTATTCTTTTTAAAGATATTTTTGGCTATTTGGGGGCCCTTACCCTTCCATGTAAATTTGATAATTGGTTCTTCCTATTCCACAAAGAAGGATATTGGAATTTTTATCAGGATTGCATTAAATCTTTTGATCAGTTTGGGTAGAATTGACATCTTAATGATATTTAGTCTTTCCAACTCTTGAACATGGTTCATGCTTCCATTTTTTAAGATCATCATCTGTTTCTTAGAGCAATGTTTTATAGTTTTCTGAATACAGTTCCTTTGTATCCTTGGACTTTTTCTGACTTCCTCCTCAGATTGCTCATTAGTAGTATATAGAAACACTATTGATTTTTGTGTACTAATCTTGCATTTTGCTGAACTTGTTTCTAAGTTCTAATAGTTTTGTTGTGGAGTTTTCTGAATTTTTTAAGTATAGGAGCATATCATCAGTAAGTAATGAAAGTTTTACTTCTGTCTTTCCTATATGAGTGCCTTTTGTTTCTTTTTGTTGCCTGATTGCTTTAGCTAGAACTTCTAGCACAATATTGAATAGCAGTGGGGAGAGTGGACATCCTTGTCTCGTTCCCCATCTCAGTGAGAAAGCCTTCAGTCTTTCAGCATTAAGTACAATTCTAACTATGGGTTTTTCATATATGCACTCTACCATATTGAGAAAGTTTTCTCCTTTCCTATCTTTTGGGGTGTTTTGCCAAAAGCCTTTTCTGCATCAATTGGAATGACCATGTGATTTGTCTTCAATTTATTAATGTGGTGTATTACACTGTTTGATTTTTTTTTTATGTTGAACCTGGTATAAAGCCCCCCTGATCTTGATAGATAATTTTGTATGTGTTTTTGGATTTGGTTAGTAGTATTTTGATGAGGACTTTTGCATCCATATTCATTAAAGAAATTGTTCTGTAATTTTCTTTTCTCATAATATCTTTATTTGGCTTTTGTATTGGGGTGATGTTAAATTCATAGAATGAGTTTGGTAGGATTCCTTCCTGTTCAATTTTCTGGAAGCATTTAAGCAAGATTGGAATTAGAGCTCCCTTAAATGACTGGCAGAATTCACTTGTGAAGCCATTAGGCCCTGGACTTTTCATTTGGGGACATTTTTGATGACTGCCTCAATTTCTTTACATGTGATTGGTTTGTTGAGATTTATTTCTTCTAGGGTCAGTGTGGTTTGTTCATGTGTTTCTAGAAATGTGTCCATTTCATCAACATTGTATAGTTTGTTGGCACATGGTTGTTCCTAGTATCCTCTTAGATCTCTTTTATTTCTGCTGGGTCAGTGGCAATATTAACCTTCTCGTTTTTTATTTTTTTTATTTGCATCTTCTCTCGTTTTCTATGTTAATCTAGCTAAGGGTAGATTGATTTTGTTGATCTTCTCAAAGAACCAACTTTTAGTTGTGTGGATTTCCTCTATTTTTTAATTCTACATTTCATTTATTTCTACTCTACTCTAATTTTATTATTTCTTTCTTTATGCTTGCTTTGAGAATGATTTGTTGTTCTTTTTCTAACTCCCCCAGGTGTGCAATTAGGTCTTTGATTTTAGCTCTTTCTTCTTTTTTTTTTTTTAAAGATTTATTTTTATTTATTTAATTCCCCTCCCCTCCCCCAGTTGTCTGTTTTCTGTGTCTTTTTGCTGCGTCTTGTTTCTTTGTCTGCTTCTGTTGTCGTCAGCGGCACGGGAAGTGTGGGCGGCGCCATTCCTCGGCAGGCTGCTCCCTCCTTCGCCCTGGGCGGCTCTCCTTATGGGTGCACTCCTTGCGCGTGGGGCTCCCCTACGCGGGGGACACCCCTGCATGGCGCGGCACTCCTTGCGCACATCAGCACTGCGCATGGGCCAGCTCCACGCGGGTCAAGGAGGCCCGGGGCTTGAACCGCGGACCTCCCATGTGGTAGACGGACGCCCTAACCACTGGGCCAAAGTCCGTTTCCCTCTTCTTTTTTAATATAAGGATTGAAGGTTATTACTTTCCCTCTCAGCACTACCTTTGCTATATCCCATAAGTTTTAGTATATTGTATTCTCGTTTTCATTTGTCTTGAGATATTTACTGCTTTCTCTTGTAATTTCTTCTTTAACCCACTGATTATTTGAGTGTATTGTATAATGTCCATATATTTGTGGCTTTTCTCTTTTTCCACCTGTTATTAATTTCCAACTTAATTCCATTATGATCAGAGGAACTGTTTTGTATAATTTAAATCTTTTTAAATTTATTGAGATCTGACTTTTGTCTCAACATATGATCTATCTTGGAGAACAATCTATGAACACTTGAAAAGAATATGCATCCTGCTGTTTTTGGGTATAATGCTCTATAAATATCTCTTAAATCTAGTTCATTTATCATATTATTCAAGCTCTCACTTTCTTATTTATCCTCTGCCCAGATGTCCTATCTAATGTTGACAGTGGAGTGTTAAAGTCTCCAACATTATTGTAGACACATTTATTTCTCCTTTCAGTTGTTCCTGCATGTGTCTCCTATATTTTGGGGCACCTGTATTAGGTGCATAAATATTTATTATTGCTATTTCTTCATGATGAATTGTCCCTTTTATTAATATATAGTAACCTAATTTATCTCTTATAACAGTTAAAATCTATTTTGCCCAATATTAATACTGCCAAGCCTGCTCTTTCTTGATTGCTATTAGCATGGAATATCTTTTTCCAGACTTTTACATTCAGTCTGATTATGTCCTTGTGTCTAAGGTGAGTATTCCTACTGTTTTAATCCAGGCTCAAATCTTCCAACTCCTTTGATAAGATCATGCTGTTGCTTTTCCTCTTTTTATAGATCTGTCCTTCTTTCAAAATGACCGTATCAACTTGCCATCTATTGAGTTTGTAATTAATTTCTTAAATATTTTCTGGATCTTTTAGTAGATAATGTTCAGAGGTATTGTTTTACTCTGAGTCTCTTGAAACTTGTTCTTTTTCTTTCAAACATCAAAACCCAATTAATTATTTGTAATAGTCTATAATATTCTGTACTGTATTTTAATCATTCTCTTACATAATGCACTTTGAATTATGTACAAGTATTTCTTCCACCTCAAACAATGCTGCAATAAAAATCTTTTGAGAAATATATTCTTAATTGCATTATTTTTCCAACAGGATACATTCCCCATAGTGGGAAATACTGCTAACAAAGTCTAATACCTTCTCGTTTCCTACATCATTTCCAGTACTTGAGCCTAACTGTCCTTTTCATTTTTGATATTTTGATAGCTTAAAAGTGGGCTTTCATTGTTTGGTTCTGATTTCCAGCAGGCCTAAACATCTTTTCACAAGCTTTATTGGCATTTTTCATTTCTTTTTTCAATTGCCTATTCATAATATTTTCTTTGTTTATTTTTTCTTAGTTATTAGTAAGAATTAATTGTAATTAGGAATATAAACCCCTTATCTAAAATATTGCAAATATTTTCTCTAGCCTACAGATTGCCTCTATACTTTATGATGATATTTTCCCTTAAGAAAGGTTTAGTTACTATGTAGTTAAATCTGCCAAAGCTTTTCTCTGTAGTTTAGGTTTCCTGTTTCATTTAGAATGTCTCCTCTACCTTTGACATTATATAATTATTTACCTAAAGTGTTTAAATGTTTCAATTTTTACTATATACGCTTGATATTTTAATCTATCCAGAATTTATTTTGAATAAACTATGAGGTTGGGCACTGACTTTGTTCTTCCAGATAAATAGTTAATTATTCTGGCACCATTTATTATATCAACCATCATTTTACCATTGCATTAAAGAACACCTTTATCATACATTAAGGCCTCATCATGCTTAGATCTATTCCCAGGCATCCTCTTGCATTCTAAAAATCTGTTTTATTCCACTATCATACTATTTTGATCTTAGGAAATTATAAAAAGATTTAATATTGCATATTTTGCACATTTACTCTTTAATATGAATTTAAAAATATATTTTCCTGCTTGAAAAAAATGGGATTCTCATTAAAATCATACCAATTACATATATTGAGAATAATTTACAATTTTATGCTATTCCATCTCCCTATCAAGAAATGCCTACCCAAGTTTTCATTGTCTATACATAAATAAATATTACTTTACAAATATATAACTACACCTAATGTATTGTTTTGTTACTTGCTTTTTTTTACTGAACAAAATATTATAAACACTTTTCATGTCAATGAATATCTTTAAACAATTATACTGGTATTAAAATACCAAGAAATGTTCTCAATGATACAATTTAAAAGTGTTTGTTGGATAACAGCTTTTTTCAATTTTGTTATTATAACTAGCAATAAATTTTGTTATTATAACTAACAGTATACATTGAACTAGCCTCTAGTTAAATCTCTGTTCATATCTATAATTTATTTACATCACAAAAAGTAATTCATATTCAACAAAGATGTCTTAAAAAGCACAGAAAGTATCAGTGTAAAACAATTTCAAACTTAAGTAGTGATCCCACCTTCTAAAGATAATTACATAATAAGAATCTGGTTGTATGTCTTTCTAGCATTCTCTTCTTTCTCTCTCCATATATGTGTGTGTGGAATTATAACCCCAGTAATAAATTGCACACTATTTGAGCCTCTTCTTTCCTTGCCATGCATAACACATTGGTTGATCAGTATGCCCCAAATGGATATGTTCTGTCCTGTACATTGGTCCTGTGAATATGACCTTATATAGAAATAGGGTTTTAGACAATGGTCTATACTAGTCAAACTATACTAGTAGAGGTCTTAATCCAATATGCCTGGTTTCCTTATAAGAATGAGAAATTCAGATGCAGGAGGGGAGAATGACACATGAAGAGACAGACACAAAGAGAGAAGACAGTCATGTGACTATGGAAGCAGAAAGTAAGTTATGCCACAAATCAAAAAAATGGCAAGGAATGCTGGCCTCCACTAGAGCCCAGGCATGGAACAAGTTGTTCCCTAGAGAATTCAGAGAGGTCATAGTCCTTCCAACAACTTGATATTTGGACCTCTAGCCTCCAGAACTGAGAGATAATAAATTTCTGTTGTTTGAAGCCATCTAGTCTGTGGTACTTTATTATGGCAGCCCTCTGAAATGGATATCGCACTATAACGTGAACATGTCAATTTTTTTCATTTATGTCTGACTTGATGGCTGTATCTCATATGCTTCCCAAAATTCTCTCAGCCTCACCTGTTTCCTGACACTTACTGGTCTACTCAGCTTCAGTCACTGCAGTGACAAATGACTCCATGAGAACCAACCAGCCACATGCAAAGAGTTTCTGGCTCCAGCTACCATTTCTCAAGTTGGATGAAGTCCACCACTGTACATAGAATCTTTTTTTATAAAGATACTTAGATTATATAAATGATACATTAAAAATGTAGGGGATTCCCATATGCCCCATTCCCTACCACTCCCACAATTTCCCACATCAACAATGTCCTTCATTAGTGTGGTACATTTGTTATAATTGAACAGATATTGAAGTTTAGCCACTAAGTATGCATTATAGCTTATATTATAAGCTGTGCATAGAATCTTGCTTCTCCAGAAACTGCAGAAAGAGCTGGGACACAATCTAAAATTACAGGACAGCTTACTCCCTGAGGTATGAACTTTGACCAGGGATAACAAGAGACAGTTTAGGGCCAAGAGATAAATTATTTTTCTACTCCTCCTTCAGAGAGGTTGTTTCAAGGCACAGTTTTCCTTTATGGTCTGCCTGGACTCAAGCTGAAGTAGGGCTAGTACAGTAACATATCACTGTCCATTTCCTTTCCATCCTTTCATTCCTTATTCCCTTTTCTAGGGACCTCAAGACTAAGGTTTGGTACTGCATCATAGAATATTATAACTTATTGACCAGTCTCCCATTGATAAACATTCAAATTGTTTCCAAATACTCATTATTACAAAAATATGCTGTTATAAATGATCTCATAAAAATAAATTTACACATATATATGATTACTTTCTTACAATAAATTCATAGATAGCAAATTTCTGGAAATTGGCATGAACTTTAAAATATATTTAGAGAAGTTGTAGGTTTACAGAAAAATGATGCAGAAGTACAGAGTTCAAACATAATCACCCCCTATAATTAAAATTTAGACACTATACAGGGTATACAGAGAGTTCTGATATCAGTCTCTATCTCCTGCCAGATATCAGTCTCTAGCTCCTACCTCATGTAAGAAACAGGTTATAAATTGTCCTTTAAGAATCTCCAGTATGTCTGGTGAGTTTTTGTCATTTTTCAGATATTCCATATCCCATTTGTATAAGGATACATTCTTCTTCATCAGGAACCTTAGTGTTTAAATCGCTAGTTTTTACTTCTGTACTTGTTTCATTTATAGTTTTGAATCCATTCAGAATACTCTCAAAAAACAACAACAATAAAGATGATTTGCTCCTTTTCAATATGCTAGAAAAATCCTGATGTTTTCACTAGTTAATAGGAATATCTGTATGATGCTGCTGCAGTTCATTAGCTCTCCATAGCTCCATCCTGAAAGGGCACAGAATAAGTATAAGGTTCCAAGAATTTACATGTATTCCCAGCTGTCAACAAAAGATTGATATATAATATGCATGTGTCATTTGGCTCCTTTCTGTTACATATTTTCTCATATGATGGATACGAAAAGAGTCACTATGCCAAGAGGCTGTATGAAGTTTAGGAGGCTTAAATGTGTGTCTTCATATTTGAAAATGTAAAACAAAAATGAGCAAAAAAACACCAATTGCTCTAACTCCATCCTGGTACTCTGAGTTTGAAAATTTCCAAATTCAACCTATGACCAGCATGCTATGTATTCTGGCAATGGGAGAGAAATTTTAAAAACAATTTTATCAGAATATCTGCTTTCTCCTTGAATTCAAAAATGAAAAACATATGTCCTAAAGCATTGTGCTATTGCATATCTGCCCTGTGTACTCCAAAAGTGATTAAAAGTTGGACCCCAACAACAAGAAATGACTAAATTCCAAAACACTGACAACACCAAATGCTAGCAAGGCTGTGGAGCAACAAGAATTCTCATTCATTGTTGGTGGGAATGTTAAATGGTACAACCATTTTGAAAGATTACTTGAAAATTTCTTACAGAGCTAAACATTGGCTTAGCTTATGATAACAACCTAGGTGCTCCTAGGTATTTATCCAAATATTGAAAGTTGAAAACTTATATCCACACAAAAACCTACACATGAAAGTTTATAATAGCTTTCTTCATAACTGCCAAAAATTGGAAGCAACCAAGAGATCCTTCAATAGCAGAATGGAAAACAATCTGTGTACATCTGTAGGATGGAGTATTATTCACTGATAAAAAGAAACAAGCTATCAAGACATGAAAGGACATAGAGAAAGCTCAAAAGCATACTGATAAGTGAAAAAAGCTGGTCTGAAAATGCCACCTACTGTATGATTCCAATTATATGGTATTCTGGAAAAGACAAAACTATAGATACAGTATAAAAGATCAATGATTGCCAGAGGTTCAGGGGAGTGCAGAAGGAATGAATAGGTGGAGTACAAGGCAAGTTTAAGGAAGTAAAACTACTCTGCATTACACTATAATGGTGGATAGATGACCGAATACATTTATCAAAATCCACAGACCAGTAAAACAAAGAGTGAACCCTGACATAAACTCAGGACTTTAGTTAATGACAATGAATCAACATTGGTTCATCATTTGTAACAAAAATACCACATCAATGCATGATGATAATAGTAGGGGGCATAGGGGAGAGAGGAACTTTCTGTATTTTCTGAATAATTTTTCTGTAAACTTAAAACTGCTCTAAAAATTAGTCTACAAAAACTAAAATTCGAAATCAAAATCTTTGTGTTCAAAATCATCTGGCTCCACCACTGTGCTTTTGGCAAATTACCTAGAATTTCTATTTTTTCATCTTCTCTTCTATAAAATTGGGATAATAGCCATATCTATATCACCAGATCATTATGAGCATTCAATCTGCTACTATATGTAACTTAGAAGAATGTCTGGCACATAATTAGATACAATAAAATAAAAATACAGTAAAAATAGAAATAAATAATTATTTAATTACTTCATGCCCACTATCAAATTGAATACATGAATAACATCTGACTTAAATCATGTGACCTTCTTCTTCTTCCCAGACTTGAAAAGATTTCTAGGAGGAAAACAATGAGAGAGAGTAAAAATTAATACTAACTCAATATCTAACAATTCCAGGAACCTAACAAATTGCAAACAGTTATTACACAGATTTATTCATAGGTCATTTAATTTTGGATGCTCAACACAATGTCATATCATGTTATCTTTATTATTATTATTGCATTCAATATTCTACAATTTTTGGAATTTAAAAGATTGAAAGGATTTTTATAATTGTGGTATAGAAAGAACTCTAAACTTCAATTTCCCAGTTTTTGCTTTATAACCTGAAAAGAATAAAAATTGCAAGTGTCAAATATCTTAAAAGGCCCCCCAAATTCTGATAGACTCTAGGTACCATGCCTATAATATCTAATGGATAAAGAAGCCTTCTTATGCATCACATCTTTATCACCAAAATGAAAAGCTCTGCTCTACTGATGAAGAAAATGAACCTTAGCAAGGTTCAGAAACTTTACCAATGTCATCTTCAAAAAGGATTTGAACACAAGGCTGGCCAAGACCAGAAGCTCTTTCCTCTGCTCACATGGCCTGCAGGGATCTCATCCTTCTCAGCTTACACTGGGGCAGAGGGCATTGCCCCGTATGGTCCTTTGAAGTAATCACCTGGATCTCAGCAGCTCTCCTCCCTAAGAATGCAGCACTGAATCACAACTCTTCAGGTCAAAATCCTTTGTGGCAGAAAGCCCAGATTTCTGGAGCTTCATTTACTTTCTTGTCAGGCTGCCCATCAAGAATTAAAGCTGAGTTCATGTGGCTGAAGCCCAAACTCTTAACATTTCATTTTATCTTTAGTTTAAACACCCTTTTGTTTCTGCTCATATCAGTTAGATGTATGTTTTATGTCCTGTCCTTTTAAGTTTTAAATCCCTTTTCCTCCTTGGTATCTTTTTCCAGCTATTGGTCAGCCTGGCAGTGAGAAATAGCTGGTTCTCTGAGTTGTTTGAAACAAATTCTGAAGTCACAGTCTATGGCCTAGAAATTGTACAGACAAAAATTGTGTATTATCAGGATCAAAATACATCCTGCTGAAATTTCCGGCACCTCAATTTTTGTTCTTTGCCAACTTTTTCTAGTATAATAAAACCATCTCTCTTAACTCCATTGAAGTTTTAATCTGGGAAATATTTATCTTATATACATACAAAGAGGTGGCTTCATCTGAGCCATAGTAGGTCTAGGCATAAAACAGCTAATATTTATCAGACTTTATAATGCCAAAAGAGTTCAAAGCACTGCGTGTTAACTCATTAATTAACTAATGTTACTAAATATACTAACACATTGGACCTTCTCAACAAATCTAGGAAGTCTCATCTCCACATTAGAGAGGAAAAATACGTGGAGTGAGAAGTCAGCTGCCTACAGTCACAAAGCGTGCAGGTGGTGAAGCAGGAATGTGAAGGCAGGAAGCCCAGGAGGCGCGTGCACAGCTTGCACCACTGGCAATAGACCCTGCCCTGTCAGCGGGAAGGGGCCATAGAGGGAGCAAGGACCGATGCCGAAGAGATTCCTGAGATGGGCTCTCTGGCAGTTCGAAATGATTTTATGCATCCCAAAAAGAGAAAGATTAAGTTTGTACAGTAATCTATTCCTCTGGGTGTGATACCCTTTGACTGAATTAAAGCAAGCTGAGGACCTTCAATTAGATTACTTGATAAAATCACTGCAGGGCTTTTGATTAGACTATGTCAGTGAGGAGTGACTCAGATTAAGTCCCTGCCCACCCTTTCTGGGTTTGATATAAAACCAGAGACACAGACAGACACAGGAAAGGAAGCTACCATTTTTTATCCTGCCGGTAGGAGAGAGGTTTAAAGCAGGGGTTCTTAGCCTTTTTTGTTCCATGTACTCCTTTGCCAGTCAAGTGAAAACCATGGACCCCTTACTAAGTCCACACTAGATGGTGTATTAGTTAATAAATATATCACACCTGCACCAACACGACTGCACAAGAATGTTTTTTTGAATTTCAACTCAAGTTCATGGACCCCTTTTTAAGAACCCCTGGACCAGAAGATCCTTTAAGCACGAAGTCCCAAGACGCTGGGCCCACAGAGCAGCTCAAGAGATGAGCCCTGTTTATGCTTGATAGCTTACAGATGAACTCTGGAAGAAAGCAGAACAGCCAAAACTGATATAGGATGCACAGAAAGAGATAAACCCTATGCCTGGTTGCCCTCAGCTAAGTTCAAACCTTGGCAGAGATCAGTGGTCATATTGCTTCAACACATGGCAGCTGACTTTGGTGAGAAAACACCTCTGAAGGTGCCTTAATTTGGATATTCTATAGCCTTGGAATTGTAAGCTTTTACCCCAAGTAAGTCCTCTTTATAAAAGATACCCCATTTCCAGTACTTTGCATTGGCAGCCCTTTGACAAACTAAAACAGGCTCATGTGATAGCAGAGGGGAAAACAGAAAAGAAGCCATTTCTTCTGCTTCCATTTAAGTCTACAGATTCATATCTGATCCTGTAGCATGACCTGTTGGAACTCTTTTCCAGGGAAAGTCAGTGTGACTCCAGGGACAAATTGCCCTGCTTGGAGGCAGGTGCCAAGACAGAGGGAGCAGGAAATAAACCATATGCTTTGGTGGCTTATGGAGCTCCAGGATACATGGTCCTTTACAGACATGTCGGTATTTTCATAATGGGTGCATCTGCAATGGCAGCACTAAGCTTGTCCAAGTCACTTTGAGACAGAAGGCAGAAATTTGGAGGGGTCAGGCTTCAGAATAACTAGTCTATCCCACCTGGAGGCCATAGCTGTCAGACTGCTGTGAACACAGGAGACCTGAACAGGCAGAGCAGAGCTCTGTGAGCAGTTGTAGGTATTAGTCAGTGAAATTTAGATTAGTATCCTTACATGAAGCATCTTTATTTGGAGGCTTGGGAAAACTTAGAATATTAATAAAAAGATTTAATTCTATCACATAACTAGAAACAATTTTGCCAGCACAAAATATAAAAATTATAACAATGATGCAACATTATGTAAAAGAATCAAAATCAAGATTTAGTTTCTAAGCAGGATTGGCTGTTTTCACATTATTTCCATTAATTTTTGTTTGGTTTTAAAGCATTTGCATTGTCATGAGCTAGGACTTCTTGGCAGACACCAAAGTCTTAAGAAAAATTTATGAGGAAAAAAGAAAATATTAAAGGGAGAATTCATCGAACACCAGGATCATCCAGTATATAAAATGAGAACCACTGATTTGGAAAATCTGAGGTGAAGGGGAAGAAATTTTTGCTAGTTTTCTCATTCAAATTTTAGAAAGATTTTTATAACTACTTACAGGATTCTTTCAAGGAGTACATGAAAGGGTAGGTAAGAAATGTTGAGCAAAAGTGACATGCTAAGAAAGGAAAGAAAAGAAGTGCATCTATGTCTCCCATTAATTATCTTTGAGGGGCATGAGTAGACGACCAGCAACTACACCTCAATTTTACCTGAACATGCAGCACAGTTTATTGGTTATCTTATAGACAGACCCAACAATAGAGTAAATCATTAGGGTTACAATCTCACCACAAAAAATTATAGTAGTCCCATCTGTCAAATTAAGACAGGAAGATCAGTGGAAACAGTATACCTGATGTATCTTTTCTTTGCTAAAATGTTCAGTAATTGAAAACCTGGTCTACATGTCTCAAAATCGCTATGCCACTGGCAAGCTATTATGCCTGGTGATCGATCCCTAAGAAAATGAAGATGGGGTGAAAATGGGATAAAGTCTAAACAGTTCTCCCCATCCCCACTACCATGAAAAATCAGCAAGAGCAGCAAATTTTTTTTCATTGAAAGATTAATTTGATGAATTTGATACCTTGAAAATAATACCTATTGTTATTTATCTATAAAAAGGAATGAAGTACTTATACATGATATAATATGGATGAACCTTGAAAGCATTACGTTTGGTGAAATAAGCCAGACACACAAGGACAAATATTGTGTGACTCCACTGATATGGAATATTTAGAATAAGCAAATTCATAGGCACAGAAAGTAGTTTTGAGGTTATCAGTAGTTTCAAGTCCCAGGAAATGGATGGATGAGGAGTTTGTACTTAATGGGTTGGAGTTTATTTGGGGTGATGAAAAGGTTTTGGTAATGAGTGGTGGTAATGGCAGCAAAGAACATGAATGTAATTGATGTCATTGAATTAAACAGTTAAAAATGGTTAAAATGTGTGCTACCTATATATAATCAATAAAAATCTAAAAATAATACCTATGTATTCATAAATCCTTATAAAAGAAAGAAATTAAATCTAAAAAGAAAATAATAATAATTTTAACTAACAGAAGCAAAAGCTGGTTTAAAGACCAATAAATAGAGAATGTTTTCAGAAATTTGATTTTTTAAAAAGAGGGAGAGAAAGAAATACAGGCAGCTCTAAGAATAAAAAGGAAAGCATAGACACAGATTGTCTTAGTTTCCTAGGTACTAAAACAAATACCATACAATGGGTTGGCTTAAACAGTGAGGTTTTACTGACTTTTGAAGCTAAAGAATTTCAAAATCAAGGCATAACAAGAAGATGCTTTCTCCCTGAAGACTGTGCATTCTGGGGCAGGCTGCCTGCGATTCTTGGATCCTTGATAGCAATGGACGTGGTGTCATCTCCTTTCTCTTCCAGGTTCTGTTGACATCCAGCTTCTGCTCCTTCACATGACTTTCTCTTACTATTACTGAATTTCTTGAGTTTCTTCTGCTCATAAAGGACTCCAGTATTAGGGACTCCATCTTGTTTCTGTTAGCCATATCTTAACCGAAATAACATCTTCAAAAGGTCCTATTTACAATGAGTTCATACCCACAGGAATGGATTAAGTTTAACAACATGTTTTTCTGGGTTACATAATTCAACCTACCACAGACATATGGAGAATTATTTTAATTAGAAGTGAATACTACATAAATTTTATACCAATACATTTGAAAATCTATCCGAAGTGGATAAGTTTCAAGAAGAGATTGCTTAACAAAATTACTAAAAGAGCAACAGAAAATCAAAATAAACTAGTAACCACCAGAGAAATGTAAAATATGGTCAAGAAATTTTCTTTTAAAAAGAGAGAAGATATGTATAACCAACTGACCAAATCCTGAAGGAAAAGATAACTCTTTTGTTATAGAAAATATTCCCCAGGATATAGAAAATAATGGCCATTCTTTGTATTAGGTTTCTATCACTACATAACAAATTTTAAAGCTGAGTAGTTTAGAGTCATATAAATTTATTATCTCAGTTTCTATACGGCAAGGGTCTGGGCATGAAGTAGCTTGGTTATCTATTCATGAGCTCATGAAGCTAAAATCAAGGTGTCATCTGGAGCACACTCTGGTCTGAAGTTCAGTTCCCTTTGCCAAGTTCACTTGTTGCTGACAGAATTCAGTTCTTTGTCATTGCAGGGCTGAAGTCGCGCTTCCTTGCTGTCTGTCACGTGGGTGCTGTTCTCAGCTCCTAGAAGCCACTTAGTCCCTGACATGTGATGCTCTCCATGACAAAGCACTTTGCTTCTTCAAGGCCTATAAGAGATTGTTCCTCACTAGAATATTGCCCTTCAGAGAAGTGTGAAACCCCTTTAAAAGGGTTCGTCAGATTAAATCAGGCCCATCCAGGAAATTCTCCCTTTAGATTAACTCAAAGGTAACCAATTAGCAATTTCAACTATATTTTCAAAATCCTTTGTCTTTGCCATATAAATAATCTAATCCTAGGAGTGACATCCATCATATTCATCATCCCATTGATATTAAAAGGGAGAGTATTGCACAGGGCATATAGTCCAAGTGTCAGTAATCTTGGAGCCATCTTGGAATTATGTCTATCCTACATTAACAACTTTTACTATGAGGCTAGTATAACATTGATATCAAAATCAAATAAGAATAGTGAGCACACACATACACAACAACCATAAGCCAATCTCACTAATGAACAGTAATGAAAATGATACATAAAATAATGGCCACTTAAATCCACCATTGTATTAAAAGAAGAATGCATCACCATGAATTAAGTATTCCAAGAATAAAAAGATGAATTAATGATAGGTATTATATTAATGTAATTTACTACATTAATGAATTAAAGAGGAAAAGCCATAAAATCTTGATAGAAATTTTAAAGCATTCTATCAAAGTCAATACCCAATTCATATTAGGCTATTTTTTTAAATCCTGAGAATACAAGATACACAAGGAATGGTATAAAAGTTCCTTATCCCCATATCAGGCACTTATGAGAAACTTAGAGGAAACATCATACTTAATGACAAAACATAAGCAGTTTCCCCATTATAGTCAGAAAAAAAAAAATACAGATGCCTACTGTCACTGTCATTAATCAGTGTTGTGCTGAGGTTCTCACAAACAAAACAAAATAAGAAAGCAAGAGAAGGGTAGAAAGAGAGAGAGAGCGAGCTATCAATACTGGAATCAAACAAAATAGATCTATTATTATTTGCAGATGATTTGATCTCTATAGTAAAAACAAAGGAATCACATAGAAAATCTCAGAACTAAAATAAAATAATTAAAACAATAAAGTTCACTAAAGCAACTGACTACAAGATCAATGGACAAAAATTTAAAAGCATCATCCAAATGGAAAATGTAATGAAAAAATGATCCCAATTCATGATACCAAGAAAACCATTAAGTATTTAGGCATAAGCCGAATAAGAAATAAGCAAATTTTATTTCTGGTAACTAAAGATCCTAAAACATATTTGGTACATAAATAACACTTTTAAATGATAAAAAAAAATTTTTTTTTAATGAATAGCTAAGATATCATGAAGAAAAGGAAAATCCACCAGGTCCAAGAAGGAAGCAATGCAACAAACCTGCAATATAAGGAAGCACTGAATTCACTAGATACATCCCAAGGACACATAAAAATCCCTAAGGCCTATAAATTCAAAAGGTAAGGGAAAAGTAGGGACAAAACCTGTACAGTCTGAAAGGTGGATTAAAGAACACACAGAATACAACCAATACTCAAAAAGGGTGGGTGAACTAAAAAACAAAAAAACAGCAACAAAAAAGAACTACCAACAAAGAAAATTGTCTCTCTCATCCTGAACTCTAAGAATTAAAGTATTTGCTCTCTGACAACTTACCCTACTGTGATCCTGAAAACTACAATCCAAGATTGGAATTTAAGTGAACATGGGTCTCTTGTGATCTCAGACACCTAGAAGAAGAAAAAAAATTTCTCTTTTGAGGAAATTACACTTAATCAAGTATCAGATAAAGCCGAATAAAATCCCCACAAGTACCAACTCACAAACAAAAATAAAAATGCACAAGGAAACAAATTACCTTGAGCAAGAATTAGCAAAAACAAAACAATCAACAGATCCAGATTTCCAAATATTTCCAGATATTTGAATTAACAAGATAAAAAAACAGGAACCCTTAAAAATTAAACATCTGAAAAAGACTCAAAAGAACTTCTATAAATCCAAAATAAATGAAATTTTTAAAATACAATAGAAGAGTATAAAGGCAGATTAAACAATTAGAGAGAAAAAGTACACCTGATAAATTCATAAAGAATGCGGTACAGAGAAACAAATACATGGAAATACGAAAAGGGTATTAAAGACTAGGAGACTAAAGTAATCCAAGATAGGTCCAAACAGAGAAAACTAAGACAAGGAAGGAGAGGAAATATTTGAAGTGATCAGGATTAGAATTTTCCAGAAGGTATGAAGTTTAAATCTTAGATCTGGGAAGCCCAGTAAATCCCAAATAAGATGAATAAAAAGATATACACACCTAAACTTAATATGGTTAAACAGCAGATGTTGAATGAGAAAGGAAAGAAAAATCTTTGAAGGAGACTATGAAAAAGAAGCACCATTTCCTACAAAGGAATATTAAATACACTGAAAATCTGACTTATCAAGCACAACACTGAAAATGAGAAGATAAATATCTATTGAAATACCTTCAAATTTTTAAGAGAAAATAATTTCTACCTAGAATTGTATAATTAATAGAATAATCTTTCAGGAAAGAATACCCCAAAGAGTCATTTGTTGCTACAAGACCCTCCCTACAGAATCTTTTAGGAGTCATATTTCAAAAAGAAGGAAATTAACCCAGAGGCAATGTCTTAATGCAATGATGAATGGAAACTAAAGAAAATTATTAGCATGTTGGTAATATAAACAAGGTTTAATTCAATAAATTAATAATGCAAATGACTAATTTGCAGAGTTAAAGAGCTATAATACCAGAGAAAATTTGGATAGAAGACAATAAGGAGTAATTGGAGATAACATTCTAAGATATTTGTATTATTTAAGAGAAAGTTTAATATTTTGACAATTTTAAATATTAAATATGGCCTTTTAAATTGCAAGGAAAAATGGAGGCTCTCTCATATACAAGTAGAAAAGTGTAAAAAAAAAAAAGCCCCAATAACTTTAAAAAAATACAAAAGTGTTAAAAAAAAAAAAAAGGCAGCGAAACAGATTGCATTTTCCAAAAATGACTACAATATCTCTCATTGTATATGCTTTCCTCAACATGTTTTGGTCACTTGGTCACTTCTCCCCATAAATCTGGCTGGCCTTCTGAGATACTTACAGCAAATAGACGTGGGGTTGTGTGAATTTGGAGGCTAGATCAGAAACATATGCATCTTTACCCACATTCTTTTGGTATCCTAACTCTGGGAGAAGCCAGATGCCATCCAAGAGCGTTGGCTACCCTGAGATCACCATGCAAGAGAGGCCATATGTAGCCTCTCCAATCAGCAGACATAGATGGGCCTATCATCTAGCCATCTCCACCAAGGAGTCAGACATGTGAGTGAAGCCAGCTTGGATTATCCAGAGCAGCTCATGTTACAGCTGTGGACTGTTTTTTGTTTTTGTGCTTGTTTTTTTTTTTAAGATTTTTATTTTTTTATTTCTCTCCCCATCCCCTGCCCCACCCCGCCCCAGTTTTCTGTTCTCTGTGTCTATTTGTGGCGTGTTCTTTTCTGTCCGCTCCTGTTGTTAGCGGCACGGGAATCTGTGTTTCTTTTGGTTGCATCATCTTGCTGTGTCAGCTCTCCGTGTGTGCAGCACTATTCCTGGGCAGGCTGCACTTTCTTTCACACTGGGCAGCTCTTCTTACGGGGCGCACTCCTTTCACATGGGGCTCCCCTATGTGGGGACACCCCTGCAAGGCACAGCACTCCTTGTGCGCATTAGCACTGCACATGGGCCAGCTCCACACAGGTCAAGGAGGCCCGGGGTTTGAACCATGGACCTCCCATGTGGTAGATGGACACCCTAACCACTGGACCAAGTCCGCTTCCCAAGTTGTGGGTTGTTAAGTGACACCAGAAGAGCAGAAAAATCAACGAATCCTTAAATTTCTCATCTACAAAACAGAACTAAATAATAAAAATATCTTTGATTTATGTCAGTAAATATGGGCATAAATTGCTACTAGGTTGCAAAACAATTAGCAATACTAACTGAAATAGCAGGACAAATAGCACAGATTTTAGAAATGACATAAGTCTGTAAATCACCATAAGTAAAATGGACTGAATTATCAATTAAAAGACATAGATAGTCAGACTTGATAAGAAAGAAAACAAAATAAAGCCATACATTTTAAATAAGAGACAAACACAATATGGGGTACAAAATAAGAACACAGAAATATTAAAGTAAAAGAATAAGAAAGGTATTTCTGATAAATTCTTAGCAAATTTACCACCCAAAGCTGCCCTGGCTATATTAATATCAGACAACATAGACTTAAAAGTTTAAAGCATTTGTAAACGATAAGAGAATCCAACTAAAAATGATACAAACATCAATTCATCACATGGTAATAATATTAAAGTTTGTGTATCTATTAGCATAGCTTCAAAATAAATAAAAGAAAAATAGAACAACTGCAGGGAGAAATTGACAAATCTCCCCTAGGAACTGGAGATTGTAACAAACTTCTCTCAGTCACTTCGGTAAAACGTGACCAAAATCATTCAAAGTGGAAAAGAGGTGAATAACACAAATCTTTATTAATCCAATGAAACTACATTAAGCATTGCATCCCAAAATTGCAGAATCTACATTTCTTTTCAGTCACAAATGGAACATTTACAAAAATTTGCCAAGCATAAAGAGAGTAATGCAATTAAGTTAGAAGTCAATATTAAAAAGATGACTAGAAACTCTGGTACATTTTGCAATTAAAAAACAAATTTCTAAATATCATGCAGCTAAAAAAAAATAGCCATGTATTGGAAATTAGAAAATACCTTAATTTAAAAATAAAAACACTACATGGAAAAAATCTGCGTGCATGTGCTAAAAAATTACTAATAGAAAAGCTTATAACATCAGACCATCGGTTATCAGAGGTTAGTGAAAAATGTGCAAGGGAGGAGATAAAATAAAGCAGGAATTAATAAAATAGAGTAAAAATATAAAACTTTGCAATCAGCAAACAAAAACTGATTCTTTGAAGAGACTAATAAAATTGATAAATCTCTTGCGAAAATGGCCAAGAAAAAAATATGAATCACAAGCAAATAGAAGTGCAACAGTGTATATAGAAATTCAGATACAACAGAAATTTAAACTACAGTATGAGAATACTCTGAATATATATATATATAGCAATAATCTTAAAATATTTCATGAAATGAATAGAAAAAGTGAAAGCCCAACATAATGTTTGTAACTAACAGTACTATTATGTGGGTATGAAAGCAACTTAAAAGGAAAGTCTGGTCATGTACATTACTAAAAGGAAAGTTAAAAAATGTAACATGGGACTGTACAGCATAGTAAAACCACACGTGAAATATGAATATCAGTAAAATTGCATATGTAAGACCATTTTTCTTTGAAAATGAACAAATGTATGTTAATACTACTAGATATTAATATCAAACAAACAAGAAACCATTATACTAAGTGAAAGAACCAGATACAAAGTACTACATATTGTATGATTCCATTTATATAAAATATAAGTATAAATCAATTTATAAAGAAGAAAACCAACAAACTAAATATAAAGATTACACAAGCACAAAAAAATGATCAGTACAGATTTACTTATATAGTAAAACATTAGATACAACTTAAACTGACAATTATAGGCAGATGCCTAAGTAAATTAGGAATCATATGATGAATTACTAAGTTATCATTTTTAAATCCTTTTTAAAGAGTGTTTAATAAAATGGAAATCACATATTTTGTTATAGAAAAAATCAAGATATAAAATTTAAATTTATATAAATATAAATTTAAGTAATATAAATGTATATCTCCATGTGTGTAAATATTAAGGTATGAGGAAGGAAATTTGCCAAAATACTAAAAGAATTAACCTTCAAATGGTGGGAATATGGAAATGGTTGAAAATGCTTTAATATTTTCTTGTTTATATTTTTCTGAGTTTTTCCATCTATGATCTGAATAGTTTTAAATTGAGAATAGTTTGTGTAGATACTTTGTACTGCACTGGATAAGAACCTTACTTTCGTTATAATCAGTCTAAAAACTCCAGCTTAGCATTCATTTTACAGAAAATTTCAGAGTTAAAGTTTTATTTTCTTATAGCACTGTCTAGCTACTGAAAAATTATTTGTTTCGTCCATCTCGTTTTTAAAAATTGACTCAAAGTAAAAATAAATGAACCATATGTTTTTTTTTAAATTACATTCCCTCCTAAACAATTCCAATTCCAATGAATTAAAAAGTTGAATATATATATATAGTGTTAAGTGTGCAGGATATTCTTATCATAAAATCTCTTAGCCTTGTCACAAAATACATTAAGTAAATAAGCCTAGCTGGCTAAACAAATATGTATCTATGACATTTAAAAATCATTATTTCACATTATAAATATACAAAGAATTTAAAAAATACACAATCACCATTTGAATCACCATTTGTGGCTGGCAAAATGAAATGAGAAAATGGATCATTAATTATGATAGTGGTTTTAATCTATGTTCAAAAATTCTTTGATAATCTTCTTTCCAGAATGTGGAGCTTAATTCACTTTTCCTTGAGTGTGAACTGGACTTAGTAACTTGCTTCTAATGAATAGACTATGGAAAGGGAAAAATAATAAATTTACAGTATTGAAACCCGGCACATATCACCTTAAACAAGTAGCTTAATAATGAGAGGGGCATAAGATCTCTGTGATTTTGCCAAAACCCATAATCCAAGTATAATCATGAGACAATATCAGACAAACTGAAATCAATGGGTATCCTATTAAATACCTGACCAGTAATCTTCAATATTTTTAAGTTCATAAAAAATGACTGAGGAAGCATCACAGATTAGAGGAGACCAAGGAGAAATAAACAGTAAATGCAACATAGTATCCTGGATTAGAACCTGGATCAGAAATATGACCTTGGTGGAAAAACTGAGGAAATCCAAATAAAGTCTGTAGTTTAGTTAAGAGTGTTGTTCCATTTTCTTTTCTTAGTTTTGATAAATGCACCATAGTTACGAAAGATTGTTCATATTAGGGTAAGCTGGGTGATGGTAATTTAGGAACTCTCTGTTCTATCTTTGAAACTCTTCTATAAATGTAAAATTATTTCAAAAAATAAGTTTTTAAAAAATCATCCAACCAAATAATGTAGTCTATACCCCCAAATCTAAACAAATTTTACCTCTACTCATAGAGTTGCTCATGCCAGAAACTTGGAGTCCATGATAACCTCATCTGCTTCATCCCTCAATTCTTGCTGATCTACCTTCAAAATAAATATGAAGAGATTCAACTTTTCTCCATATCCACTGATACCACGCCAATCTAAGTCTCCATATTTCTCACCAGAGCTACTATAATTGTTCCCTTCCTATTCATCCTATTCCCACTTAACCCATACCTAATTCATTCACCACGTCACATTTGCATTGATCTTTATAAGATGTCAGATTATGCCACTAACCTGCTGAAAGACCTTTGCTGGCCTGCCATTGCTCTTAGGAAGGAGTTCAATATCCATAGCATGACTTGTAAGACTCTGCCTCAGCCCATCTTCTTCTCCTTTTTCATCTTGAACCAATCCATCATGAAGGTTCTGATTGTACCCTATCCACGCCCAGTTTACACACAACTTCTTCCTGACTTGAGGTGGTTTTATTGTTGTTCCCTCTACCTGAATTCTCATCTCCTACCCTTACCTCCTTTATCTGACTAACTCCTTATCCTTCATGTCTCTGATTAAATTGTCACTTCATCAGGGAGGTCTTTAATGACTACCACCCCTCCTGAGTGTAGGTATAACCATCTGCTACTATATGCTTATTCTATGATTTCATAGGTAAGTCTCAATATTTTCTCTGTCTCAATTTCCTAAACTCTAAACAGACATCTTAGAAAGTTTATCAAACAGTAGGAAATATATACTGATCACTAGGCTGAGCCAGACATTAGATTTAATTCTCAAAACAACCTTATCAGATACTCCATGAGTGACTGCTTTGCAATCTGCAACCTGGATCCTTCCTCTTGTGATGAGAACATCTGAGTAAGTCTCAACACCTGCACTTGAAACTCATAAATGAATCTTCACACGTGTGACCTTTCAGGGCTAAACTTGAGAGGTCTCATAGAAATGAAGGTTAGATCTACAGAAACAGCAGGACTTTCTCATGTGTTGACTGTTGATGCTCACTGCATGCAATGAGTGGGTCCGTGAGTAGATTAGTCAAAGGTCACCTGACAGGAGCCTCCATTAGCTTTCTAGGCTATCCTAAAGTTTACTTTGTCCCATCTTACTCTGTAACCAGATGGTCTGTTGTCTTCTCCAGGCTTCCTGCCCTTATTTCATTGTAAAGTGGCAGAACTGCTTCCTCTGTGGTTTTTTAGTATTATTATATTTATTATTATTATTGGAATAATGAAAATGCTCTAAAAATGAGTGAAGCAATGAATACACAACTTATGTGATTTTACCAAATATCATGGATTCTACACTTTGGATGGATTTATGCTTTATTAATATATTCAATAGATTGATTTGTATTTAAAAAATAGTACCTTTGATAGAGCCTATTTAAATGGCTTTCACATCCATAGGAAGGGGATTAAGATTAAGAAAATGTTTTTTCCTGGAAAACTTAATTCAACCTACCACAACTGAAAAGGGAATTGAGGCAGAGAAATAGGAAATCATTTACAAGATGGTCCATTGCTAAGGAACAGGAAATCATGGTCAGTTATTCAGCCATATAGGACATCTCCAGAGAGGCAGTATGGAACCACTACACTTGGGAACAAACTGAGGGGGTAGGAAATGAGCAGAATTCATCAGCCAGCTTGCTTCTCTCTACTGTCTCCCACTGCTCAAGATTTGCCCCATATTTTCAGATTGTATGAACTGACTGCTCCATGCAGTATCTGAGAAAGGCAGTTGCCATGCCTAATTGTTTGGTGTTTTATCTGAGACAATAAGTTGTGGAAGAAGCCATGTCTTCTGGGGTATGGTCCGTTCAACTGAGGCGCTGATGCCAATGTGGTCCTTGCCATGGAAAAGATTGTGTTGAAGCCTGGTTCTTATGCTGGGAGAAGCTAAAACAGAAGATGAAAATGCAGCAGTGGTGGCCAGGAATCTCCACTGAAGAAGGAGTCAAGGCCCAGGGGACAGTTGGGGCTGAGTAAGTCTAAAGAGGAAAATAGACTGCCTCTGGTACAAATGGTTTAACTTTTTGATCTTGTAGCAGTTTGACATGGTTATGAATTCCAAAAATAGATATTGGATTATGTTTGTAATCTGGTCTGTACCTGGGCGTGATTAAGTTATGACTAGGGCTTTGATTGGGCCATGTCATTAGGGCCAAGGCCTGGCAAAAGACAGAGTTGAGGGTTTTTGATGTTGGAGTTTGATGCTGAAGCCTAAGGCTGGAGCCCCGGGAAGTAAGTTCACAGAGGAAAGAGAGGCCAACCCCAGGAAGAGAGGAACCCTGAGCCCAGGAAGAAGCATGCACTGGGAAGAAAGGAATCTTGAACCCAGAGAGAAGCAAGACCCTGGAATGGAGGAACCCAGGAAGCCTGAACCCTCGCAGACATTGGCAGTCATCTTGCTCTACCACAAGAAAATAGATTCTGGTGACAGAAGTAACTTATGCTTATGGCCTGGTATCTGTAAGCTCCTACCCCAAATAAATAGCCTTTAAAAAAATAAGCAATTTCTGGTATTTTGCATCAGCACCCCTTTGGCTGACTAATACAGATCCCAAAAATTGCCAGATACTTATTCAACTATTTATTGGTCTCTAAACTTATAGGTTGCTACTACATCAAAAAGCTACAGAGGACTGCTATGTGTGCTCCTTCTCTTCCTCACAGTGGCCATCTCCACATTATATGTGAAAATCTAAATATCCATTAACAGGAAGAGCAAATTGAAAAATTAGAAATGACCAGTGGGGGGAAAAAATCCCACCATGTAACTAACCCCCTTTAAAATATTTATATTCCAGATGCTTGTTCATCTTTTACTAGAAACAAAACATGAGCCACAAACCCAGCTGGAAAAGCTCTTCTCAAAACATATATCTTCAGTGATATGCAATTCAGCAATCTATTTGCATAAATACAAAATCTCCAATGCAAATACAGGATCATTTCAATTACCTCCTAGAGCAGACTAACAGTTATCAACAACTTGGACATGACATTTTATTCAAAACTATTGTAGGCCATGAGTGTCAGGAGCAGAAAAGAATCAGCCTCCGCCCCCTGAGGCTCAGGAAGCTCACAATTATGCCATCCACTCTAGTCCTGCTGCTGAAATGCCCTTAATGACAGTGTATTTTTAAACCATCTCTACCCAGGTGACAAAGACAGAGAGAGAAAGGGACAGTCAGCCTGAGTGATTCATTCAGCTGCCACTGTGGTCCATGTCATGTGTATTTCTGTGGACCAACACTGTGTACTGAGAGAAATGCAGGGTTTATTGTTCAGACTCATGATTCAAAAATAGAAGAAAAGACCTCAGCCCCTGCTGGCTTCCCATTCTCCCCCAGCAGGATGGCAATGAGCTGTGCTTTCTCTCGGTCATTCCGTTTTAATATCCTACTGACCATTTTCCAGGCCCATGTTTGGAGTCTGGCTATGAGATAACATTTGCAAGGGTACATGAGCTCTCATAATGTCTACAGTCTTAGTGAGCCCAAGGTTATATAGGCACATGGCATGAATTTAGATCTCAAAGGCATTTAGTTACAGGAGAGAGTGCAAAAGCTGTTATCTGTTTGGGTTTGGGGTATTCCACTCCAACCTTGGGACCTCTCTCCTCTCAGGCCATTTTCTGATACCATAAAGGACAAAGGTGCTGATGCATCCATGACAACCTTTCGCTGGGGGCCCGGATGTTTAGGTCCAAGAACTCTTTCCTTTCCTGAGAATCCTGATTTAGAAAGCAATTTGCTAGCTAGAAACTAGAATGTGACAAATTTGTCTGTTAGGAAAAAAAAAATTATGAGGAAATAAAGTTTTGTGACCTTAGGCAAGTTACTTAATATCTGTAAAATGGGATAATAATAATTCTTACCTAATAGGATTGCTATTAAGATTAAGTGAGTTATTATTTATAGAGTGTTTACATAAGGGTTTGATAAACAAATGAAAGAATGAATAAATGAAGGAATGAGTGAGTGAAGGAACAGGAGATTCCCTGTGCACCCTTCCCATTCCAGCTAGGGAAGATAAATGCCTCCATGTCGCAATAATTCCCCCAGTTCTTCTTGCCCTTCATAAGGACCTCTCAATCCACCTAACTCTTTACCCAAGAGTTGATCATATTTCTCTCTCATGACTTGAATATATACTGACTGACAAGGCACTCTATTCTCTCACACCTTTTATTTACAGCTGAGCCTACATGATTCTATCCTATAGGTTTTAAGTTAGCTTGTTTCTGGAAACAATTGCCTTAAGAGGAAAGTATTTAGATGGTCCTAATTTCAAATCAAACTACAAACTGGCATAAAATTTGCCATCAATAAATCACAAATGAATAAATGAAAGTATGCTCTGACTTTGACTCCCAATTTGTATGAATAGGATTCTGCTTTACCTTGGAATATAAAGGCCCACCTTACCCAATTTTGTGATACCTAACAATCCCCTCCTTGCCAAATTCATCTTCCACCCCACTCCCATCCCAGGTTTCATGAGTTCCATGAGTTTAAAAACTCATCCACAATAATTGCTCTGAAGAGTGAGGCCAGTGGAACAAGACTTCCTGCTTTACTTCGCCAATTTTTCTCACATCACCAAAAATTCCACCCCTACTGTTTTTCCGTGAGGGTGGATTTCTGCTGAGGGAAGAAAGTATTATAATTTTTGAGTTTGAAAGAGCAGTTGTGAACAATTCCATAGCTTATTACAAGAGGCCTCCTCCTCAGTGAAGCAAAATAAATCACTTCCTCCTCTGTGGTTCCCCTGGTGCTTTGTTTATATATTTATCACAACACTTACATTTCCTACAGGAACCATGATTGTGTCTTACTCAGTTTTGTATCCAGTGCTCCCAACACCTTGCCTGCCACTCAAATACTTGTTTGATGTGTAGTTGGATAGCTAGAGAAAATCGTCTAGCACATTTTCAAAAATTTTTCTCTGCTTCTGTTTTTTTCTCTTTAGGTTTGACTTTGCCAAGAACAATAAATTCCTTAACCCTGAGGCTTAAAATCGCTGTGCTCATTTTGTTAAACTGTGACAACACATTAATTTAAGAATCTACTCCCCGACCACACTCACAAATACCATTTTATTGAATGACAACAGAGTAGGGGTGTAAAGTGCAAACTATCTGAGTTACAAACCCAGCTTAACTATCTGCTAGCTCTGTGGACTTGGAGTAGCTGCTTTATCCTTCTGTCTTTTGCTTTCTTTGTCTTTAATATAGAAGTAAGGTTGATAAATATTGTGTGGAGTTTTGAAAAAGATAAAATAGACAATAGACATTGGAACTGTTTTAGGCACATAGTAGACAATATAGAATAACTGCTACTATTTTACTTAATAATAACATTATTATTTTACAAAAGTCTCAAAATTATTATACAATTTCACAAAAAGCATTGGATACAGTAAAGACTTAAAAATTGTTAATGACCAACATTCACTTCTACCTTGTTAATGAGACAATGGTGCCTTGCAGCCGAATCCTAATATTACATATCAGGCGCTGAAATTTAATCGCCATGCAAAAGCGCCTGACAAAATTAATAATGATGATTAAAAAACCATGAACAACCGATTTTAATGATCAGATAAGGAACTTATTTCCAGCCACCCACTGTGAGAAGCTAATATTCATCCATGTCCTAATCTACAGACACGCAGAGCCTGGCTGAAATAAGCTCTTAATAATGAATAATCTATCTATGAATATGATTCTGCTGAGCAGAAAATGAAGGATTATAGAACATTTCAGAAAGAATTAGTTTTCTCTTTTTCCCACTTTAACACCCTTTCAGTCATTTTTCTTTAAATATCGTTTTGATTGTTGCTGCCACCTTAAAGATATAAGAGGGTGTGTAAAAAAAGTGTTGTAGAGAGAGTACTCAATACTTTCCCCAAGTAAATATAAATGGGAGTGGAATTGAACTGTAGGAACAAGAAGACATGCGTCTGGCCATGGATAGTATTTCCCAAGGAAAACCAACTGCTGATACTGAATTCATCCATTCTAAAGCTTTAGGATACAGAGGTTATTATTGCCACTGCATCCAAAGTTTACATAAATGAATATGTACACACTCACAAGAGGCTGAGTGATGAACGTTCTCTTAATTCTGAGTATTCCACACTAAGATGAGAAGAAGAGAATCACAGCTTCTTCTGTATTGTTAAAGGATGTTTTAGCAACATTATGGAGCTCAAACAGAAAACTGAGACAGTCATGAAGATTTTGATCATAGGCTCAGAATGATGCACATGAACTAATTGACCCTCAATTCAGGCTGATGTAGAACTTTAGGGACTGTACTAGAGAGTATTAGGACTAGCTGAAGGAAAGCCAGGTGGGACCTTGGAATTTGAAAAAGAAATTGGCGTAATTTAGTACAAAATTTGATGAAGGGTGTCAAGGCTAGTCTGTTGGTAGGGGCCAGGTCACAAAGGGTCATATGCTCCTTTCTGTGGAGCTTAGTGTGTCCTGAAGAGTCTGGAAGACAATAAAAATTTGGGCAGGGAAAGAGAAGAAAGGATAAAAGAAAGAGAAGGAGGTAGTGGAAAAGGGAGGGAGAGTAAGGAGGAAGGCAGGCAGGAAGAAACAAAAGGGAAGAGGTAGGAAGGGGAGAGAAGACATGAAGTAGATTCATTTGTTCATTCATCAAACATTACTGTGTATGTACTATGTGCCATGCAGTGTGCTAGTTTCTGGAGTTATAAAGGTTAATGTCCTTGTCTTCAAGGGATTAAAAATCTCATGAGAATGACAATCAACAAAGAGGCAATTTTTTCCCAGCCAGATTCAAAGAAATTCTTGCACATCTCCCTGGCTCTTTAAGTTCCTGCTTCCTACTACAGTGATCAACTGTGTGATAAAGGAAAGACTTAGGCTAGAAGTCTAGAAAGCCCTGGGTTTAAAATCCTCTGTACACCCTACTATCTTGTCTTGGCCAAGTCTTTTAAGTTGTCTGAACTGTACTTTCAGATACTATAAAATGGAAATAATAAAAGATACTTGGAAGCATTTTCATGAGGATTAGTAATAACAGAGAAGCTGCTGTCAGGTTTCTGTAATGAGCTTTGCTCCCCTCACTTGTGCATATCCTGAGCAGCCTGGGGGAAGCTCCCTCCCTGCAGCCATGACTTCACAAGTGGAATCCTAGCATTGCCCGCCATGCAGAGAACCCCGGACCTCAGAGCCAGGCCCCAAGACCACCTCTTCCCAAGGAGATCACCAGAATGAATCCATAAGGCTGAAATACCCACTGTTGGAGAAAATACGGTGCTTACTGGGACACAGAGACTGATTTGACTATAGACATAGAAAGATTTATTGAGAAGCTCTCCCAATGGAGGGGGTCTGAAGAGCAGACTTCAGCGCCCCCACCAGCATGGTGGGGGTCTGAAGAGAGACTTCAGCCCACTCCTGGAAGGGGAGATTTGAATTGATAAAGAACTTTCCTAGGCGGTGAAATGATAGTTGATGGGAGGGGGTTGGGGGTCCAAGTGAGGGGCAGGGGCCAATAGGAAGCCCTAGAGGTGAAAACTTTCCCTGATAGTGACTGGAAGATAGTGGGTTAGGGAACTATGGTTTTTTGGGATGCTGCAGGAGCAGATGTTTCTTTGTTCTGTAGGAATTTTATCTCTCTCTGATATGTAGGTAGGGAAGGTTTCCATTTCCCTTTACTCCCATCTCTGTGTGGTTTCTTTATTTAACCTGTGGGGAAGTGCCGTGCCCTTGGACACGTAGGCTTATTGGGGGATGAGGTTAGCCTTTCCCCAATGCATATCAGGGGAAACTGAGCTACAACTTGTTAATTATTGCAAACTTCTAACACCCACACTGCACAATCCTTCCGTCTTATGACTCCTCTTACTTTATCATCATCAACCAGCCTCTTTTTGCTTTCATTTTCCTCATCCCACTTTGATTATAGGTTTTCTCATTATAATCACTGTATTGCAAGTACCTGCATTCTCTTTTTTCTCTCTGTCAACTTCAGTGATATTTCTAGACAAAATTCCAAACTTGAATTATGAAGCTTAGTTTCTATAGCCTCTATGCCTGCATCTGAGCAGCTGACCTTTGTTGGAGAAAAAACACACATCTGGAGGGACTGGTCTGACTGCCTAGAAAGTTGATTCAATTTCTCAAGTAAAGTCCCTTTCTCACTCTGTGATATAACCACCTTTTCTTATCATCTCTGTTGTGCAGGAATGCCTCTCAACTTAATACTTCCTAGCTTTCCCTCATGCTCCCTTCTAATCCACTGTTACACTTTACTAGAGTGGTCTTTTAAAAATATAAATCACTTTGCTGATTGTTGTTTCATCTGTACACTGCAAATATATTCCTTGTTGGGTTGTTCATCTCAAATGAAATCATTCTCTTATTTAAAACCCTTCGATGACTTCCCAATATACTTCAAACAAAACCCAGACTCACTGCTTCCAGGCACCATATATCCCCTCGCCTGTCTGTACGACCACTCTCCCTTGCTGAGCTCCCATTTCACTGACCATCTTTCAGTTCTTCAAACACATCAGGCTCTTTGCTACATAGTGTCCAAAACATATCCTGTTCCATCTGACTGGAAAGGTGCTCCCTGGGTTTTCACATAGCGACAGCCTCCACCCTTCAAATCTAACTCCCAGGTCACCTTCTCAGGGCCCTTTCCATGCCATTCTCTCTGATTTTGCTGCTGCTCCTAGAACTTATCCCAGTCAGTAACAATTTATTAATTGTTAACATGTTTATTTTCTGCACACTTTGCCTTCTGATAGGTACACAATGGCATGGCCATAAGGTCTTGTCATTACTGGTATATAATGGTTACTGAATTAATGAATGCTGAATGAGTGAGAAGGGGACTTCAGAGAAATGTGGTTTCACAAATTTGCCAATGTGATTGTTTAAAGCAAAGATCGTTTCCATCTTGAATGTATTTTAGAAAGAGGCAGGGTATAAATGTGTACTCAGTGCTTCTTAAACCTTTCTACTGAAGTATCCAGAGGGGTACACCTGAGAGGTTACAGACAAAGATAGCTAGGTTTTATGTTCTCTATGCTAATCCTTCAAATGATATTTTCAATTTTCCTCATTTAAAGCTGATGATATAGGAAGATGCAACATGATCATATTGTGGTTTATAGATTTCCCTGCACACTGCAACAAACTCCAGCTGGAGAGGCACAGATGGACGGATACTGTCCTCCTTTTTACTAAATTTAACTCATTTTTCACTGATTTGGTATTGATAGCATAGTAAAATATCATCCTCATATTCTATTCTGGCTCATACCCAGACCCTGCTGAAGGGGCAGACCTGAATGGCTGTTTGGTACCACCAGACCTTGCTTTCCAAGGTCACAGCTAATTGGGCAATGAATCGACCTCTGACACAAAAGGAACTGATCTCCAATCTGGGCTAAGCCAATCAGACTTGCTCTATCTCTCAAGATAATAATTAGATGGCTCTGAAAGGTCATAAAAGGTCATGGTCATGTCTGTACCATGGACATTCAAAGCAACTTCCACGACTGATGAGTAGAAAAGCAGGGAAAGCCAGACCCCTGAGAGAAGGACAAAAGAAAGTAGATGCACAAGAAGAAAGCAGATATGAGGCAAATAAACCAAAGAGAATTGGGAATTCTCACTTTCCAGGGTAATATCCACTGATTCCAACTCTTCTTCATTCCAAAATTTCTTTATTTCCTAATTTTATTTCAGTGAGATTATTCATTATTACCTCTCAATGAACTTCCTTTTAACTTTAACTTATCTGAATAGGTTTCTGTTTCTAGATATAAAGCAAATCTCTAACTGAACTATTAACACCACTATTAGAAATTGAAGAATTGGAGGTAGCATCCTTTTGAAAATTTGTACTAAAAAATCTATTGCTTTGAGGTTGTATAGACATAGCCTTTGTCCTTTGAATATAAATGTTATTAAGAAATGGAGATAATGATTGGGCTTCCATCTCCTTTTCTTTCAAGCTCAATGGTTATTTGATTGAATGTGGTAGACCTTTTTCATACAGTCTTTTCAAGCTCTGATTCCATTTATCCTTCTAGATCACTATACTGTCACTGTGAAAAGTTCACTAAAATGGGTAGCAATTTGTCATAATACTTACTCCAAAGAAACTTTGGAAGAAACTAGTTCTCAAGACCTTCAAATTCGCAAAACTTGCTGAACCACTAGGCCCACTGGGATAATTATTCAGGGCACAGTGGATTCTGAAACAGTTGGTTCCTGATGCTTTGATGATTAAAGTGGAAATATTTGTATCCTGGCATGTGACACATTTAGGGTTTACTATCCTGAGACCCGGATATCAAGAAGAAACTTTAGTTTGGTTAATTATAAATGGAATCTGAGCAATTTAGATAAGCCATGTATTTCTGACAATGAAATTGCCATTTTCCTATGAGGCAGTTATCCCTACCACTAGAAACAAAAATAATCACATTCCTTTTCACTGCAGTCCTTGATTTCTGGCTCTTGACAAGATTCCTAACTCTAGCTCTGGAATGATAACAGAGACAAAATCCTATCCTGTTCAGTTTTCTATCATTGAATTGCCCTAAGGTTCTGTCTGCAAACAGCTTAAAGAGGATCAAAGGACTACTCTCTATTATCTCCCCTCAAACCATAGCACTGTTCAGGACAACTGAAACCTGCCACTGTTTATAACAAAAGGCAGCGTAGAAGCACCTTGGATCCTTATACTTACTCTTGGAGGGACAGAAGACATAACTGTTCCATGCAACTAATGTTGCTGGAGGAATTTAGTTTTATAAAGCATGTTAATGTATTTTATTTACATTATAAAACTGCAAAACATATTGGTACTAATGACATTTTATAGATAACAAATCTCAGGTTGGAGAAGCCAAGGGCCCACATTATGGGCAAAGGCAGATATTAAATTTGCTTTGGATTCCAAATCTAGTCAGTGCTTCACAATTATGACCATATTTATAGAATGTTCAGAAAGAATTTATTTTATTACAAGCCCAAACAATTACCAGAGGAATTGAAAAATCGGGGTCCTTTTCTAATAAACTTCCTCCCAAATTCAAATATTCATCAACAAATGTGCTGAGAATTTTTTATACCATTGCATAAATCACAAAAGCCCCTTGATTTCCTTTTTAGACCCTTACTTCTCAGTTGTACCTCAAATGTATTCCTTGCCTTTCTACCGAAGTTTTTCAAGGAACGTTGATAAACTTGTCAACTGAAACATTCCCACTATAAATTTCAATGAGCTAGTGATAAATTTCAGTAGCAGAAATGCTTTTTTTTATTCACTTTAAAAAATGGGCCTACAATAGACTATTCATGAGAGGGCCTGATACACAGACCTGTAGCCAGTTACAACTAAGCAGGCATCAGATTATGCATGGTCAACTTGATATGCTCTTAATCAAAATAATAGCAATGACACTTCTATAGCTTACACTGCATGGCAGGCATATGTATTGCTGTATTAACTCATTTAATCACCTATGAGATGAGGATTTTCCATAAAGTGAATGAAGCCAAGGACCTTACTTGCATGACGGGCCCCTTCTAAGGGTTGGACAGAGACAGGAAAACAGCCCTACATGACCCAGCCTAGAGGTCACCCTCTAATCTTTGGTGTTGATCCTGGCTCTGTGAACAGGGCTGCAGCTGCTAGTATGATTTATACATCCTTTCTGCCTGATGGACCTCAAGGGGCAACCGGATCCAATCTATGCCCCTCAAACAAAAAATCTGAACAGGATGCTTCTCTGAGCCTGTAGAGAGCCACTACAACTGATAGTCTGTGGTCAAGTTGCACCTTTATCCCAGGACCAGTGAATTATGAGAAAAAACAGGAATACTGAGGTAGACATAATTCTGGTCCAACCTCCCCCAGCTGCTGGGCTTAGCCTTTGGAGCCATTCCTTGGAGAATAAAAGGACAAGAGTTACCCTAGAAAAAGCCACAGGGCAAGAAACACTACCTGAGCAAGAAAGTGCAGACTTTTGGCATTAGTAGGAATAAACTACAAAATGGAAGAAGACTTTTCTAAACTATCAATATTTTTTAAACATTGAGTAAGAAATATGGGATTATTTTTCTATTCTTTCTGTTGATAATATTATAAAATTGTTGTTACACAAAACGATGATAAAAAATATATCACTAAAACATGCACAAAAACACATCAGAGAGGCGAGTCAATAGGATGCCTGCTATTAATAGCAATAAGATGGTAGACCTTGGGATTTCATGATGTTGATATTTATCAGCTTTCTTTTTATAAATTTTAAGTTATAAATGTCTTTCTCATCCTAAATATTAAATTTTTTCAGCAATTTTAAATTCATAATTTTGTGTTATTTCCTTAAGAATTGTTTCCTAAACTGCTTAATTTTCAGACTCCATAAACCTGAATCTAGCCAATTCTACAAGTTAGGTATTAAGAAACTCAGGCACAGAAAGGTTAGAAGAGATGTCTGAAGTAGCAGAGCTACAAATGAACCCAGGAATTTAAACTGAGGACATCTGATCATTCATGTGGAATCTAAGCCCTCTCTTTTTTTTTTTTTTTATTGACTTTGTAATAATATTACATTAAAAATATATATGTGAGGTCCCATTCAGCCCCACCCCCCCACCCCACCTCTCCCCCCCCCCCAGCAACACTCGTTCCCATTATCATGACACATCCATTGGATTTGGTAAGTACATCTTTGGGCACCTCTGCACCTCATAGTCAATGGTCCACATCATGGCCCATACTCTCCTCCATTCCATCCAGTGGGCCCTGTGAGGATTTACAATGTCCGGTGATTGCCTCTGAAGCACCATCCAGGGCAGCTAAGCCCTCTCTTGATCTAGAGGTGGAGTGGACATCACCGTCCCAGGGTCCAAAGAATGGAGGGATAAAATATGGATTAGAGTGGACTCACTGAGAGTCTACTACAAAACTAGCATGACTAGTAATAGAAGAAATTGTAACATTGAGGTGCAGAAAGTAACCAGGGGAGTTGCTGAAGGCAGGGAGATGGTAGAAGAGATATGATGTGGGGGCATTTCTGGGACTTTGAGTTGTCCTAAATGATATTGCAGTGTCAGATGCTGGGCTTTATATATCCTGCCTTAACCTACTGAATGTACGGGAGGAGAGTGTGAACTACAGGGTAAACTATTATCTATGTGGTGCAGCAGTGCTCCAAAATGTGTTCACCGAGTGCGATGAGTATGCCATAATGATGGAGGAGGTTGTTGGTGTGGAAGGAGTGGGGTGGAGGGGTGGGGGGTATATAGGAACCTCTTATATTTTTTAATGTAACTTTTTTTTTGAGATGTATATATCTTCAAAAAGTGCAATTTACAAAAATGATGGGGTGGGGGGTGGGGAGAAGGATATATCGGAACCTCTTACAATTTTTATGTTTTTTTTTAATGTTTTTTAATGTAACATTCTTTATGATCTATTAACTTTCATTTTAAAAAGTCTAAAAAATAAAATAAACTGAGAACATCTGTATCCACTACGATACATTGTCATTTGACCTGTCAAACTTGACTCCAACTCAACTCACTGATGTTCATGTTGATTAACTTTGTAATGTTTTTACACATCTGTTTCCCTGACCATAGTCTGAGCCCTTTGGGGCATAAAACTGCAAAGTATCCCTATTTGCGACCTCAGAAATTACTTCAATAACATGTAGTAAAATGCTCAGAAGTTTGGCAAAAGACCACTATTAGCCCACTCAGATGGCTATTATTTGAAAAGACAAAAATAATAAGTATTGGTGAATATATGGAGAAATTGAAACCCTCTTACTTGGCTGGTGAGAATGTAAAATGGTACAGCTGCTGTGAAAAACAGTTTTACTCTTCCTCAAAAAGATAAACATAGAGTCACCATATGATCCTAGGTATACCAAAATAATTGAAGTCAGGGATTCAAATAGGTCCTTGAACACCAATGTACCAATGTTCACGGCAAAGTTATTCACAAGAGCCAAGCAGTGAAAACAATCCAGGTGTCTATCGACAGAAAAATGGTGTATCCATGCAATGGAGTATTAGTCAACCCTAAAGAGGAATGAAGTTCTGATATATGCTACAGCATGGGTGAAACTTGAAAGCATTACATTGGGTGAAACAAGCCAAACAAAAGAAAAATATTGAATGATTTCACATACATGGAGTGTGTAGATAATGTGAACTTATAGAGACAAAAAGGAGTTTAGAGGTTACAAGGGGTTGGAGGGAGGATGGAAGGTGAAGTTAATGCTAAATGGGTACAAAGTTTCTGTCTGGGGTGATGAAAAAGTTTTGGTATTGGATAGAGGTGATATAGTATTGTAAATACTATAGTGCCACTAAACTGTACACTTAAAAATGGTTAAAATGGGCAATTATATATATATATATACACATATATATGTTACCACAATAAAAAATTTTTTTAAAGTAATGAAAGAATAAACCTTTTTTAAAACCCATTTTTGGAAGTGACACAGCCTGATTCAGAAATAATAACTTGCAGGCTGGAGAAAGAGATACTTAAGTCTTTGGACTTCTGATTCTCAATCCATAGGTTGAGGGCCCCTGAAAAGTGCAGACAATAATGCAGTGTCGTTTGTCTATGTCTCAGTGTCTATAGATAAATCAATGAACAATAACTCTTCTGTAAGTGTGGGCACAATGCCCTCCACCTCCACCCCCGCCCCCCCCAGAGAAACCAAGCAAAGTACACAGACTAGGGACCAGAGAAAAGAAGCTAGTTTCTTAAAGAGAGGAGAAAAGCAGAATGGAGCAAGCAAAAAGAGGCATAGGCACAGCAGAAGCCAGGGGACAAATGGACAGAAGGCATGAAATAAGAGATAATGTCTGGAATCATGTTTTAGATGGTTAAAATTGTTATTAAACTTCTTAAAACCACATTGCTCCACTCCTGACCTCTTTCAAGTGCTGTTCCTTAGCAGTTTTTGCTGTTTCCAGGACTGCTCTTGATAAGGACAGAGTAACCAATGACACCATTCCATTTCCAAATAGCCACACCTCCCAGAAACTTTCTTTCATACTAACTGGAAGGTGCATGGATACCTGAAGCTTGAATCAGCCTAATATCATGTAGGATAACCATGTTTATAGCATAGCCACTGAAAACCAGGCCTCAGGTACCCATGCCCAGTCTGACTGACAATCCTTCCTACAACATTTATCATTGAAGCTAGTGTAGGGGGAGCAGGTATAGCTCAGTGGTTGAACACCTGCTTCCCATGTACAAGGTCCTGGGTTCAATCCCTGGTACCATAAAATTAAACATAGTAGCTATGTTTCAACATCTATACATCAGCTGTAGCAAATATAACATCCACATGTAAAAAGATCATTGCTGGGGAAGAGGGAAAAGGGTTAGGTGTTGGGTATATGGGAATCCCCTATATTGTATATGTGACTTTACTGTGATCTAAAACTTTTTTTGAAGACATAATAAAAATTTATTTTTAATTATGTAAGCACTGAGGAAGGAATGGAAGAGATTGCCTTGCCATTGTACATACAGGTCAACACCTATTACAGTGATGAAAGGCATAATGTCAAAAAAAAAAGTTTTATGAGATTTTTCATTTTTTTAATGCCCCAATTTATTTTTTTTTTAGTTTTTCTAAATTATTATGTATTCTATTTCTAATCTTTAAACCTATCATTACTATTTCATTTTCCCAGTAATTGAATTTGGCAATATATTAGGTTTCCTTTTTGAAGAAGTTTTAGATCACAGAGGGGTTCACCTATGGCAGGGGAGGAGCACTGGTACGGGGTGTCACTGATGGGAGATGCATGGGTGGGAGGGATTTCTCCAGGGCATACATATAGGGTATATAGATATGTTCAGATATTTGTTGGGTATTGTCATAGTGGGTAAAGTTACACATGACTACTGAGGGAGTGCTGAGTTCCCATCCTGGGGAGCTCTGTCACATTCCCCAGTGGAACAGCAAAAATCCCTGAAGTACAAGGGCAAAGACCAGTGAGGAGGGATGGTCCAATTTGGGCACTTGACACTGATGACTATGCTTATGAGCCTGTGAGCTTGAAATTTCACCTAGGCCTAGAGCTACAGGGTGCCTAAGAGTTACCTCCTGAGAGCCTCCATGTTGCTCAAATGTGGCCACTCACTAAGCCAAACTCAGCATGTAAATGCATTACCTTCCCCCCAGCATGGGACATGACTCCAGGGGATGACCCTCCCTGGTGCTAAGGGATTACACCCATCATCAGCTGGTGCTGCAACTAGATAAAAACCTTGAATAAAAGGGGGAAATGGTAAAAACAAATGAGTTTATATGGCTAAGAGATTTCAAAATGAGTCAGCTGGTCATGAGAGGAGTTGTGCTTATGCACCTCTCAGCAGGATCCAAGAGACAGCCAAACTAGATAAAACTCCAGGTAGCAGTGCCCTGAGGGCTATGGAGACAACCAAGTTCTACAGTCATCACAGATGGCTCTGGAGTTCAGTTTCTTGCCAGTGGGCCCTACTTTGGAATTCGTGCCCCCGAGTGTGAAGCAGCTGGACTCAGATGTGACCTCTCTATACATGCCTCTTCTGTCACTTTTACTGAACCTGTGGTTGGCACTGGGGTTGGTATATACTCAGGAGACTTGAATCTCCAGACTGTCCATGTGCCAGCTGGGCCCTAATCATCAGCAGAGTTGCAACACCTGCTCTCCAGTTCATTGGATTTACCCAGGCCAGCTAACAGGGAGGTGAGGATGGTCAACCACCACACCAAGCAACCAAGAGAGTCTACAACTGCAAGCAGAAGAATCCTATCCATCAGCCATGTAGGCTCTAAGCTCTCTCTCGATTTAGAGGTGGAGTGGACACTGCCATCCCAGGTTCCTCAGGATGGAGGAATAAAATATGGATTAGAGTAGACTTACTGGTATTATACTATGGAACTATTGTGACTCTAGCAATGGAAGAAACTGTATCATTGATGTGGAGACAGTGGCAATTGGGGTTGCTGAGGGCAGGGAGAGGGAAGAAGAGATGTGAGGTGGGGGCATTTTCTGGACTTGGAGTTGTCCTAAATGGTGCTGTAGGGTCAGGTGCTGGAAATTTTATATCCTGCCATAACCCACTGAATGTACAGTGAAGAGTGTAAGCTACAATGTAAACTATAATCTGTGTGGTGCAGCAGTGCTCCAAAATGTATTCACCAAACAATGAATGTGCCACAATGATGAAAAAGGTTCTTGATATGGGAGGAGTAGGGTGTGGGGTGTGGGGTATATGGGAACCTCTTACATTTTTTAATGTAATATTTTTTGTGATCTATGTATCTAAAAAAAAGACAATTAAAAATAAATTTAAAAATAAAAATAAGGGAAGTGGACTTGGCCCAGTGGTTAGGGCATCCGTCTACCACATGGGAGGTCCGTGGTTCAATCCTGGTCCTCCTTGACCCGTGTGGAGCTGGCCCACGCACAGGGCTGATGCGCGCAAGGAGTGCCGTGACACACAGGGGTGTCCCCGCATAGGGGAGACCCACACGCAAGGAGTGTGCCCCATAAGGAGAGCCACCCAGCATGAAAGAAAGTTCAGCCTGCCCAGGAATGGGGCTTCAGACACGGAGAGCTGACACAACAAGATGACGCAACAAAAAGAAACACAGATTCCCGCACTGCTGACAACAACAGAAGCAGACAAAGAAGAACATGCAGCAAATAGACACAGAGAACAGACAATTGGGGTGGGAGCAAGGGGGGAAGGGAAGAGAAATAAAATAAATAAATAAATCTTTAAAAAAATATAATAAAATAATAAAATAAAATAAAATAAATAGTCCCACACAACTGTTTAAAAAAAGAGTCAGTGTGAAAACTGTCAGCCTGGCATGACATTTAACTTTATTCCTTAATGCCTTTTTTTGTGCTTAGGTGGGGAAAGTAGACAGAAATCTGATTAACTTGTGGATTTTTTAATTTGAAGTTTGAGAGCTCTTTCAAGTAATGAAAAGCCTGGCACACCTGAAAGAGAGATATTCATTCAGTGAGCATAAAAAAATATGGCTGGGAGAAAAATTATTTGAGAGCTCCCTGAGAAAAGACCTACTGCTGAAGACAATTTCACTCATGGAACTACACAAGGCCCAAAGAATAAAGCCTCAAAGAAGCTGCCAGACTGGGAGAGCTGCAAGGGAGACATAGGTACAGCTATCTGAGAATTACCTAACCAGAATTCCTGAGTGTGCACTACAGCCAGGCCAGGGCTGAATGAGATGGTTAATTTCAGGTGCAAATTGGGTAGGCTGCAGCGACCAATTTTTTGGTCAAACAAAAGTCTAGCTATTGCTAAGAAGGTATTTTGTAGATGGGATTAACATTTACAAGGCTGAATTTAAATAAAGATTACACTTAATAATATAGTGAGCCTTATCCAATCAGTTAAAGGCCTTACCAGTAAAAACTGAGGTTTCCTGAGGAAGAAGAAAATCTGCCTCAAGACTGCAAAGTCACCTCCTGCCAAGTCTGCTGGCGTGCCTTACAGATTTCAGACTCAGGGCTGTAACGGCCACTTTTGCCAAATTTGCAGCCTGCCGGCCTGTTGTACAAATTTCAGACTTGCCAGCCCCCACAGTCATGTGAGCCAATTCCTTAAAATAAATTTTCTCTCTCTCTCTCTCTGTATGTATATAATATATGTATATAATATACATGTGTTAGTACATATATCATATATAGGCATTTTTATGTATGTATATTTATCCCATTGTATATATGTATGTGTTTATATCCACTATATATGATATATATTTAAGAAGGGAAGCCAAAGAACATTGTAGGAGGTCAAAGACTTTTCTACCAGTCATTCTGGGTAATACTCAATATTGTCTAAATAGCCATATGGCTAAAGCCAGTTTCAAAAAAACAGAAGTTAGATAAAATAAAAGAAAATAAAATTCTCAAAAGGATAATTTCTCTTTATCTTTCTTATTTTAAAAGTCATTTCAAAGCAGTTTGGTATCTAAGGATCAGTAATCTGAACAAGCATCATCTAGAATGTTGCCAGTGGGCTAACATATGAATAAAGAGAGAATGCTAGTAATTATTGGCTTGATATTAAGCAGACCCAGGTTTTAATCTTGACTAAACCAATAACTTGTTTGTAATCTCAGGCAACACTTTATATTCCTTATATCAGTTATCTATAGTCAAAACAATGATGCATAAACAAATGACACTAATTCTTGCTCCTGCTTCTGAAGTTACCTGAGAACTGGCTGACCTAAGCTAAGTTGTGCTAGGCTCAGCCTCAAGCTACCAGGTGGTGATCAGGTCTCCATGTGTCTCATCCTTCTCAGACTATAGACTAGCCAGGGCACGTTTCTTCTTGGGGAATTGTGGAAATACAGACATGCAAGTCCTTCCTTTGGCCTTCTTCAGGCTCAGAACTGGCATGCTACCACTCTCACATTCTTTGGACCACAGCAAAGTACATGATCAAGCCCAACATCAGTGGGGCAAGAATGTAGGCACTGTCTCTATTTGGAGGAGTGAATATTTACTGAATAATCCAAATTATCACTCTCCTTAAGCATATTTCCTTACTGCAATGTGGAGATAACAGTAACACCTAACTATAGGATCTTTGAATTATTTTCCCCATTTAAAAATTGGAAGTTTCCACGTAAAGACCCAGATTTTCTCTTTAAGTAATACACCTATCTATACCTATATCTATGTATCTATATCTATATCATCTCCATGATACTGGTTCATAGTTTATCAAGGCAGTAATTGTCTGGCAATCAAGCTGCTTTAGCTCAATTTTGGAAAAGTTTCACATATTACCCCCATGGCCTAATGACTCACACATTTAATTTGCATATTCAACCCATGTAAGCACTGAACTTGTAACATCTGCTGTACACCAACCTGGGTGAGTGAATAATGTTGCTGTGTTAAAGACCTTTTTAGCATATTATAGCCAAAGATTCTTATAAATAAACTTAACACAGTGAGGCTAGAGCAAAAGACAGGAAAAAAGTTTAACAACAAATCCTCCATGAAGACTTCCTCCTACTGGGTTCCCAAATTTCATGGTTGGGAAGGATAATATACAGCATGGATAAAAGGGAGACTTTGGGCCCAAAAAATATTTAGCACACAATTTTAAAATAGCCTTTAAAAATTTCAGTATGCCGAGCTCCTAGAGAATCTGCAGTTGAACACTAAGTACTTTGACTTCTTATCCCAACAGGATTTCCTGTAATGCAAGTAGAAAGGCAGCTATAGACAATTTGAAGGTCTCCCAACTTAGCTGCACAAGAGAAAAAATAAACAAACAGATTTTTAGAACCCTACCCCAGAATCAGAATGCAGAACCCAGGAGAATCTGAATCTCTTAGGATTGTATGCTGAAAATCCAAGGTTTTTTTAAAAAAATTTTCCTGGTAATTCTGATGAGCAGATAAAATTAATAATTATAGATGAAGGTTATCCTCGGGAATGTTGTGATACAGAAAATGCCTAAGTGGGGGGAAAAAAAGAAACACAATAGCTTCTTGTCTCTAATGGGAATATCAGAAATGAGTACAATTTGGTCTGCCTTACAGAAGATACCACCTTCTTAAATTTCTGAGCTTGGAAAGAGTAAGTGAACAGAATGCTTCGCTAATTATGCAGGACTCTGGCACAAATGTACTCCTTTGTGATAGCCTGGGCATGAATTCTCAAAAGAGAATATAAAAATTAAGCAATTAATTTACCAACTGTTTTCCCTGCAATGAGTCTTATTCAATGGCATTGATCTTCTATCTTCTATCACTTAAATAATAGAGGATTATACATTACAAGATCATAGGCTATGCTCTCTGCATCATTAACTAATACTTTTTGCCCACCCATCATTTGATAGTCATTAATCCATGAAATCATGATTGTCTGGGTGTTCAGATGTTCTGAGATTTTCATTTCTCACTAAGAAGCAAGGATTCAAATTTCACTTTCCTAATCTGGCATCTCTAGTTAAGTTATATGGCACTGACTTCAACTTTGAAAAGGCCACTGTGACAGTTTGAAGTTTTGTGAATCCCAGAACAGATCATGTTCTTTGATCTAATCCATTCCTGTGGGTGTGGGGCCCTTGGATTGCATTAGATTCGGTTAAGGTTCCTTTTGATTAGGTCACTTGATTAGACCACTTTAGGGTCTATGATTGGACTACATCAGTAAGGCATGCCCTCTTGCTGGGTTTTACATAAACTGAGAACAGGAAGCAGAAACACCCAGAGAAAGAGAGCTACAATTTTTACCCTGCCATGTGAGAGAGAACTACAGGATCACCTACAGTTATCAGAAAAAAAGCCCCAAGAGTAAGAGAGGCTAAACCCATGGAGCAACTCAAAGCTGGAGAGATGAGCCCTGCCATGTGCTTGATCACCCACAGCTAAGCATGGAGAGAAAGACCCACATGGAGAGCTGCCATTTTGCCTTACCTTGTAGCAGGAGGTCAGGATCCAGCAGCTAATCTTTGGTGAGAACGCATCACTGATGCCTTAATTTGAACATTTTCACAGCTTCAGAACTGTGTCTACCCTAATAAATTTCTTTTACAAAAACCAACCCATTTCTGATATTTTTCATCAGCAGCCTTAGCAAACTAAAAGAGCTGCATTACTTTATGAAAGTAATATAAAATTTTCTTTCAATAACACACTCAATCCCTTATCTGTAACTCCAAAACTCAAAAAATGTCAAAAACATAGTATTTTACTTAGTTTATTTGGGAGCAAAACCTGACTGAATCTGAACTTCTTTTGTGACCTGAAATGACAAGGGGCTATTTATAGTCTTTGCATATATAATTTAGTGTAAATATTCATAAATTTCCCTAAAGATTAGTAATGTGTTTATTGAGTACATCCCCAGACTTTACTGGAGGTGTTATATATAGTTTATATACTTTATTACCTTTCTAATATCTGAAAATTTCTAAATTCCTAAATATATCTGACTCTAAGAGTTTCAGATAAGAAACTTGGGTTACTGAAATTTATGTTTATGAAGTAATTTTGCCTGTTAAAAATTGAAATCAAGCCAGTCAATTTTACTACATGAATGTCTCCTAGCACTTGCTCTTCACTGAGGAAGAGGTGAAAGAATTCATTTTCTGGATCAATAAACCTTAATTGAATACCTCTGTACAAGGAACTTTGCTCTGGGTTCTTGTATGTATTATCTTATCTGATCTACATTCATGCATTCAGTAAGATACCCCTAAACCATATTTTATAAATGTATCAGTCAGCTAAAGGGGTGCCAATGCAAAGTACCAGAAATCTGTTGGCTTTTATAAAGGGTATTTATTTGGGGTAAAAGCTTACAGTCCCAAGGCCATGGAAAGTCCAAGTCAAGGTACCATAAGAGGTACTTTCTCACCAAAGTCATCACTCCCATGTTGAAGCAAGATGGCAGGTGATCTCTGCTGGGTTTCAGCCTTTCCCTCTGAGCTTCCTCTTCCTCTTGAAGCTCCGTGGACCCAACTTCTTCCCAATCTCAGCTGCAGGCTGGCATAGGGCTTGTTTCTCAAGACTTCCTATATCAGTCTTAGCTTTCTTCTCAAGATCAGCTGTAAGCTATTAGGCAAATGGTCCATCTTCCCCTGGGCTTTAGCTGTTTGAGCTTTCTCCTTTCTGACACATGGCAGGATCAAAAATGAAAAAATTCTCAACTCTGTGTGTCTTCTTGAGTGAGTATTCATTTATATTGGACCCCAGCAAGGGGGTGGTGATTCAACCTGTGCCACACCCTCAGAGGTAGTCAAATCAAAAAGCCTTAATCTTAACAGATAATTTAATCAAAGAATCTCAGCTGAATTTAATGCAATTGAAGGATACCACACACACAGGAAGAGATTCCTTTATAAGCATAATCTTTCTCTCCTTTTGGAATTCATAAATAATCTCAAACTGCCACAAGAGAAATGAGAAAACTGAGGGTAATTTAAGTTCTGTGACTTACTCAGGGCTACACAGTTGATAAGGTGCACAACTAGACTTCACAACTAGTTCACCTATTGATAATTTTTGAGATCATTAAGGAGGTAGGCCCATAATTAGAAAACCTTTACAATACTCAGAAATGCTAGAGGCAAGGGCATGTAGATATCTGTGTTCTCTCATTACCTAAATTCCATTTAGCCAGGTGTCCCCATATCTTATATTATATTTAGTCATTTTCCATATAAATATTATCACTTAACTTCCAACCCTTGACTCTGCACAATCCTGGTCAAATATAATGCAATAATACAAAAATACATAAACTCTAATGACATCCCAAGAGCTTCACTAAATGTTGTGTACCCTCATGTTTTCTTTTCACGTTAGTAGAAGAAAATACAAAATCCAAATGATAAACCAATAGATGCACTTCAAAGTGGCAACCAAAATATATCATTTGAAGCCCATTGAGCTTCAAAACCTTTTCCAAACCTACCCCTTAATAAAAAGGAAAAAAAACAAAACAAAACTATGTCAGTTAGCTCTGTGTTTGAACTCTTGTTTGGAATATCAAGAGACTGAAATATGTTGTTTTCATTAGCATTCCTTAGGCTTCCACAAATGAGAGGAACTATTACTGTGTAAATGTCTCTCTAAAATAAAAACAATAAGTAAAATAGCAATAGCCATTGAATACCTACAATATACCATGTAATTCACATTATCTCTAGTCTCCAAAATAACCGGGTGCTTTGTTCTTGTGAAATTGTGGGTTTAATGGTTACAAGCAAGTCGGTGGTAGGGTAGGGATTCAAGTGTATTTGGAGTCAAAACCCAAGTTCTTTACCCATCTCAATTTTGCTTTTTAGAAAAGAACCACACTTTGACAGACATCAGAGAAAACCTTTACTGTAAGCACAAAGAAAATTGCTTATCTGGCATGACAAAAGACTCTACTTATCCCAAAATACCTCTCTTACTGGTGCCTAAAGTTCTGTCATCATCAATTCACTCATTTATATTGAATATCTTTGTTCCTAACATCTCCTTTAACTTGTAACAACTCACCCAAGGAATAATAAAGCCCCAAATATTTTGAATCCATTGTGTTTGCCTGTTTTGTTCAAACAACAAACATAAAACACCTGTTAAATACAACAGATTGTGCTTAAGTTGTTAGGAATGCAAAGGAACCTAAGAAATTTTTCTATAGACCCTCACAATATAGAGCTGTAGGTGACAAGAAGAGAGAGGAGGCATTTATACTGCTTAAATGTATGAAGCACATTCAAATATATTATACTTAAAAACACTATATTGACAGGTTGTTGAAAAATATCCCTATCAATTATGACAACACACAAATGTGAATATATATATGTTAGTTTTCATTATTTGAATTTGTTGCCACATGCACGTACTATTTTTGAAAAAAATTTTAAAAGAAAAAGATAAATTAATTGAATGTGAATTGAATCTGGATGCCTTTTTCCATTGCCATTGCTGATCTCAATGCAAAATTATCTAACTTCCTTTTATTTTGATCAGTACCTACCAGGAGAATAGAACTTTGTAATTACTGCCCCCACATATTTATTACCTTAGTTGTATATTCTACAGAGTTTTATGAGTACGTGGTACGTGTAAGGCCCTGTATTAGGCACATAAGAGCATTCAAGGGTGATTCAAATAAATAGCATAAGAGATTTACAACATGCTATGAGGTTATCTAATGGAAGGCAGGATGGTACCTTGTTACAGTGCAATTGGGCTATTCTCTCTGGCTGCCTGTGATAGAACCCAGTTTTGGGCTGTTTGTTATCTGGGTAAGCCCACTCCGCAGCATGTCGGTATATGACTGCAGAGACTCACACAGCCAAAATGTTAGCAGGAACGGATCATACAGAACCCCTGGCTTTCATTATACTGTCATCTAAGAAAATCAGACTTGTGTGTGTGGTAAGTTAAATAAGTCAGAATGACAATGATAGAGAGATCTTGAATGTACTGGCAAAGAAAACGTTCCCTCTGGGAGCTAGAGGAGATAGAGAAGATTGTAGGCAGATGCAGGCAGGAAAGGCCTTTTCCCTTATGAACCAGATGCTCTGGTTTATTCAGACATTCACTTCCCTAACAGCGATAGGACTTCTGGAGTCTAGTTTTCATTTTCTCCCTGGTGCTATTCTCTCGACACTTATTACAAGTCAAATAGCAATATAACACAGTCCTCAAGGGAGAATAGCCTCTCATTTTGGCTGTCATGTCAAAGAGGAGGCAAAGGAAAGAAATTGTTTGTTTATGGTGTAGATTTCCTCTTTCTTCTTCCATGTCCAAGTCAGAGAAGAACAAGTCAGTGAACCTTGCAAGGTAGTGTTTTCTGGACAAGCAGCCAGCTACATAGCAATTAATTTCTAAATACATTAATTATTAGCTCAAAAGAACACTGAAAATGAACACCATTGCCCCATTTACAAATTTAATAGGATTAGACTGCTAAATTTCAGATCCTGGCAATTAACTGGTCTCCATGCCCCTTTTCCAATACCTAAATGATCAATTTCTCAAATTTGGGTACCTGTATTCACTCCCTGATATTTTATGTTGGAAAATTAATTGTTCTATTTCATTATCATTATATGGGCCGACTATTGCAAACTTACCTCTTACTGTCCCCAATAATAATGAATTAATGAAAACGCTGTGTAAGATTTTAGCTAGTGAGAAATGTTTATAACTACAAATAGTCTATTTGTCCTTTAAATAAGAACTCAAGTAAAATCAAATGAACCTGATTTTTCTGCATTTATCTAAGGTCAATAAATAAGGTATTCTTCCACCTGACTATCACTTCTGCTTATCTGTTGGCCAATTTAACCAGGATTTTCCACAACTCCCAGATGAAGTACTATATTTCCAGGTACCATCTAAAAAGAGCTATAAGGTTAAACTTTTACAAGCTAAGTTTGAAACTCAACACCTTATTGGGAATAAGGTCATGGGAGCCTAATGAATTCTTATGGTATACTCTCCCCTGCTGTTGGCAAAGACCTCCACAAAGTTGTTAAACTTTTCTGGAATCATCTCAAATCACTTCATCTTAGAAGAGGTCAGATTAGATTACCCAGCAACCAGAAGGGACCAGACAAGTATATATAGTAGTTGGTGATTGAAGATTTATAAAAGACAGAAAGACAGTGTAGAATTGTGGTTTATGAGGAGTCTGAAGAAGGTCAGAGCTGGCTGTGTATCCCAGATGTGTCATTTAATGCCCACATGTTTGGCCTCAAGAGGCTACTAATCTCTAAATCGCAGGTATATCATCCTCTGAAATGGGGCTAATAATGGTACCCATCTCGTAAGGTGGCTGGGTGCATTAAATGAGATAATGCAGGTAAAGCACTTGGCACAGTGCCTGGTACCTATGGCAACAGCAAAAATCATGTAAGTGACTATTTTAAAACCACTACGTGGGAAGCGGACATGGCTCAACTGATAGAGCATCCACCTTCCATATAGTAGTGTCCAGGGTTCAGCTCCCAGAGCCTCCTGACCCATGTGGTGAGCTGGCCCACATGCAGAGCTGCCGTGCAAGGAATGCTGTGCCACTCAAGGAGTGCTGTGCCACGCAGGGGCCCCTGGGGTGAGGGTGACCCAAGTGCAAGGAGTACGCCCTGCAAGGAGAGCTGCTCAGCATGAAAAAAGTGCAGTCCACCCAGGAGTGGCACCACACACATGGAGAGCTTACACAGCTTGATGATGCAACAAAAAAGAGACAGTTTCCTGGTGCCGCCGAGGGTGCAAGCAGACACAGTGAGTGGACACAGAGAGCAGACCACGGTGGGGGGAGGGGTAATAAACAAAATAAAAATAAAATAAATCCACTATGTAAGCTGTGTGGCCCACTGGCCTGTGGTCCATAATGGCCTGGGCTTTATTCAATTTTTAAACTTCAAAACTTTATTAAAAGTCAGAAAGGAGCACTAGAAAACATCCTTTTAGTACCAACTCATCACTCGAAAACTGTGTGATCTGGACCTCAGCCTAATTCTATTGAGAAATACATTAGTTATTTCCCACAATAAAAGGATCCATGTTTCTAACCAAGTCATTAACATTCATCCTTACCTACCCTAGAGGGGTGAGATGTTAAACAAATGCAGTGATGGGATAGGCAAAATCCTGAAATTGGGGAATTGTCACAAATCTCTGGAGTACTACAGGCCTAGTCCCTTGACCTGGAGCCAATGTTCAGTAATTTCAGCAAGGAGCAAGCCATGCATAAGTTTCCAACTTTATTCATTCCATTTGTTACCAGCCACTTAACAAACATGCTATTGATGGTCTACTTTATGCCAGGAGCTGAAGTTGTTCTTCTTTTCCTTCTAAAGCTCCAAGAAGTTTGACTCCATTCTAATCAAGCAGAAGAAATGATCTGGCCACTTCTCAAAGATCTCAGTGCCAGGTTTCTGTGCTCTTGGCAGCTGGAGCAAATTAGAGGCTGGACAGAAAGGCTTTGAAGGAGGGTTTTGCAAGCTCAAAAAATGGAAATCTTTTCTGAAGAAAATTATCTTTACTTTTCTGGTTTTAAAGCAAAGCATGCTTAGATTTAAATATTTCACACACTACAGACAGATCATTAAGAAGAAAAATCTCACCTTGTCCCAACTCCCAGAGATTATCACTGATATATGATCCAAGGATTTTCTAAGCATATATAAAAAGATGCATCCATATAATTATAGACTGTTGTGTAACCTGAGTTTTTCTACTAAATATATAACGGATAGCTTTCCATGTCAATAAAAAAGTGTTAAATTTTGCTTTATCACTTTTAATATGTTTATCATTTTCCACTATATGGAGATGCCATGCTATATTTTACTAAACCATTTCACTGGACATTTAGGTGGTTTTCAACTTTTTAAAATTATGAACAAGGCTGAAATGAAGGACAATGAGAGTATTCATTTACTTACTCAACAACTAAATATAGAGTACCAGTCATGTGCCTCAAACTCTTTCAGGTACTGAGGGTATAGTCAAGGCAAGAGAGGCAAAATTTCTGCCCTCATAAACCCTACATTCTAGAGGGGAAGATAGTTAATAAAATGAAGAAAAGTGAAAAAGTAGGGACAGGGAGTTGACAATTTTGATAGTCAAGAGGTATACAGATATATACTTATTTATGCTTTTGTCCAGTTACAGAAATCGGATGATCTTAATTTTTTATTATGAAATTATTACTGATTTTCTATCTTTTAATTGAAAATCTGGATGAGAGTGTCCTAACATTTATAAAATGCCTTTCAGTTGGGCTCTTACTGTCCACAACCTAGAAACCTCTCTAAATCAGTTGGCAACAAAAGGAAATGAGTTTCCCTCAATCCCTGGCTCCTTGCTGCCCACCCTGAATGTTGGCCAGAAGCATCCCCACTCACTCTAGATATAAGCCCAGAGTGTTTTCACAGACCATTTTTCCCTGCTAAAAATAAAATGGTACATAAGCAGTTAACATATTGCTTCTTACCTGAATATATGCTACTATTAATGAGTTGTGGTGCTGACTATAGTTAATATTTGATAACCAACCATCTCCTGTCCTTGTAAAATATTTGCTCTCTTTTCTTATTAGTGGGGCATGCTGGAGTAGTACCTTATTCTCCATGAGCCCACGCAGGTTTCTAAAAACCAAGCAGACTCTATAGGGAATTTGATGTTGAGCAGCAGTACTACTCAGCAAAGACAATGAAAAGTCTCTGCTAGCTTGGCTCTAACAGTTTCTATAATAAACTGTCAATGTTTGATATTTCAAAAGTGCTATCAACCAGCAGAAAAGGCAGAGAAGCTTGTAAACAGCACCTGAAAACCTGAGTAAAAGTGATGTAACCAAACAACAGGCTAATATTTATTGTCATTTATGTGCTAGACATTGTTCTAAGTACTTTACAGTAACAACTCAAAACTTTCCTTGGAGAAAGGCACGATTAGCATCCTCTTTTTAGAGATAAGGAAACTGGGTGCAAAGAAATTAATTTGTCCATGTGGCAGAACCTGTCTTCGAATCAGGCAGTCTAGCTCCAGAACCAGTGCTCTTAAATACTAAGGCTCAAGCATGCTGGCACGCACAGGTACACACATTCACCGCACCATTCACACACACCAAGACCGAGTATGGCACCACCTCCAGTTCTTCGTCAGCAGTGGTTACCTCACAGTGAGCGCCAACTACCAAGTGCAGTCACCGGTGGAAGAGGCTGTGATGCTGGACGTGCTGAACCTGGGGGTGGCAAAGATGAACTTGGAGAAGTTGCAGTTGGTGCTGCCGGGAGCCACAGATGAGGTTGCACATGAAGCTGTGCAAGTGGACATCCAAATTCATCACACAAAGGCCAATGAGGCCCCAGTGAACACCCTCAAGTAGCAGAGCTAGGTGCTGAGACCTCCGTCCTTTGAGTCACCTCTGTCCCCAGAGCCACTGCCACAGAACTCCCAGCCTGCACCCCGGATTAAGGAGTAGCAAGCCAAACCAGAACAAAAACAAAAGCTTTCCCTTTTCTTTCTTCAACCTTTCCCAGCAAGTTTCTTTTTCCTTACTCATTTCTCCTAATTCTGAATCACAAATATTTCAGAATCCATTCTGAAAAACAAAAAAGCAGAATTATTCTAGTTGTGTGAAACCTAAACAGGAGAGAAGACCCAAGATGACAGCAGAGTAGGAAGCTCTAAAAATCAGTTCATCCCACAGGACAGCTAATGTCAGCCAGGATCTGTCTGGATCAGCTGTTTAGGAGGCCAGAAGAACACAGTGCATTGTTAGTGTCATTTTGCAAAATTGCCAGTCTGTGCCAGCAAGCCCACCCGAGACTCCAGTCTGCACTGGCAGGTCTCCCCTGCACAGATAATAGATGGCCCCCAAGACCCAACCCCCATCCCTAATCCAACAGGATGCACTAATCTCATAAACCAATCATGAGAAGATCAAACTTTCTATTTGACATGCCAACACATCCATCTCCCCCTCCCCAAGACCTCCTCCCAAAAGGGCAAAAGTCAGTAGTCTTTTACCCCACATCTGTGAGCAACATTTACCCTTCTGTAAGCTCACCCAGTTACACCAGTTCAAAAGAAGCAATCCCAAACCTAGGCAGGCTGACTGAAGTCTCACTTCAGGTCTCCAACATGCTACTGATGTAATAAATGCCTCTGCTTGATTTTTGGCCTTCCTCCAAGCCTCACTGGACTGGGACTAACATGCTCCATTCAGGGAAGAACAAGCAGAGGAGACTGACCAGCTGTGGTGAAGATTCCTGAGTAGGTTTCTCCATGTTGCAGAGGTGATTGCCCAACACCCACTGACAAGGTGGGTCTCCCCTGACCCACTCCCCAACTGGAAGCAGAAGGTCTCTTTCCCAAAAGCAGGGGAGAAGGAGTGGCTTGACATAACTACAAATGTTGATTGGTAAATTCAGCTACCTGGATTCCAATCTTGAACACAGCTGAGGTTTAAACTTGCCCAAACCACCAAGAAACCAGCAGCATTTGTGCTGTCTTCACCCTCAAAGTGGAAACAGGGGTGACTGAAAAACACACCAGTCCCACAGGGCAGTAGGGATCAAATCCAGCATGTCCAGTTTGGAAGGCCACTACTTAGACCTCAACACTCAGCAGGAGTGGAAACTGGGTGCAGTGCAAACATTTGCTCAGGCTAGAGCAGGCAGATTCACATTGGCCCCAATGACCCCTGGAAGGAGGGGAAGCTTGAACTTTCTTAAGGTCAATGCAGACAGATTTACACTGCTACCTTGAAAGGCTCCTGCACACTGGGTCCTAATGCAGGACCCTGAACAAAGAGGAAGCATGCACTCTTCAGTGGGCAGACTCACTCTGCCCACATTGAAGGGCTGCTGCACACTCAGCATCCCTGGACAGAGAGGAAGTGCACACTCTCTCACGAGCAGCTTCATCCCATCCACCTTAAAAGGGCCACTGCACCCTGGGCTTCAATGTCCCCTGGAAGGAGAAGAAACATATACTCTCTATGAGTGCAGTGCTGGCAGATTCACTCCACCCACCTTGAACAGCTGCAGCATTCTTATCCTCAGGGTGCCTCAGGAAGGAGAGGAACCAAGAACCATCTGATCACTCTCTCTCAAGACAATGCAGGCAAAGACCCCTTCTTTCCCACCTGAGGGGGAGGGGGAATTAGGAGGTGGCAGATAATCAGAGAACTCAGTTCTCAGGGGCTGCAATCTATACAACAGTTTCATCCCAGGTAGGCTAGCAACCTCAGCTTCAATCATGTCATCACCATAAGCTAAGTCAGCTAAGAATCAAAGGCACAGAATCACATCAGGGCATCAGGGAACAACTGTATAAAGAGTGCTGTCTTCTGGGTACTTTATGAAACCCAAGATCGGGGTAAACATCAAAGAGAAGATTAGAGACCATTAGAGTCTCTTCCCCAGAGATCATTGGAATTGATCTAAACTCCCTTCAAAGTTTCCCTGAGCCTGTTTTAACTGGGAAACCAGAGCTGGGAAGGTTGTCTCGGGGGGCATCCACCAAAATTAGCCCTCCAGGAAATAGTAACAAAAGAAGACAAAAGGAGCATTAAAAATATACAGAGACAAATTCTTTTAAAAAACCGAACAGACTAACATTCATGGAGGAAGAACAGAGGAAGCTTTAGCAAAAAGCCAACAAATAGGAAAGCCATAGGCTAAGAGAAACTGAGCACAGAATGAACACATAAAAAATCAGATGCCAAGACACCAGCAGAAAACTACAAGCCATACTAAAAAACAGAAAGATATGGCCCAGCCAAAGGAACAAATTAAACCTTCAGATGAAACACAGGTTTTGAGACAACTAATCACTGACATCCAAACAAATCTCCTTAATAAATTCAATGAGATGGCTAAAAAGATTAAGGATATTAAGAAGACATTGGTTGAACACAAAGAAGAATTTGAAAGTTTGCAAAGAAGAGTAACAGATTTTATGGGAATGAAAGACACAATGGAAGAGATTAAAAATACATTGGAGGCATATAATAGCTGATTTGAATTGACTGAGGACAGAATAAGTGAGTTGGAGGACAGAGCATATGAATTTGAAAAGACAGGAGAACAGAAAGAGAAAAGAATGGAAAAAATAGAATAGGGTCTCAGGGAATTGAATGACAATGCAAAATGTACAAGAAACACTAGGTGTCCCATAAGGAGAAGAGAATAGGAAAGGGGCAGAAAAAATATTTGAGGAAATAATGACCAAAAATTTCCCAGCCCCTACAAAAGACATAAAGATCAATATCCAAGAAGAAAAATGTACCCCAACAGAATAAATCCAAATAGCCCTCCTCTGAGACACCTACTGTGGCAGTTTGACATTATATATGAATAAAAAAATAAAAAGAGAGAGAGAATAAACTAATCTATTCCTCTGGGTGTGATACCCTTTAATTGTATTAGATTCAGCTGAAATGTCCTTGATTAAATTATGTTAAGATTAGGGGTTTGATTTGACCACATCAGTGTCAGTAGGGCATGACTCTGGTTGAATCCCCACTCCCTTGCTGGGCTGATAAAAATGGACACTCACTCAAGAAGACACACAGGAAGAGAGAGAGAGCTCCATAGATAACAAAGGAGAGAACTTTCTCAGTTTTGATTCTGGAGCACTGGGGAGAGATGAGCCATTCACCTGATAATTTGCAGCTGAAGAGATTAGAGCAACTGAGCAGCTGAGAAGGCCCAAAAGGAAATGAGCCCTATACCAACCTACAGCTGAACTCAGAAGAAGCTAGGACCATGGAGCCTTAAGAAGAAGGAAGGAGAGACCAGGCAGAGATTGCCCTCCATCTTGCTTCAACACATGGCAGCTGACTTTGGTGAAACATACTTCTTATATTACCTTGAGTTGGACTCTTTAGGTCTTGTAACTGTAAGCTTTTACCCCAAATAAAAACCAACAGATTTCTGGTACTTTGCTTCAGCACCCCTTTGGCTGTCTAATACACCTACTATTCAGAATACTACATGCTAGAGATAAAGAGAGAAATCTGAAAGCAGCAAGAAAAAAAGAATTTATCACATATGAGTGATGCTCAATAAGAGTAAGTACCAATTTCTCATCAGAATCCATGGAGGTGAGAAAGCAGTGGTATGATATATTAAAGATTCTGAAAGAGAAAAACTGCCAGCTGAGAATTCTTTATCTGGCAAAACTGTTCTTTAAAACTGAGGGTGAATTTAAAGTCTTCACAAATTAAAATTAAACAAAAATTAAAAGACTATGTCACCAAGAGATCAGATTTTCAAAAAAAAAAAGATCAGATTTACAAGAGATACTAAATGAAGTGCTGCAACTTGAAAGAAAAAGACAGGAAAGAGAGGTCTGGAGAAGAGTGTATAAATAAAGATTATAGTAAGAGTAAAATGAAATAAAATAGTAAGTTACATCAATGGAAAGTCAAGATATATAATGGAAGAAATAATACCTTTACAGTCATAATGTTAAATGGTAATGAATTAAGTTCCCCAATCAAAATACTCAGACCATCTATATGCTGTTTACAGGAGAGTCATTTTATATGCAAGGACACAAATAGACTGAAAGTAAAAGGTTGGAAAAAGATATTCCATACAAAGAGTAATCAAAAAAGAGCTGGAGTAGCAATACTAATAACAGTTAAAATAGATTTTAAATAAAAAACTGCTATAAGAGATGAAGAGGGACATTATATATTAACAAAAGGAACAATTTAGCAAAAAGAAATAATAAATATTCATGCACCTAGCCAGGGTGCCCCAAAATATATAAGGCACACACTTGCAAAACGGAAGAGAAAAATAGATGTCTCTACAAAAATAGTTGGAGACTTCAATACAGCACTCCCATCTTTGGATAGAACAACTAGATAAATGATCAATAAGAAAACAGATAACTTTAATATGATAAATGAACTAGATATAACAGACCTTTATAAAACGTTATGCCCCAAAACAGCAGGATACACATTCTTCTCAAGTGCTCATTAATCTTTCTCCAGGATAGACCATATCTTGGGTCACAAAGTAAGTCTCAATAAATTTTAAAGACGGAAATTATACAAAGCATTATCTCTAATCATAATGGAATGAAGCTGGAAATCAGCAACAGGTGGTCAAAGGGAAAACTCACAAATATATGGAGGTTAAACAACACTCTCTTAAGCAATCAGTGGGTCAAAGAAGAAATCGCGAGTCAATTCAGTAAATATCTCTAGACAAATGAAAATGAGTAAATAAATAAATAAATCTTTAAAAAAAAAAAAAAGGAAACGGACTTTGGCCCAGTGGTTAGGGCATCCGTCTACCATATGGGAGGTCCGCGGTTCAAACCCCGGGCCTCCTTGACCCGTGTGGAGCTGGCCGTGCGCAGCGCTGATGCGCGCAAGGAGTGCCGTGCCACGCAAGGGTGTCCCCCGCGTGGGGGAGCCCCACGCGCAAGGAGTGTGCCTGTGAGGAAAGCTGCCCAGCGTGAAAAGAAAGAGCAGCCTGCCCAGGAATGGCGCCGCCCACACTTCCCGTGCCGCCTGACGACAACAGAAGCGGACAAAGAAACAAGACGCAGCAAATAGACACCAAGAACAGACAACCAGGGGAGGGGGGGAAATTAAATAAATAAATAAATCTTTAAAAAAAAAAAAAGAAAATGAGAACACAACATATCAAAACCTATGGGATGCAATAAAGTCAGTGCCGAGAGGGAAATTCACAGCCCTCAATGCTCATATTAAGAAAGAGCTAAAATCAAAGACCTAACTGAATACCTGAAGGAACTAGAAAAACCTAAGCAGACAAAAAGAAAAGAATACTCACATGTAAATGAAACTTGCCCACATCACAAACAAGTTGTTTGAGGTGTCTCCAGCTACTGCAGATTGGGTACCCTGTCAAGTCACCTCCCACTGCTTGGGCTCCTGGACACAGCCACAGAGAACCATTTGTTACTGAGGGGTTTCCTCCCTGGGTTCCTACCAACTTGTGAGGCAGTCAAGCAGGGCTGGACAGTAGGAGATCATCTCCTCCCCTAGCCCTTAAAGCCCAAGGTCCATCTAGCTCCAGTTTTCCTTTCCTTTCCTCTATGCCCAAGCTTGACCCTTTCTGGCTCTAGATAAACAAAAGCACTTTCCCAGCAAGAAAAAAAAGAATGCATTCTCAAGTTTCTCTAAGTTTGAAGAAAAGCATTTATAATCCTTTCTTTCCATCTCTGGAAGTGTTAAGTGATATTCCTACAGGTACAGAAAAGGAGGAAGAGGATCGGTTTTTATTTTACCTTCTAGAATCTGTCTTTGATGAGCCAGTCAATGCCCCAGCCTCCCAAGGAGCCTGGGTGATCTCCTGCCACCCTAACTTACAGAATAGTTTGTACAAAACTCATTTGCTAATACAATATAGGTATTGTGTTCATGGAGGGTGGCAGTAGAGAAATAGAAGGAAGGATTTTTTATTTTATTAACTATTTCAAACATATAAAAATATATAGAGATTCATAATTTTTTAACAGTTGGACTTCATTAAAATTAAAAATTTCTGCTCTGTAAAAGTCACCATTAAGAGAATGAAAAGGAAAGCCACAAAGTGGAAGAAATATTTACAAAACACATATCTGATAAAGGACTTGAATCCAAAATATGACAACAACTCTGAGAACTCAACAAGAAGAAAACAAATAACCCAACTAACAATGGTCAAAAGATCTGAACAGACACCTGAGCAAGAACAATATAGAGATGACAAATAAGCATATGAAAAACATGCTCAACATCATATGCCATTAAGGAATGGCAAATTGAAACAACGAGATACCACAGCATACTTAGTAAATAGCTAAAATCCAAAACATTGACAACATCAAATGCTGACCAATTCATGGTGCAGCAGGAATTCTCATTCATAGCTGGTGAGGATTCAAAATGATACAGCTACTTTGGAAGAAATTCTGGCAGTCTTTTACGAAACTAATGGTAACTTTCCCATACAATCTAGAATATATGTTCCTATCTACCCAAATGAGTTGAAAAGTTATGCTTATACAAAAATTTGCACACAAAGCTTATAGTTAAGCTTTACTTATAATTATATTCATAATTGCCCAAATCTGGAAGCAACCAAGATGTCCTTCAATAGGTGAATGGCTTAAAAACCAAGCATTATTCAGCAATAAAGAGAAATGAGTTATCAAGCTAAGAAAAGACATGGAAAAGGCTTAGATGCAAATTACTAATTGAAAGAGACCTGTCTGAAAAGACTATGCACTACATGATTCCAGTAATATGACAATCTGGAAAATGCAAAACTATAGAGAGAGTAAAAAGATCAATGTTGCCAGGGGTTAAGGGATGGGGTAGGGTTGAGGGATAAACAGGTGGAGCCCAGGGCATGTTTAAGGCAGTGAAACTACTCTGTATGATACTGTAATGGAGGCTACATGACATTATGCATCCATCAAAATCCATAGAACTTACAAAACAAAGAGGAAACCCAGTGTAAACTATGGACCTATGGATTTTAGTTAATATTAATGTATCAATATTGGTTTATCAACTATAACACACAAATGTAAGATGATACAGGGGAAACTGTGGGGAAAGGCATACAGGCACTCCAGGTACTCTCTACTAAATTTTTCTGTAAACCTAAAACTGTTCCAAAAAGTAAAGTCTATGAATGCGGCTGGGGCGGCTTGCACCCCGACGCTGACGGGGGGGTTTGGAGGGGTCAGCTGGCCGCAAAGGTGTCTGAGGCTGCGGCAGACAGCCTCAGAGGGGCTCTCACGCGTGGAGGACGCGCGGCGAGGGGAGAAAGAATGCCGCGGAGACCAGGTCTGGTACGCAAGTCCGGTTTATTAAGGAAGTGCAGTGGGTTATATAGAGAATGAGGAGGGCAGGGTAGAGCAGGAGGAGTGAGGGCTACGGGGCGGCTGGGGATTGGCAGAAACTTGTGGGCGGACTTGTGGTTTTGTGCTGTTAGCTGTTGCTAGGGAAGTGGGCAGATTTCAGGTTATGATGCAACATATGAATTAAAAAATTAAAAAGATACAGTGTATAAAAAACACCAATGGTAAGAAAACAGTAAACATCAATAGAATTTTAAGATACATTATGCTCCATTTCTTCTCCCATGAGATGGAGGTGGTAGCAGAGATGCCTCACAGGTTGGTTTGACGAGTATCTACAACAGTTGGGTAAAAGTTTGGTGACATAGCAAAGATACTGTATAAAGGTGATTTTCTACTGTTTATAGGTCTCAGATGAACTTTAGGTTCAGGAGGAAGAACTGCAGCCACACACGATTCCTTTCAAGATTCTACCAGCTCACAGTAAGACGACAGGGTCACTTCTCTGAGCCAAAAAATGTCGTTCTAACCTTTTAACCTGCCACTGCAAGCTTTCAGCTACTGTGTCACCCAGACACTTTCCCACATGAACAGTCCCCTTAGGCATGCTGAAGAACTCTTGTTCCCTTCCTCTTCTCCTGTCCCTCCCTGGCATAACACTCCTTTTTTTGTTCCTACCTGAAACTAAACTGTTCACTCTAGCCTTTCCCAGTCCTCCCACGGTCATGAAGTTTCCTCTAATCCCTGCAGCATCCCCCAAACTCTCCATCCTCTAGATTTCTGTAAGGTGTATTTCCTGGTATTTTGATACTTAGGGTTTCACATTGTCAGCTGTGTCAAAAAATAAACATGCTATGACACATTGTGCTCTAGTTGCCGGGAGATCTTCTACCCATTTATTAGTCAATGGTTGTCATTTATTGCTTCAGACACATAGCAAAACTGCAATTATTGATTTTTAAGGTCCAAGGTAAGATTTTGAAACTTGGAAATACATAGAATCTTAAAAGACTAGGTGATTTTAATTGGTAATATACCAACTTGTTGAGAGAAAGGGTTTGTTGCTTTCTAAAAGCTGAACCTGAGTTATTAAACACTAAGACCTAGAGCATATATAGAGTTTATTTGATAAGCAGTTTGAGAGTGAATGATATTGATGTAAAAGGTTCTTTTCAAAGGAAGTAATTACAATAGCTGAGGGAGGAGGGAAAATGAGAGAATTGATAGCTTAAACTAGAGGGTAGTAGTTTGAAGCTATATGTACCCCAGAAAAACATGTTCTTAAATGTAATCCTTTCTTGTGGGTGTACACACATCATAAGTAGTATACCCCTTCTGATGCGGTTACTTCAGTTAAAGTGTGTCTCACTTCAGTCAGGATGGGTCTTAATCTGAACACTGGAGTCTGTTATAAGAGAACGAAATTCAGACAGAGAGAGAGAAAGCCATAGGAAACAAGAAACTACATCAACAGAACTCTGAAGAGAAGAAACAGACAAGGAGATGCTGCCATTCACCTTACCATATGATAGAGGAACCAAAATTGCCAGGACCAGTGTCAGAACACCACAGTTTTCCAGGAGAAAGCATCACCTTGGTGATGCCTGATTTGAACTTTCTTTTAGCCCCAAAGCCATGAGCTAATAAATTTTCATTGTTAATGGTAGTTGCTTGAATACCCTAGAAAACTAAATTAGTGGTATTACTGCATTCCACTAACTTCAGGCTGAGTATTGATGGAAACTGCAAAGGAGCTTAGGGCCTAGAGAGAATTGTCCCCCGCTTTCCAGGGAGAGAAGCCATATAGATGTCCCTCAGAGCAGAAGGCATGGGAATATCCACGACAGAATGATGGCAAGGCACATCTTGAATGAGAAAGAATAAGGTTTTTGGCATGAGCTTATCAAGGCATGAGAGAGTCAGAGGGAGTTGTGTGCTAATAATTGTTTAAAAACAAGCTCTTTTGAAATAAATAAATAAATAATAGCACTGATTTTTAGGCTAGAATCTATGAATATGGTATATTTCATGGCAAAATGAATTGTGCAGATGTGATTAAGTTGACGGTATTGAGAAAGGGAGATTATACTGGATAATGTATGTGGGTCCATTGTGTTCACAAAGGACCTTATAAAAGGAAGGCAAGAAGGTCAGAGTCAGAGAATGAGATGTGATGACACAAGCAGAGAAAAAGAGAAGATGTGATGACAAAAGCAGGGAGGGAAAAGATGTAACAACAGAAGCAGAGGCAGAGAAGGAGGGATTTGAAGCTGCTGTGCTGCTGACACTGAAAATGGAGGAAGGGGCCACAAACCAAGGAATGCAGATGGCCTGTAGAAGCTGGAAACTTCAAGGAAATTGATTGTTTCCTAAGGAAATGCAGCCTTTGCAGCACTCTGATTTTAGGACATTTGATGTCCAGAACTTTACTGGTAATAAATATGAGTTGTTTTGGCCAATAAGTTTGTGGTAAGTGGTTACAACAGCAAAAGGAAAGTAATAATTAGGATTTATCAATGTTGTGAAGACTCCCACAATGGCTGATTTCAATAGGCATTGTCACTGAACAGAGTGGAAGATATGCACATTCAGCCCTTGTGTGGTATTACAAGCCAACTCCAGCATGGTACTGCACTGGCATGGGAAAACATCTGGAATTCCCTATGTTCCAGAAGAGTCCAGAAGGAGATGGGAAAGCCTGGTAGGTTGTGATGAGAAAGAACATGAGCAAATACACTATGGAGACCCATGCTGGAAACCATGCACGGGGTTAGACGCCAAAAACCAAAGACCAAGTTACTAAACCAGAGCCAGCAGTAATAAGGGACAGAAGATGGCAACAGGCCAGATATTTCCTGCTTTCCCCACCCCTGGAGTTTGTACCAATTCCACCAGGACCAGAAGAAAATGTGAGGGCAATCAAAAACAATGAATCACCTAATTTTAAATACTAAATTGACCAAAATTAAATCCTGACTTCACTGAGGGCTCATTGACATGACTGAGTGACCTGGAAGTGATCTAGTTGTTTCCTGATCCCAAAGAAAATGGGAAATTCCATTCAGTTTTGTGATCTGAAAGACTGATATACACTCTTTGAATTACTTCTTCAAACTAGTGCACAAACACCTTAAGAAAATGCAGCAGATCTCCTATCTATCTATATACCACTGAGTCTTAAAGGGGGTTGCAAAGTTGGCTGATAGGAAGCATGTCAGAATCAGCTGGATGGTTCTTTTAGCATAGCCCTTGAGTTTGGCTGTACATGGGATGACCAGGGGAGCTTTAAAAAGTACTGATGTCTAGGTCCCATCCCAGGAAATTCGGATTTAAATGGTCTTGGAAATAGCCTTGGCATTGAGATTTTTAAAAGTCTCCTCAGAATATTCTAATGTTCAGCCAAAGTTGAGAGCTACTGTTCAAATATACTCCTGGTGACAGTTTTGAATCAAATTAATACTGGCTTCTCATATTTCCACTGTGACCCTGGATCAATGACTTGAGTTTTCTGCACCTCAGTTTCCTCACCTGTAAATGGAAAAATGATATGTACTTAGAGGGTATTAAGAAGTTAATGTATATAAAGGGCAATTCACATTGCACATATTCAGCAGAAGTTTGCTAGCTGACAGCTACAGTTCTACAGCATTATGTTAAAGACTGTCTGTGAATCCTCCCATGCACCTAGAATGAAAATATTAAAGCACAAATCTTTCTTCTTATATTATCCCATTTGGAAAATAAAAAGTACAAATGAAACTCCATGACTTGATCATGTATCAAAGAAGAAAGTGCCTTCTGCATAGAAAACCATGTCAAAAAGCCCCAAAACCTCACTCTCATTATGGACCAAATGAGGTTTTTCCAAGGTAGAGATGATAATATGTTCTCAGGTTTCTGAATATCAAACATATGAGGGTACTTAGGGACCTCCCAAATATGTATTTCAAGGATAAAAATCTTTTCATCTTCAAAGAAGCTACTTACTATTCAACAAAGATGATTACAAAATAAGACAAATGGAATTATTCTGGCTCAAAGGTGCTGTATAAAAATATTTACATACATATATACCATGGTAGTTGAGAAAGACTAGAATTTTGTATAACTGAAAGAAGACACAGTGTAAAAGAATTAAATGAAGACTCCTGAGATGGTCCTCGCTACTGTTTCTCATTGATAAACAGAAAGAATATGATGAGGAAAAGATTAAAGGGGGATATCTACCTTTGAAAAATCCTTCATTTAAAAGCAAATATTCTGAAATTGAATCTTCAAGATTCTCTCCTAAATTTTTCCATTATTTAACCTCTGTGCACCTTGGTTTCTTCATCAGTAAAATCAAAATAATGTTAGTGCCTATATCAAGTAGCTGTGGGGAGATTAAAAAGATAATTGAAGCAACATACTTAGCACAATATTTGGTACATAGTTGCGGTCACCCCTCGGGCTGAAGTGTGGTTTGCTGGCCTGGCGAGGGGCGGCGGCCGCCGTAGGCCTATTCCAAACCACTGCCCCCATAATAGGGTGGTTGGTCGGGCCCACCGCCACCCCTGAAGGAAGCTCGGCATGGGCGCAGAGTGCCCTCGGGTCTCCCCTTCTCGGCAGCCACGCTTCCGCGGCCGCCCCTCCTCCGGGCACCCTTCTTCTTCTTTCTCCCTGCGCAGGCGCAGGGCGGAAAAATCCAGTCTGCCCTTTTCCCTCCCCGCCCCCCACAGCAGCAACAGCCAGGCGTGGGCGGGAAACTCCAGTCTGCCCTCTACCCCAGCAACAGCAGCCACCAATCCCTAAACCCTGCCACTTCCCCCAGCAACAGCAACAGCCAATCCCTAATCACCACCCCTCCCCCGTCCAGTACCGCCCACTGACCTTTCTCTGGCAACCAATCAGAACAGGGCATGGCTTCGACCAATCAGCCTTCCCCAGCCCCTATAAAACTGTTGCCTCTCCCTCAATAAAGTTGGACTTGCGTGTTTACCTTGTCTCCGCGGTAGTTCTTCTGCCGTGCGCCCTCCAGTCCTGAGAGCCCCCGACAAGGGCCTGGCCTCCCTTGTCCCCAGTTCGTCGCCTGCTTCTCCGGGTGACCCCCTCGTCGCCGGCTTCGCTGGGTGACCCCATCAGCCGAACCGCGCAACCCCTGTGAGACCGACCCCTCGTCTGCTGCCGGACTGACCCCTCATCCCAAGCGGGACCGACCCCTCATCCCAAGCGGGACCGACCCCTCGTCCTGAGCTGGACCGACCCCTCATCCGCAGCCAGACCCCACCTCTACCAACCGAGCAAGCCACCGCACATAGTTAATTATTCATATGTACTAGCCACTATTATTATTCAAAATATATTAGAAACTCTAAGCTACATTGTTCAATATGGTAGCCCATAGCCACATGCAGGTATTAAAATGTAAACATGAGCTAATTAAAATTTATGAACTTAAAAATTCAATTCATCAATTATTCTAGTCACTTTCCAAGGGCTCAATAGCTACATGTGGCCAGCAGCCACCGTAGTATAGAGAACACTTCCATCACTGCAGAAAGTTCTTTTGGAAAGTGCTGTTCAAAAGGTAGAAGGTAAACATCATAAGTTGATGTTAAGAATAGTCCTAGTTTTTACCTATAATGCAAATGGTGCTGTAATATCTCATTTACCCAGCATTGTTGAGAAAGCAGAATTCCACATAAATAAATTTTACAATCAAAGCTGTCCTCTTAAATAGGGAAACTTCTTAAAAAATCACATGAAAAATTTTTGCACATTTTCCTACTTTCTTAACAAAAGAATACTGAATAAATTGTAACATTTTGATGGTTCAAGGATATTATTCTCTTTAATGAAATATTGATGATACAAAGGGCTATTATTATCCATATGACAGCCTAATATTAGCACAGCATCAACTTCTTTATGATAAAGGAAGAACTATAACTCAGCTACCTCTCACTCTCTCTCTCTGTGCTAAGCATAGGTCCAACATTTCACACCAGAGTTGAATACTGATGGGTTTACCTATATTCCCCTCTAAGAGATATAAAACAGGTTGCACATTCTATATTCCCCATTAGTTTTTGCAGTCATTATGGCTCACTTTATAGAAAACTTGTTTTCCCAAACCTTGTACATAAAATCTTTATAAATGAAGATTTTTCAGGTGTGAAATTGGGCTTGGGAAATGAATATTTGGATTTTAAAAAGATAGGTGCCATGTTGTTTTTACCACCATAAGTAGGTATTATGATTTAAAGTCTGGAGATGAGGGTTCACTTTTCCTTTTTATGATGTTTCTGGCTATTCAGGACTCCTTACACTTCCAAATAAATTTAATAATCATGTTTTCGATTTTTTCTTTAATGCTGGTGGAATTTTTATCAGAATTGCATTAAATCTGACATTTTAATGATATTTATTCTTCAATCCATGAGCATGGAATGTTCTTCCAGTTATTTAGGGCTTTTTTGATTTGTTTGAACACTGAGTGGCAGTTTTCTGAATACAAGTGCTTTACATCATTGGTTAAGTTTATTCCTGAATATTTGAGTTTTATCTGCCATGTTTTATTTTCACCACTTTTTTGACACTTTCAGTTACTTTTACTGATATAATCTTCATTTCTAGACTTTCTTCCAGGCCCCTCTCTCCTATCTTTTCATTTTGGGCTCTAGCACACCCTTTAGTATTTCCTGGAAATCAGGTCTCTTTATGAGAAATTCTCTCAGTTTCTGTTTATCTGTGAATATTCTTTCGCCCTCATTTTTGAAAGACCGTCTTGCTGGATATAAGATTCTTGGCTGGAAGTTTTTCTCTTGTAGTATCTTAAATGTATCAGACCACTGTATTCTTGCCACCATGGTTTCAGGTGAGAAATCAGCACTTAATCTTATTGGATATCCCTTATATGTTATGCATTGCTTTTTTCTTGCTGCTCTCCAAATTCTCTCTTTATCTTTGGTCTTTAACATTCTGAAGAGTATGTGTCTTGGAGTTGGTGTATTTGGATTTTTTCAGATGGGAGTACGTTCTGCTTCTTGGACAGGGATATCTATGTCCTTCAATATGGTTGGGAAATTTTCTACCATTATTTCTTCAAATATTCCTTCTGCCTCTTTCCTCTTCTCTTCTCCTTCTGGGACACCCATGACACATATGTTTGCATGCCTTTTGCTGTCATTTAGATCCCTGAGACCTTGTTCAATTTTTGTCCATTCTTTTCTTCATCTGTTCTTTCATATGTTCACTTTCAGAGGACATTTCTTCAAGCTCACCAATCCTTTCTTCTGCCTCCTCAAATCTGCTATTATATGATTCCAATGTTTTTATAATTTCATTGATTGCACCTTTCATTCCCATAAGACCTGCTATTTTTCTATGTATACTTTCAAATTCTTTGTGCTCACCCAATGTCTTCTTAATATCCTTAATCTCTTTATCCATCTCATTGAATTTATTAAGGAGATTTGTTTGAACATCTATAATTAGTTGTCTCAACTCCTTTATGTCATCTGGAGGCTTATCTTCTTCCTTTAACTGGGCTATAGCTTCCTGTTTCTTGGTTTGGATTGTAATTTTCTGTTGTTGTCTTGGCATCTGGCTTATTAAATTATTTTTTTTGGGGGGTGCAGTTTTTCTCTCTAGTTTAGGGCTTCCTATCATTTCTCCCTTGCTGGTTATGCAGTAGGAGCCAAGCATGTATTGGTCCTGTAAGCTATGGAGGCTCAAGTTGCCCTCATTGCACCAAGAACCAATGAAACTTCTTCCAACTTTCTCCTTTGCCAGGGGTAGGGACAGAGTCACAGCTACATGGAATAATTCACATGCAGGCCTATAGACCAATGGAACCAAATTTATGATTCAAAAACAGACCCTCACAAGTATGGTCAAATGATTGTTGTCTAGCCTGTCAAACTCACACAGCTCGGGCAGAACAATCCATTCAACAAATGGTGCTGAAAGAATTGGACATCCTTAGCTGAAAGAAGGAAAGAGGACCCCTATCTCATACCTAATCCAAAAACTAACCAAAATGGATAAAAAATTTTAAAATAAAAGCAAGAACCATAAAACTTCTAGAAGAAGTTATTGGAAAATATCTCCAAGGCCTGGTGGTAGGTAGTGGGTTCTTAAAGGAGATAAGAGAAGGACTGAGTGGACTACTGATGTTTAATGTGTGTAGAAGTTTTAATTAGCTTTACTGTAAAATTGTGGAAATATATAGAGTGATGGTAACACACAGTGCGTAACAGCTAGTTTATAAATGGGGATGTGACTGAAAATGGTAGTCTAGTTATATAAATGCCAATTGACAGAATGCTTGAGAATAATCTAGGAACTGGATAGCACAGTAAACCAAGAGTTGGGTACATCCAGGTGCAATGGCAAGAACCAGGAAGGAAGGAGGGCCCAACAGTGGGCCCTTGATACTAATGGCTACACTTTTGAGCCTATGCACCTGCAATAAGAACAAGGCCTAGAGTAGCATTGTGCCTGGGAGTTTCCTCCTGACAGCCTTCATGTTACTCAAATGTGACCACTCTCACAGCCAAACTCAGCATGTAGATGTGATGCATTCCCCCCAGCGTGGGACATGACACCCGGGGATGAGCCTCCCTGGCACCGAGGGATCACTACCACATACCAGCTGAAGAAGCAACTAGAAAATGACCTTGAATTAAAGATTCAATGCGGAACAGCAGAATATACCTGTCTACATATAATAACATGACTTCGGGAAGCGGTTTGACCTAATGTAAGGGGGAAATGGAAAGGAGAAATGAGATTATAAGGCTGTGAGTCTCTAAAAAAGAGTCTGGAGGTTGTCAGAAGGAATACCCCTATGTACAACTGAACAGAGTCCAAGAGACAGATAAGGTAGATACAACCCCAGGTATTGGTTCTTTTGAGGGATAAAGAGACCCACGGGTTCTATGGTCATGGCAGAAGGGGTTCACTGCCATGACAGATGGCCCTTCTTTGGAGCTGGTGTTTCTGCGTGATGGAAATGGACTCAGAGGGGATCTGTTTTCACAAGACTTGCATGCTACTTTATTGGAATTGTAGTTGGTGCTGGGTTTAAGATATATGTAGGGGATTTGAATCTCTGGACTGATAATATGACACCCAGGCCCAGAGCCTCAACAGACTTCAGCTCCTACACTTTGACTTATTGGACTTACTCCACTCAGCTAACATGGAGTTGAAGAAGGTCAACCACCACAACATGGAGCCTAGAGTGTCTACAACTAGAAGCGGGAAGAGTGCATCCAGTACCCATGTGGAATCTAAGCCCTCACTTGACATAGGTGTGCAATGGATACAACCAATCCAATGTCCACAGAGAAAATGTGGAATGGGTGTGGGAACGGTAGCCATGGGGGCTGCTGGGTGTGGGGAACGGGAGGAAGAGATGAGATGTGGAGGCGTTTTCGGGACGTGGAGTTGTCCTGGATAGTGCTTCACGGACAATTACGGGACACTGTAGATCCCCCCAGGGCCCACTGGATGGAACGTGAGAGAGTCTGGGCTATGATGTGGACCATTGACTATGGGGTGCAGTGATGCTCAGAGATGAACTTACCAGGTGCAATGGATGTATCACGATGATGGGAGAGAGTGTTGCTGTGGGGGGAGTGGGGGCGGGGGCGGTGGGGTTGAATGGGACCTCATATATTTTTTTTAATGTAATTTTAAAAAAATAATAATAAATAAATATTAAAAAAAAAAGAGTTGGGTACAAATCGTGGTTGATATTACAAATGCAAGAGTGTCTTTTCTTAGCTGGAACAAATGTATATCACTACTACAGTATGTTGGGAATGTGGAGAAGCATGGGAAAAATATAGCTGGAGTGACCTATGGATTGTGGTTAGTAATAATAACATAATATTCTTACATCTATGCAAAAGATGTCCTGTGTTGAAACTGAGGCAATATGGAAAATATGAGCCAAATGTACACTATGGACATGGCAATAATCAGATGATATTATTCTATCTGTAGTGAATGACACACCACATTATGGTGTATTGATGGAGGGGTGTTGTTTGGGAATTCTGCACATGAGCATGATTGTTTTATAAGTTGACAACTTCTGCCATAAAAAGTATATATTTAAAAAATAATAATAGGGTGGGTTGGGGGAAAAACACACCAAATGTAAGAAAAGAACTATGATTAGTATAAGATTTTGACAGTGTTCTTTCATAGCTTGTAACAAACATCTCATGACAATGCAAGGTGTTGGTGAAGGGTTGATGTATGGGACACCTGTATGATGTTATGCATGTTTGCTTTGTAAGTTCACAACTTTTACTATACACTTTATTGTTTATGTGTGTTCATATATAAATGATACAAAGATAATAATAATCAGATTGGTTAAGGGAAAAATACTTTGTTTAGTAATAATATTTTGACAATGCTCTTTAATCATTAGTTAAAAAGGTTTAAAAACAATGCAAGTTATTGGTGGTAGGGTGGGATGTTATATATGTTTGTTTGATGTTACATATGTTTGTTTTGTAAGCTCACAACTATTATACATTTATTGTTTATGGATGTTTATGTGTGAGTGATATATTTCAATAAATTTAAAAAAAAAATAAAAAGATAGATGCCAGAAGTCTGGAATGTTTGAAGGCCCTGGGAGTTTGAAAGACTTGATAATCTTGAAACAATGGATCACCACCACCAAGATACTAACCTCAGGAAAGACACATCATATGGTTTGTGATGGAAAGGAACAAAGTTAGGAAGATTCTGGAAAAGACAATGCATGGACAAGGGCTTGTCTATTATTTTGTAAATGCTTCTTTTTCCTGAGCCTGACAGGGAAGTATCCCAGCCCATTACAAGATACTGGCATGATCCACACAGTTGATGAAATGTAGTATGATTCCACAAGCCTGACTGGGGTGTTTCTTCTCTGGGAGTTTAGATGCCTGTAACTGCCAAAATGAGAAGCCCCAACAAGCTATTTGTACATGAAGTGGTATTACCTATGCTAAGTGGACTGAGAATGTTGCTTTCTGACTTCTTGTGATTTCTGCTCTGGGCCGCTTGTCATGATATCTGCTTTATTAAATCAACTCCACTTCATAGGTTACAAGCAAAAAGCAACTTGAATGGTTCATGGAAACCCATGAAGATTCTAAAGCTTTTTCAGATTTTATTTACAAGGATAATTACCATCTCAATGTAATAATCAAAAGCCCAAACTTTCTTCAATTTAAACTTTTCCCTTTCCCCAGGCTCAGATATAGAGGCCTAAAAGAATAGAAGGGTACCTGGTGACTTTTTCTTCATTCCTGACCTTTTACTCCTACTCAGTCTTCCCTGATTCTTTACTTACTGAGTTTTCTTTTTCCTTTGATGGTGAGCTTAAGTGGAGAAGGCTTAGGAAAAAGAACATAGCCTCCCAAAGTAAGTACAGATATAATCTGGTGATGGTTCTCTCTAGTTTTGGAAAATACACAATAGATTTTTTTTCTCTGTTGAGGGTTTTAAAGATTTCCTACCTCTGAAGACCCTGAACCACAGTTACCTTACCAAAAAAAAAAGCTATTTCTCTGCTGTCTGATGCTTCCCATAGACCTGGAATGCCAGTGGTTCACCCCAAACATGTTCTTACTTTTAGAATTCCTCAGTCACCCCAGACAGTCCTTTTTACATTGAGTTCCATTTAAGATGATTCCATTTCAGTCCTCTCATGTCACTTTCATGGACTCCAGGCTGGTCTCCAGTGGATCAGATTGTTAGAAGCGCTACTCCAAGTGACAAAAAGCAAGCTCAGCTCAGGTGTCTCTTTCCTTCTCGTGAAGGTGAACAAGAAGTTCCTCACTTTCTTCCCCCACAGGGAAGAGAAACACACAAGGAACTGGCATTTCTCTCCCAAGAAATCCTCTCTTTCAAGATATGCCTACCAGATAAAAGTTGGGCTTCTGCTTTAAAATCTCCTAGCATGATTTAGGGAATTTCTGTTTATCAGCTGCCTCTTCCTGCTATGTCAATGTGTGTCCCTCTTCTAGGCTCCCAAACATTTCTAACTTGATGATTTTACCTGAACTTGAAAACCAGGAAACCAAATTTAGCATAAAGGAGTAAAACTCTAGAGAGGGCTTTCAGTCCTTGCAAAAGCATCAATGCACAAGCATTTGAAGGTTTTTATTTTTCACTTCCTCCTGGCCCTGGCCTATATTCTAGAGAGCTGAGAATGCCACATACCCAGGCAATGGAAAAGTGATATTTTACTTTATTTGTAATCTCAGAGAGCAATAAGGATGTCTGAAGTGATTCTTGGAAAGAGTATAAGAAATGGAAAAATAATAGAAGTGGTACAAAAAAGTCCCTCCAACTAGGAAATCTGTGAGAAGTGCAGATTTAGACAAATGGCCAATTCTATTCAGTCATGGGCAAATAATCCCAAATCATTCATAAGTCAATAAAACTCATTTTTCATCTATAAAGTACAAAGAGCTCACTTTACTTAACTAGTTCAGCATATATAGCAGTGTACATATTTTAACATGTAACCAGATAATGTTTAGGCTACTTCTAAACACATATGCCAGCTTAAGGACAAAAGATAAAGTTCACTCAGGTGAACTTATACCAAGAGCTTCATGCTAGGCTGATTGATTTACCTATAGGTACATAGGAAAAATTAAACTAATTCAGGCCATATAGGATGACTCAGCTGATTTTGGATTGCTGAATATTCTGCATCACTCACTATATATTTCCTAGTGACACAAAGAACATACTTCCATTATACCAAAATATATAGCTCATGATTGCCCATGAAAAAGAAATAAAGCTAAGCTTAAGATGAAGAACCTGGGAATGAAACCACCTGGGCTCAAATTCTGGGCTTGCCTCTCATCATTGCGATGTTAGACAAGTGCCTCAATTTTCTCATCTATAAAATGGAGTTAATAGTAGTCCTTGTCTTATAGAGTTTTAGTTTATAACAAGTTTATTAAGATAAAACTCACATCCTATAAAATTTACTCTTTTAAAGTGTATAATTCAGAGTTGATACAGAGTTCTTGAAAGAAACAGAACCAACAAAATACATGTGTGTGTGGAGGGGAAAAGATGGCTAAAGAGATAGATAGATTTATTATAAGGAATTGACTCAAACAATTGGAGATCTAGCAATTCCAAATTCCAAAGGGCAGGCTACAGGCTAGAATTCCCATAAAGGTGATGTTAATGTCTTGAATGTGGATTCCATAGGGGATGTTGGCAGTCTGGAAATCCCAGTAAGAATTAATGTTGAAGTCTTGAGGTAGAAATTATTCTGATCTCTGGAACTCTCACTTCTTGCTGTTAAGATCTCCAACTGATTGAATGAAGCAACCATGTTATGCAGGGCAATCTCCTTTACTTAAAGACAAACGGTTGTAGATGATAGTCCCATCTATGAAACACTTAGACAGTAAGAACTAGGACAGTGTTTTATCAAACAACTGGACACCATAACCTTGACAAGTTGACATCGAAAATCACAGGTAATTTTTAGTATTTTTGCAAACTTTTGCAACCATCACTACTATCTAATTTTAGAACATTTTCATCACCCCAAAAAGAAAACCCACCCCATTAGCAGTCACTTTGCTTTGCCCTCTCACCATGCCACTGCAGCTAATAATCTATTTTCTGTCTCTATGGCTTTGTCTGTTCTGTACATTTCATATAAAAAGAATCTTACAATTTGTAATAGTTTATTGCTGGCTTCTTATACTTAGCATAATGTTTTCAAGTTTTGTCTATGTTGTAGAATATATCAATACTTTCATTTCTTCTCATTGCAAAATAATATCCTATTATATGGCAGTAATGGTGTCAACATGGCAATGTAATACATCCCTTTGAAAAGGCTCCCCTCAGAAACAACTAATAAAAAGACAAATCTCACTTTCTTAAAACTTTAGAGGTAGAGAAAGACACCACATCTGCTGAATTGAAGAAAAAGAAAACTACAAGAAAAAAAAAAGTGGGAGTTCTATAACCTATACCTGCCAGTCCAGAGCCCTCCCATAGCATGGCCTGGGTTCCTCCTACCATGGATGCAGACCACAGAGCCACTCAAAGCAGCCAGTTAGAACCTCACATATATCCAAGCACAAGGACCCAACTCCACAGAAACCTAGCACAGAACACCAGCAGCTGGTGAGTGCAGGAACACAAAAGCACCCCCAGGAAACAAAAGAGACAGCTACAGAACAGTTGGCAAGAGACTACATACCCAAGCCCGTTTCTGATTGCTGGATCACCTAAAGGAAAAAACAGACCTTTATGATCACTGACATCATCCACCTCTCCAGGGTGGAATATGCTAATAGGGACCTTACCAGGTGCAGAAAAGCCCCAGGGGAATAAAAGAAGGGAAAACTGAACTGCAAAAAGGTAGGACAGTCCCAGGACTAAAAAGTGTAATGAAAAGGGGGAACAGAGTGAGGGAGAGCCGTTTAACAAAACATAGGAGCTGGGGAGAAAATGCTGGAAAAAAAAAACAAAAAAGAACAGATTGGGATTCCCAGAGAAGTATTGGAGGAAAGGAAGCTTTTACCTAGAGGCAAAATAAGTGCATATAAAAGGGCAATCTCAAATGTTGAACAGCATGTCCAGGGCAAGAAACAGGTCCAGGAGATCTGAGAAAATCTAAACAGTTTACATGGCTACTCTAAAGGTTCAGTATAAGCTGGACCAAATTTCAAAGTGGAACCTTAGCACATAGCCAATCTACAATAAAACCCTAGGTATGAGCAAGAGGGAGACAGTGACCTTCAGAGTTAGCAGATCAAAATAATCAGATGCCCAGGCAGCCTCAAAATATTACAAGCCATACTAAAAAGCAGGAAGATATGTTCAGTCAAGGCAACAAATTAAAACTTTAGAAAAGTCACAGAATTTGGAAAAAAATAATGAAAGAAATTCAAACAAATCTCCTAAATCAATTAAAGAAGATGAAGGAAAATATAGATAGAAATAAAACTTAATGGTAGATATAGTACTAAAAGATACAAGAAAACAATGTGTGAACAAAAAGAATAATTAGTAAGTTTAAAAAGAAACATACTAGAAATTATGGGGATTAAAACCACAACAATGGAGATGAAAAATACACTAGAGGCATAAAGGAGCATATGTTAACAGGAAGAAGAAAGAATCAGTGACCTAGAAGACAGGACAGTCAAAATCAAAGAGAAGAACAGATAGAGAAAGAATAGAAAAAAATTGACCACTGTCTGTACAATTTGAATGACAGTATGAAGGGGGAAAAAAAAAAAAAAAAAAAAAAAGCCTTATGGATGTCCCAGAAGAAGAAGAGGTGAGAAAAGGTAGAGAAAGAATATTTGAGGAAATAATGGACAAAAATTTCCCCGCTCTTATAAAGTGTAATGTACTCCAAACACAATAAATCCTAACAGACCATAATTTTTGTATATGGTATAAGAGAGGGGTTCCTTTTTATGTAATAATAAGTATTCAATAGGATGTGGAGAAATAGGAACACTTATTCATTGTTGGTGGGAAGGTAAAATGGTGCAGCTGCTATGAAAAACATTTGGCAGTTCCTCAGAAAGTACTATATAGAATATAATACGGCTTGACAATTCCATTTCTAGGTATATACCCAGAAGATTTTATAGCAGGGACTTGAACAAATATTTGCACACCTATGTTCATTGTGACTTATTCATAATTGCCAAAAAATGTAAGCAACCCCAAGTGTGCATCAATAAATAGATGGATAAACAAAATGTGGTATATACATACAATGGAATATTATTCAGCTATAAAAAAGGAATGAAGTTCTAATACATGCAGCAATGTGGATGAAACTTGAAGACACAATGTTGGGTGAAATAAGCCAGACACAAAAGGACAAATATTGTATGCTCTCACTGATATGAAATAATTATAATAAGCAAACTCATAGGCTTAGAATCTAGAATATATGTTACAGAGTTTGGGTAAAGGTAGGGAGTGGGGAGTTAAAGTTTAAATTGTACAGAGTTTCTATTTGGGTTGATGGAAAATTTTGGTAATTAATGGTGGTGATGGCTGTACAACATTGTGAATGGAAATAACAGCACTGGATTTTATATTGAGTATGATTAAAGGGGGAAACTTTAGGTGCTACATATGTTACTAGAATGAATTTTTAATATGTAAAAAACCTTCATTGAGTTTATCTAAAATTCTGAAATAATTTCAAAAAAAAAATCATCTTTAAACTATCTCTTAATGGTCAAGTTTCCTAAATTCAAGTGTAATAAAAGTCGTTTTTAAGTTTTATGAAGATGTATGATAAAGGATGCTTATTACCATAAAAAATTTTAAATATCCCATTTTTCTTATCACATTTGCTTATCCATTCAACAATTGATGGATTTTTAGGTTGTTTCTACATTTTGGCTATTATGAATAAGGTTTTGATGAATATTTGAGTACAACTAAATTTGTGGACATCTGCTTTCATTTCTCTTGGATATATAACTATAAGGTAGCCTGGTTTAACATTTTGAGATACCAAACTATTTCCCAATGTCACTGCATCATTTCACATTCCCATCAGCAGTGTATGGTGCTTCAAATTTCTCCACAATCTTACAAACACTTATTATTGTCTGTCTTTTTTAATTTAGCCATTCTAATGAGTTAAGAAATCATACCTCATTTTATATTTGGTTTGCATTTCCCTAATGGGTAATGATGTTGAGCATCTTTCCCTATGCTCACTGACAATTTGTATATCTTCTTTTGAGAGAGGTCTATTCAAAACCTTTACCCATTTTTAAAATATAGTCATTTTATTGTTGAGTTGTAAGAGTTTTTTATATATTCTGAATACAAGGCTCCAATATGATTTGAAAATATTTTATACCATTCTGTGGATTATGTTTTTACTTTCTTGATGGCTAACTTTGAAACACAAAGTTTTTAATTCTTATAGTGCCTAGTTTATTTTTTTCTTCTGTTGTTTGTGCGTCTAGTGTCATATCTGTGAAAATACTGCTTATCCCAAGGCTGTAAATATTTACTCTTTTTTTCCCTAAGTGTTTCATAATTTTAGCTCTTACATTTATGTTCATAATCTATTTTGAGTTAATATCTACATACAGTTTAAGGTAGGGATCCAAGTATTTTCTTTTGCTTGTGGATATTCAATTGTGTCAGTATTACTTGTTGAAAAGACTATTCTTTTTCTTTTTTAATCACCTCGGTACCCTTATTAAAAGTGAATTGACCATAAAAATAAAGGTGGGTTTATGAACTCTCAATTCTATTCCACTGAAATATATGTCTATCCTTATGCCAGTACCACAATGTCTTAATTACTGTATCTTTGAAGTGTGCTTTGAGATTGGAAAATGTAAGTTCTTCAACTTTGCTTTGTTCTTCTTTTCCAAGACTGTTTTGTCTATGAGTCCCTTGCTTTTCCATATGAATTTAGATTGGCCTGCCAATTTCTGCAAAACAGGCACCTGGGATTTTGATAGAAATTGTGTGTAATAAGTTTGTTAAATGCCTTGTATATGGGTGAATAAAAATGGAAAAGAGCAATGAGATAGAATGTAAGAAATGTTGGTTCTAGCCCTTTGAAAAAACACTTCTGTTTTTAGTACTTCAGTTTCTTCATTGCTAAAAATATAGAAGCTAGACTATGTTGCTATGCAAGATAACTTCATACTCAAAATTCTATAGGTCTTCATCTATCTGAGACCTGAAAAGAATCTCATCAGTTTGGTAGGAATAACACGAAGTTTTGAAAGAACATCAACTATTTTGACCTACAAATAATATTGCACATCTGTCAAATATAATAACTCTGTGAATGGAAAAGAACTTAATTTAGAGAAAGACTTTCTTTTAAGGGGCTAAATGTAAACTGTTTTCAACCAAACAACTTTTTAAAAAACTACAGTAATGATGCAACTAGAAAATGACCTTGAATTAAAGGTTCAACGTGGACCAGCAGAATATCCCTGTCTACATATAATAACAGGAGTTTAAAATGCTGTTTGACCTAATGTAAGGGGGAAATGGAAAGGAGAAATGAGTTTATATGGCTATGAGTCTCTAAAAAAGAGTCTGGAGGTTGTCAGAAGGATTGCCCTTATGCACACCTGAGCAGAGTCTCAGAGACAGATAAAGTAGATACAACCCCAGGTATTGGTTCTTTTGAGGGCTAAAGAGACCCACGGGTTCTATGGTCATGGCAGATGGGGTTCACTGTCATGTCAGTTGGCCCTTCTTTGGAGCTGGTGTTTCTGTGTAATGGAACTGGACTCAGATGGGATCTCTTTTCACAAGACTTTCATGCTACTTTACTGGAATTGTAGTTGGTGCTGGGGTTTAAGATATATCTAGGGGATTTGAATCTCTGGACTGACAATATGATAGCCAAGCCCTGAACCTCAACAGACTTCAACTCCTACACTCTGATTTATTGGACTTACCCCACTCAGCTAACATGGAGTTGAAGAATGTCAACCACCACACCATGGAGCCTAGAGTGCCGACAACTGAAAGCAGGAGGATTGCATCCAGTATCCATGTGGAATCTAAGCCCCCTCTTGACATACATGTGCAATGGACACAACCAATCCAAGGTCCACAGAGAAAATGTGGCATTGGTGTGGGAAAAGTGGCCATGATGGCTGCTGGGTGAGGGGAATGGGAGGAAGAGATGAGATGTGGAGGCATTTTCGGGACTTGGAGTTGTCCTGGGTGGTGCTTCATGGACAATTACGGGACACTGTAGATCCCCCCAGGGCCCACTGGATGGAACGTGGGAGAGTATGGGCTATGATGTGGACCATTGACCCTGAGGTGAAGCGATGCCCAGAGATGTACTTACCAAATGCAATGGATGTGTCATGATGATGGGAGAGAGTGTTGCCGTGAGGGGAGTGGTGGGGTGGGGGCAGTGGGATTGAATGGGACCTCATATTTTTTGAATGTAATATTTTTTAAAAATGAATAAAAAATAAATAAATAAAATTAAATTTAAAAAAAAGAAATGTAAAAATAAAAAAAATAAAAATAAAAAAACCTACAGTGATTTGCAGGCCCTTAGACTGTTGTTTTCCTTAATGTAAACTAGATTTGGTCTTGAGCTACTTAAAATGAAACCTGGCTACATATTAAATATCCATAATGTCTCCAAGCAGAACATAAAATGCAAAAAAGAATGTATGCCAATTACTATTTTAATGAATATAGATTATTTCAATAATTTAAAATACAAGTATTTAAGTACATATTTATATAACCTATTTACTCTAAATTCTAAGGTCACATCCTTAATAATGAATATCTGGCAAGTATTCTGGTCTTTTATGTTTTCACTATCCAAATAAACTCTCTAGCATTAGCTGGCTAAATGTATCAAATACTCATGTTCAAATTTTCAAAAAAGCTTAAAAACAAAGGAGGTACAAGATAAATAATATATAGGCCTTATTCTCAAAGAGTTCATAATCTAATGTAGTTGGGAAGTCAGATATATAAGAAGACAATCATTGTACAACGTGAGAAATGCTGTAACATGAGTATAAAAATTGTTTGGAGATATGAGAAGACACAGAAGCTTTGGGGCAACAGTGATGAATGAGATGAGACTTCAGTACTGAAGACACATCTGTCCTGATGTGGGGCATTAGGAAGTGAGAAGTGCTGTGGACAACTTCAAAATGTCTAGGTTAGGTGACCAGCTGGATGGATAATGAAGCTTTAGACAAGTTAGTCCCATGTACAAACAAGTTCTCATGGTGTCCATGGAACTGAACTCCAGATAAAGAAATTCCCAACCCTATATTGCCACCTCTCTCACACCAAAGAAGATTTCCAAAGTACAACTTTGAAGTTTTTTATAGATTTCATCCAAACAACTGATACTTTACATAGCTACCCAAATATCCTACCTTTACTCACCAAGCTTCAAATAGGAATCAAGCTATAGTAAAGGCAAGCAGTTCCTACTGATGCAACATTTATCTCTCTTATGTAAACTTCCCTTTCGGCCTCCTCCTACCATGGTGAATTTTTTGCTGTATAAACAAAATCGATATTTCATTTTGTGAAATATCCAATAATAATCATTACTTTCTGAGATGCTGGGTATCTCAAGGGCTTTCACACTGAATGAGTTTGTTACATACTCAAAAATAAGTAGCTAAGGAAACTGCACAATCTTAATAATACGAACAAAAATAAAAGAATTAGAAAAACTTTAATAACAGAATTGGTCCATTTTCCAATGTGGCTAAATTCTAAATGAATTGATTAAATTTTGGTTAAATAATAAAGGAAAGCTTATTTAAAATATTTATGTAGGAACACACTATATCTAAAATAAGCATCATGCATTATTCTTACTGAAATGATTTAACCGGCTTGGAATTATCAACGGTGAATGAGAGAATTTTGGAAAAAGGTAGGATTGGGAACTGCCTATGTAATTAGAATATGTGCTCTGAACATTTACTGCAACTACAACCCAATTTCAGTGGGGCCCTTTAAATTCCAAATCCAAAGGACCTGTCTTTGACTTCTGCATTTTTTTCCTTCTGCACAGTTTAAAACTTTTGACCATTTTGACCTTCTTAAACTAGTCTTCATCTTTGACTTCCGGAAGGAAATATTATTATCAGGGGGAATCAGCAAAATCTTTCTGGAGGCGGCAGACTTGGCCCAGTGGTTAGGGCATCTGCCTACCACATGGGAGGTCCGCAGTTCAAACTCCGGGCCTCCTTGACCTGTGTGGAGCTGGCCCATACTCAGTGTTGATGCGCGCAAGGAGTGCCCTGCCACTCAGGGGTGCCCCCTGCGTAGGGGAGCCCCACACACAAGGAGTGCACCCCATAAGGAGAGCCGCCCAGTGCAAAAGAAAGTGCAGCCTGCCCAGTAATGGCGCTGCACACACGGAGAACTGACACACGAGATGATGCAACAAAAAAAGAAACACAGATTCCCATGCCACCGATAACAACAGAAGCAGACAAAGAAGAAGATGCAGCGAATAGACACAGAAAACAGACAACCAGGTTGGGGGGTGGGGGGGGTGGGGAGTGGGGGCGAAGGGGAGAGAAATGAATAAATAAATAAATCTTTAAAAAAAAATTCTTTCTGGAGGAGGTGCCACGCCCTGGGTATTGAGGCAGAGTAGGAATTCACTTGTGAATACAGCACTGAGAAGAGAAATTAACAATTATCCATGCTATCTAGACTTCCTGTTTTCCTATTACAAATTATATAATAAATCCAGTCACTTAAGATCAGAAACTCATAATAATTAAAATATAGGTCACCAGAAAATAGAAGGAGGGTAGAGAATGGAAAGCTGAAGACTAATCTTTGCAAAATTGGTGAAAAGTTTGGTTGTAAATCTTTGGAAATGAATAGAAATGGTAAAAGCACATCATAGTGGGTAACCAGCAGAGTTATTATATGGGTATGACAGTGGTTGAAAGGGGAAGTCGAAGGACATGTATATAACTAGAAGGAAAGCTAAAAAATGTAACATGGGACAGTATAACATATGAATATGGGTGATACTGCATATATAAGACATTTTTACAAAATATAAATACAAATAAATTAGAGAGACAGAAACAGAATATCTACTATGTATGGCAGGGGAAGCATAGAGAGACTGAGAGGTGATGAAGGGTTATTTGTTTATTTTTCTGTTTTTTTGTTGTTTTTTATTATTATTATTGAAATAATGAAAATGCTCTAATAATGATTGAAATGAAGAATGCCCAACTGTGTGATTATACCAAATACCATTGCCTACACAATTTGCATGGATTTATGCTTTATTAATATGTATAAATAAAATTGATTTCCTAAAAAAGAAGAAGGAGAAAGATCAGGAACTCAGCCAGAAGAGAGAAATCTGCTAGGAACAGTTTTACCTTTTTGACACTGTAAATATACAGGAACATAAAATTAGAGAACAAAGAAAATGGGCAAAGGAGAGAAAATAAATAAAGTCATACACTAATTTTTTCACAGACCTATTGCTTTGTCAATGGTTCCTTATTTTTTACCCTCAGGCCCAGGATCAGAGACTTGCCCGTAATTAAGCAATTACTGAAATTGATGCACAATCAAAACACTACTCTAAATTTGTTTAATAGCCGAAGAAATATAATTGATTCCCCAAGTTCTTCCAGAATCTTGCACTGCCCCACTTGGAGGTGGATTCTAGCTCTCCTTCCATTCAAATTGGTTAGGCTTTTGCAGCTGCCTCAAGGAACAGAATGCAGTATAAGGACACTATGTGACCTTGGAGTTGGGTGATGCGAAACGGTACAACTTCTACTTGTCCCTCTCACTCGCATGCCCTTGGAGCTCAGCCACCATGCTGAGGAAGCTTGCATTTGCCCATGTGTGAATACACAGGGCAAGGTCTATGCTGAGGGGAACACAAGCCCCCAGTCCATTCATATCAACTGGTCGATATGTCAGTGAACAATAGTAGAATAATTACAGGCCCCAGATTTTGAGTTTTCCAGCTGAGGCTCTTACCTTATAAAACAGAGAGGCCATCCTCCCCATCCCCAGTTTGAATTCCTGACCCAGAGAATCCTGAAGCATAATAACTGGCTGTTTTTTAACACTAAGTTTGGGGATCATTGGTCACACAGCCCTGGTAACTAGAATAATTGCACATAAATATACCATGGAAAACTCGCATTGCATTTATAGAGCAGAGTTGATTCAAAATTGCCCCCACAATGCTTCATCCACAAGGTCGTTCTTTGTGTGCGCTGAGGAGCTAAATTGTTCCCTTATCAGGGTAAACTGTCCAGCCTTTGAAAATTCTCTTTCTTCTCCCTACAGATGGCTGCCTCTCTCTCACATCCAGGTTTAACCCCAGATAGACCACACCATGGCAGTTGTTCCACATAACTCTATTTTGTCCTCTTCATGGCATAACCAAGAACTGAAATAACATCTATTTGTCTATGTGCTTTTTACTATCTCTCTCAATCGAATGTTAGCATTAAAAGGGCAGGGGTTGTTATTCTTGGTCACTGAGGTATTGCCAGGAACCTAGGAGAGTGCCTTACACAAATAGTTATTGACTGATGACTAAGCATATTCACATCATCTCAGTTAAGGCTCAAAGCCACACTCTGAGCAGCACTGACAACATAATTTGCAGGACCAGGGTAAAAGGAAATGGGAGGGCACTTTCCAAACATTCAAAAATGATTAAAGATTTCAAGATAGCAACAGAAAAATATTAAACCAAGTGCAGGGCCCTTCTGAGCAGGGGCCTCTGAGACGGTGCAGAGTACACAGATGTGAAGCCAGGCCTGACTGAAGGAGGTACTGCTCTTAACCCCATTTACAAGTGAGATAATGAAAGTGTAAAGCAGCTACGAATCTCGCTCAAGTCAGAGAGATGGAAGTTGAGCCCAAAATGGTGTAATAATATAGCCTGTGCATGAATTCAAAATTATCTAATTCTGTATCCAAGTGTGCCTAGTTACTAAAAAGTCAATTAAGTAATACAGACCCTATAAGCTTTAATTTTCAGAAAAGATGTAGACCGAATGTGTATTCAAAGCTACATGCAGATGGAAGGTGGGCGATATGTTAATTCAACTTACCTGGAATGTGGGGGATATGTTAATTCAAAACTTATCTGGTACTCAGACAAACACTTAAAACTCTAAGAAACTAACAAAGAAAAGTCCTTTTTCCATAAAAGCACCATTTGACTCTCCTCGCACCTACATCCTCTGTATAAAAGGGACTCAGAAATCCTATTCAGGGCTCAGGTTTTTGGACAGGAGTCCCCAGGCCTGGCCAGTTGTTAATAATTTTTCCTTCTCTAGAATATTCCTTGCACTTGGGGAATTGTTGCTGTTCCTTTTTTTTTTTTTTTTTTTTTTTAATATTCCTGAGTCCTGGCCTTCAATATGCAATCCTTAAATCTCTCTGCTTCCACAACATTTCCTGGGGGCTCATGCAGGATCACAATGAAGGCCAGGGTGGTAGCATTTCCCTGCCCCTTTCAGACACCTCTGAGGAAGCTGGGAGGGCACAGACAAATCCCCAATCCAGGGTGTCCCTGGACTCCTTTTAGTCCAGAAAGAGGTTGTGGGCTCTGCTGGAGCCCTCCCAGGAAAAAAAAATTGGACACACCAAAGGGTTTAAAAAGAAATCCTGAGAATGAAAAATCTCCACATGCCAGATGGGTAAGACCCCCCGGGGGGGCATAGTGTCAGGAGACCCTAATTTTAAATGTTAGAAGGGGGCCTGATCAGCTCCCAAAAAGGACCTTAGTACCTCCAAAGGTTTGGGGAGAAGTCATCTTCTCCAGGTCTGAAAAGAAAAGGAAAAAGCCTGATGTTTGGTTTTAGCTAACTGCAGGTTCACATCTGGTTTTGCCTTCACTAAGGTAGTGAAGGTTTGGTTACCATGGACAGGCATTAATGGGTTTAAGTCCTGCTCTCTACCTCACCTTAAAAACAAGTGGAAGCCTGCTGCCACTCGTGCCTTTATTTTGGCTTCTCTCTCTCTCTCTCTCTCTCTCTCTCTCTCTCTCTCTCTCTCTCTCGCTCTTGCTCTTTCTCCACTGCCATAGGAAATTAGGCATCAGTATCTCAATGCTTTCCACTGGAATGCATCCTGAAAAATTGGTCTGGATTTGGAAAATCTTGGTTACAGAAAAGTAGATTGGATTTTGTAATAAAGCTTAGTCTGAATATGGGTTGAGCAATGGAAAGTTTTGGCCAGAAATAGGTCTTTATTTTGGTGCTGGGTTGCAAATGAGCTTGTTTTGTAAATAGCAAGGGGAGGCAAAGAATCCTGTTAGAAGTTTCCCCTCACTAAGGTTGCAATTATTAACAAGCTGTAGCTCAAAAATGTCTATACCGGAAAAATGGAAATTATGAGTCAAATTGATGGGCTTTGTGTTTCTGTCTGTGTGCCATGGCTTTTTAGTATTTGTTGGTTTATTCGATGCTAGTGTATGTTTTCATGCCTCTGGATGGTGGTATTGAATTGTGTGAAATGGTGAACTTTGGTTAGGTTTGAACTCTAAAACGCCATGTCAGTTGACTAAAGGATGTCTCTTCATTCTTTCTAGAATGATAAGCATGGCTTCTGGCATGCCAGCAGGTCCCCATGGGAGTCTATTCTCAGGAATAAGGAAGTTCTGCCTGCTGCAGGTCCACATGGCCACTGAGCAGCTTTGGTGGAAAACTGAAATCCAGTTAAACTGTTGTAAAAAAAAGAAAGGGAACAAATAGATCTGAAACCTAGAAGCCTCATGTCATGTCTCCTTAAAAAAATGAGGAAATAAATCTCAAACTTCTCAGTTTAAGCTCAGTCATGCCTATAAAATGTGTGAATAGTGACAAAAAAAAATTTCATGTGCCATCAATTAAGGTGAAAGAATTCCTAGAAATGCTAAATATAAAATTCTTCTGTTTTAATCTGTGCATAACCTTGTGTTCAACTTTGAAATTGTATTTAAATTTGTCAGTTTGCTTTTGTTAGTTTGCTTGTGCCTAGGAAATCAGATTTGGGTTTCACCTGCTACAAGCTGGATAACAGTGAAAGGTAATCTAAAAATGAATCTTTAAATGGCAATACTGACTTACTAGTGGATTTAATGCATAACTTAATGTATAACTCATGAGTGAAATTTATTTAATTGCCGGAAATGTGGAAGAACTGCACAGAGTTGTTACTAATAAAATTGTTTTAATTGCATGGTTAATAAATAAAGGTGCCCAAATCAATTTTAAGTAAAAACTTTCTAAAAACTAAGAGCTGAAATTATTGTATAAGTACCTTTATATATATTTTTTTAAATTATAACTGAAATTATTACAATGGAGTAGATATAGCCTAGATTTCCGCTACTGTAATGGTTATCTTAAACTAATTTACCTTTGTTTCTGGCTACTTCAAGTACTATCTAGTGCTTACTATAGTAATGGTAGTTATAACTTAAACTTATCTTTAATTACAGTTATTTTATAACTAATTTCACCTACCACTAGAATTCAACTACTGTAATGGTAATTATAAACTGAGTTTGCCTTTACTTATAGTTACTGCAAGTCTGGCCCACCCCTTGCCTCTGCTTATGGTTCTAAAGCAAGGAAAAATTGTATCATAGCATTGGAAACATTTTGGTTATAAGCCATTAATTAAGAAAGCCACAAAGCGGGGGAACCACAAACCCCTAATCCAAAGAAGTCAGCAAGAGAAAGCCTTCAGGGAAATCTCTCAAGTGTTGTTTTACAGTTAAACTTGTTTTGTAGAAAAAAAAAAAGTTTTAAGTAACTAAATTGTGTTTCTGTGTCAAACGATTCATCTCTGCCTGTTCCCTCAGCATATATCTTCATATATCAGGATGGTAACATCAAATTAACAAATAATTCTTTAAAAAATTTTTTTTTCCTGAGCTCTTTAACCTACCAGCCCCCAGGGCCTTCTCTTTGTAAGAGCTGTGAGGGAAGGACCAGGTTTGGCATTTAAAACTCTGTCTTCTAAGTGGGGTGGGGGTGGGGGTGGGGATGGGGGAGAATGAAGTCAGAGTTTCCTGTAGCACCCCATTTTAAACCTTTTAACAGCCTTAAATAAGGGTAATTACTAATCCTATTACCAAATTTCAGTAAGTAAAGGTAAAGTCCTTAAAAGCTATGAAAAAATCCTTACTAAATTAAAATTAAAACAAATTAAATAATTATTTTATATTCCGGAGCCTAGAAGCCAGTATGCTTTTAAGATTATTCAGTTTTAAAATTTTATCAAAGACAAAAGGTTTTAAGTCCCTGTAAAGAAAAGAGAAAAAAAAAATTCTTTGTTTAAACAATAACAGTTTCAACTTACATGGCTTGGGTGTTATCTCTTTGGTTTATGGGATACCAGGTTAATAGGTTAACATTATATGTATTGGATCTTTAAAATGATAAAAAACTATAGATTAGTGTTTAATGAAATTGAGTTTAAAAAAAAATGTAAACCTGCCCTCTCCTAATTGTGTAAAGTAAAATTCATTTGTTGCTAATTGTAATCTAAGATAAATTAACCAGTCTATTTAATTGTTTAAGTATGAAAAGTTTGTAAGAGTGTCTTCCAAATTAAAGCATTTGAATGGCTAGTTCTAAAAAGCCATTATTAATTAAAAATCTAAGTTAGTATTAATGGCAAAAAGTAACTTCATAACAATAAAACCTGTCTGGAAGTCACCTCAATGTGCATATTCAAATGGTGGTAATGAAAAGTTACTTTGATTCCATTGGGAGTCTTCAGTTTTCATTTTAAAAATAGGAAAAATGGTTTTTCCTCTACTGCTAAAATAAAATAACCTCTGTAATTAACATCTTCATGGTAAAAGTGTAAAAGGAAAAAGAAAAGTACTAAAAGTTCATTTAATATATAACATATTGCATTAAAAATGTTTAAATTATACATAAAAATCAAGAGATAAACTTCAGCATTGTCTAACTCTCTTGTGCATTCAAACCAGGCATCCAATACACTGCAGGGTACTTCTCCATGAGACTTACTGGCTAGATTGGTCACTGACCCCTAAAACAATAAAAGTAACTATTACATCTCTGGTCATGCTCCTGAAGTGGATGGTAACTACTTCACAATATCAAACTCCTGCAGCAGCCAGCAGTGACTCAGTACAGCCAAATGTACAATGGATATCATCTCCACAATGCACTATGCACCAGGCTGGTAAAACCTACTCCCTAGTTTCTCTCTTGGGTCAACAGTGCTACAGCTTCTGTGAAAAACATACAAAGTGGGGCAATGAATACCAGAATACTGTAAGAAGAACTTAAACATAATTGGCGCTATAGCTTGCTCTCATGGAGAAATAACCTGTATGGTATTGCAAACCTGAAACTTAAAGCTATTAATTGCAGCTCAAGAAAAGACATATGCATTGAGTACTATGTTAATTAGTATTGAGTACTGTACCTCTATCCTATTCTAGATACATGTCTGATGACTATGATAATAATTCTAGTAAATCATATGCAAAAGGACACTGAGCATGTGTTAAAAGTCCTGATCAATTTCATTTTCTGAATAATTAATTAACATGTCTATAAGATAAAAATGGCCACCTTGCCTAAAACAAGTGAAGTCAACATCTTTTTAATTGAAAAAGCCACCAAATTAACTTGCAGGCAACCTCTCACAGTCTTTACCACACCAGGTAAAGAATGTGCTTGAGCCCAGGGCCACCAGTGGCTTACAGGTAGTTGGTTAATTAATACCAGGCTCAAAGTGTGAGAGTGTGTCAAACTCTCAACCCAGGTTTCCCTCCTACCCCTTATTCCAGCACCTGTACTAGTACTTAAAGTTCCACAGTGTATCTAAGATAAACAAACTAGGGCAGCTAGCTTGGGGTTCACCCTAGAAACCAACGGGTGGCTTGTTGGAAATGTTCAGGTCTACCTGCCAGGAACAATTCAGTGAAAAGTCCTTCATGAACTTCATCAAGGTGCTCTCTTAAGAAGGAATGCCCTAACCAGCTTAGCCAAACAGGTTTTTAAAAAAAAAAGCCTGGTAAAAACAGTCAAAAATTTATCAGGAGTTGCTCAATTAAAGTCAGAATATAAAAACTTTACACTGTAGTTCTGATCACTCCCACAGCTATTAAAGCTAAAGGACTATCCAGCTTGGTGTATTAATCCTGAATAAAGTCAGCTACCCAAGAATGCCAGTTCACCAGAAGAGCCTGATGAAACACATGACTGCCAGTCATTGGACAGCCTGAAATACCTCTTCAAAAACAAAGCTAAGTAGTGTCTATGTCAGAATCAACAGTTTCCTTTAACTCTAGCCCAAATGCCTATTGCTAAAAAAAAAAAAAAAAAAAAAAGCAAACCAGACTTCCCTTTAAAAACCTTACCTCTTTTCATCTCCTTTGGCTTAATTGAAGAGAAAAATGCCTCTTCTCATTCCTCTCCTCTACTGTAAAAACTGATATTGACAATTTGTACCTAACCCCTTTGTCTATTGCAAATTCTCTCTGAAGTTGACCAACAGCATAAAATAACTTCAGTATGTGTGTGTGTGTATATATATACATACTGTTCCCCACCAACTTTGGGAAGGTGCTGCCTTTGCAGGCACCTGGCCTTTTCTACTCCTGTGGTCCAGTGTCCTCTTAAAGGGACCATGTATTCTCAAAATTCTAATTGAGTTTGTTTCTTCCAGAATGGGCATCTTGTTGGCCATGTGAAAACTTCATCCAGTTTCATGCAGGATGCCAGATCCATCTTCCTCCAATCAAAATAAAATAATAGGGTTTTTACACTTGTTAGGTAGGAACTACAGCCAATAACCAATAGGAAGTAACTACAGAAGAAAGATCATCTCCCTTCAGCACCCATTTAAGATTAAAGATGTAAACTCTCTGAGGGGGGAATGAAGCAGGCTAGTAAGATAGACAGATCTGGAACCTGGCAAGAAGTGCATGTGGACATCAGTAACCCCCAAGATGGCTGCTGGAAGACCCCCACCCCCAGGATTCTGCTATCCAGAACAAAGACTTCTTCCGAGAACAAGGAAAAGCCCCAGATATTCCCCAAGGACTTTATCATTGGGCCCTCACTGGAGGGTTGATAGGTGGGGTGATCAATCAAAACAGCAAACAGCCGAAGCTCCTCCCATGCTCTCATCATACTTCCCTGCTTCCTCCCCTTAGAAATAACTGGAGTACGTGCTTTAACAAATAATGCAGTAAAAACACAGACAGTAACCCACCTCATAACTCAGGAAATAGTGATGCCAAAGCATAATAAACTTAAGCTTGGTCTCAAAGGGGGGCAATATAATATAGCCTGTGCATGAATTCAAAATTATCTGATTCTTAAGCCCCTTCTTGATATAGATGTGGAGTGGACACAACCATTCCAAGGCCCACAGGATGGAGGAATAGAGTATGGATTAGAGTGGACTTAACTGATATCCTAGTTATGAACTATTGTGATTAGTAATCGAAGAAAATGTGGCATTGGTGTGGAGAAAGTGGCCATGGTGGCTGCTGGGGGTAGGGAATGGGAGGAAGAGATGAGATGTGGGGGCTTTTTCTGGATTTGGAGTTGTCCTGGGTGGTGCTGCAGGGACAGTTACCGGATACTGTATGTCCTCCTATGGCCCACTGGGTGGAATGTGGGAGAGTGTGGGCTATGATGTGCACCATTGACCATGAGGTGCAGTGAGGCTCAGAGACGTATTTACCAAATGCAATGAATATCTTATGATGATGGAGGAGAATGTTGTTATGGGGGGAGGAGTGGGGTCAGGGGGGTGGGGGGTATATGGGGACCTCATATTTTTTTAATATAATATTAAAAAAATAAATAAAGACAAAAATAAAAAATAAAAATAAATAAAAATAAAAGGTAGTAGACAAAGCACACTTTAAAAACAAAATGATCTGATTCTGTATCCAAGTGTGCCCAGTTATGAAAAAGCCAATTAAGTAATATAGACCCTATAGGCTTTAATTTTCAGAAAAGATGTAGACTGAATATGTATTCAATGTTACATCCAGACAGAAGGTGGGCGATACGTTAATTCAGGTTTACCTGGAATGTGGGAGATATGTTAATTCAAAACCTATCTGGTACTCAGACAAACACTTAAAACTCTAAGAAACTAACAAGGAAAAGTCCTTTTTTCATAAAAGCACCATTTGACTCCCCCACACCTATATCCTCTGTATAAAAGGAACCCAGAAATCCTATTCAGGGCTCAGGTTTTTGGACAGGAGCCCTGGGCCCGGCCGGTCATTAATAAATTTTTCCTTCTCAATGATATTCCTGAATCCTGGCCTTCAATATATGATCATTAAATCTCTCTGCTTCTACAACAATACCTTGAAATCCCATGCTCTTAGCCTCTTCACATACTGCCATCCAAGACAAAAGAACCCATGGAAACTTTTCAGTCTACAGAAGTCACTAATGCTCCAAAAATAAAATGTTTATTCTTAAAGGTGTTCATCTGTAAAATGAAGCTAAAAATGGGCTTTTTTGTTTTTTTCACTAAAATATCTCCATCAATCAAGGCTGCTACAAAAAGTTTACAAATTGGGCACTGCAAAACTCTTTGGGATGCATTTCACATACCTGTTACATATCCAATAACATTATTGTGGGATATTTAACTATTACATTCCTAGGGATGTCTTAATTAATTAGCCATCATCAAAAATCCCCATACCTCCAACATTCTGATGAATATCTTATTTTATTTTATTCCACATAAAACTTCTACACGTGTTCATTATGTGTAATAGCCAAAATGTGGAAACAACCCAAAGGCTCATCAACTGAATAATGGATAAATAAAGCATGATAGAGCCACAAAATGGAATACTGCTCACAATTTTAAAAAATGAAGAACTGATACGTGCTACATCATGGGTAAACCTTGAAAACATTATGCCAGGTGAAGGAAGCCAGTGACAAAAATCAGCACATTACAAGACTCCATTTACATAAAATGAGTAGAATTAGAAAACCTATAGAGACACAAAGTAGTTCAGTGGTTGCCCCAGAATGCCACATTCTTTAAGGAAAAAGCATTGCCTGACTGATGCCTTGACCTTGGATTTCTCCTCAAAACCACGAGCCACTAAATTTCTGTTGTTTAAACTAACCCGCTGTATGGTATTTGTTTCTCACAGCTAGGAAACTAAAACAGTGTTCCAATGCAAAGATTTCTTCACTGACGTTGAAGGATATTCCTGTTTAATTGCCCTATCATTTAAAGAAAAGGCCTGCTTATGATAATTCCAGACCAAAAATACAATATATTAACCCCGTAGTATATTGCTTCATTCTTAAATATAGATGGATCATCATATATTTATGAAAAACAGTAATATGAAAAGAAAACCCAAGATAAACAGAAAAAAAATTACACCAGAGGATACAAAAAATTTAGGGGTATAGGATAAATTGAAAAAGAAAGAAAGAATCAGGTCAGGTGGTAATGGAATGACTGTGGGTATTTTGAGAATCTAAGGGAGAGCTGAATTTGATAAGCATTTAGTTTGAGTAGAACATATTTATATATTTTGCAGTTATTGCTAGCTTTTCAGAGTGGAACAGTTTCCAGAATGGAACAGTTTCCAGTAATACTTTCCCTGCCCACTGTACCAACTCATCCAGTATCATAAACACAAAGATACAGAAAGAGATTATACTGAAAAATTACTCTGCACCAGAGCAATGTAGGTAACAGAAGAAGAAACTGGTTTGAAAGGAGAGAGCCATAAACTAGAGTCTGCAGAAAATTCTTCCAGTCATCAAATAATGCAAAATTCTAAGTAAAGGAGACAGAGAAACCCTCTCCTTTTAGGAAAATACTTAATAATGTGACATTTACTATTATAAAGGTATATTATGGATTGAATTAAGTCTCCCAAAAAGATATGTTCAAGTTCTAACCCCCAGTCTCCTGAATATGATCCTATTCATAAATAAGCCCTTTGTAGATGTTATTAGTTAAAATGAGGTCAGACTGGATTAGGATGGGACCTAATCCAATATGACCAGGGAAGAAGAGGAAATTCAGACACAGAAAGAGAGACATGACAGCCAGATGATGAGACAGAGATTGACTTAGTTCTGCCCCAAGCCACCCCCAGAATCCTACAGACTCCAGAGGGCACACGGCGCTACCAAAAACTTGACTCTGACATTTAGCTTCCAGAACCAGAGGACAATAAATTTCCATTGCTTTAAGCCACCCATTTTTTGAAACTTTGTTATGGCTGCCCTAGGAAACTAAGACAAAATACTACATATGTTTTTCCTTTATTTAGCAAAAAAACATGAAAATATAATTTATTGGAATTCTTTTGTTTTAGGGCACAAACCTATAAATGGTGAATACGTCCATGAGGTAAGCCACATAGTTTATGCATTACAACTATTAATAATAAAACACTAATTTCAATCAGCAATTCAAGACAAAAATATTATGAAAAATATGTCTTCATATGAAGAGGTGATTGATATAAGCAGTCAAAAGTTGCATATAGAAAAAAGGTGTTATAGAGGTTATGTGATTAAGAAAAATGTTGTTCTTTTTCTACATTTGATATTGGTGACATTTGCCAGCTCTTTAACATTCATAATTTATTGTGACTACCTTTCGGTTTCTAAATAAAATCTTCATGCCCATTTTTTTTTTCATCATTGTGTATTCTGTTTTTTGGGTTTTTGTTTTTTTTTTTTTTAACTTTACTTTTAAAGATATTTTAGGTTACAAAAAAGTTACATTGAAAATATAGGGAATTCCCATGTAGCCTACTCCCTCCCCCTCTCACATTTTCCCCACTTAATAACATCTTACATGAGTGTGGAACATTTGTTAAAATTGATGAACACGTATGGAAGCATTGCTACTAACCATGGTCTGTAGTTTACGTTATGGTTTACACTTTGAAGAATGTAATTTTATAGGTTTTGACAAAATGTGTAATGGCCTGTATCGGTGAAGAACAATTCAAATGCCCTATGCTCCATCTATTCTCCCCTCTTCCTCTCCTTAGGTCCTATTTGTAACCATTATCTTTACATCAGTGTTACGAGTTCTTCTGTTACTACAATGATAATGAGACTTCTCTGGTCCATGCTTGCATTCCACCCTTATGTTTGTTCATTCCTCAATCCTGAAGATTTGGGGAGGGTGATGCATTTTTCTCAAAGATGACACCAATGGAGCTTTCCGCCCCACAAAATCAGGGCCCTCTCCTTCCCTCAACCTCATCTTTCCTTATCCTCTATCTTATATCCTCTAGTTTTTCCACCTCTAAATCTGCTCATCTTAACATGACCTTCAACTCACCATATCACTCTCCCAGGAGCCCTATTTATTCTCAAGATTCTACATCACAAATCTCAAGAGCAACTCTAGTAAAAGAACTCTTTTTAGAGGAAAGGAGAGGGAAAGAAATTGAATTAGCAAAACAACATTCTCTTTGGTAACAATAAGGCACATAAGACTGTGAACTCACTAGGTTAATATTCTTATATATGCCCAACACATACAATCTTCTGTACCACAGGTTTGCACCAAATTGGGGAACAGCCACGCTCTCTAACCCAGTGCCACCATCTTCTTCCAAGCTCAAGACTATGCCTGAGTTTAACTTATCTTCTCTCAGAGTTGATTCTCTCCCACTGGCCCCACAGTTCATCTTGGCAATTTAGCTTCCTTCAGGTGCCCTTCAGTCAACCAGACATACATAGTTAAGACTGCATTCCAGGTGTTGATCTGTTTGGGTTAGTGTCCCCAAAGGCCCTTCAATTCCAGTGTGAATCATTCAGTATCAATAAATTCTGGCACTGAATTGGAAGAGGGCAAACCAGCCGCACACTCTTGAGATGCAAACACAGCATTGCGTTATACATAAAACACAGCTCACTTTCATTTCACAAGGGTTCACCACTATGCTGTGGATGGAACGCCAAAGAAACAGAAAGTGTGAAGCTTTATTCTCTCCCTGGTACTCAGAGGCAGAGTGATTTCTTAAATGCTCCCACTGTTGTATACAAATGATATTGATCTCACAGTTGACTCTGAAAACTGGAGCTGGTATATTGTATTTTTTAAGCTTTCTTCTCTAAATCCAAGCTGGCAGTTTGGGGTCAAATACTGCAGAAGCTTTTTCTATCGATAGCTCATTGAACAAGTGTGGAAAAATCCTAATTTACAGGAATGCAGTTAACCATAGCTCTGAGTCAACTGGACTATTTTGCTTGTTCTACATTTAATGAAATGTAAATCACAGAAATACACCTAAGTAAAAAAATATATATATAATAACCCAAAAAGCTTTTGTGAGAAATTAGTGCCCCCCAAACTGATTTCAAAATGTCCTATGGACATTGATTCTTCATCTACATATTCTTCCCTTTTTACAAATCCATGATGGCCTATAATATAACATCTCACCATCAGAGTCCACTATTTCAATATACTATTACTTAAAGCAGAAAAATGGGAAAAATTTTTTGAAAAAAATCTAACAAGAGCCAAAATGAAAATATTTTACTTAACCCTCAGTGGGGCAGATAATCCAATTAGCCCCTCATTGCTTAAACATTTTGACTAATCAAACTTTTATTGTGTAGGAATTTATAATTTAAAATAAAATTGTTGTCCTTGGCTTAGATAATTATGTGGAAGATTTAGTAATTCCAGTAGTTTAAATAGAATGGTCTTCAATAACCTCAAAAGGAAAAAAGTTTAAAATAACCCAAGAAGGTTCACTTTGGGGCCATCTTCTTCTTTCTTATGCTCATTATTTTTAATGATACTGATAGTAACGGTGTCAGTCTATGGCATATATTGTCTTGCCAGATCATGTGTTACCCTTTTGTAGAGTGTCTCATACTATTTAAATATTTAAATATTGTACTATTTAATTTTAAATATTTAAATATTGTACTATTTACGTTTATTTAAGTAACTTTAGAAAAAAAACTGGTGGACCTTTTTTACCTTTTTGTTCCACTCGCATCTCACACAATGCCTAAGATATAATAGGTTCTCAATAAAATGTTACTTTTCTTCTTGTATATGTGGTCATTTGTTAGATACCATGAATCACACCTTACCCAAAATAGGTCAAATGGCATTTTAACATGACATGAATAAAACAATAGGAAGAAAATCTCAGATGTTATCTCATTAAATGCTAAAACATCCTTAGAGATACCATTTGCAAGTCAATTCTCATTTTACGGAAAAGTTTGAGAGTCAGAAAGGAAAAAGTTGTCCAGGTTTACACATCTGGAGCAGGCATGCAAAACTACACCAAAGCCCATTTCCTGAAAGAGCTGCTCCTGTAAAAAGAACAGAAAATGAGGCATCCTATAGAAAGTGCCCAACAACTGGAACAGACACTTACCTTGAAGTTGATATAAATTTAAGCATATAACAAGAGGGTGCATGCTTTATATATTTATTTATTTCCTTATATCATGTTTAATTTTTCTTGTACCCTACTCCATTAACTGATAATAAAAATTAATATTCAAATATTGTGGTTTGCCTCCCTTTCCCACTCTATGAGATCATTCAAGAATCTTAAGTGAACCTAACAACAGAGTGACAAGAGAGGGCCTGCATTCTTAGTCAAAGGGCATTAACACACACTTTTTTTTTTTAATATATTTTTTTTATTACTCTCTCCTCCCCCCCCCACCCCGGTTGTCTGTTCTCTGTGTCTATTTGCTGCGTCGTCTTCTTTGTCCGCTTCTGTTGTTATCAGTGGCACAGGGATCTGTGTTTCTTTTTGTTGCATCATCTTATTGAGTCTGCTCTCCGTGTGTGTGGTGCCATTCCTGGGCAGGCTGCACTTTCTTTCACTCTGGGCGGCTCTCCTTATGGGGCCCACTCCTTGCACGTGGGGCTCCCCTACACGGGGGACACCCCCACGTGGCACGACACTCCTTGCGCGCATCAGCACTGCACATGGGCCAGCTCCACATGGGTCAAGGAGGCCCAGGGTTTAAACCACAGACCTCCCATGTGGTAGGCGGAAGCCCTAACCACTGGGCCAAGTTCGCTTCCCAACACAAACTTTTGATGTCACTCCTTTGTGCCTGTAGTTGAGTCTGGGAGTCAGTCCTCCAACTGACAGTATTCTCAGTTCTGCATGGCTTCAATGTGGGGGTGAAGGATGCCCATAGTGGGTCTTTTTCAGAATCCCTCTGAGGGACACCTGTACCTGGATCCTTACCACCATCTTTCAGCCCCCTGTGTACAGTGCATAGTGTCCAAGGCATCCTGTATCAGTTGCCTATGTGGATGCTTTATACCAGTGGGGTATACTCTGCCCTACCAGAATATCCAGGAAAAAAAAAAAAGGTAAACTCCTAATTATAAAATTAAGATCGTGAAAATAAAAATAAAATTTGTGATAAAACCAAATTTGTGATAAAACTCTTCCCATCTTTCCCTCAGGAAAGAGAGGTGTGTATGCATTTCTCAAGAACTTCTGGCTTTGTGCCCATTGAGGGTGTCATGGATGGGTGGTTCCTGAGGTAACAAGATGAACACACATAGTTGATGTAAAGAGGCAGAGTTGTGAATAACTTTTTGGTACATTTGAGTTTCAATTTTTTTGTAAGGTAAACAAAAAAATTTCGCCTAATATATCAGCTCCCTAATCCCTATAACCTGTGAAAATGTTGCCGCACATGGCAAAGAGGAATTTGCAGATGTGGTTTAGGTTATGGACCTTGAGATGGGGAAATTATCATGCATTATCTGGGTTGGCTCAATCTTATATGAGCTCTTAAAAAGCAGAGAACTTTCCTTGTCTGTGGTTTGTCAATGGAAGAAAGGTCAGAGAGATTCAACTTTGATAGTTTTGAAATAGATAAAATGAGGCTATGAGGCAAAGAATGTGGGTGGCCCCTAGATGCTGGAAAAAGCAAGGAAAGAGATTCTCCCCTAGGGCCCTGACAACCTTGATTTTAGACCAATGAGACCATTATCTGGTTTCTGACCTACAAAACGAATATAATAACTATGTGTTAAGTCACTAAATGTGTGCTAGTTAGCGATGCCAATAATAGAAAACTAATACATGTTTACTGTAGATGTAATCTTAAGTAGTTGTAAATTAAACTTTATAAATGGAAACATTGCATCAAGGAGTCATTAAATTTACTTAAACTTTTTCAGCATAATACTTGCCCTTCATTTTAAAAATTAAATAGTACAGAAAAGTTTATAAGGAATATAAGTAGGTCCCTATCTGTATCTACTCTGTCCTTACTCGCTGTTCTACTTAACCGTAAGTAACCAATTTTAATTAACTGTTTCTGTTTTTTTTCAAGCTCTCCATGAGAACTTTGCATCTCTTAATGATGTGTTCACTCTGCTATTTCTTAATTCATTAATGTCTTGCATTACTGTATGACTTCCTGTTACTATAGAGGAGGTTTTAGCTCATTTATATCCTCTTTTCAAATTCCCTTTCTCATATAGTCTTTCTATTGCCTACATACTCTAGTTATTAAAAATGCACTCCAGCATTTCAATCACGACCCATCAACCATAGCAGCCCCTGTTGCCACCACGTTCTGTGATAAACCTGCCTCTATCCCTACCTGTCCTTTCACTTTCTGTGAACATGCCTCTATCCCTACCTGTCCTTTTACTTTCTGTGAACATGCCTCTATCCCTACCTGCCTTTTCATGTCTCATACACACACTAGCTCCAAGTTTCTATCATGCGTGATTTTGTTTTTACATTTCAAATTAACCTTTGAAGTCTGTTCTGAAACCAAGTCTTGAGATTTGTACAATAATAAACAGGATTTATATTATTGTGACTGAGTAAATATTGTTCACAACAGAGCTAAGAAGTTTTTCCTGATTATATTTTCTTTCTTAGGCTTTTATTTATCTTGATCTTTTTATCGACACTTTCTTCTTTCCTTGCATTGTTTGTCATTTTGAATCCTTAAATTTTTTCACTTTTCCAGGTAATACCGAATCTCTTAAATACCCTCCTGGAATTTTTAAGTCCTCTTGCTCTTCTTGGTTTACTACATCTTTTTACTAGAATATATTCACAAGTACTTTCCTTAAAAATGATGTGTCTGATTCTTACAAAAGGTCTTTTTTCTACTCTCACTTTTGATCGATACTTTGGTCGATTATATATTCCTAACTGAGTACCATTGTCCCTCAGAATATTTTTAACATTTTTCTTGAAGCTTAATATCCATACAGAAATGTGCCCAAATTATAATTTTATAGTTTCACGAATTATCACAAAGTAAAGACAACTGTGTAACTCCTGAAGCTCCCTAATATCCCTTTCCAGTCACGGATTCTTCTCTCTTCCCCAAAAATAAACACTATCCTGATTTCTGACACCACATTTAAGTTGTTCCGGTCTGCTTTTGAACTATAAATGAACTCATTCATTCATGACAATTTTCACATCTAGCTTCTTTTCCTCAACATTATGTTTGGAATATCCATCTGTGTTGTATCATAGTGCTACACCATTATGCATTACTATTATACATTATATATTATGATAAATTATAGATTATATGAATCTATTAAAATTTATGTACCCATTCTATTGTTTATGGACATTTGGATCTCTAATTTGGGGCTATTAAAGTCACACTAAAATGATATTCTTATGCATATCTTTTGGTTCATATATGTATACATTTCTATTAGGTATATTCCTAGAAACAGGATTGTTTAAACTTCATTAGATGCTGACAAACAGTGGTCCAAAGTGGTTTTAACAATTTACACTCTCACCAATGGAATGTGAGACTACCAGGTGTCTTACTTCATTGCCATCTCTAAATATAATTAGTCTTTTTTTAAAGATAGACATTTTGTTGAATTTTCATAAAGTGAAGCCCACCACATAAGCAGATGGCCCATTTGTACATGAAAACATTTATGCTTATAAAAGCATAATAGCATGAGGGGTACATCCTGAAAGTGGAATTTTAGTACATGTTTGCAAGATCACCATTTTATCCCAAGGCCTTCTAGCTCTCCACTCCTTACTTCATTCCATCTAGCGCCACCTTAGAGTATTGTGGTGAAAACTGGTCAAACTTAAGAAACTTTTGTGACCATGTGATGGCCAGTAGCACCCTACGGACACATGTGTTACTCTATTTCAAACTTGACTATCATCAAGTCAACTCACATCCTATAATGAATAGTTTTAGGGGATGATTTTGATGTTAACTTTCTTGGGACTTATGTTATTTCAGACTCACCATTTAAACTCTAGATTTTAGAAATTTCTATCCATTACTGTATCTCAAAATTTACACAATTTATATTAAAGATTACATACATTTTTAAAGGTCCCAGATTACTTATATTTTACATATCAGGAAATAAAAACTAAATTAATATCAAAGGATCATAAAACACTCAATTGAATGATAAAATAATTCAATGTATAGCAGAAGAATTATAATTAACTAACTGGGAAAGAGAATTTTTTAAAACTATCAGATTAACCTGAGTCCAGTCAGGACCTTCATGCACTGGGTAAATATCAGCTGTTAGTTTGAAAAAAAGTGGAAAGAATGGAAATGATTATAAAATTTTCTGTTCTTCTGAATAGCTCCTTCTTCATGTTTTGAATTTTAGGACTTCCTGTGGTTAATATTTTGCCTAAAATATTATTGTGTACAATGCATAAAAATACCATGTTTTAAAGGAATAATTTCACTGGAGGAAAATGGTCCCTTTTACAAAATTCCGGACAGTACTTGATGAAAAAGAAAAGATGCAGCTTTTCTTTCTAGTGTAATAATATTGTCTTCTTATTCTTATACTGGATAATATCGTTCTAGAGATGTTTCCCCTGGAATCTAAAATAATAAAAGTCAATGGTTTGGGAATTCACCTCCATGGTCATAATTTTCATTTTTATAGTACTATATAGTGTCCAAAATGTTTCTATATAATTTATCTCATTTGATTCTGAGGGCAAACTGTAAGGAATATATTCACATTATTGTCACTGTTTTGTAAAATTACAAGGTTCAGAAAGGATAATTGACAACTCGAGATTATACATATTTCATTTGGAAGAGATGAAGCTAAAGCCAAATCTCTTGTCCCCAACTCAAGTTTTCTTTCTATTGACTTTCTGTCAACTTTCTACTGACAGACAAAGAACCAGTGACTATGGGGAGAAGGCATTAACCTATGAGTAAGGATGTCAGTTGCTGAGGTCAGGAAGATATTTGGTCTCAGTTAAAAAAAAATTTCATTGTCATTTTTACATTCTTGTTTTACATATGCAAAAAAATACAAATAAAGTGAAAAATGAGGAATAAGGTAACTCACTGACAACTGTGTTCTTTTCAACTAGCAAAACTAAAACTGATTAATTTAATGGTATTTAAGTGGAGGGTAAGAGACAGAGGTCTTGGATATGACTGTGACTTGCAAAATCATCTGGGGAAAAAGTGACAGCATAGCAAACCAGTAAGAGGTTCAAAGTTGACAAAGAGAAAAATGGGAGTTTTTCTTAAAATTGAACCAAAGTTCTGAGTGGACCAGGTTTAGACATCATGGTAAGCACAGTCTAAATTACATATATTACATATATTACATATATTACATATATACATATACATACATAAATGTTTGTATACCCTGTCTTGCCACTGTGGAATTTTAAACCCTACAGTGTGCAGTAGATTTTTTAGCAGGATGGGGCAATATACATAAAATATTTTCCTTCTGAATTCTCCATTAAATTCCCACCCTAATTTGTTTTTTGGTGTATTAGTTCATATAACCTCTGTAGGGAGACAGATGTTCCTTCCAACTTGCCTCACACACTGAATAGTTCCCCTGTGCCAAAACCTTTCAGGAAGATGAAGAAATCATTGCAAATAATTTAATTCTCTTTGCCTGTCACAAAAAAAAAATACACAAATAAGGCTTTTGCTTAATGAACACTTGTCAGATGGAGAGAGAGCAGAAAGAGAAATGGTATTCACTGAAATATATTTATTGATATTCAATTAAATAAAAGAAAACTAGGTGCAGTCTAGCTGAGCATACTATTTTAAAAAGACGGACTTCTCTCCAAAGGTTTTCCACATAAATTGTCGAGCTTGTTGGACATAATCAACTTCCCAATTTCAATAAAAATAAGTATAGCTGATTCTATCTTGACAAGTTATCAATAAATAATGCTCTTATAAAAACTCCTGTTGCTGGTAAAATACATACAGAATTTAGACTCCTAAAATATTTGGCCCTGTCTCAATTCTTCCCATCATTTTTCACCACTGTGAGTGCAGAGATCATATCTATCTTGTTCAAAATTTTAATCCCTGTGCTTAGTATATTGTAAATATCGACAAAGAAGAAGTAAGGAAGAATGGAAGGGAAGAGGGAAAGCACACAGACAAAGCAGGACTATGTTTATAAGAGGCTGTCAGGAGTTGGCTGGCCAATGACATCAAGGCAGAGATCCAGTTTGAGTTCTGTGGCTTATTTACAGCTGTATTCACGAAAAGCAGTGCTATGACAGTAACAGCTATGCCCAGAAGACACACACACTTATGCTTGTGCACAAATGTGAGTGCAATATACGTCAAAGTTGGGTTTTCCATACCCTCTACTGCTTTCCATATCTCTTTTTGGTGTTTGTAGCTAATATACTATTGAACTTAATCTGTACCGTAACATCTTTTTTATTTAGGGTAGGCAAGGGAGTAAAGAGTTAATTAAAAAACGAGAAAAGAGTACACTATGAGGCATAGATTGTGGGCATGCTGCAGGGTGAGTAATGCCACCATAACATCTTTGTCAAGACAATATCTCACAAACAGTGTGGTGCTTTGGAAATGTACGGACACAGGAAATCATGTTCTTAAAGGTAATCAATCCCTGTCAGTGTAAACTAGTGTACATAGGATCTTGTGATGAGGTTACTTCAGATAAAGCATGGCCCAGGGGGAAGAGGGGTTCTTAATCCAACTTCTAAAGTCCTTTATAAATGAACTAAATACAGAAAGAGAGAGAAAGCTATGGAAGCAAGAAACTAAAAGAAACAAAACTCAGAAGAAAGGTAGAGGCCAGCAGACACCACCAAGTGCCTGGCCGTGTGGTAGAGGACTCAAAGATCACTAGCAGCCAGTCTTTGAAAAGAAAGTTTCACCTTGATGATGCTTTGATTTGGACATTTTTCTCAGCCTCAAAACTGTAAGCTAATAAATTCCCATTGTTAACCCAATCTATTTCATGGTATCTGCTTTCAGCAGTCTAGCAAATGAAAATACACAGTTTATGAAAAAATCAATATAACATGTTGATCATGTGTCAAATGATTGATCTCTCTTCCTGTTGTGTATAGACGTCCATAGCTATTTAATGCAAATCTCCTCAATTCTGCTGCTCTCCACACCAACATTTCTCTATGTCTCTTACCTGTCCTTTTCTCCTTCCTTTAGCATCAGAGGAAGCAATGATATGATCTTTATCCAAAGCAAACTCCTTTTTTCTGACTTGATTTCGTCAATTGACCCCTCTTTTGTTAGACTTTCAATCTTCCACTCTTCAATCTGTATTTTCCTCATGCATGTTGTGTTACTATCATTGGTTAAAATTCATAGTTGCAGTTGGCTCCAGATATTCAAATAGTCTCCACTCTCTCTCTCTCTCTTTTTCTCTCTGTCTCTACCTCCCTTGCATTCTCCCTCTCCCTCTCCCTCTCCCTCTCCCTCTCCCTCTCCCTCTCCCTCTCTCTCCATATGCGTGTTATGATTACTTCTTGATCTCTCATTTCCACACAGGCCATCCTTAGTAATATCAGTACCAGAGGAACAGATTACCTCTTTCCTTATGATTCCAGAAAACATCCCAGGGAAGGCTCTTACTCTCCTGCTCTCTGGGGTTTTATATTTCTCCATGAACCAATCTCTCTGTTCAGAAGATAGAATGCTCTCATTAACTGCCAAATTAGTAACCCAGAGTAGAAGGGAAGAGAGTAGAGAGAAATCATCCACTTCCACACTAAATGGACAGAGGCAGACAGAGGTAATTCTGCAAAATAAAATGATGTTGCACAAAAGAAATAAGTAACCACTACTACATGTACCAATAGAATTGTCTCTCCTATCATAAAAATAGTACTTTCCTCAAAGGTCTTATTCTTTACAGATATTAGTATCCATCTGTAGAAGTTTGATATTATTGATGAATTCCAAAAAGAAATATTGGATTATGTCTATAAACTGATCTTTTCCTCTGGGCATATTAGATTATATTGGATTCATAGGTTTACTTGATTAATTATGTAAACCTCTTGTGCCAGTAGGGCATTGAGTCTCCACCTTTGGTAGATGGGAACTCACAGATAAGAGGCATGGCAAAGGACAGAGTTGGAGGGGTTTTGATGTTGGGGTTTTGATGTTGGAGTTTGATGATGAAGCCTTAAACTGGAGCCCCAGGAAAAGAGGAACCCTAAGCCTGGAAAAAGCAAGCCCTGGGAAGAGAGGAACCCAGGAACCTGAACGCTCGCAGATGTCAGGAGCCATCTTGCTCCAACACGTGAAAATAGACTTTGGTGAGGGAAGTAACTTATGCTTTATGGCCTGGTATCTGTAAGCTCCTACCCCAAATAAACACACTTTATAAAAACCAACCAATTTCTGGTATTTTGCATCAGCACCCCTTTGGCTGACTAATACACTGTCTTACAACTCCAAGGTTTTCTCCAATGAAGAATGCAGACTCCACTATCCTCACATACCCCACTTTCTTCACCTATTACATTAGTCAGGGTTCTCTAGGGAAACAGAATCAACAAGAGATATCTGTCAATAATATGCAATTTTATAAGAGTCTTTCACACAATCATGGGGATGCACAAGTCCAGGCTTTGCAAACAGGCTGTAACCAGGGGCTCCAATGAAAGTCCAATGAAGATTCTTCATGAGTTCTGGGAGACATTGGCTGTCCAAAGATGAGCTGGGAAATTCTCTCTCAATGCTGGAATCACGTCCCCTTTTAAGGCATTCAACTGATTGTGTTAAGTGTCACTCATTGCTAATGGCAATCTCCCTGATTGATGTCACTGTAATCAGCTATCTATGATTTACCACTGCAGTAAAGTCAATGGTGCCTAAAGTCTATAAATGCCCTTGTATTACAGTTAACCCAGTGCTTGCTTGACCATACGATTGTGCATAATTATCTGGCCAAATTGACACAATAATCTAACCATCATACCCACTGAAAATTGGTTTCTAATCCCATCCACCATCTTAAATCAACAATACTACTTCCTGTTTTCCCTTCATTTGCAAATTCTCTTGAGTATTTTGCAGTTTATTATTCACTTCCTAAAACCCTTTCCTCCTGAAATTTCCAGGATACTCAAACAGAAACAGCCTCCTCTGTTTACCCCTATTTATTGCTTTCATTCTCTAATGGTGGGCATGCCCAAGGCCCTGTCTTCATCTTTCCTCACTCTCTCTTCACTCGCATGCCTTCAGTTATCGTCACTGAATAACTCCAGACATCTATACCTCCAGCTCAAAACTCCTGCACACCTCCTCATGGTTTTAGCTGGATAGCTCGCCAACAATGCAATGTTTCCACCTGACTCTATGCTACCAAAAGAACAGCCATTTTTCAAGATCATCAGTTTTAAACATCAAGCATTTCTGACTGTTCTTTCCATGTAGAGTCAGTTACCATTTCCTCATGATCAATCCTCCTTGTTTCATCTCATATCATTTCTTTCTGTTCCCACCGCAAAATCCCACTTGAGATCCTTGTTACCTTTGAATACTGTCTTTAGTATTTTCCCCCGCTCTGAGACCTCCCCAACTTCAATCTAGTTTTAATTTTAAATTTGGGCTCAATCCTCCACTGCTCAAAAACTTTTCATGATATCTACTTGTCTAAGAAGAGAAGTTTCATATACATAGCTAGAATTTAAGACCTCTCATAATCTGACCTGTCACTTAACTTTTCCTTCTTAATAATCCAATACTCCTTACTATGTGTCACTTCTTTGCCTAGATTATGAAATTTCTTCACTATTATTTTCTGCAGAAATAGTAAGTCCACCTTTAGGCCCTCTTCAAATGTCACTTCTCCATCAATCCATTCCTGATTCTCCTGGCATAATCAGGCACCTGTTCTTCCAAACTGCTAAATTGCCTGAGCATATCTGTCAAACAGTACTGCACTTTTCCTCTCCTCTCTGAGTTCTACTATATTGTGAACTCCTAGAGGAAATGTACTCTGCCTAACACAGTTCATGGCACATAGCAGGCACTCTGTAAAATATGGCTGAATAATTTAACAAATGAATAAATGCATGCATAATTAACTTCTGGATTCCTAGAGTTTTTGTTTGTAATAGTCATAGAGTAGCCCATAGCAACTAAAAACTTACTTTGGAATTGTAGTTAAGTTTAACTCCCTTAACAAGTTGAAAGTTCTTTGGGAGTAAGAGTTTTTTTCTAATTTTCTTTGATCCAGTGGGTTTAGCTCAATGCCTCACATCTAGTTGGAATTCAATGAACAGATGATCAATAAATGAATTATGTGCTAATGACACACCATAAAAGATTTAATATATATCAGAAGATAACAGGGGAATCATAGTTTACAGTTTATATTAAAAAACAAACAATCAAAAAAATTCTACCATACAATTTTATTGATCACAACAAAATCCAAGAAAGTGAAATTTCCACTCTGTGGCACCATGGGTGTTGTGTCAAACATACCCTTTGGTCTGTTTCTTTGTTAGAGAATTTGAAAGAGTCTGGAAGTTCTCCCTTCCAGGATTTTTAAACACATTAAAGTTAGACTTCCAAAGATGACAACACTTGGAGAGTGGGAAAATCTTCTCCTTTGCTTCATGCTTTCATGTGAAAGAACTTTCAATGGACCAACACTCACTTGTGATCTCTTTTCTAATCCCTTACTTCTTGATTGGTAGGTGGCATCCAATGGTCCACATTTCTCTGTTAGGTGGAACTAAGTCTATTAAAAATCTACACATCGTGTAGATCCATCTTTTTCCTTCATTCTCAACCCCTTACTTGATTGAGGCAACAATCCAGGACAATTTTGTCTGCTCTGTTTTCTTTAGTTGGATTATCCCAAATTAGAACTGGAGGGCATGATGGGCATGCAGGGTACAGAAAAGTGCTACCAAGCCTTTTTTAAGCACATAGGGAAGTCCTCTTTTGCAACAAGCTTATTAGAAGAAAGAAAATAAGTATTTGCTTTCCAGTCACCAAACTTCTCTGTCCACCTTTATATTAAAGGTCTCTAGGGAAACAGAACCAACAGAAGATATTAGTAAATATTGTGCAATTTTATAAAATTGTCTCCATGTGACTGCAGGGATGCACAAGTCAAAATTCCACATGGCAGGCTATAAGCCAGGAACTATGATGAAAGTTTTCAATGAATTCCCCAGGAGAAGATGGCTGGCTGAAGTAGAGATAGAAATTCTGTCTTCTGACTGCTGAAATCATTAATTCTCCTTTCAAAGTCTTCAACTTATTGCATTGTACATCCTCATTGTTGAAAGCAATTTCCTCAGTGGACTGAAGTTGCAATCAGTCATAGATGGAATCAACTTACTGATGATTTAAGTTCATGAAACGTCCTCACATTAACAATCAGGCCAGTGCTTGCTTAACCAAACAGCTGGGCACCAATACCTGACCAAGTTGACTCATGAAACTAACCACCATGTTTCTTTCCATTCACCAACATTCTGTGTCTATCTCTTAATAGTTTCTAAACTCAGAAAAGAAAGGAGAATTACTTTTCTCCTGAAACACCAACACAGCTCACTTACATTCTCATAAACTTCTTTCATAACAGCACCTACAGAACAATACTCAAAGTAAAAAATCTGAATCTCTTAAAAATAGATGGGGCATAATATTTGCCTTTCTTAGGCATAGAATTCCATAATTAGAAATATTAAGGTGGAATGGAACCGGAAACTATTTAATTCAACTCCATCATCTATAAATGAAATGATTTACCCATCTTCATCCATCTGGTCAGACACAAAGTGGTAACTAGAAGCTAGATCTCCCTACTTGAAAACTAATATTCCTTCCTTTTATACAGTACTCCAACTGTTGGTGTCTACCTTAAGATCTATATATCCTCCATGAAGAAATCAACAAAGCAGCAAAATGAATCCACTGTGAACATAGCTAGAATCCAGCATAGAAGTTGCAAGTGCATGGAAAGGATGTTTCTGAATATTTCACAAAGACTCTATCATCGAATGATCCATTCTTGGATGTAATGAAAAATGTTAAAAATTAGTTCCTAAAACAGGAATTTTTCCTTTTGGCCACCCAAGCCACTACATAAGGCAAGCCACAATTTTGTAGATTCTGTCTTAATATTAATAAACCTTTAAAGGATGTTTTAACCCAAAACCATATTTATAACATCTACAGTTTGAATAAACAGTCTAATCCATTTCACATTCAAGTGTGTAACACTTAAATGACATTTTTCTTGGCATCAATTGGTATCCAGTAATTGATTCAACTACTAAAAATCAGCATCCACAAACCCTGTAGGATTGAAGAAAAATAGAAAAATAAGTCTACTATGTCAGGATGAAATGCTTCTTATAAAATGACAATATATTAAAATGTAATTAAACTAAAAAATTAGCTTATTACTAGGCTGGCATTTATTCTTACAGAAACTGGCTGAGAAGTGATCATTAAAATGTTTTCCATCAAATGTGGCTCTGCTTGTGCATTCAGGTTCATTCAGGCGTGGAAAGCAGAAAATGACTGACCAAGAACAAAAGAAAAGTAATGAAATAAATGTCCAAGTCAGGAAAAATGGTATCATAGAGTAGTTTTAAGCACAATTGGAGGATTATATGACCATGCCAAAATCTAGAAGATATCATGGCAGCTGGAGTCACAAATTGTACTTTGGAGTTAACTGGACTTAGGTTCAAGTCCCAGCTCTGACAGTTATTAGTTCACATGATTCTCACAGCTTGCCAGTTTCCAACCCAGTGAAATGGTGTTAATAATATTTACCTTAAAGACCTGTTGAAGAGTTAACTAGTAGAATGCTTATTAAGCCTTCAATTAATGTTAATGATTGTCATTACTTGATAGGGCAAAACTTTTATAGTTCTGTGTCCCCCTAAGATGATTATATATTCAATAGAGTTGGTACATCTATTTCAAGTCAACTTTGATGACACACTTAAAAAAATTTTTTTTAATTAGATAAGCTGTAGATTTACAGAAAAATCATGTAAAATACAGCACTCCCATACACCGGCCCCCCCCCATTGCTGACACTGCATTAGCATGGTACATTTGTTATAATCGATGAACGAATATTAAAATTGTACTATTAACCATAGTCTATAGTTTCTACAGGTGTATTTTGTTCCCCAATACCACTCTACTATTAACACCTTGTATTAGTGTTGTACATTTGTTGTAATTCATGAAAGAACATTCTTGTACTATTAACTACAGTCCATCATTTAAAATAGGTTCATTGTGTTATATAGTCCTATGTTTTACCTTATAATTTTTACTCTAGTAACATATATATGACCTGAAATTTACCCTTTTAGTCACATTCATATATATACTTTAGTGCTGTTAATTACATTCGAAATAATGTGCTATCACCACCACCATCCATTTTCAAACCTTTACAATCAACCTAAATAACAATTCTGTACAAATTAAGCATCAACTCTCTCCATGCTCTACCCCCCAGTCCATCCCCTGGTAACCTATATTCTAGATTCTAACTCTATGAATTTGCTGTTAGAGATCACTTTATGACACACTTTAATGGAAGTTTAACTTTGCCTAGTCCTCAGATTGAATAAGGAGTATCACCAATGGTGTTATATGCCTAATACCTGACATATTCCATCATGCTGGATCATCCCTGAATCACTCACAAACAGCTGTACAAGCTGAGTATATCTGAGCTTATGAAAATTATAAAATGTTCAAACTGGAAGTGAATTTTGCCATAAAAAGCAAGCCTCACATTTTTATGCAAGAGATGGCAGACATGCAACAAATGCAAGAAATAGCAGGAAAATAGAACAATCTCTCCTGTGTTCCAGTCATCCTACTCTAACATTTAGAAAATACATAGAATATGGCAGGAGTAATAATAAGAACAACATTAATAGTTAATATGACATTTTTTAGCATTCTTTGTGTTCTAGGCACTATTCTTTTTGCATATTTTAACCCATTTAATTGTCACAAACAGTAGGTACTACACTTAAGTCATTGTGCCTTAGTTTTTAAAACTATAGATAAGAAACCTGACAAGGTCACATGGCTAGTAAGTAGTAGGGAAGGAAAAGAATATTCGTATTTGCTATATATGTCCACCAAGCATATACTAGGCTCTTTAAGAAATTTGAAGGGCACTAACAGTTTTTGAGCACTTACTGCTAACCAGTCATCTGGAAGTTTTCTATTGGTCCACTCCATGAAGAGTGAGGATGGCCACCTTTTGGATATGTCCACAAAAATCTTTACGGAAAACTAAAGTACAAGAGAAAAAAAAAAAAACAAAACATAAATGACCATAAGAGACATACAAGATACATGTTAAAACACCTAACATATACCTAGTTAGATTCCGGGAAAGAGAAGAGACAGACACTAAGACAGAGGCACTATATGAAAAATGAATATTCAAGAATTTGTGATATCAAATGAAAGACATTGAAAGACAGATTCAAATACTCAGTGAACCCAAATCAGGAAATATATTTTTAAAAAAACACCTCTAGGCACATAATATAGGCATACTTGGAAGATATTGAGGGTTCTGCTACAGACCACAGCAATAAAGTGAATATTGCAATAAATCAAATCATATAATTTTTTAGTTTCCCAGTGCTTATAAAAGTTATATTTACCCTATGCTGTGGTCTACTAAGTGAGCAATAGTATTACATCTAAAAAAAAAAAAAAGCATAAACTTAAATTAAAATGTGACACAGAGATAAGAAGTGAGCACACCCTGTTGGAAAAATGCTACTGGTAGACTTGCTCAACACAGGGTTGTCATAAATCTTCAATTTGTAAAACACATAATATCTTAGAAGCAGGGCCAGAAGAATCTTTTTTTTTTTTTTTCAGGAAAACAGCAACAAGAATGACATCTGACATCTCAACAAAAGCCATGTATTCAAGAATAAAATGTAATGTCATCTTTAAAAAGCTAAAATAAATTAATAAGTAAAACCCAAAATCTGTCAATACTAAAATACCAGTGAAAAATATCTTCCTAGATGAAAGCAAAAAGAAAGATATGCTCACATAGACATAAGACGAGAGAATCTGATGGAACAGACTATTACTACAGGAAATTCTGAAGGAATTTCCTCATACTAAAGGAAAATGATTCCACATGAGAGAATGGACGCTCAAAAAAGAATGAGCAGCTCAAAAAAGTAAATATAGGGTAAACATAAAAGGCTTTCACATCTTTAAGTCAATGAAAACAATAACATTTTGTGGGTTTTATAACTTACATAGAAATAAAATATGACAAAATAGCAAATAAGTAGGCTATTAAAATAACTCTAAATCATAATCAATTAAGTAATTTTTTCTCTTAAAATGCTATTTTTGTCAATTTTGTCATTCTTTAATAATTTTGTTTTTATAAAGGCTGTCCAAAATTAAGTGGGCAAATTAAATTTATCTTGAAGCTAGAAATCAACAACAGAGGGGAAAATAGAAAATTCACAGATATGTGGAAATTAAATAATGTACACTTAAACAACCAATACATTAAATAGGAAATCACAAGGGAAATTATAAAATATCTTGTGATGACTATAAATGAAAATACACCATACCAAAACTTTTGGGAGGCAGCAAAGGCAATGCTGAAAGGTAAATTTATAGTTCTTAATGCTGACATTAAAAAAGAAGAAGATCTCAAACCATATCTACCCTCACAACTGGAAGAACGAGAAGAAGAGCAAACTAAACCCATGGTGAGCACAAGGAAGGAAATAAAGATTAGAGCAGAGATAAATGAAATAGAGAATAAAATAAAATAGAGGGAATCAACAGAACCAAGTTAGTTCTTTGAAAATATCAATAAAATTAATAAAGCTTTAGCTAGACTAATGAAGAAAAAAATAGAGAGGATACAATTAAATAAAATAAAAAATAAGAGGGGGTATTACCACTGAGTCCACGGAAATAAAAAGGACTATAAGAGGATACTATGAGCAAACCATGCACCAACAAATTAGATAACCTAGAATGAGATGGACAACTTCCTAGAAACACACAACCTATACTGGCTCAAGAAGTAATAGATCTCAACAGAACAATTACAAAGATTGAATAAGTAATCAAAAACTTCCCAACAAAGAAAACCTCAGAACCAGGTGGCTTCACAGATCAATTTTACCTAACAGTCCAAGAAGAATTAACACCAATCCTGCTCAAATGTTTCTAAATAATGAAGAGGAGGGGACACTCTTTAATTCATTCTACGAGACCAACATCACACTCATACCAAAGCCAGATAAAATACAACAAGAAAAGAAAATTAAAGACCAATTTTTCTTGTGAATGTAGATGCAAATATCCTCAACAAAATACTAGCAAACCAAATCTAAAATTACATTAAAAGAATTGTACACCATGCTCAAGTGGGATTTATCCCAGATATATGAGCGTGGCTCAACATAAGAAAATCACTGCAATATAACACATTAACAGACAGAGGAGAAAAAAACACATGATCAGTTGATTGCAGAAAAGATATTGACAAAATCCAGAATCTCTTCTTATAAATATACTTATAAAACTAGCAATAGAAGGAAACTTCCTCAACATAATAAAGGTCATATAGGAAAAACTCACAGCTAACATCCAATTTAATGGTGAAAGACTGAAAGCTTTCCCTATCAAATCAGGAGAAAGACAAGAATGCCCACTGTCACTATTGTTATTCTGCATTGTACTAAAAGTTCTAGCCAGCTCAAATAAGCAAGAAATAGAAAATAAAAGCATCCAGATTGGAAAGGAAGAAATATAATTTTCCCTGTTTGTAGATAATATGATCCTATATGCAGAAGGTCCTGGAAAATCCACAGCAAAGTTCCTAGACCTAATAAATGAAATCAGCAAAGTGTTTCTAGATTGCAGAAGTTTTGTCTTCTTTCCCATATTAAAGAGTCATTTTACTGGATTCCACATTGACTCGAACTCTAAGAAATATTCCAATGAGTCTGTTGTTGACGATATGACTCACAACAAATCTCTCTTTTACCTCAGGACCAGTCTTCCAAAGAGCTGGTTTCCTTTTTTTTTCTCTTTGTTTTTTTTTTACTAACAAAGTGAATTTTGTGTTTAATCATGTGATTTTCTCTTGCTTCATTCCCTAGAAATCTCAGAGCCAAATTTGTGGTTCTTTTCTAGACAAAATAGAAATATATATACCTTGTAATTTATGCACTACATTCACCATTGATTATATATAAGTTTATCCCATGCTTAATTTCTGTTCACTGCTATTTCTACTTTTACATTTAATCCTAGTAAATTGATGTTTTTGTATGTCACCTCAAATCCTCTGTATAACAAGATAGGAAACAAACAATGCATGTGTATATCTATGCCTATATACATACAGGTATACATGCACATTCATTCCTTCTGGGTTATTTTCAAACATTTTCTCATTAAATCATCATAAGGAAAGGAGGCAAAGCTTATTAATCGTTCCATTTTATAGATGAAAAAGACAGAATCAATAGTTGGCCCCAAATTAGTTAAATAGTGAAGTAAATCATAAAGTAAATTGTGAGGTAGACAGTGAAGCCTGAATTTCTTCCCTTCACTCCAAGGCCTGTGATTTTTCTTTTATACCATGCTGTCTATGCCTCTCTTCTGCCTAGTGTACCACTCATTCATTCATTCATTGAACACAGGTTTACTGACCACCCAGACTGGGGATACAGTAGTAAACAAATCACTCAAACTGCCACCTCACATGCAACTTACAGGCCCTGTCCTGTAGAGTTAGGTTTCTTCTACAGGAATGTCCTATTTGATTAATTAGATAATAAATCCTTGAGAGAGATACCAGTGCTAACTGCTCTGTATCACCCCCATAACACAACATATACTCCATAAGCTGCAACTACTTTTCTTATTTATTTTTATTGTTCCTAGTTATTTAAATGAATTTATAAAACCAATGAAGAATCATCATTGCAATTAGTGGGAGAGCTTTCTAAGTAATACAAAAAATTATTGGGATAATAGCAGGACGTTAGGAGGCAACATTGAGTTTTAGTTTTATACAGTGAGAGGGAGGGAAAAAAAACACAAAACCTAACTGAATTATCTCAAATTATACTGAACAAAAGGTAATTTTAAAGCCAACTTGTCAAGTATGTCAATCTGCTATGGCTTTAGGGAAACTAGATTCCTTTCATAACTCAATGTCTTGCAATTACCCCCTTAGAAAGAACATGAATAGGCCCTAAAGAATGGTTGAGTATGGGTTTGAGTGGTTAATGGGATACTGTCAGCAAAGAGACATTTTCTCATTTCAGTCCATTACTCAAGCTCTGCACACCAGCCCATGTTTATGAATGTAACATGCAGCTAAGATACACAATAATTTGCTAGACAAAAGGCTTTCTGAGGTTATATAAGGAAGACTGGAGGTTTTCCTCTCAGGGATCAGCAAACAATACCCACAGTTCCTGACTGTGCAATCTCAGGAGGAATTCAAAGCCAATGGGGATAGGCCATTCAACACATGAGTCCTCTCAGACCTTTTTCTCTGTAGGGCGCTTTTCATCACCCTTCAAGGAGTAAGAAGGAATCACTGCAGGCAAAGTAGGTGAGTTCTTTGAGCATTCCAGGAAGTCCCTTTTCTGAATGGAAAGGGTTAGTTTTCCAGGACTCCCAGGCAGAAAGGATGCCTGTCTCACTTTTAGAATTCACCTTTTTGTCCATCAAAACAAAGGGAGAGTTGGTTCCATTGACAGAGCAAGTGCTTTTGTGTTATACACCTTTAGGTTCAACCCCAGCCCAGCTTCGTCCTCACTAGCATTAAATTGCTTCACTTTCCTAGCCTTTCTATCATTGCTGGTATTATGGTGCTTTTACTAAAACCTTCTCAACTGTCATTGTGAGGCTCAAGTATAATCTCATTTGTAAAATGTCAATAGTAGGTGTTCAGTAACTATTAATTCCCAGCACCTTTTCTTATTATTAACAACCCTATTAATGATTAGCTATGGAAACTGGAAACTATATGGCAGAAGGTAGTTCTCATTGAGATAGGTATTTTGAGGAATAAAACTCTGAGATATCTAAGAAAGAAAAAATCACATTTATATTCCTTAAAGGGCAGGTCAGAGGATAAAATGAGATGTTATATGGCAAAGAATAGGGTAGTCTGTAAATTCCTAAGTAAATGGAAGCTGTGGTGTTATCTTAGCTGCTGGTATAACCCGTCAGAGACTAATATGCTTGGGAGGATTTTCTCCCACTCTTTATGAAAGATTACTATGTACCAGGGACTGTAGCCAGCTTGTCTCATTTTTAGTTCATTATAATCCCCAGAAGTGAACATTATCCCACCTATTTAATAGAAGAAACTGAGACCAGATAGTGTGAAGTGGCGTGCTGAGATTCCCACACCCAATAAATGGCAGGGCCTGAATTCTAATCCATGTCTCTCTGAGGCATGGGTTAGATTTCAAAGAAGACAAGGAATTGGATAGTTGCCATGAAACTTTTGGAGAGTTTCAAATAAAGACTTGACCCAAAAGAAAACTCTCTGCTTTCCAACCTAGTTATTCTGACAAGGCCTAGCAGCTCAGAAAAAAATCTATGAACAGGATGAGGAAAATGAAACGTGCACCTTCTACAATAAGAGGAAGTGATTCTGCCTGAATGTTCTAATTATTATTATAATTATGATTATGGTGCTAAATGGTCCTTGTTTACCTGGAAGTTCATTCCACTCTCTCTCCCCAAGCTGCAGGGAAACAAGGAGATTCAGAGCCCTACCCTCTCACCCAGTCCACTGTGGGACTCCCAGGCTTCTTTGATTATTACTGAATATCTCATGGCAGTGAGAAAAGCTTGTCCAAGAGTCTATCTAAGAAGGTTTGGAAGAGGGGAGAACTCATGCATCCAGGGAATTCTCTGGGGCCCACCAGTCACAAAACACACCATGAGCAGAAATTAATGTCTGGGATCAGAAAAATATAATTGCTTTTCTGCTGCATTAAGTGACTATTGAATGTGTTTAGCTCTTCAAGAAACCTCCTAGGAATGCAAAATCATAAGCAACCTTATGTTTAATTTTTCTAGTCCAATTTAACTGTAGTAACCCCAAACTCTTCTTTCAATTTTCCTTCCTACTGACCCTCTTTTATTTTCACAAAGGGCAATGAAATATCTTTCAGGACATATGGCTCTAAGTCTGCAATATAGCTGTGGCTTTTCTCCCAAGTAGTACTGTCAGGGCAATATAGTCAACAAGCAATGAGGGAAATCTCCATTGTTCTGCAGAACTACAAATCAGTGCTTAATCAAATGCAAAAACCAGTGTTTAATTGAACACAAGCAAATTATTTTTAGTTAAATAAAGAGTGGGAAACAAATATACAGAAAAAACTTCATGTTTACAGCATAGGCTGTTTGCTCAGAAATGAACAATTATGTGGGCAGCAGATAGACATTGCATTCCTCTTTGGAAACAAATCTGGAAAGCATTTACAAAGATGACTAGAAACAGGGGCTCTGAGCTCTAGCTATTCTCTTTCTATTATCAGTATTTCCCATTTTAGGTTCCTATCATTGTTCATTTTTGTAGTCTGAATATTAGTAGAACATTGACATTTAAAGAAATTATATTATAGCTGGATTTCAGAAACAAGAGTATTTTTTTAAACTTTTCCATTGATCCATGCATCAGATCTACACATTGATATTTCCAGAGGCAGATGGAATAGTCATTGACCCATTCAACAAATATTTATTGTCCATCTCCTCTGTGACAGGTATTGTTTGGTGGCAAGCAGTACAGAAACGGGGACTGTGCTTTTATAGTATATAGTATAGTGGGGAGGACAAACAGGGAGCAAATAGTGCAAATAAGTACAGAGACGTACAGGGTGAAATGAACACATCACAGAAACACTCAAACTATTAGCAGGGCGGTGAAGGAGGATGGTCAGAAACAGCCTTCCTAAGAAATCTCAAATAAGCTGAGACCTTAGGGAAGAGGAGGAATTTGCCAGGCAAATGGATGGAAAGAGGAGGGAAGAGGACTGACTATGAGGAGAGGCACACACATTCCAAGCATTGTGATGGCTCAGAGGAAAGAAGGGCCTTAGCACTCTTAACCAGAAAAAGTGAGTGGACTGGAAAGTAAGGAGTTGTAGCCGCGAGCAGGGTAGCATAATTTGGGTCTGGAGAAAGAGGAAAAGACCGGATTGTGCAGGCCATTAGGGCTTTGCTAAGTATATGAGGTTTCTACTTTTGTGTTACAAACTTGATGGCTTACAACAACACCCATTTATTATCTCAAAGTTCTGAGGGTCAGAAGGTCAGACACAGCATGGCTCAGCCAGATCTTCTGCTCAAGACCTCAGGAGAGTGAAATCACCATGTTCACTTGACTGGGTCCTTATCTGGAGGCTCTGAAAAAGATTCTGCTTTCAAATTCACTCAGAATTCAGTTCCTTGAAGCTGTAGGACAAGGGTCCCCATTTCCTTACACATGACCCTCTTCATCTCCAAGGCAACAAGAGTGTACCAAGTCTTTCTCATACTTCAAATTTCTGACCTCTCCTTCTGCTATCAGCCCGAGAAAGAGCTCAGACCCTGCTTAATCTTATGTTTTATTGCTGTTTTTGTTTTTCCATTTCACAATGCCATCTTCTCAGTGTCCCATGTTCTTATGGTCCTGTTCCTGCATGACTCTTTCATGGCTCAACAGACTCTGACATCCCAAAAAAACTGCTTTCCAGATACTGACTTGAAAATAGACCCTGGTCTTAATTGGCCCAGGTTGGATGGGTCTCTGGATCCTCTTCCAGCAGATGCCAACCTTCCCCCCATTTGGTAGGAAATAGTGGAAAAGTTTAATGAGGAGACATGGAATTTTCCCCTCCAAAGATCCTCAAAACCCATCCAAACTACCAGGAGCAATCCCAGCAGGGATCAGAAGCAAGGAACATTCAGCAAATTTCAGGAGAATGAGTCTAAGCAACTAAGCTTAGATAAAATAGCCGAATACAAACTAGGAATGATTTTTGGCCACCTAGAGACAACCATCTGTAAAACATTTTTTTCTTGTTGGAGTAATCAAAAGAATGAAAAGTTAGCCAGCATCTGACTTGTCTGCAATAGCATGGCCCAGTGGAGTGCTTTGTGGCTCAGGCCAATATGTGATTACTCTCCAGTGGTTTAGGGATGCTGAATATCAATTGTAAGCATTGATTCTCTCTCTGTTAAAATGCAGGACATCCTACAGAGGACAGGGTTTAAAACAGCATAGCCTGATGAATCATAGCTATATAAATTCAACCTGGGATTAGCCTGCTTGGGTGAAAGTGGATTTGAATATTTCTCTCTAGAAGAGTTAGAAGCAAGCTCTCAATCCCACCACATGTGTGCCACTGAGATAAATGCGTAGTTCTGCACCACTTTCTTTTGTTCAGTCAATGGCTAATGTCTGGTAAAAAAACAGACTTTCTAGAAAGGGTCAGTGTTTTGCAAAATAACTCAACACTAAACCACTTTCATTTTTGGCCCTCTTCAAGCCAGAGTCCAAGACAAGTAATTCTATCTCAATGGATTTTGTGGCCCCTCTCACTTTGGCCAATCTCAGTTGAATCAATGAGTCCATCAATCATGTGCCTATCTTTGGTTTCATGACACTTGCTTCTTCTGGGAGTCCACTGATAAGAGAAACATAAAATTCACCTTCTTCTTCCCTTTCCTCAAACATCAAAGTGATTGGTGGTTTTCTATGATGAGTTGGTTTATAAATAAGTAGCACTGATCTTTTACTAGAACTGAGAGTCCCCTGATGTCCTCAGATTATTAAAACAATTCATGCTGGGTACTTCAGTTCAGAGCAACAATTTTGTGGAAATTGGCAGGAAACCCACACTATATAACCACCCTCTCAACAACTTCCTCTGCTGGATAACTTTCCAACATTGCAGATTTTCTGCAGGAAAAGGATCCTGGATTCAAAATGTCTCTCTGCATCATTGTTAGCTAAAGTTCATGCAAAGCACTCTAACTGCACAGGGGGAAAAAAGGAGCAAAAATCCAGTACATGCACATTGCTTTAAAGATATTGGACTTCAGTTTTACTTCCGTTTTTAATCTGAGCAACAAATAAAGAAATAATAGGGCTTCTAGAGAGGTAAGAACTGAAAAACCTAGGATTCTTTGTTCTACAAAAGATAAGGCCTGTAGAGAAAGGGCACTGAATTGTCTAAAAGTCGTGTAAGTCTATCTAGAGTAAGGATCAGCAAAACCAGAAAACTTAAATATAAGGATACAGTTTTTTAGGTTGTATTTTGTAAATGTGGAAAACATTGTATTTTTTAAATGTTAACTCTACATTAAGAATAATATCAGTGCTCTACTGAACTAGAAGGGACTTTTATCTTATAACTATTAATACTAAAATTCTTCCTTTCTAAGATTTATATGATTCCTTATGAAAACCAGTTTCATTTTATATTTAAATTATGCTCCATTGAACATTTTATTAGTTATAATTCACTACTTAAAATGTATATTTCAGTAATGAGAAACAATTCACAAGACTTGAAAGAAAACCAACTTATTTAAAGTGAAAGATATCTCCCTTTTAATTACTATGAAATTTTCTCTTCAAGACACTTTAAACACTTTCCATAGACTCCTTGAAGTTTGTTAATAAAATTTTTAAAAATTTAGAACAGTTTTAGATTTACAGAGTTATTGTAAAGATAGCACAGAGAGTTCCCACATACCACACACCCAGTTTCCCCTATTTTTAACATCTTACATTAGTATGGTACATTTGCCATAATTAATGAACAACTGTTGATACATTATTAACTAAAACCCATACTTTATTCATATTTCTTCACTTTTTCCCCTAATGTCCTTTTTCTGTTCCAGGATCCCATCCAGGATACCACATTATATTTAGCCATCATATCTCTTGAGGTTTCTCCTGGCTGTGACAGTTTCTCAGACTTTCCTTGTTTTTGATGATCTGGACAGTTTTGAGGAGTACTGGGCAGGTATTTTGTAGACTATCCATGGGTGACCGAGCTTTGAAGGAAGACCACAGAGGTAAAGTGCCTTTCTCATCATAGCATATCGAAAGTACATATTATCAGTGTGGCATTATCCGTCATCACCTAACTTGAGGTAATATTTGCCAGGTTTCTCTTCTGTAAAACATTCTTTTTTGCTCCCCCCTTTCAACACTGTACTCTTTTGGAAGAAGTCACTATGCAGAAACCACACTTATGGCGTGGGCAGTTATGCTCCACCTCCTTAAAGGGCGGAGCTTTTACAGTGGGAATTTATTAACTCCAAGCTTATGGTTATGAATCTGAGAAAAATGTCCAAATTGAGGCATCACCAGGCGATGCTTTCTCTCTGAACTGTAGCTGTGGGCAATCAGACAGATGGCAGGGCACAATGGTTGTGTCTGCCGGTCTCATCCTTTTCTTCCAGACTCCTTTGCTTTCCACTCCTGACTGCCTCTGGCTTTCTCTATGCTTCTGTGGCATTTTTTCTCTCTCCCAGTTTCCACTGATTTCAGCTTCAGACTTCTGGGGCCTCCTCTCTCAGCTTCTCTGTATCTCTGTATATTTCTCTTATTTTTAAAGGACTTCAGTAAGAGACCTAAGACTCCCTTGTTTCACACAATCTAATCAAAGACCTTAACTGAAGTAATTTAATAAAAAGTTCCTACCTACAATAGATTTACACACAGGAATGGATTAACTCTAAGGTCATGATCTTCTGGGTCCACCCAGCTTCAAACTTTCACATAGGCTAATTCAGAAAAATGTCCAGATATTCTAGTTTATAAGGTACTGCTATAGTGCCATCCAGTACATGTAGGCAAATAAACACAGGTTCCTGAGGGCTATGGCCAAACTTCTACTTGGTAACACTATCAACAAAGTTTTAAAGAAGTTTAGATATTCAAAGAAAATCTCTAACCTTTGTTATCATTGCAATAAAAAAAATATTTTCTTCAATTCATTTTTGGTCAGCAAAATTATTGGGCGGTCTGGAACCTTGGTTGATTTATTTTGTCATTTCAATGAATAGTTTTAGTAGAAAATGTCATTCGTGATAAAGCAATGGAAACACTTTCATACTGTAGCTTGAACTAAACATCCAAAGCTTTCACTATCCAATAGTCTAAGAAATTCAACTTCTAAATTAAGACTCAAATATTCATCAAATTTAGCTTCTACTTTTTTTGTCAATACTAAGAGCATTCACATGAGCCGAGATGTAGGAGAATTAATGTGGAAGTGAATTTGAAATTTTTAATGTCTCCATATTATTGGTGAAATTGAAATTTGTAAAATCTACTGCCATGAAACCTAAGAAATGAAATAGAATGTTTCTATACAATGGCAGAATACAAGGAATGACCTATAAGAGGAGAAACAAACAAACAAAAAAAGTAAGTTCTGTATATGTAATTTTCTAGAATTGAAAACTTCTGTAAAAATAAAGTTGATTATATAAGAAAAAATGTAAGTTCTCCTATGTCTTACTGACTTAAATGAAGAGAATAAAATTACTACCAGGAATAAAGTGAAATGTAAGAACTACCCAAATAAAATGAGAATTGCAAAGGACCATAAATATACTTCATATTTATTAAATTTCCCCTTTCATTTAAAACCCAAACAAAATCATATAGTAATTCCTCCTTGGTGTTCTCAGATATTTTCTTCTGTGCCTTCATTGTAACAATTTTATTCTTTATTTGCTTATTTACATGTCAGACCCTACCACCGAGACTATGAGTTCCTGAAAATCAAGTATCATGGTGGGCACTCCAAAATGCTTGTAGAATGAATGAGCTTCCCACCACCACCCCACCATATTCTCAAAGATTTTCCTAATTAGCCCAATCCAGACTAAATACCTCTTCTCAACAACTGTAGTAGTTAAGATGGTAATACTTATCTGATATTTATTTGGTATTGACTTTTAGTTTTATTTTACCATGTGTATGTAACTTCTTTCCCCCATTAGACTGTAAATTCCCTGAGGGCTAAAATTAGAATCTGCCTTCTCATCTATAAAATGAGATGATCATATCTACTTTGTAGGGCTATCATGAGATAATGCATGTGAAAATATATAACACAGTAACTGATATGGAGATTGGTAGATAGATTTAATCTCCCCTTCAATTTAACTATTTTGTATTCCTCACAGTTCCTAAAACAGTGTTTTGTACATAATAAATGCTCAATATAAGTCTGCTTATGCATTGTAAGTGCCAGAAGTTCCAGGAAAATGTAATGTAGACCAAAGATTGAAGAGTAAGTTGTAGGAATCAGTGGCTAACTGTAAGGAAACATGAGTGCTATTCCTCATAATATCTTCTGGCAAATGCATTGAATATTGTGCTATTACCATTTCTCAGAAAGTTTCAGAAACAAGTGGTTGGAGCAGAATAGTGATATGGTGCCTGTGGTGGTTTCGAGCTGTACGTACAGCAGAAAAATATGTCCTTAAATTTAATACATTCCTGTGAGTATGAATCTTTTGATAAAGTTCCTTCAGTTATGGTGTGGCCCTGGATGGGTCTTAATCCTATTACTGGAGCCCTTTATAAGCATAATGAAACTCAGAAAGATAAAGAGAAAGCCATGGGAATCAAGAAGCTGAAGGTCAAAGGAACCTGGAAGAGAAGAGAGCTGCCAGAAGAAGTGTACATGGGCATTACCATGTGACAGAGGAGCACAGGACCCAGGATCACCAGCAGCCAGCCCCAGAATTCCAGTCTTCAGGAAGAAAGTATCACCTTGATGATGTCTCAATTTGGACTTGCCCAACCTTAAAACCAGGAGCTAACAAATTCTCATTGTTTAAGCTAGCCCATTGCATGGTATTTGCTTGAGCAGCCTAGGAAACAAAAACAGTGTCCTATAAGCTATACTATAAAAGTATACTATAAAAGGATAGCTAGCACTAATAATAACAGATGTTAGGGGCAGGGGAAGACCAGAATTTTTCCCAAATAAAAATGAAAAGTCTCCTTCTGCTCAAAGTTAGTATGGTTGGAGTCATTACGTAGAATTTGGATTTTATTTGAAGAGCAAGGATGGCAAGAGATATTTCAGGGCCAGCCACTGATGCTGATAATGTCAGGAAAGTGCTGACATTACATACTATACTACAGCATATAAAATCGTTGGCTCTCCAGCTTTCTCTCCTCATGGTCTACCTCACTGGGTAAATCCTTCAGGTCGGTAGTTTTAGATGGTTGGTGCAGATACCATTAGAGAAAGTTGGTCTAGACAGGACAATGAGTTTTTGTAACAACAGCTAAGGAATCACATTTAAATTTAGCCCATCAATATTTTGCAACTTTGTATTCCCTTAAAAACCTTACTATAATTACATGATCAGATAAATCAGTGGTCACAAACATACAAATGACAAATCTCAAGAAAATAAATGGGGTTATTTGTTTCTAAAAGAACTCTTCTTTGTGAAGGTAATGGATGAGGCTTAAGATGGGAGATGCTGAGAGCCACTGTTCTGGAAGACACCAAAAAAAGAGAAATAATGAAAAGGAAAAGGAGTATGGGAGGGAGGGGGAGAGGGAATAAAAGGAAAGCCAATGGAGTCCATGAGATGTATTTAAATCTCAGAATCAAACTTGCTGTCCAGAGGGAGCTGCTTTTCATCTCCTGAGATGACACAAGTCTTTTGAAACCTCTGTGCCTTTGACCTTTTATTATTGCCCAACACAGCCACCTGCATGCACCCCTCACCCTGGCCTCTCAGCTGTGGTGCCGGAGAAGATGCCCTCAGCCACTCAGCAATAGCCCTAGGCTTTTGTTGCTCTCACTTCAAAACCGGCCAAATTGTGAGATGTGAGTCTTGCAAGCAAAGGGTTTTCTCTCAGTGCCAGCGTTTTTGGTGAGAGATATAATACATCAAAACAGAGAAGAGATGCAATCATGCAGGGAATGATTTCAAAAACTTTAATGAACCGTTTAAAATAAACTCATTTGAAGGTAATTTAACAACACCACTTTTACAATTAAAAATACTATTTTAGCATGCAAATGCAGAACATTAGTCCCATGTCAGGATGGAAAATGAAATGAAACTGAAGGGCTTTTGAAACATGAACACCATCTCAGTAATTTCTCATCACTCCATGGTGCTCTTAAGCAGCCTAATGAAAGAATGAATTGATTTAAACAACATTTTGTTGGTGCAATGGGGTTTGAGGAATTAAATTAACTTGATGGTTGGTTGTAAGAACTAGGCCTGGAATTGGCATTATGTTGTTACTGAAATTAATTTCTAGCATCTCCGAAATTTTATTTGGGTAATTTTTCCCCATTTATTCCTAAAATACCATCCAAGAGTTTCAGCAATTAGCACAATCCTTCATCCAACCTCTTCAATGTCTTAACATTTTCTTGAAGATGTTTATGTGAAGGCAAAATTATATTCTCTCAGAAAACAAATTGGACTCCAACTGCTGCCCCCAGGAATTGCAGTAGCAAGTGGGTCTTCCTTTGAAGGATAAGAATAACATGCTGGCATGTATAAACTAAGAAAGGAATTCTCAATCTCTTTTCTCCATCACGAAACAGTTCACTAAATCATTCATGTAACACATGGCTGTACCAGGTTACAGATCTCAACATTGCTAAGTAACACGGGCTGTGAGTTGTGGGCAATTCCCAGTGTACCAAAATATATCAGAAAGCTGGTAAGTCAAAGTGGCATTATTATAGAGATAACCTTATATAAGTTCTAACTCTTTAAGTGTAGTACATAAATTTTGTATCTTAACTGTTACAGAAAAACAGGTTAAAAATAGGTATAATGTATATGTCAGAGTGTAGCTACCATAAAGTGATACCTGATTGACGGCACGTTTTCTGTTGTAAAGTATCATGCTTTTTAAAACTTTAACTCGTTTTTTAATACTAGCCTCAGAAGGAAGTACTAAAATTGGATGCTTTTTTAATAACAACAATATCGTTGGTAATAATTTTTACCTTGATTAATACTGAGTAGGATGTTCCAGGCATATATTTGCATTCTTTCAGTTAATTCCCACACAAGCCTTCCAAGAAAATATTACTTTATTTTCCCCCAGTTTAAGAAGAAGCAACTGTACCTCAGACTTTCCCAAGATTCTACAGCAGGTAAATGGGAAAACTAGAATTTATTCAAAGATCTATGGTCCACTGTGACTTGGCTGTCACGTACCTCAACGAATCTGTAGCTCTGTGCAAGAAAAAAAACTGAGCCGTGAATATGATGCACTTTTCTTTTTCTCATGTAAGACATCCTGCATCCAAATGAGCACTGTTCTCTTTCAAAGAGCTCTCTTGGGAAGCTGCACACATACACCCACCAGCATGTACTTAAAACATTTTCAGAAGCTCTCTTCGTAAAAGACCTTCAAATCCAACTTATAAATCACTTGAGAAATTTGTTTCATTTCCTCTCAGTTTTTCTATATTAATGCAAATGTAATTTTTAAAACTGGCATCTCCATCTTGCTCCCCCACCTAATCTCTAGAAAATTTTCAAAGAGAACTTATGACATGTTTTTGGCGAAGACAAATTCTTTAAAACAAGCATAGAACAGTCTGAGAAGACTATTTTTAAAGGCACAACAGACTTTCAATTTTTTAAATTCTAGTATATATTTTAATAGACTTTACTTTTTAGAGCTGTTTTAGGTCTACAGGAAAAATTGAGTAGAATGTACAGAGTTCCCATCTACCTCCTCCCCCCACACACCCAGTTTCCCCTATTATTAACATCTTGCATTAATGCGGTACATTTGTTGCAATGTACCTCACTGGAACCAAGGACACATTAGTACTAATTAAAGTCAATAGTTTACATTAAGTTTCACTCTGTGTTGTACAGTTTTATGGGTTCTGACAAAGGCATAATGTCATGTGTCTACCATTATAGTATCATACAGAATAGTTACACTGCTCTGAAATTTCCCTGTGCTCCACCTATTCATTCCCACATATGCCCTGAAACTGATCTTTTTATTTCCTTTATAGTTTGGTCTTTTTTCGGAATGTCGTATAGTTGGAATCATCATTTGTAGTCTCTTCTGACTGTTTTTTTTTCACTTCGCATTATGCATTTCAGGTCCTTCCATTTCCTTTTTGTGGCTTTACTATATTTATTTAAAATTAGACGACATGTTAAAAAAAAGAGAAAATAAATGTCGATCCTTCAATCTTGCATCTACCTTTCAAAAAAGTGCACAGAGAAATGACTGGAAGGGAGTTGACTAAAATATTAGGATGGTAGGATTATGGAATGCATTTTCTTTTGTCTGATTTCCATTGTTTGGTTTATTAATTTTATGAAGAGCTATTTCTTGAAACATGGTTCAAAAAAGCAAATAATGAAATCAGCCATATTTCTTTACTGTCCTTTTCCATTTATTTAGCATTCCAGTTAAATTCTTTCCTTTTTTATTGTTGTTTCCTTTTCCTAAGTCTTGTCTTTTTGAGCTGATAGTTAAAATTAAGTGCATCCTTTGACTGAAAAGAAAAGGCAAGTTGAGAAGACACATACAAAAAAGCAAAGGAAGTCCCCCAGGTGCAACGGCAAGAACCAGGAAGGAAGGAGGGCCCAACAGTGGGCTCCTGATACTAATGGCTATGCTTTTGAGCCTATACACCTGCAATAAGAACAAGGCCTAGAGTAGCACTGTGCCTGGGAGTTTCCTCCTGACAGCCTTCATGTTACTCAAATGTGGCCACTCTCACAGCCAAACTCAGCATGTAAAGGCAGTGCATTCCCCCCAGCGCGGGACATGACACCCGGGGATGAGCCTCCCTGGCACCGAGGGATCACTACCACATACCAGCTGAAGATGCAACTAGAAAATGACCTTGAATTAAAGGTTCAATACGGATCAGCAGAATATCCCTGTCTACATATAATAATATGACTTCAAAATGCTGTTTGACCTAATGGAAGGGGGAAATGGAAAGGAGAAATGAGATTATAAGGCTATGAGTCTCTAAAAAAGAGTCTGGAGGTTGTCAGAAGGAATGCCCTTATGCACAACTGAGCAGAGTCTAAGAGACAGATAAAGTAGATACAACCCCAGGTATTGGTTCTTTTGAGGGATAAAGAGACCCACGGGTTCTATGTTCATGGCAGAAGGGGTTCACTGCCATGGCAGATGGCCCTTCTTTGGAGCTGGTATTTCTATGTGATGGAATTGGACTCAGAGGGGATCTCTTTTCACAAGACTTGCATGCTACTTTATTGGAATTGTAGTTGGTGCTGGGGTTTAAGATATATTTAGGGGATTTGAATCTCTGGACTGATAATATGACACCCAGGCCCAGAGCCTCAACAGACTTCAGCTCCTACACTTTGATTTATTGGACTTACCCCACTCAGCTAACATGGAGTTGAAGAAGGTCAACCACCACACTATGGAGCCTAGAGTGTCTACAACTGAAAGCAGGAGGAGTGCATCCAGTATCCATGTGGAATCTAAGCCCCCACTTGACATAAATGTGCAATGGACACAACCAATCCAATATCCACAGAGAAAATGTGGAATGGCTGTGGGAAGGGTAGCCACGGTGGCTGCTGGGTTTGGGGAATGGGAGGAAGAGATGAGATGTGGAGGCGTTTTCGGGACGTGGAGTTGTCCTGGGTGGTGCTTCACGGACAATTACGGGACATTGTAGATCCCCCCAGGGCCCACTGGATGGAACGTGGGAGAGTGTGGGCTATGATGTGGACCATTGACTATGGGGTGCAGTGATGCTCAGAGATGTACTTACCAGGTGCAATGGCTGTGTCACGATGATGGGAGAGAGTGTTGCTGTGGGGGGAGTGGAGGGTGGGGGCGTTGGGGTTGAATGGGACCTCATATTTTTTTAATGTAATTTTTAAAAATAAATAAATAATTTTTTTAAAAAAAGCAAAGGAAAGAAACACTCTAAGGAAAAGTGAACAATAGGTCAAATAAGCTTGTCAGTATTCTTAACCCCCTTGTGACTTTATAAGCACTAATGGCCAAAGAACACAAACTTTATGGTAATTAATTAAATGCACCCTAGTCCTGCTGTGCAGTCTGATCCAGAAAAATCACACTTTCAGCCCAAATCAGGTAAAGTCTAGTTCTCAGTATACTTACTGTATAAATCAGCTGAAGGGGTGCTGATGCAAAGTACCAGAAATCTGTTGGCTTTTGTAAAGGGGTCTTGGGGTAGAAGCTTACAGTCACCAGGCCTTAAGAAGTCCAACTCAAGGTACCATAAGTGGAACTTGCTCACCCAAAGCCATATGTTGAAGCAAGATGACCCCAGCTTCTTCTGATCTCAGCTTTAGCTGGCCTAAGGTTCATTTCTCTCCCTGGGGTCATTTCTTTCCAGGTTCAGCCTCTTCACAAGGTAGACTATCAGGCTCATCTCTCTTCCTGGGGCCTCTGTTGTGTCTAATGAGCTTTCTCTCTTCCTCTTCATTTTATTTTTCTTTGGATCTACTTCGATGTGAGAGACTATTTTATCCCCACCAAGGGAGTGAGGACTCAACCCTGCATGCACTAATGACATGGTCGAATCAAAGCCCTAATCTTAACTTAAACAACAACGTCTCAGCTGAACCTATTATAATCAAAGGGTATCATGCCCAGAGAAAAAGTTTACAAACATAATCAGAGATCTTTTTTGGAATTCATAAATAATATCAAACTGCCATACTTGCCATGCACTGAGCCCTTTTTTGAAGCCAAACACTATGTTAACCCTATGAGACAGACATTCAACAGAAGCAGCAGCTCAGGCTTAGGGAGTCTAAACAAGTAAGGAAGCTGGATTCAAACCCAGGTCTTACTCAAAAGCCTACTCATGTCTACTAAATATTTCCCCAGGTTATAATGCATAAAATCCATACCTATTCCTGTCCCCACTTTTTTTCCTTTCTCCAGAACCAAGAGGTTTCTTGGGGATAGGGGAATGCCTGAGCTGAAGAACACTGTTTAAAGCCTGTCCAGAGGTTTCCCAGGATACTTGAGATAATCAGGTAATTAATATATTCTAAAAAGCCATTGAATGGATGCATGTCAGATCTAAGGTTATCTGACTGATGCAGAATGAAGGTTTTTGTTGATTTTTTTATCATTCATACATGAACATACCTAAACAATAAGTGTATAGTAGCATGAAGGGCTTTGAAGACAATCGAACCCAGATTCAAATCTCAGTTCCAACTTCCCATTACCCATAGGACTGTTTTAGTAATATTCAGTTGCTTTGTCTCTAAGTTGGCTTGAAAGTAAAGAGATTATGAAACAAAACCCATACATGTTCCTTCAATTTACAAATGCAATACATTCTTTGCTGGGCCTAGATAGAAATGGGAAGCTCAAAACATTTGACACAGAGTGGCATTCCTGCCTGCATTCCTGTCTCTACCACTTGGCAGAGCGACCCTTGGGCCAGTTCTTAACCTTTGTGTCTCTATTGCCTTACGTGTAAAGCACGGTAAACAATACTGTGTGGCTCTGGAGGTTGTTATTCATTTTAATGAATAAAATATATGTGAAACACTTAGAGCACTGTTTGACTTAATGTTATTCCTCACATTAGTTTAAGTGAGGCTCTTTCTCCAAGGGTTTGGGATGGAGGGTGAGGGGGTAAAAATCAAAATCAATTTTGAGAGCCAGCAAGGCAGAGGCTGTTTCTATGATATGAAGGAAGGCCATTCTATTGAAATACTGGAGTAGAAAGGGAAAAAAAAGAGAGTCACAGGTAATATCCAATGAGGAGGATAAAGTTATAATGAGCAGGAAAATATTTGACCCAGAGTGTGTTGACAGTGCCTAAGCGAAGGGCTGAGGAATGATGGCTTGATAAAAAGAACATTCACTTTTGCTTTAGAAACCCCTTGGACCAAATCGTGGTCTCACCACTTATCAGCTGTGAGTTCCTGAGAAATTTATTGAACATTGAACAAGATTTCCAGTACTTTATCTATAAAATAAGAATACTAATACAGCCATAGCGGAGTTGTTTGGGGGATTAAATTAAGTGGTATAACACATGTAAATTACCTAGAAAATAAACCCTGGCCTTGAATAGGCATTTATTAGTTTCTTGCCTCTAAGGGGGGCTGATTATGCCAGAAAGAAAAGATAACAAGATCCTCTGTCTACAAATGTTCCTCATCAGGAAAAATTGGGGCACCACACTCTATTTCTTCTAATCAAGTCCTCCATAACCAACCAAGAAATTGTGAATGATCCCAAATCATACATTAAAGAATGAAAGGGGAAGAAATTGGCTATCAACTTACTTTGATTCAGTGCGATCTCTCATGTGTCATATCAGTCTTCACTCAGCCTTTTTTCTAACTGGGATTTGCTTTTTCTGAGCAAATTTCTATTACCTGACATTTCCTGCATACCTGCAGGTCTGCAGAACCAAGGAAACCAGTAAGAAGTGAATTTTGCGTTCCATAAATGGAACCAGCACTTGAGTGATCCACCTTCCCACACAGGGAATCTTTCCATGGCTCAAAAAATTCAGACCCTACCAAATTAACTCTGATTGAACCCAGTTTTTCCCATGCTTTATCTGAAACTGATGGTGAAAACAACCCCAGTGATGTAAGAATCACCTAGCAGCAGCTTTCCTTCTGAAGCTTCAGCTTGCCTACCTGGATTTCTGTTTAGGTCGCCTGGGTCTGGGAAACAAGAGCCAGCTCTGAACCCTAACCAATGGCTGGGTAAGACTGACCCTTTCACAGGTTTCTCTCAACCCCTTTTCTTTCAACACTGAGTTAACTCCTTAATGTTGCAGCAGAATCCCTTGATTCAAGATCAATTTTCCTACCTGGCACCAAGAACTATCCTAATAGCCTAAACCTGAGTTTTTCCCAACTCCCTAAAATTTAGCTGTTCAACTTGCCCAGCCGGCTACTTCTTCCCTGTGCTAGTCATAATTTGTCACTGTACCACCAAAGTGTAACTTGATCCATAGCTCACCACATGGCCATTCCCAGCAGGCCATACAGCTGGAATCACAGTGACTTTGACCCACTACCCACTGGCACTGCAAGAAAAATAAATTGCTCCTGAAGATAGAATAAAAATCATGGGGAGAATTCATGTGATCTGGGAAGTCAACGAATGTTAAGGAATGAGAACAGAGTGAGTCAGAAACCTAAAAAAAAAAAAGAAAGAAAATGAAAGTGAGTCAGTGCTCACAAAAGGAATTAAGGAGAATGAAGAAGGGCTTTACAGACATACTGAGAAAGAGAAGCTCAAGAGAAAATGAGTTTCCTAATGAAGGAGGCAGTATGCTAAATTAATTATGCCTTTGAAATATTGACCTCATTCCTTAAAGCTATCACAACCCTGAAAAGAAAGAAAAGACATTTGTGCAAGTTAGAAGTAATGGAGCCTTTGAGGAATTAGCCGTCTGTAAGGGCCATTATAAAGGGATGTTTAGAGAACTGGAACAAATGCACACCAGCAGGTCTCAGTGCCTTACTCATGGGATGATTTACTGAATTAGAATTTAGGAATATATAAATATAAAAAGAAATGTAAACACCTGAAATATTGAAGAAATAGCATTGTAGTTATACAATACAAAATACAAAGGTCCTTGAAATTTCTATAACAACTTCTAAACATGATGCCTCTAATAACAGAAACAAAAAAATACACATATCAAGGCCTTTATTAAAATCAGTCCTATACCGAGCCTCAGATTTGTGTTTTCCAATAAAATTGATAAAATAAGTCCCCATCTTTGGAATACACATTAAATCCCTGCTTTATTGTTAAATAGCTTTTTGACTTGGACAAGTCTTTTTCTGAGTTCAATTTGCTCTCCATATTCTACTTAGTTTTTTTTGAAATGCAGATAAAGTATAGAATGGTTGAGCCCAGCGCCTGGTATATTGGAAGCACTAAATCACTGTTGATCATTACTATTATCACTCCATCTAGATTTGATAGAGTGTCTCCATCTCTTTCTCCAGTCATCACTTCCTATTGCCACATTTCCTCTTTGAATGTGTTTCCCTGTGTTGAATCACAGTACCCACCTGGCATAGAGGCTAGTGTGGGCATAGGTGAATGGCATCTGAAGGTGTTAAGTTCAAATCTCAGTTTATCCACTTAATAATTGTATGATTTGGGGCAAGTCACTTTACTTCTCCAAGTTTATGCTTCCTCAACTACAAAATGGGAAAAATGAAATCTTTCAGGGCTATCACAAGGGGTAAGGAATATTATGTAAAGAATTTAGCATAGTAAATTGTCTATAGCAAGCACTTACTAAAGTGTAATTATTGTTGTTGCTATAATAACAATATCTCAATTTTATGGAAGTCAAGCTCTTCTCTTGCAAAACCAAAGCTGCCTTTTGTGTACTCAAAGTAAGGAAGTAACTTGAAAGAGCAAAGATATATCCTCTAGCCTAATATTTTTGGTGAACTATTACCTAGAAAGCAGTCCCTCTTTCTTAAAATGTAAGTAGAAATAAAAATTATTTTTTAAAGATAGAAAATGTCGGGTGGTAATTCATCCACAATTTAGGATGAAATAGTTTAAATTCAGATTGCTACTCCTAATAGCTATTGAAATCAGTACGGAGAAAAGGGGAATTTTGGTGAGGGATATGGTAAAAATCATTATTAATGATGGGGTCACTACCTTTGAAAACAGAACCAGCTCTGAGATTACAGTGGATTCTGGAGAGCTAGAACAGAACAGAGTCATGGAACTTCTAGTAAAGAAAGTCATGGAACTTCTAGAAAATAGGGGTGTCATAGGAAAACAGAAGAGGCAACCCCTCATTCACTCATCCATATGCCCAATTATCCAACTGTTTTTAACTGAGCATCTATTATGTACTATGTTGAAGTACTTAACATTAGACCTTGTTTCAGTTTGCTAGGCTGCCAAAATACGAATACCATGAAATGGTTCGGCTTTTAACAATGGGAATTTATTAACTTACAAGCTTAAAGTTTTGAGGGTGAAAAAATGTCCAAATCAAGGCATCATCAGTCAATGCTTTCTTCCCAAAGGCCAGCTACTGAGGATCCTGGACTCCTCTGTCCCATGGGAAGGCACATGACGGCATCTGCTTGTCTCTCCCTTCTCTTCTGGGTTTTCATTGCTTTCATCGTCTTGGTTCTGTGTCTTTCTTTCTCTTCATCTAAATTTCATTCTCTTATAAAGGACTGCAGTAAGAGGATTAAAACCCACCCTGAATGAGAATGGTCACAACTTAAGATCCTACTCACTAAAAGATGCTACTTAAAATGGGTCCACGCCCATGGGAATATATTAACTTTAAGAAATTTTCTGGGATACATACAGCTTCAAACAATCACAGACTTAAAGCAACACCATTCCTATGATCCTGGAGTCCACAGCATGGTGAGCTAAATAAGCTTGTAAACAGTACAGTGTAGTACACAAATGCTGTAATCTCAGAATATATACATTGTATTGTAAATACAGAATATCTTAGTGGTATGAGGGAAAAAGGGAGGGAGGGTAAAGATGAAGTTACTAAATGTGTCCTGGGAGGGAAAAGTATCAATGAGCTATTTCCATCTGCTCTCAATAGAGAATGAACTAGAAAGGACATATTTCAGGAACAGAGAATGAAGGCATGAAAAAGCATGGCCTATTGGAGACCTGTCGGTAATTCTGATTCAAGCAAGGGTCAATTGAGGATAGAAAAGGAAGAGGGAAGTATGTCAAACAGATGGGTGCCAAATTGGGTCCAGTGAACAGTTTTTGAGCAAAGTGGGGCAATCACATTTGGAAATAGTCAACTGGAAAGGGCCAAGACCGAAGAGAGCAAGACCAGCATGGAAGCTGTTAAAGTGCATCAAGAGATGCCACCAATCTGAACTAAGGCAGTGGTAGCAGTAATGGAAGGTAGATATATGTCAGGAGCTGGAATTGATAATATTTACTGATCACTTGTCTGTAGGAGGAATGCAGTATGACACTGAGGTTTCTGGCTGGGGTAATTAAATGAATAGTAGTGACATTAAATTCATAAGGACTAAGAGAGAATGTAGTCAGGGGAAGAGTCTCACGAATTTGCAAAGGGCCAGCTTCCTATAGTAAAGCAATTAGTCTTGATTCATTTGAATGAACTGGGAATAAAATGAATATAATAATTGCAAGATATTATTTTTATTATTCTCATTTGACACACTAATAATTGGAAAATCCACATCCTTCAACACTGCAGCTGCTTCCTTTAACTGAAGACTGACAGTGCAGCACAGAAACACGATCAGTACATAAACAAGAGTGCCATAAACTTTAATGAGCTTTAAAAAATAGCTAAATAAGTGTTGATTCCCCTCAACGACTGGGACATTGCCTCCTAGCATTGCTAAACATTAATGAGAGATTTCTGTGGGTAAACTTGGGGCAATTGTGCTGGAGGGAGGCCCTGCTCAGATTATCCTGGTGAATACTTTCTCCCCCTAAAGCTGTCCAGGATCTAAAGGGGACAAGTTAGAAAGAACTAGAGTCCTATTGCACACTATACTCTATACTAGCTAACAAGCAGCTATAGACGATGTCTCTCCAGAATGCCAGTGGAAAGATCCTTAAAATCTTTGGGGATCTACAAGAAGAGAATGTGTCCTACCAATGGACACATAATCCAGGTATAGGTTTAGGCTTCAGAATCTGAAATAGAAAGGCAGGTAAATGTTATTACTTGGAGTCCTACAACCTCCTAATATTATATATTTCCATAATATGCCCACTAAGCTTCTCTCAGCAGTGATATGTTATTTTAGCATTCCTCTTCCTCTTGCCACTTCAATCTGTTCTGAATAGAACAGTATTCTCAGTTGGTCAAAAGTGTCATTTCCTTTTACAACCAAGATTTTCACAATGACGCTAAATAATATAATTGATGCTTTATTTGAGGACTTTTTATACTTTCTGCAGTCTCTGGTGGGATGAGACACCTGGGTTTCCCCTGTAAATCTTGCTAGTTCCCTGATCTACTGCAGCTATCAAGTTCTCCCCTGGAAAATTTAAATCTCTGCTTATAACATTAACTTCTTCTTCATTTAATTTTTTATTGCAAAGGGCTTACAGCTGACTTTATGGCTCTGGGGTGATTAAGTTTTAATGCCATTCTTTCTTTATTCTTTGATCAACTTCCTCCATTTTCAATTTGAATGCAATTGTACCTTTCTAAAAAGCATTTGTCACTTGCTGGTTTGCATATTTCAGGCAACCAGAGATGGTTGATGTAGAGTGGAAGGCAGACATTCCTGGGGAGAGCAACTGAATGATAGACTAACTCTAAGCCTTTCATGTGACTCCTGTTGATAGCAAACTCTCTAACATCAGTAAATCTTCCTGCTCTAGGTCTTGGCAGGCAATGAATTCCCAGAGAGAGTTATCATACTAAATCCTTTTATTGTCATGCATAAGGTATGGATTGAGTCACATCTTTCAAAGCACTGAACCATCGTTAGGGAAAACACATGAAACACATACCTCAAAAATAATCCATACCCTCTTTCACCCACCCACCTACCAAAAAAGCAAAGCCAAAAGAAATTAGGGATTTGTTTTGCAAATCAAAAACTGCTCCATTTTTTATATTCACACAGCATGCAGCCATTTACAATGATGTAGACTTTTAATGACATGGAAAAAGTGTTCATTATATATTCGGTAAATAAAAGCCGGTTAAAAACAGTTAAGTGTGGCATAATTTCTTTTCAAAAATATGTTTAAAAACTGGAAAAATTAACAGTCATCTGTAGGGATGATAGTACTCTGAATGTTTTTATGCTCTTGTTCTTTTTTGCATCTCTGAGCTTTCTAAGTTTTCTGCATGGCTATATATTGCTTTTGTAATTTAAAAAATGAGTTATTTAAAAATAGAAGTCCCCTGCATTTAGGGTAATAAATGAAATGAAACAACCAGTGACCAAATTCTTGAAAGGTTGGAGGAGAATTAAAAGTTGAAAATAAATAAATAAATAAATGATTGATTGATAGATGATAAATAGATAGATAGATGTAAACATTATATTGAGGACACAGATTAGAAACCACTTCAAGTTACATAGTCTTATCCACATTTTACAAGAATGAAAACCAGGACTCATGAAGCTTATATAAGTTGTCAAAGTGTGCATAGATCATCAGGCTGAAGCAGATAAATCCCAAATCTGTGTGACTTCAAATGGCACTTTATTGTCATTATGCCATACTTCCTTAATTGAAGTGCATTTCTGTACACAATTGAGTTACGACAAAGATTTGAAGTTTTTAATGGAACATATTGATTCTCAGCCCCAGTGCTAAATCAAGAGCATATTTCCAAACCATTTTTAGTCTTACTTTTAAAAAATATATGTGCAAGCATAAAATAATATATTAATTCCTTCCATTCCATTACAATTTATGAACATGTTACAGTTTATGATGCTTTTTTCACATCCATTAGTCTCCCTATTTGATTTATTCACTAGGTAACTATCTTATCAGAAATTATATTCAAAATATTTAACAAATTGTATAGAACATAAATTAATACATAAATCAATATATAAATCAGAAATTAAAAATCTCTCTTTCCTATTTTGTCTCTAAGTAAACTAATCTATATAGATTTATAGAACGGGTTACAAATGATATAAATTGTAACATGAGGTGCTCACCTAGACACTCTAATAATTTCCACAAATATTAAGAACTCCTGGTGTCACCTTTGGTTTGGGGATTCTTTCACTATCTTATATTTAGCTCCTATCTGAGCCACAGTTTGGTAGAAAATCACAGTGAAGTTCTTTTTTTTTTTTTTAAAAGATTTATTTTTATTTATTTAATTCCCCTCCCCTCCCCCGGTTGTCTGTTTTCTGTGTCTTTTTGCTGCGTCTTGTTTCTTTGTCCGCTTCTGTTGTCGTCAGCGGCACGGGAAGTGTGGGCGGCACCATTCCTGGGCAGGCTGCTCCCTCCTTCGCGCTGGGCGGCTCTCCTCATGGGTGCACTCCTTGCGCGTGGGGCTCCCCTACGCGGGGGACACCCCTGTGTAGCACGGCACTCCTTGCGCATCAGCACTGCGCATGGGCCAGCTCCACACGGGTCAAGGAGGCCCGGGGCTTGAACCGCGGGCCTCCCATGTGGTAGAGGGACGTCCTAACTACTGGGCCAAAGTCCGTTTCCATGAAGTTCTAAATTGATGTTCACTAGATCATATGGGGCCTGAACAAGCGTTAACTCATCTTACCATCAGCAATGTCATTTATGGTACTGAATCCTCTCTTAAGGTTCTGCTGACCTAAGAGCAATTTCCTTCAAATTTTTTCTATTCCTTCTAATAATATCTAAACATTGTATATATTCAATGTCTCTATAATCAACTAACTCACAGAAATCACTCACTGGAATGCCATAGTTAATTAGGTCTAGCTTTCCAGCACTGGAGACTCAGGACTATCTGTGTGCAAATCTTGACTACCCTACACTTTTTAAAAATAAGCTCAGTTTCTTCATCTGTGAAATGGGGATTGTGATGGTTATTATAGCACTCAAATACGTTATTACACATGGTGCCCAGAATAGAAGTCCCATGTAGACATTAGCTCTCACTTTTATCAATAAATGAATACTGTTGGTGTTTGTGATGGGTGGGGGATCGGTGGATTTCCAAAGATCTGTCTTGTAAATGAAGATGCAATTCATCCCACATGTCCCCTGGTCATCCCTGCAGCCTCCTTCTTATCTCAGGAGTGCACAATGTGCAGTGAAGACTTCAAGATCTGGTCGTTACTACAATACCCACCATTTCTGCCATCTCCTTCCCCATTTCCCTGTCTCTTCATACTCTCAAATCTAAAATCCCACAAATGTTGCAATTCTTATAAGAAAAATCATGGGGGTGACTCCTAGGTAGGGCGCCCTCTGGCTGCAGAGGACCACAGTTTCATCTGGGGTCTGGCACAAAGAGTGGCAGCACCACAGCCAGAAATTCTATCTCTTTTACCAAGGACTGGGTCTGCTCTGGCATAAAGGAAATGAAATAACAGAAGCCAGGGGCAGGAACCAGGCAGGCCAGCTGGCAGGACTCTAAGCTGGCAAGCACCCAGGGAACCCCCAGTGGTAATGACCCAAAAGCTGAGTCTAAGGCTGGGTAGTGGGTGAAGACAGGGGATAGAACTCTTTGGTCCTGGGTGGCACTTACAAGAGTGCCCAGGAGCCAGGCCTTTAAGGGTATACAGAGTGGCTCAGAAAACAGTTCTTCAGATAAATCACTGAGCAGGATTCAAGGTATCCTTGCTGTGCCAGGCATTAACCCTTTAATGACATAATGCAAGAATATCCAGAAATGCCCAGGGATGAGCAGAAAAGTGAGCCAGGTTGACTAGGGGAATGCTTGACAGTGGAAGTGGTTATGTAATGAAAGCATCATCTTTTACCTACCATATGGTCACACTGGTGTGTACTAGCTGAAGCTAAGCCAACTCCTTGAAACCCATACCCTCTAATTACACAAATTTCTGATCACTTCCATCCAATCACAACTTTAAAGCAATTGTAGACCATGCAGATGTCCCTGCATGTGAACATGAGAACTGTGGTGGCAACAGGAAAAACAGTATGCAGATTTTCAGCAAGAAAAGGGAAGAAAACAGAATCTAATCTAAGTCTTTCAGCCATATGGAGACATACTGAAAATGATTTATAATGATTTGCATGAAGTGAAGCTGATTTTCCTCAGTGCTTTTCTTTTTTCCTTTTTTTTTTTGTTGTTGTTGTTGTTGTGTTGTTGTTGGAGGGACTCGATGGAATAAGAATGGGGTGATTTCCAAACTTCTTTTGACTCTCCTTCACTGGGCCAGCTACTCCTGGAGGCACACATGCCAGTGTCTCCCAATCCCCCCATCAACCCTCTTTGGCTTCCCAGCCCACCAAGTGCTAAGCCATACCCTGCCATTCTTCCATCCATCCAATATGAAATGAGCACTTTCTACATGCCTGCCATTATGGCAGGAAATGTGTATGTGATTATAATTAAGGAAAAATGAAATAAATTAGCATGAATTTATGCAATATGCCTTGGGAAGGAAGGCGGCAGCTTCATAGAGAAGGATGCCTTTTTGCTGTGACTTTAAAGATCCATTAGACTTGTGCTTGAGATCTCAGGTTTTGGATGCAAACAAACTTGCTATGGGACTATTCACAGCTAGAATAGTAATGGCTGGTGAGTAATGGCTGGTGAGAGATAGACAACTTGTTTGAAGGAGGAACTGTGCTGTAGCTAACTAGAGGTGAAATGATGTGTAAGTTTTACGTATATCCCTTAACATCCTCTGGCTCTAGTCTTGCTCCTTTCCAAGTCAATGGAAGTTGCAATCTTTCTAAAGTACAGATCTGATCATGTCCATTCTATGCTGAAATCACTCCTCTGCTTGCCCAAAAGCCAGTGTGTGGCTTGGAAGGCTTCACTCTCTGATCCTAAACCCCATGTATTGAGGACCTGAGGCTTGCATTCCAGACTCATTGCCCTTACCAATAACATCCCAGCTACCATGAATTTCCCCCAGGGCACTCTGATCATTCATGTTGAAGCTGTCTCTCAATTCAAGACCGAGGTTAAATGTACCCTCTTGGGGAACTTTCTCCAGTTCCCTCAGGCTGAGTTATGTCTCCTTATTCTATCCTCCCAGCATACAGGATGCTTAGCTCCATTATAACTCTTATGACTGTCTTCCCTTGATGGGAGCACGTGTGAGCAGGTATATATTTTTATAACTGGATGCCCAGTGCTGAATACAAGGGTCAACAAACATTTTCTGTAAAGGGCTAAATAATAAACATGTTAGGTATAGTGGGCCAAATGGACTCTGTCACAACTACTCAACTCTGCCACTGTAGCATTAAAGAAGTCCTAGACAAAAGTAAATGAATGGGGGAAGCAGACTTGGCCCAGTGGTTAGGGTGTCTGTCTACCACATGGGAGGTTCATGGTTCAAACCCCAGGCCTCCTTGACCCATGTGGAGCTGGCCCACATGCAGTGTTGATGCATGCAAGGAGTGCCGTGCCGTGCCATGCAGGGGTGTCCCCACACAGGGGAGCTCCACACGCAAGGAGTGTGCCCCATAAGGAGAGCCACCCAGTGCAAAAGAAAGTTCAGCCTGCCCAGGAATGGCACCACATACATGAAGAGCTGACACAATGAGATGACACACACACACACAAAACACAGATTCCCATGCCGCTGACAACAACAGAAGTGGACAAAGAAGAACATGCAGCAAATAGACACAGAGAACAGACAAATGGGGTGGGGTGGGTGGTGGGAAGGGGAGAGAAATAAAGAAATAAATAAATCTTAAAAAAAAAAAAGTAAATGAATGGGCATGATTGTGTTCCAGTAAAAGTTTATTTAGTTTGCTGACCTCTGGGTGCTAACATAATGTCTGTCACACAGTGTATGTAGATGGGTGTCAAGTGAAACAAAATTCATCCATCCTTTATTTTAAATAGCTTGAAATATAGAGCTTGAACTTTGCTGGAGGGGAGGACTATGCTCTTTGAATAAGAGCACAGGGGCATTCTGGGAAGTAAAGTATCAAGACACTGACCTCTTTTCACTAAATTCAAAGGTATTGAAACATTAAAATATGTGGGGGCTAAACTCAGCATATAAACACACTACCTTGCCCCCAGTGTGGGACATGAATCCTGGGGATAAGCCTCCCTGGCACCAAGGGATTATTACCAAGTGCCAACTAGCAATGCATCTGGAAAAAGACCTTAACCAAAAGGGGGAAATATTAAATACAAATGAGTTTTTATGGCTAAGAGATGCCAAAGTGAGTCGGGAGGTTATTCCAAAGGTTATACTTATGCACATCTCAGCAGGATCTCATTGACTGTCACAACAAAATGTCTCAAACAGCAGGGCTCCTGAGGGCTCTAGAGATATCTAGACACTATAAACAGGGAAGATAAGCTTGGGAATTCAGCACCTTGTCAGTGGGCCTTACATTGGAAATGATGCTCCCTAATGTAACTGAGTTAGACTCATTTATAGTTTCCCTACACACGGCATTTCTGCCCCTTTTATTTGAACCTATAATTAGCACTATACTTGTTAAATATATGTCCCAGACACTTAAATCACTGGTCCGTGCATGTGCTGTATCTCAGCAGAGTTGCAACACCTACTCTCCAATTCACTGGACTCACCCAGGACAACTAACAAGGAGAAGATGATGGACAACATGCATCTCAAGGAACAGAGAGTATCTGCAACTGCAACTGCAAGAAAGATAGTTCCATCCATTCACTCCATGGGATCTAAGCCCCCTCTCAATTAGAAATAGGGTAGATATCACCATCCCCAAATCCTCAAGACTGGAGAATGAACAACAGACTAAAGTAGACTTATTATTACTCTATTAGAGACTTATTATTATCCTATCAGTGGAAGAAATTTTATCATTGACATAAAGGCAGTGGCCACCAGAGGTTCTGAGGGAAGAATAGTTGTAACATGGGGGCATTTTCAGGACATCAGAATTGTCCTGCATAACATTGCAATGATGGATACAAGCCATTATATCTTTTCTCTAACCTATAAAATTTTGCAGGGCAGAGTATAAACTATAACACAAACTATAGACCATTGTTAGTAGCACTGTTTTAATATGTGTTCATCAATTATAATAAATGTACCACACTAATGAAAGATGTTGTTAATGTGGAAAGTGTGGGAGGAAAGTGGGTGGGGCTTTTGGGAACCCCCTATATTTCTAATGTACCATTGGTGTAATCTAAAGTTTCTTTAAAAATAAAAAAAAATAAAGAAAGAAATAAACATGTGGGGATTATACCAATGCTTATGGCATCATTATCACAATAACCAAAAAGATGAAAGCAATCCAAGTGTCCATCAACAGATGAATGGATGAGCAAAATGTGGTATATAGACACAATGGAATACTATTCAGTCATTAAAAAGGAATGAAGTTCTGACACATGCTACAACAGGATGACCCTTAAAGTCATCATGTTGAGTGAAACATCACACATAAAAAGAAAAATATTGTGTGATCTCACTTATACGAAATACCTGGAATAAGAAAATTTCATTGAGACAGTAGATTACAGGTTACCTGGGTCAGGGCAGGGGAGAAGAGGAAGTTACTGCTCAATGGGAGCAGAGTTTCTTTTTGAGGTGATGAAAATGTTGGGGTAATGGTGGCACAATGTGAATGTAATTAATACCACTGAATTGTGTACTTGAAAGAGGTGTTACTTTTTATTGTTGCTACAACACAACATCGAAAACAAAAAATAAAACATGTTGGTGAAGATCTAGTGTCCTCGATAAGGCCTGTTGGGTGGAAAGCTTTAAGAACAACTCCCTGAAGATAAAAAGCACAATAATTTGGCAAAAGAAGAAATTGTTTCTGGATTTACCAAAAGCCTCAACCTAGAGCTTCCCCTGAACATGTTTTCTAGCATTGTACATATTTATACCCCTCAAGCAACAGGATAATCTAGACATTGAAACTGCTATTGCAGTGTCCACTTTGTCATAGGACACCTGTACCTAAGCATTATTATTCAGCAAAGATTTTTCTTCTAATCCCTTCCATGCCCTGTCCCTATGGACTAAACCTTGCAGGAATCCGCTTTTTACAAAGCACAGGCATCAGTGGCAGGTGCAATAGAGAACAGGCATTTGGATGGAAAGACAGCCTGGACTGAGCCTTCAGATTGAATTAGCATCCCATGAGAAGAGCTTCTTAGAGAAAAGGACCAGATTTCCTGCTACCCTGAGCAGGCAGGATACTGAATGTTTCACAACGATGCATCTCATCAAATGGCATTTAATTGTGCTGAGAAATAATGCAGACTTCCCCCAATTACAAAGATACAAATAAATTTATCATACGAAAGGATGAACAAATGATTCAACATGTGAACTCTACAGGAAACATATGTCTGCAACAAAATTCCAAAGCTATGGTGACGAAAGGCTCTAAATCAAATGTCCCTGAGTGCTTCCCCTGGCCTGACTCCCCACACACAGCTTGGATGGTTTTGTGCACCATGACATGAAGTGCACAACAACCTGGTTACCTGAGATTTGATGCAGCTAACAGCTTTTTAAAAAATTGTTTTCACCCCTGATGAGCACAGGTCTACAGGCCCCTGAAATCCAAACATCACCGGGATAATAATATTTTTCAGCATAGCATTCAGTATTTTTCTCCGATGCTGTCAGGACTAAAGCAGTGGCAGTGTTACATTCCATTATAGTGCATCTGTCAGGTGTAACCCAATTGTTTTGCTCGGTGGCCACTAAATCTGTCCTTCATTCTTCACAGGTTTCCTCTGGATACCCCACCACATGCCTCCTGCAGCCTCCGACACCAGGAAAATACTCTGCCAAGTACTGCCAAAGGAAATCATATACATATTAAAAAGACTGAAGGGCTGATCAGAATAGACATTTGATATTATGGGATTTGTAAATCAATTTATGAACTGTGTGATATACAGTCTAGAAATCAAGAGGCAATAACCGTTTTATAGGGAAGATCATAAACCTGTCAAATGCTCTACCCCTAAGTGCATGAGAGACTGTTCTGAAGCCAAAAAGGGATGCCATCACAGAGCTTGTACAGCAAAGCTAATGCATTTCTAATTTCACTATTAGAGCTGTGTTTTTAATAGTCCCCAAAACATTTCTTCCATTTTTTCTGTCATGTCCAATATGGTCGTTTACACAGCTGGGTCAAAATAACTTTCTTTCAGCAGGCAGCAAAGATCTGGGCCACAATTTTGACCCTCTGCACCCCAGAATTCCCAAAACCAGAATTTCCAGGGATCTTTGCACCTGTTTTTAATTGCTGGTCTCTTTATCCCCACCAGATGCTTTTTGCTCTTCTATCTTCCCAGGAGGGCATATGAAAAGCCTTTCTGTGAGACAACAGTACAAGAGAAACAAGACAACATTAAAACATTCAGGAGTGCTGGCTGAATGAGAGTCTCTACTGCATTTGGAATCATGCATTGGAACAGTTTGAAATAATTCATGAATTCCAAAAATAGATATTGGATTATGTTTGTAAATCAGTCTGTACATGGATGTGATTAAATTATGATTAGGGCTTTGACTGGACCACATCAGTAGGGTGTTGAATCACCACCCACCACCCAGATGAAAGAGATGACAAAGGACAGAGTTAAACTTTTGATGTTGGAGTTTTGATGGAGTCTTGAGCTGGAGCCCTGGGAAGTAAGCTTACAGAGGAGCTTGGTCGTGAGGAAAGAGAGAAGGCCCCGGAAGGAGAAACAATCCATTTGTCTAATAGTCTAGAGCTGGCCTTGTGGAGATAACAGAGCAGCTGAGCCCAGAGAAAGGCAAGCTCCAGGAAGAGAGGAACCCAGGAAGCCTGAACTCTTGGCAGACGTCATCAGCCATTTTTCACTAACACGTGGCAATAGACCTTGGTGAAGGAAGTAACTTAAGCTTTATGGCCTGGTAACTGTAAGCTTCTACCCCAAATAAATACTCTTTATAAAAGCCAATGGATTTCTGGTATTTTGCATCAGAACCCCTTTGGCTAACTAATACATATATTATTGGTAGAAATGCTATAAGCTTTCAACAATATTTTTCATCTATTCTGGTGTCTTGACAGTTTTAGAATCTAGCAGGGTAAGTGCTCAGAGAGTTAGAAATATGCACCGGATTCAGACTTCACATAAGCAGTTTGACCTTAGGCAAATCGCTGCATCATTTGGCAGATGATCTAAGCAATAGGAATATTGATAACCCCCATGTCCACCTCACCAGATGCAGGTAGTATCAAATGAGAAAATGGTTCTAAATGCACTTTATAAAAGTACGAAGAAAGCAAAATAATAATGTGCCAGGTAGGACTCTGGAACCAACAGCCTAGGTTAGAATCCTGATTCTCATCTCCCCAATAGGTGCCCAGAAAAAACTTAATTCATCTCTCTGAGCTTCAGCTTCCTAACCTGTACAAGGGAATAAAAAACTATTATTTTAGAGGGATCGTTGGAAATTAAAGTTCATCTCCCACAAAAGGCATGTAACAACCCTTGGTCCTGTGGGTGTGAACCCATTTATAAATAGGGCCTTTGAATTTGTTATTAATTAAGGGGTTCCCAAACTAAATGAGGATGGCTGAAGTCCTCATGAGCAAAGGAAATTAGACACAAAAAGACAAGCCATGGGGAGCATCCAGAATCTGGAAGTCAGTAGAACCCAGAAAAGAAAGGAGAGAATGCCACCATGTGCATTATCATGTAATGGAAAAGCCAAGAAACCCCAAAGATTACTGGCCAGTGTGAAGATTCTGACCCCTGGAGATGAAACACTGAGCAAATAAATTCCTGTTTTTAAGCCAACCTACTGTATAGTGTATTTTTAGCAGCTAGCAAATTAAAATAGACTTCTTATAAATAAGTATGCTGCTTAGGGCACAGTTAGTACATAATCATAATACATGGATATATTTTATAAGTGGGATTGCAGGAGAAAGTAGCTATTAACATGTGTTCAAACCTAATCACAAGTTTTTCACACTTCTTGTCTTGTTGGTAAGAAGCTTACTGTTTTCTTGACTTTTAAGTACTCTTGCTTTAAAGGCAATGTCATAATTATAATCTGTTATAAAAAAAAAAAACCTTTCACTTGTAAAGTGCTTAATCATAATAATGCCCATAGTAAAAATAACAGAAGTAGTGGAAATGTTGACTCTGGGGAGTGGGATAGGGAGTGTAACAATTTGAAACTTTTTGGGAATCCCCGAAAAGATCCTGTTCTTGGAGTCAATCCATTCCTGTGGGTGTGAGACTCCAATTGGATTGAACTCAGTTGGGGGCCTTTGATTAGCATACTTCAGTCAGGTGTGACCCAAGGTGGGTCTTGGCCCTCTTGCTGGAGTCCTATACAAGCAAGTACAGGGAGAAACATGTGAGACATACAGAGAAAGAGAGCTGCCATTTTTCCCTGCCATGTGAGAATGGACTCCAGGATTGCCTACAGCTGCAAAAAGATAGAGGAACCCTGAGAGGCTGAGAGAGAAGCCAGAGGCTGGAATCAGTAGAGCGGCTGAAACTGAAGCAATGAGGCCCAGAAGACTGGCAATGAGACAAGCCATATGCCTGGTTGCCCACAGCTGAGCTTGGAAGAAAATGAGCCTGGAGGAGAAGGCAGAGATCAGCCCCATTTTGCTTTGCCATGTGCATGGCAGGAGCCCAGGATCGCCAGCAGCTGATCCTTGGCAAGACAGCTTTCTGATGATGTCTTGATCTGGACATTTTCACAACCTCAGAACTGTAAGCTCTTATTCTAATAAATTCTCATTTTAAAAGACAACCCATTTCTGATATTTGGCATTGGCAGCATTTGGCAAACTAAAACGGGGATAAGAGGAAGGGCTGGGGCTATTTCTCACCAGATTGCACACATTTATTTGACATTAACTAGATGCAAGGCCCTATCCTAAGTACTTCACATCTATTAATGTGTTTAATCCTCTCAAAGTCCAACAAGGCAGATTTGATCATCATCCTTACTTCGCAGAAAAGTAAATTGGAGTCTAAGGTATTAGATTACTTTGCTACAACCCCATATTCTGTGAGTGCCAGACCCATAATGTCTCCCCTAATTACAATGACTAACTGAAAAGGACTTTTTAGGAGTAATGATTCCATAATTTTTTTACCTGCTTTTTTCTATTAATTTTTTATTCTAAATAAAATTATTAAAAATAACAAAAAATAAAATGGAGGTAATCTAAAAAAAAAACAATACCACAAAATCTTACTGCCTTACTATAAGACTCATTGTTTGTTTGACATTTTTAAAAATGTATAAGGAGATATTAGCTCTCACATTCCATCACCACCACCAAAGCAGAAGAAGGGACATCTTATATACTTTTTGGCCAACTTCAATCAAAGAGGATTCCAAGACTCCAGACTTTAACTGAGGTTTGGGGTAAGACATGTAACAAGAAAAGGAAGGGTGGAATTCAGATCTGCATACTAAAAAGTGACAGGTCTCCAGTCCCCTTAGCCTGCCCAGATCCCAAACACTGTCAGCTTCAGGGAGCATCTCTCAGCATATGACTCCCAAATATGGATCTTCAAATGTGAACTCTTTCAAGCCACTACCCACCAAGTGAATTTTTGGTTGCCTGATACACCACAAGTTCAACTTGCATAAACTCAAATTCACATAGGTCATAAATTCATATGTCTTAGACACTCAGGATAGAGACTTTGGGACCCAGCTCCTGCTTGCAGATTTATCTCCCAATTATCTCTTTCACCCACCTCGGCTCCTCTCCCTGGCTTCCCTATATCTGCCAATGTCATCACCATTTACCCAGTCATTCAAGTCAACTCTTCTTTCTCTCTCTCAATCTCATAGCATGAGTTTCCAAATCCTGACAATTGTACCTTTGAATAATGCTCAAAATGACCCCTCGATTCCAGTTCCACTACACTCTCCTTACTCAGAAACTATATTTCTCCCCATGACTAGTCAAGGAATCCCTGAAGAGTTCTCCTTTTTAATTGCGCCACCCTTTTCAATCTATCCTAAACATAATGCCAGGTTAATATACCACAAGCAGCAAGCTAATTGTCACTTCCTTGCTCAGAAATCTTCAAAATTTCTCTTTAAAATATCAAATTATTACCCCCACTCAGACACTGTACAGAGTGGTGGGGCACGAAGATGACTATGCCATGACTTCTATGCCCATGGTACACATAGTACAATGAGAGACCTGGATAAATAAGCCTGCCATTGTGGTCCAGATTGCAAAGAGCAAAAACCCAGTTGCAATGAAAACACAGACTGCCTGAGCTGGGGATTCGAGGTTCTCACGTTCTGGGTCCCAATATCCTTGTTCCTAGAATTTCTTAGAATTTCTGATTGAATCATTATCTATGCTTTAATCAAACAGGATTTCTCACAGATCCCATATGTTTTAAATACAACCCCAGTTTTCCTTACATAGTTGCCTCTTCCCAGACTCACTTTCCTCCCCCTACCCAGTTAACCTTAAAGCATGAAATTCTCTTTCATTCATGTATGGAGAGGGTTCTCTGTCTCAGACCCTGTGCTGGTTTCAGGAAACAGAATCAAGGAGAAGGCAGACTGGGTCCCTACCCCACAAGTCAGCAGGAAAAAGAAGAGAACAAAACTCAGTTTTGGCCTGAGACCCTCCGTGTTGCTCAAATGTGGCCAGTCTCAAAGCCAAATTCAGCATGTAAATGCATTGCCTTCCCCCCAGCATGGGACATGACTCCCGGGGATGATCCTCCCTGGTGCTGAGGGATTACTACCAAGTACCAGCTGATGATGTAACTAGAAAATGACCTTGAATAAAAGGGTCAACTCGGACTAGCAGAATATCTCAATCTACATACAATACCAGGAGTTAAAAATGTTTTTTTTGACCTGAATTAAAGGGGGAAATGGAAAGGACAAATGAGTTTATATGGCTATGAGTCTCCAAAAAGAGCTGGGAGGTTATCAAAGGGGTTGCCCTTATGCACACATGAGCAGAGTCCCAGAGACAGATAAAGTAGATACAACCCCAGGTATTGGTTCTTCTGAGGGCTACAAAGACCCACAGGTTCTATGGTCATGGTCACTGCAGATGGAGTTCAGTGCCATGTCAGTTGGCCCTACTTTGGAGTTTATGTTTCTATGTGCTGGAGCTGGACTCAGATGTGATCTTTGTTCACAAGCCTCTCCTGTTATGTTTACCAGAACTGTAGTTGGTGCTGGGATTTAATATATACCCAGGGGACCTAAATCTCTGGACTGACCATGTGATAGCCAGGCCCTGGGCCTCAACTGACTTCAGCTCCTACACTCTGGTTTATTGGATTTATCCCACTCAGCTAACATGGAGTTGAAGAAGGTCAACCACCACACCAGGGAGCCAAGAGTGCCTACAACTAAAAGCAGGAGGATTGCATCCAGCATCCATGTGGAATCTAAGCCCCTCTTGATATAGATGTGGAGTGGACACAACCATTCCGAGGTCCACGGGATGGAGGAATAGAGTATGGATTAGAGTTGACTTACTGATATTCTATTCATTCTATTCTATTCATGAAATATTGTGATTAGTAATCAAAGAAAATGTGGCATTGGTGTGAGAAAGTGGCCATGGTGGCTGCTGGGGGTAAGGAATGGGAGAAAGAGATGAGATGTGGGGGCATTTTAGGGACTTGGAGTTGTCCTGGGTGGTGCTGCAGGGACAGTTACTGGACACTGTATGTCCTCCCATGGCCCAATGGGTGGAATGTGGGAGAGTGAGGGCTATGAGTGAGGGCTATTGACCATGACGTGCAGCGGTGTTCAGAGATGTATTCACCAAATGCAATGAATGTCTCATGATAATGGAGGAGATTGTTGTTATGGGGGGAGGAGTGGGGTGAGGGGGGTGGGGGATATATGGGGACCTCATATTTTTTTAATGTAATATTAAAAAAATAAATAAAGATAAAAAAAACCTCAGTGTTGGCTATTTATAATTGTGATAAATGCTCTGAAGGGTAAGGGAGCATCACTATGAGAGGGTCTAATCTACTCTGGGGGGAAGCACTTTAAAAAACCTTCAAAACCAGTATGAAATGCCACAGAGTCTTGGAAAAACTCAAGCAACCAACCTAAAAGTAATTGTCTCAACCCCTATTGTGTTCTCCTTTAAAACACTTATGACATTTGTCATATTTTGCTTATAATTATCTATAGATGCATGCTTTCCCTCCTTAATAAGTGGCAGCTCAGAAGGACAAGGACCATGATTTTTGTCTTGCACATAATAAATATGGAATAAAATTTCCTGAAATAAATTTAATTAAAATAAACCTTTATGTAGATTGTGACATTTTGAGGCTCAATGGACCCCAGAAGATTATATGTTCTTAGAGTTAATCCATTCCTGTGGGTGTGGACTATTATAGAAGGAGTCTTTTGATTAGATTATTTCAGCAAGGCTTGGCCTGGGGTAGGTCTTAGTCCTCTTACATGAATCCTTTATAAATAGGATGAATTCAAGAGAAAGAGAAAGTCAGAGAAACAGGAAGAGGAAAGCAAAGAGACTTGGAGGAGAAGGGAGAGACCAGCAGACACTGCCATATGCCTTACCACATGACAAAGGAGTCCAGGATTGCTGGCAGCCAGTCTTCAGGGACAAAATATCACCTGATGATGCCTAGATTTGAACATTTTCATAGATTCAGAACTGTAAACTTGTCAGCAAATAAATCCCCATTTTAAAAGCTAACCCATTTCTGATACATTGCATTTCTGAAGCCTAACCAAATTAAGACATTGATATCAACCCAAACTTAGAAATATTCATAAAGGAAAGAAGGGAGAAGAAAATCGAGGATGTCAAAATGTGGAATGACTTACCTTTATTATTACAAGAGTGGGTACTTCCAGGACATTTTCCAATTAGAAATTAGATGGTAGATTCATTAGAAAGGACAAGGGAATAGGAGTCCACAGAAAAGTCTATTGAGGGAAGGAAGATGGGTTGTATTGGTTCCATTCTCACTAGGTTTACCTTTTCTATGACTTGGCAGGGAAGTTCAAATCCATTAGCTGCCTTTGTGTAAAGCTGAAGAAGCTGCCCCTCCACGCAAACACTGGCTCTTGGGCTTTGAGCTTGGATTTTAGTTCCCACTAGCCATCTCTGCCATGGGCCCTGTGCAAGACACAACCAAGACAACACAAATATAGACTATGATGTTGGGGGCTATTGCATTGTGTAATACTCTGAAATCTCAGGGCAAAAAGCAAGCCATAATTTTTCAAAAAGATTGGAAAAATAATGTGCTTCTTGAAAGCATGACCACCCGAGGATAACCCTCAAGTTTGCCTAGGTAATTTATCACAAAAAAATCACCCAAATTCCTGCTAGCCTTTACTTATAAGAATTAATGGTTAGTATTCAATTAAAATGATCTTTTACTTTAGTCATTTTCCAAGGACAATAACATTCTAAAGAGCTCCTACATTTCCTGGACAATCTAGTTTGAGTCACTTTCAATGAATAATGCCTTATTTTTCAGAGGTATAAATTCAATGCTTCCTTAATGAAGGTGAAGAAATTAAGCAATATTTAGGAATAGAGAAAGGATGTAGAGGACCTAGATATCAAGAGTCTCAGCATAAGGAGACAACTCTTTTTTCTTATTTCATTCAAAAAGATCATGCTATAACCTCATGAACTCTGTTACAAGATTGGTTCTTGGTGCTTAAGATAAAAATAATAAATGTATATTGAACTATTAAAATTAATGGTAATAATAGGAATAAATAAATGATAACTTGTCTCTACATAGGTCATTGCAGTTAATAATAAGAATAAATAAATGATACCTTGTCTCTACCGAATGCCTAGGTCATTGCAGTTAACAAGAATTTTCATATCCATTTTTTTCATATAATTCTCCCACTGAGCCTACAAAAAAAGATGAGCAAGATTATTATACCCCTACTGAAGACTGAGACTGAGAAAGAGCTGCCTATCCTTACATATATTCTCATTAATAGATTTATCCAAAGACTTCTGACTCTAAATCCTATGATTTTTAGGCTATATCATCATAGTTCTATGTATTCTATAATAGGTTTTTAAAATTATACTAGTGAGTCTCCCCAACCGTCCATTCACATTTGGTTAATAAACAACAGTAAGAGAGAACAGAATTCACAGTCAGTGCATATACATTATTCTTTCCTTGCCGCTGACCTTCACCTCAGTCTTTCTCATTACACATCCACCCAAAAGAAGTGAAAGCCTAACCAGTGATGAAACAAGGATTTTCTGCATCATCTTTCATGCACTGCACATGTATATAGAAGCAATCACCCTCTGAATTAAGAGGGTGTTCCACAAAGGGAAGCAGAGTTGAACTAGATGCTCTTTCATTTGAAGAGGGCCAGAGAATCAGTCATACCACATCAAATGGATAGACAGGAACAGAGTTTACCATTTCCCTTGAAGATGTCAAATAGATCTGAAGAGCTGCAAACAGGGTCACTTAATGACTCTTCAAAGCCTCCAAAGCAGTAGTCATTTTCAAGCACCATAAGAAAAGGGAAACATCTCATTAGGAGAATCTACTGTCAACTTGATAACAAAATAGAATTTGTAATTCATCTTTGGAACCAATTGCACCAACAGCTATTTAGCTTCTTTTAAATCAATTTCCCTATCACATTCATAATGAATTTCAATCAATAGTTCATAGTATCCTGGCAAGCCAGTGTAGCATTTAATGACATGAGATGGTACTTACTCATCTGCTGGCATCTGTATATGCTGGAAAGATACTTCAATACCACTTTGAGGAAGGGCCATTGTGATTGTTCCCATTTTGCAAATAGACTATTTGACAGCAAGCAATTAATTAAGGTTACTTAACTACTTAGAAAACCCATTCTAGCTAAGATTGTCTCAGATCTAGCCAAGTGAACTTGGCCAGTCATGTAATCTCTCTGAATCTATTTCCTCATTGATTATATTGACAGATTAAATTAGACAATTACAAAGTAACTTCCAAAAACATTATTTTTATTTTTCTGATTCTTCATAATCATAATTTAGAAAGTTGTGGAGAATCCAAGTGGGCTCAAATCACAGAAATACATTCTAGACTAACACCATCTAATAGAAACATTCTACAAAGATGAAATGGTCTACAATATATTGTCCAAAACACTGGCCACTATTCACCTGAGCCCAGTGATCACTTGAAATGTGGCTATTGTTACTGAAAAAGTGAATGTTTTATTTAATTTCAATTAATTTAAATTTTAATAGTCACCTGCAGCCATTGGCTATAATATTTGATAGCATGCATCTAAATGAAGACTTGAATTTCCATGGTAAGTCTGCAAGAGGAAGGCCAGGAGGAGGCAGAAGAAGCTGGACGTCCTAGAATATAAGGAACTGCTTCTTTATAATTCAACTATAGTTTAAAGATTTCCATGGCAGAAGCCCTGGACCAGGTGAACAAGTTCCCACTTCGTCCTTTTAACATAAGATAATCTTTGTTCCCCCAATAAAGGTAGATTTGCATAACAGCTTCTTGGATGAGAGTCCCATCCATACAGAATCACCATACAATTTACCATGCAAATTGTGACACTTTCAAGAGTGAAGGAGGGCACTTTAAATAATTATGACAGGAGAAAAAGGACATATACTAGGACTGTCCCATGTAAACCTGGATATAGAGTCACCTTAAATTCAGGGAGATCCTGCAATTGTAGGTTCTTTGGTACCCAGGACCTTAGAAGGCTAAGGTAAGTCTTTTAATGTCAGGGTGCACTTTACAAAGTATTTTGCAGAATGAAGTCCATGAACCTGGGGTGCTTCTTAAAATTGCATACTCCGAAGTCCTACCCCAGACATAGGGATCAACATCTCTGGATGGGGTCTCCAAAATCTGAATTACTGGATAATTCTTATGTACACTAAAGTTTGAAAAAGAAAGATTATAGATGGTATCTGGGGATTTTAATTAATTAAATAACACCACCAAGAGATAATGGGATATAGGAACCATTTCTTCCAAGTTGAATTAATAATGTCATCTGTGAACTGTGTTTGACAAGTTTCATTCTCAAACTCTGTGGTAGGAAGTCCATACTCAAAGAATTTATTCTAAGCAAGGGAGGTCAATGAATTGTCCACTCTTATCCTTGACATCCCCAGATCCTTTTAACTGCAACCTCCTTGAGACTAATGCTGAAAATACAAAGGATTTATTCTTCTCAGTCTTCCATCTGTTCTAGTGTTGGGGCAGAGCGAGAAAGAGTCAAGCAAAGCAGTAAATACTGATTAAGAGAGTGGTAAGTGCTATGAAAAAAATTAAACAGCTTGATGGGACACTAGAATTTAAGGAGGCTCATGAAGGCATGATTTATTCCCAGTGTTTAAAACACTACCTGAAACATAGTAAATACTCACTAAATATTTTTGAAAGAAAAGACATGATAGAAGGGCAAGAAAGCATTAGTTTAGATAAATAGAGCTCTTCAAGTAAGCAGCATTTCAAGTAAGATCTTTATGAAAAGGAGCCAGGCTATGAAGGCCTTGGTTAAGAACTTGGCAGGGGAAGAGCAGGGGACAAAGCCCAGAGGTTGCAACAAGCTTGTCATGTTCAAAGCTCAGTATGGTGACTGAGAAGAGAATGGTACTAGGAAGGTCAGTGAGATAGATTGGGACCAGATCATATTGGGCTGCCTTGTAAGAAAACAGTGGCCCCAAAGGAGGGGAATCATATGCTATGGTTTATGTAGAGAAAGAGCTGTAGGAAGAAAAGAGTGGAAATGAAATAGGAGAACCATTTAGAAGGCTGTTACAAGACTCCAGATGAGAGATCATGGAGACCAGACTAGGGTGGCAGGCAGAGGAGAGAGAGAAAAGTGAGAAGATGAAAGATATATTTTAGAGCAAGAGCTATCAGGAATAGTTGATAGTTTGTATGTGAGTGATATGGTAAAATGAGGAAGCACATATAGATGATGTCTAGGTTTCTGGACTGAACACATGTTTTCATGACATATTTTAATGACACCTAATTTTTCATAAGCACATGTGCTCTATGGCCATGTCTCTGCCCACAAGATTGGGTTAAAAATTCCCCATCTCAATCTTACTTCCCAGGAAAAGGAAATGTTGAGTGTTCATCCTGAATACAGAAAAGACCATACTGCCAAAATCCTGGCACTTGCCAGCTTGGTAAATCTGTAGTTTCAGCTATGAGGCCTCTTATCTCCCCTAATACAAAAGTCATGGCTAACCAACCCAGCCATGGGAATGGTCTCTCTCTTTTGTCAACTTGTAGAAATGGAGTTTTAATTATTAAAATACTGATTGCTGGCTAAGTACCAGAGAGTAGCAAGTATGGAGCCAGGTCTGGACACAATCCAAGGGATAGAATTAGAGGGATGGCCAAGATAGGAACCATAAATAACAGTAAGGTCAAGTTGAGAAGATGTTAAGATTGGAACCAAGAATCTGTGACTAAAGGAAAGGCCAAGGTGATGGGAATTAGAAATATGAGCAGTGATCTAGTGAATTTTACCAGATGACTCAAATCTATCCTGGGTTCTTACATCCAGCTTTTGTCTCATGCCTCAAAGGCACTCAAACACCTGACTGACCATCATCTCAGCAACTAAAAGGGGTAGAAGGAGGATTTAAGTGTTTTCTATCAATATCAAATTAATTGCAGCCTACTAACTCTATTTTAGCAGTGTTCATTTCATCACATAATAGTGTTTAAAGCAACACTTCTTCCAACAGAAATGAATAAAATTGGATACTGTCAATATGTCACCTTTGTGTATGTAAACAACTCAGGTGATATTTGAAGGATGTTTTACTGATTGCCTATTGTCAGAGCATTAGATAAGAGGAGAGAGAAACTATGGCTTCTGATTGTTACAGCCATGACAAAGAAAGGCCTTGAGTCACATCTTATTAATTTGCTGTGGAACAGAATGTCACATTGACATTTCAAATTATCCTGTTGCTTTGTTCACAGGATTATTTTGAGCTTAAACTCATTGAGTTTCTAACTTGGCTATTTATATGTACTACAACTTCTAATCTCCTGATGTCTTGACTTACATCCAAAACCAGATTTTAATATTTATAGAATTGATTAATTTCCAAGTCTTTGGGGTCAAGTAGACTTGAGCTCAAATACTCCTTGCTCCACTTCTTAACTTGGTGGCCTCTGGCAAGTGATTTAGTGTCTCTTTGCCTTAGTTTCTTCATTTGTGAGAAGGAAAATAATATTTACCTTATAGTTTATTGTCAGAATCAAGAGGCATAACATATGAAAGGCATTTAAATCTATTCCAAAGAAACAAAAGGAAACTCATAGTATGATAGCAAAAATAATAGTCATAATAATAATAGCTAATATTTTAGCACTTCCTAGTTGTCATGCTTTTATCTAAGTAATTAAAAATATTTACAAATTTAATCCTCACAAAACTCCCTAAATTAGGCATTTTAATCATTATTTTCGTTTTATAGGTGAGAAAACTGAGGCCCTGAAGGTTAGATTAATTGCCATCAGTCCATCCCAGGCAATCTAGCTTCAGAGCATGCATTCATACTCTGTGATTCAGATTCTCTACCCAAACTTCATCCTGAAATCCAAGTTCACATACCCAATATACAACTGCTTTTTAGGCATTTTCCTTCTATGTCTAATAGACTTTCAGGTCCAAACTTAACAGAGAATGGAATGAGCTTCTCCTCCCCTGGAACCTGCTCTAGCCACTATCTTTTCCAACTCAATTGATGCCAACTACATCTTTCCAGAGGCTACCAATCACTTGTCTTGCCTCTCTTTTTCTCACACCATACATCTACACCATCAGAAAACAAATGTTGGCTATACTTTCAAAATATATCCAGAATTCAATGACCTCTTATTACCTCCTCCATTCTACCCTGTCCCAAGCCATCATCATGTCTTGCTACCACTGTAGCCCCTTAAAAGGTTCCAAATCTGCCCTCATGTTCCTTCATTCAATACTAAACCCAGCAGCCAGAGATATCTCAATACCCTCCAACAGCTCACTCCCCATCCCACCCAAATAAAATTATAAATTTGTACAGTGGTCCACAAGGTCCTACATACTATGACTCCTTGTTAACATCTCCGTTATCATTTTTGTAGGACTGCTATTACAAAGTATAACAAACAGAGTCATTTAAAACAACAAAAATTTAGTCTCTCACAGTTCTGAGGCCAGAAGTCCAAAATCAAGGTGTTAGCAGGACCATGCTCTCTCTGAAGTTTCTAGAAAAGAATGCATCCTTGCCTCTCCCTAGCTTCAGTGGTTACCAGCAACCCTTGGCATTCCTTGGCTCATAGCTGCATCACTCCAATTTTTGCACCATCTTCATATAGCCATCTTCCCTCTGTGTATGCCTGTGTCTCCAAATTCCCATCTCTTCATAAGGACAGTTATCAGATTTAGGGTCCATCCTAATCTAATATGAACTCATCCTAACTTTATTACATCTTCAAGACTGTATTTCTAAATAAGTTCACATTCTAAGGCTCCAGGTAGATATGAATTTGGGGAAGACACTATTCAACCCAGAGTAATTTCACTTTCCTACATATTTGTCTCAGGTCTTCAGACCCAAGCCAGCCCCTCACTTTCCTTTTTTTCCTTATACATAACTGTTTTGTTTTGCTGCAAGTCCCATGATTTAATGTTCTCTCCTTTTCTCTTCAAGGCTACCAATACCTAGCTCACCTCTCAGAGTCCTTCAACCACCCATGACTAGCAAAAAAGTAAAATAAATGACCCCCCATCTTCCCACAATGCCAGCCTCTGTGAGTTTAAAACTTTTTAGTAGTCTGGCATAGGACAGATGAAGACAATTGCATGTTAGAATCACTCACGGAGATTTTTAAAAATAGCAACCTTTTTTTTTACTTATCCTAGGGTGGGGCCAAGACATTGGTGAATTTCCCAGGTGATCTGAAAGTGCAGCCAGGGTTGAAAACCACCAGGGTAGAGTATAAGTCTTCTACATGGAGAAGACCTTGGCTCAAGGCCTGGCTCCAGCTCTCACCAGGCATGTGACATTAACAAAGTCACTTTACTGCACTGAATCAGACTCTTGATCAGTAAAATAACAACTCTTATTCCTCAGGATTATTAAATAAGAAAATTATCTGAATGTATTTTATAAAGGGCTGTACAACTATTAAGTAGTTATTCAGTGGGGCAGAGGAAGAGATCAGACCGGAACACTGGAATAAACAAAACAGAATAACCTAGGGGATTCTAATCTAAACTAACACCAATGATGACACAAGGAGAGGATAGAGACAAGGAAGCATGGGGCACAGAACACTGCAAGGGGGTATTCCACCATATGTGTCAACAGTATTGACTTTTTAATTACCATTCCAAAGTAATCCATATTCATTGTGCAAAATGTAGATAATGAGACGAAAACAGAAAAAAAAAAAAATACCCAGAAGCCAACTACCCAAGGATAGCTATTATTATCATCTTAATAATCTTCAAGCTTCCTCGATGAACATAGATGCACAAATATGGAAGACAAGGATCCTATGATACACATTGTTCTATAACATCCTTTGCTCACTTACTACAACATGATATCACTTACTACAACATGATAGACACGTGATATCTTTTGATATCAATAAATACAGCTCTTTACATCATTGTCCTAAAGGCCACATTGTAGTCAGTCCCCTAAAATTTACCAGTTAGGCTATTTCCAATTTACCTTTAATAAATGATTCTACAGTACATACACATGCATAGGTAACTGTACACATCCAGTTATTTTCCAAGGACAAATTCCAAGGAGCAAAATTGCCCAAACAGAAGAAAACAAAAATTATTGTATAGGACTTTTCATTATGAGAGAAATACAGGATTTTTTAAATTTAAGAAATATATGGTAGCTGCTCAATAAAATCTATGTTCTTTGGTTCTTTCTGAATACATGTCCAGATTAAATTCTCCCAGCCTCTTTTGACATTGGGTGTGGCCAGGTGACTGAGTTTAACCCAATGGAATGTGAGTTGAAGTGGTAGAAGCCACTGCCTGCTTGGTTCATTAAACCCTCTCCTGCACATTATACAAGAATTAACTTAAGATGGATCAAAGATCTAAATATAAGAGCCAAGATCATAAAGATCTTGGGAGATAATGTAGGGAAACAGCTATAGGATCTTGTATTAGGAAATGGTTTCATGAACTTTACACCCAAAGCACAAGTAATGAAATAAAAACTTATGAACCTTTATTCTTGAAATTGAAATTTAGCCTACAATTACAGGGTGTCTAAACATTACCTCTGAGAGCCTCCTTATTGCTCAAATGTGGCTTCTCTCTAAGCTGAACTCAGCATATAAATGCAATAACTCCCCCCAGTGTGGGGGGATGAGCCTACCTAATACCAAGGGATTACTACCAAGCAATGCAACTGGAAAAAGACCTTGACCAAAAGGGGGAAAAGGTAAAGACAAATGAGTTAATATGGCTAAGAGACTTCAAAGTGAGTTGGGAGGTCATTCCAGAGGTTACACTTAATGAACACCTTAGCAGGATCTCATTGACTGCCAAATTAGACACTACCCCAAATAGTGGGGCTCCTGGGGGCTCTGGAGACATCCAGGTACTATGGTCAGGGCAGAAAGCTCATGAGTTTGTTGCCTTGCCAGTGGGTCCACTTTGGGGTCTGTGCTCCCCAGTGTGACAGAATTGGACTCAGTTGTGGTTTCCCTACACATGGTTCTTCTGTCCCTTCTATTTGAATCTATAGTTCGTGTTGGCATTGGTAGGTATAGTCCAAGAGATTTGAATCTTTGGGCTGTCCATGTGACAGATGGGCCCTGAGCATCAATGTAGTTGCAAAACCTATTCTCCAATTCATTGTGCTCACCCAGGAATACTAACTAGGAGGTGATGCTGGACAACCACCACACCAAGGAACTGAGAGAGTCTACATTTGCAAGCAAGAAAGAGCCATCCATCAGCCGTATGGACTGAAGCCATTGTTTATTAATTCCAAAAATAGATATTGGATTGTGTTTGTAAACTGGTCTTTTCCTCTGGGTATATTGTATTGGATCGGATTCACAGGTTTACTCTTACTTGCTTAGATGATTAAGGCTTTGAATGGGCCCCAATTGGGCCACATCAATAGGATATTGAATTCCGCTGCACCTCGGTGGGCAGGGACTCACAGAAAACGACAAGGCAGAGGAGATAGTTAGAGTTTAATATTGGAGCCCCAGGAAGTAAATACTCAGAGAAGCAGACACGTGAGGAAAGAGAGAAGGCTCCATTAGACAAAACAAAGGCCCCAGGAAGAGAGACAAGCCAAACACCTGAGAGCTACAGCTGGCCTTGTTGAGAGCGCAGAGCAGCTGAGCCTGGAGAAAAATGAGCCCCAGCATAGAGATAAGGGTTTATCCCAGCCTATAACTGATATTGGAAGAAGCTGAGACCACAGAACTTTAAGAGAAAAAGGAAGCCTGAACCCTTGCAGACATCAGCAACTATCTGGCTCCAATGCTTGACAACAGATTTTGGTGAGGGAAGTAACTTATGCTTTATGGCCAGGTAACTGTAAGCATCTACCCCAAATAAATTCCCTTTTATAAAAGCCAACAGATTTCTGGTATTTTGTATCAGCACCCCTTTAGATGACTAACACGGGGCCTAATATTCAGCATATATAAAGAAATCCTACACCTCAAAAATAAAAAGACAAACAACCCATTTAAAAAATGGGCAACAGATTTGAATAGACAATTCACCAAAGAATACAAATGGCTAAAAAGCACATGAAAGGATGCCCAGCATCACTAGCTATCAGGGAAATGAAAATCAAAACTACAATGAAATATCATCTTACACCCATCAGACTGGTGGCTATTTAAAAAAAAACAGAGGACTACAAGTGTTGGAGAGGATGGAAAGGAATGGGGGTCCTTATCCACTGCTGGTGGTAATGTAGAATGGTGCAGTCCCTGTGGCGGACGATTTGGCATTTCCTCAGGAGGCTAGAACTGCCAAATGATTGATCAATCCAACTGCTGAATATATACCCAGAAGAACTGAAAGCAGGGACACGAACAGATACATTCACACCAATGTTCATAGCAGCATTATTTACTATGTCTAAAAGTTGGAAACAACCCAAATGTCCATCAACAGATGAATGGATAAACAATTGTGGTATATACATAATTGTTTATATATACAAAATTATATATATATATATAATTGTGGTATATACAAAAATGGAATATTATTCAGCTCTAAGAAGGAATGCAGTATTAACAATGGAATAACATGGATGAATCATGAAGACCTTAAGTTGAGTGAAGCAAGCCAGGTATAGACAGACAAATATTACATGACCTCACTGATACGAATTAAGCAAATTGAACAGGCTCACAGAGTTAGAGTCTGGAAGATTGGTTTACAGAAGACAGAAAAGGAGAACAAGTTTGTGAGCAAACATCCATATGGGCAAAATAAATGAACAGGTGAAAGTGTGTAGTTGTGCGGTGGATGGACATGACAGTGGTACAGTGATACTAATGGGTTGAGTGGTGCTGGTTTGAGAGGGGGGTAGGGTGGACGGGTGGGTTAGACTGTCCATGGAACTGAGGGGAGGGTGGGAGGAAGGAGCAGGTGAATACTGGGGATTTGCGGGTATGTGGTTGAAACTATGTTGGGAATGTTCTTTTGGCAATATGGCAGGGAGGGCTACTAGTTTAGGGTGTTGGATGTGGGAGGCATCTGGGACAGGGTACACTGGGGCAGGCTTCTAGGGAGTATGTGAGTGTTCATCTTGTCAGTGTGTAGTATCAGTGAGTGGGGACCCACATAAGTAGCAGGAAGGTGTTGGACTCCCATCATGGGGAGTCCTACTGTGCTCTCAAATAGAGGGGCTGGAGTCTCTCGAGAGCATAGGCAGTGCCTAATAGGGGAGGAAAGGCCAGTATGTCAAGCCCTCAATGTTGTTGCAAGTAACTATGAATCTTATTCTTCAAGGAGTGAAGCTTGGTGGCTGCCATGGGTCCTGAGGGGAGTGGGGATGGAGGAATAGAATAGATGGAACATGGGGCATTTGGGTTCAATTGAAGTGTTCTACATGATCTTGCAGTGATGGATACAGGCCATGTTAAATTTCATTTATAAAAGTGTACGGTCCAAAATGTAAACCATGTTGTAAATCATTGACCATAGTTAGTAGCAATGGGTCAATATTTGCACATCAATTGTAACAAATGTACCACCCACCTGTAAAATTATTAATAGGGGAAAGGGGAAAGGGGGAAGGATGTTGGGTATATGGGGATCCCCTGTTTTGTATATGACTTTTCTGTGACCTAAATCTTCTTGGGAGACAAAATGAGAAAAATAAGATACTGGGGGAATAAAGGAAAGAAAATATCACTGTACATGCAGGATAACAGATCTTACAGTGATGGAAGACATAATGTCAAGAAAAATTTTTAATTTTATATCTTCATTATTTTTTATTTCAATTTTTAAAAAATTTTTGTATTTTATTTGTTTTTAAAACTATCATTATTTCATTTTCTTATTAATTGTATTTGGTTATTTTGTTGGCTTCAGTTTTAAAGAAGTTTTGGATCATAGAAGGGTTACAACTGTGGCAGGAGAGGATTACTGGTATGGCATGGGAGGAGGTTCACCTGGGGCATACCTATAAGGCATACAAATGTTTTCAAGTGTTCATGGGGCACTGTAATGGTGGGTGGAGATTCACATAATAACTGAAAGAATATCAAATTCTTATCCTGGGGAGCTCTGCCACATTCTCTAATAGGACAGCAAGAATCCAGTGAGTATAGGGGCAGTGGCAAGTGAAGGATGATGGACCATTGATAGGCCCTTGATATTGATGACTGTACTTATGAAACTTTACCTTTGAAATTGAATCAGCATTATAGGGTGCCTAACAGTTATCTCCTGAGAGCCTCCTTATTGCTCAAATGTGGCCTCTCTCTAAGCCAAACTCATCGTTTAAATGCATTACATTCCCCCCAGGATGGGATATGACTCCTGGGGATAAGACTCCCTGGCACTGAGGGATTACTACCAAGCACCAACTAGCAATGTGACTCAAAAAAGACCTTGACCAAAAGGCGGAAAGGGTAAAGACAAATGAGTTTATATGGCTAAAAGTCTTCAAAGTGAGTCATTCCAGAGATTAGGCGTATGCACATCTCTGGGAGGTCATTCCAGAGGTTACATTCATGCACATCTCAACAGGATCTCATTGACCAGCAAAGTAAATATTGCCTCAAATAGCAGAAACATCCAGACACTAAAGGCAGGACAGACAGCTCAGGAGATTGGTGCCTTGCCAGTGGGCTCTACTTGGAAATTTATGCTCCCCAGTGTGACAAAGTTTGACTCGGTTGTGATTTCCATACATACGGCTCTTCTGTCCCTTCTATTAGAACTTATAGTTAGTTCTAGAGTTGATAGGTGTACATCCATGTTCCAGTTGAGCCCTGAATCTCAACGGAGTTGCAACACCTACTCTCCAGTTTATTGAACTTACCAGGACAACTAACAGGGAGATGATACTTGGACAATGACCATCCAAAGGAACAGAGAATGTCTGTAACTGCAAGCAAGATAGTCCTGTCCATCTGCCCCATGGGATTTAAGCCCCCTCTCACTTAGCGGTGGAGTGGGCACCACCATCCCAGAATCCTCAGAACTGAGGAATGAATGATGAACTAGAGTAGACTTACCGGTATTCTACCATAGACTTATTGTGATTCTAGCAATGATTGACGTGGAGGCAGTGGCCACTGGAGGTTCTGAGGGGAGGGAGAGGTAAAAACAGGGGTAATATGGGGACATTTTCAGAACCTGGGAATTGTCCTGAATGGCATTGCAATGACAGGTACAAGCCATATATATCTTGTCATAACTTACAAAATTGTGCGGGAAAGAGTGTAAACTACAATGTAAACTATAATCCACGTTTAGTGGCAATTCTCCAAAATTTGTTCATCAATTATAACAAATATACCATACTAATGAAGGATGTTGTTAATGTGGGAAAATAAAGTATATTTTTTAAAAATAATAATAAAAGGGGGTATGGAAAAAATATACGAAATGTACACTATAGGCCATACTTAGTGGTAATTGTCAGATGATGTTCTCTCATAATTTGTAATAAAGGTACCACAACCATGTAATGTATTGGTGGAGGGGTACTGTACAAGAATGTTTCACATTGTATGTGATTGTTTTGTAAGTTCACAACTTCTCTAATAAAAAAAAAACGTACATATATTTTTAAAAAAATAAAAACCTCTCCAATTTTCCGCTGTCTCCTTTACCTCCATTGCTGGATGACAAACATTAATGTGGCTATAGAGTGCTCTATATTTTGACTCAAATGTATATGCTTCTATTTTTGACTACCAAAAATTACATGATATACATAAAAATCCTTTACATAAACTGCTCTCATACCCAGCATCAAGCAGAAATACCTCCAGAAATGAGAGTATTTAACACTGCCCAGAAATATGTAGGAAAAAAAATTCTACTGCAAAGACATAAAGTAAAAACAACTGCAAAACTCTACATGTGATTATAGAAAATATTGCCCCTTTAACATTTGTCCTCTGAGTTCATTTTTTTCAATATAGCTCAGTATAGACAAGGAATCAGACTCTGAGCTTAATAACATTAGAATTAAAGATGCTGGTAAGCAATGCCCAGAGTTTTTCTTAGTTTTTTTATTTCTTTTTAAAGATAATTTCAGATAATATTTACAAAACACTGAACATACAGCAAGGTACATAGTAAAACTATTTCAACCAATTTTTGTTTCTCAGAAGGCAATACTTCCCTGGAACTTTTAGAAAAATGTCACATTACTGATGACATGTCTAACTGAGCCTAAGAACATTTATACTATCTTTCATTTTTCAAAAGTAAAATTTGTTTTTGCTCAATCACTGTTCTACATTTTCCCATAAGATCAGCACCATGCTGGCTTCCCACAGAGGTGCCCTTACCATCCTTCTTCACTAGTTTCCCAGCTCTGGACTGTCCCTCTCCTGGGTTCCCAAGGCCTTCTGCACATGCTGCTATCCAATAAATCAAATTCATTATCATCATCATCATTCAATAAATCTGTTATATAGCACTAAATACAAAGCCATGTAAGCATGCTCACTGCCCAAAGGACTCTATCATCTGAGAGAAAGACAAGATAAACCCTTTTGAAACAAAAGGGAATGGGCTGATGTAATTTTAACTTTGTCAGATGCTCTCACCTATAAATTAAGCTCCTTAAAGGGAAAATGGATTACTGGGAATAAGCATAGAGGAAGTAATGGAAAGGTTTTGAAGACATGGGAATGGTGTGCTCCTCCATCCAGGGAATGCTCTCTGCTCTGTGGAGAACTGGCTGACCCCGGAGAAGTGGCTGCTGAGCAAGCATGCAAGTCCGGGTAAGGGGGTGTCTTCAGCCACCTGGGGGCCCAGCGAGGGCCTGGAGGACATGGCATTTAACCTGAGGTGCCTGAAGGGTGACTTTAACAGATGAAAAGACTCTGAGGGAGTATGTGCAAAGCCTCTGAGGAGGGACAGTGGATGTTATCAAAGAAGTTCCGGATGGTGGAGGAGGGAGGGAAGAAAGGGAGATTGAGGCCAGAGCCTTGCCAGGCCTGCTCGACCCCAGTCAGGATTTTAGATTTTATCCTGAGAGTAATGAGATATGGTTTAAGTTTTTTTAAAGAAAGAAGTAGTACAACTAGATTGCATAGCTTGGACAGATTGCTTGGCAGCAGTCTGGAGACTTGGAATGGGGGTCAGAGTAGACAAGGAGGGTCGAGAGGCAGTTGGAGCTGACCAGTGGCTCAGCCGTGATTGGGAACAGAATTGTCATGGTGGCAAAAGGGGAGCCCATGCATGCCCACCCTGAAAGGCCGGCGGGCCCACCTGCTGGAACTAGCCAGGCCTGGCGGGAGGTGCCCAGCGGGGGGTGGGCTGGGGGCAGGCTGAACCCAGCCTGGAATTGGGCTGCTCTGCCTTCAGCTAGGAGAGGAAGGCTTTTTGCAGGAACCCTGGGTCCCCTTGACTTGCTCCAGTTTTAGGCTCTTATCTTTTCTGCTGCCCTGAGAGAAATCAGTCTGATCTCATAAACGCTGGACTTAGAGACCAAAAGGAGTATGTCTAGAAGAACATAGCTAAATGCTAAGTTTTCTGTTTTGTCATGATTGTGTTTTCATTCTACAATTGTGAACATGACCAGGGTTCTGCATGAAAATATATTAAAGTGCCTTTTGGTTATATGGACTAAATCTAAGTGTTCAATTATTTCCGTGGTTCCTTTGGCCCCTTACTCGGGGGAAAAATCTTGTTTCTAGCTTAACCAATTTCTTTAGCACAAAATTGCATTTTTAAGAAAAGTGGTATTTTTTGACTGAGTTATTGTTTTGAAATGTTATATAGGTTTTCAATAAGTCAATAACCTCATATAAAAAGTTTTTTATGAATTTCTTAGTTTGGGGACAATTTTTTGAATGGTCTAAATTGTGGACTTAAGATTAGTTTCTTTTTATGTGTGCGTGTGTGTGTGTGTGTGTGTGTGTATTTTTTTTTTTTTTTTTTGCAATACTGGAGCACAGTGTTTCTATGTAAATTATTCTTTTCATTCTTTATCCATGAGCACCAGGCTTTGCTCACTTACAAAAAGTAAACCATATTAAGGATTGAGTCTTCTTTTTTACAATAATGTAAACATGAACTGTTTTAATTTTTAAAAGCATTGTAGTTTTGAAAATTAAGTTGTTTTGTTTTGAGTTGTTGAATTTGAAAGCCTTTGTAAATATCAATATAATGTACCAATGAAATAACATCTGGTAACCCTGATAATGTTGTTGATGGTTAGCATATGTTTCTGAAAATTAAATATGTATTATTAAAAGTTGGTCACCCCAAAAAATAAATAAATAAAGGGAATGGGCTGACATTTCCCATCCACTCAAAACATTTAAACAGAGGCTGACCTCTGCTGGTCAATATTCTTGATCCTCAAAATAAAACTGGAAATAGTATTACTAAGAGTGTAGGTCAATATGTTCTGATGTCTTCAACATTTAAATATGTTGGTCCTTTCTAATTCTATGCTATATATACATTTTTAGTCATTTAGTCCCTTAATGGTCCAGAGAAAACAGATTTCGTTCAGGATTAAAATTGAGAGAGGAAAATTCTTGGAACAGATGGGGCTTGAGATGAATGTTGAAGGATGGGTAGAAATTGGATCAAAGTTAAATATCAGAACTTTCAGGTTTGAGAAACTACAGTTGAATACATGGAAACAAGAATGGTTATGGCATCTTGGCAGTCAGTGTAAAGACTAGTCTAACAAAATGAAGAATGACAATCTTGAATGGTGGGAACTCAATGAGATGATAGATAGATAGATAGATAGATAGATAGATAGATAGATAGATAGATAGATAGATAGATCAGTTCTGATCTTCAAAGGGACTTCCAAAGAGTAAAGTTGGAATTGATAAGTTAGTTTAAATTTATGAACAGAAAGATGATGTAATAAAAGAGAAAAGATCTCTGAAGCATATTAGCCTGGCAAGTGCTTGCATGATGGATTTCCAGGGAGGGCTCTCTTCTTATCCCTCCCTCTGTCCTTTTTCTCTTGGACTGGGGATAATGCAACCTCAAAATGGTTGTAATTCAGGAAGGAGAGCCAGGGGAAACTAGCCACATAAATTAAGTTGCAACCATAAGACTATTCCTCATACAATTGAACCTTTATGTATTGTTTCTTGGCAAAGTACCAATGTCATCCACAGAGTTTTCCATCCATGGTGGGTTAAGATACCCTTACTAGCTCTCTTTTGCCAGACATTGCCATCCTCACCCCCAGGCCTGAAAGAGCATCTACTAGGATAATTCTCCAGAATTGTCCTCTATAATAGGAACACGCTACCTCCTATTCCTAGGTGACCACCTTGAACAGCACTGCCTACCCACATCCATGCCCACACATTCCCTGAAACCACAGTGCCTGCATAGATGGCTGTTGGTTTTCTCTTATGGTTCACACCTACCTGCAGAACTCTGCCTCATAAACTCTCCTCACCAGCCAAGGTAATTAGTCCACTGTAACCCTGTGTCTGCAGGGTACCTCAAGTCTCATCCCTGCTCTGAATAAATCCTTGTGTCCTGCCCTCCACTCTCTTACGACTCCTTCACAGTCCAGTTTTTTTTTCAACTTCCTAAGCCCACAGTGATCTCCACTTCCTTGAACTTCTAAAACATTTTCTGTTTCTACCAATTGCTTGGACACTTAATTTCATACTCTTGTATTATTCCTTAACTGTTTTTAGAGTGTGTCCTTTCTTATCAATTGTATCCCATGAGGCAGAGAGCTTATCAAAAGTTTTTGTATCCTTCACAGTCCCAAGTATTTAATAGGTGCTCAATAAATACTTCCTGAGGTAAGTTTGTGATGACTAATTTTCATCTAGACATTTGATGAAGTGGTAGTAGAGGAACAGACTTGAAATGGGAAGTTCTTCATTTCTCCCATTGTGTCATATTGCAAACTTTAATTAGAGTGACTGTTGATATTACATATGGCTGTTTAGAAAATCAGGATGCAGTTTTACCTCAAGGTAACTATCCTGAGACTTAATGTAGATAATTTTATTATTCTAAAGAAACCATACACTGTACCTCAAAATGACTTTATTTTTGCACCCTATTTAATAATGGACTATCACTGTTAGCTAGGAAGATACATTAGACCAGTACCTATCTGACGGTCCATTTTCCACTGCCATTTTCTTCAACTATTACAAAACAAACGACAATTTGCAGAATTGAATTGGCTCTCAGTGACACAATTCTGGTAATGTAGGACTTCTCTTAAACCACCTATGCTGCCTCAAACCCTGCAAAATATAGCACATCCACACCCCATGTAACCAGCAAAACTAAATTGAAGGGGATGAGGTGCCAGGGTGAAGGGGCTCCATGGACATCCTGTCTCACTTATCCATGAAACTCTAGTACAAGCAGATAGAGAAGAAAGATCAAAAATGATGGCAGTGAAGCCTAAAGCTACAGGGGTCCTCAGCTGTGAGCCTATCAGAAACCCAAAATGGAGATACATCTGAAGAAACTGGGGAAGCTGGAAAAGTTAAGTCCCTAAAACAGTCTATGAATGTGAGCTTGTCAGAAGCCAAAATGGAGATATATCTAATGAAACAGTGAAAAAATGTAAAAGTTTTTAAAAGCCCCAAAGAAATTTACCATATTAACCAATGGGGAAGCAGCAACACAGTCACCAATTCTGAATCAAAAAAAGAAAAAAATGGTAGAAAAGGCTGGCCTCATGCAAAAAAGAGCAAAAACTAAAGATGAAGAGGAGGCTAAAGAAGAAGTGACCAGAGTTCCTGAAGAAACAGAAAATAGTGTGAAGAAGCCAGATGATGAAGATGACAGTGAAGAGCCCAGCTTACCCCTAAGGCTAACAGGAGCTTTTGAGGATACTTCATTGGCATCCCTCACTAGTCTTGTCAATGAAAATACTCTGAAGTCCATAAAAGAAATGGGCTTTACAAACGTGCCTAAAATTCAACATAAAATTATCAGACCACTTCTGTCTGGCAGAGATCTAGTGGCTACAAAAACACACAGGCTGCAAAACCCTGGCATTTTTCATCCCTGCTGTTGAACTCATTGCTAAGTTAAACTTCATGCCCAGGAATGGAACAGTAGTCCTTATGCTCTCATTCACTAGGGAACTCGCCATGTAGACTTTTGGTGGGCTTAAGGAGCTAAAGACTCACCACATCCACACATATGGATTGATAACAGGTGGTAGAAACAAATCTGCTGAAGCACAGAAACGTGCTAATGGCATCAAGATCATCGTGGCCACCCCAGGTGGACTCCTGGACCATACACAGAATACCCCAGGGCTTATGTATAAAACTTACAGTGTCTGGTTATGGATGAGGCTGATTGTATCTTGGATGTTGTGTTTGAAGAGGAATTAAAAGTTATTAAACTTCTGCGAATATACAGGCAGACCACGCTCTTTTCTGCCAACCAACTTGAAAAGCTGAAGACCTGGCAAAAATTTCTCTAAAAAGGAGCCACTATGTCTTGGTGTTGATGATGATAAAACTAATGCAACAGCAGATGGCCTTTGTCCTTTGTTTGTTTGTCCTTCTGAGAAAAGATTCCTTCTGCTCTTCACATTCCTTAAGAAGAACCTAAAGAAAAAAATGATGGTGTCTTTTCAACCTGCAAATCTGTGAAATACCACTACAACTTGCTGAACTACATTGATTTGCATGACTTGGCCATTCATGGAAAGAAGCAAAATAAGCTGAAAACCAGTTATGGTTACTTCTGCAATGCAGATTCAGAGATACTGTTGTGTAAAGACAGAGCAGCTGGAGGCCTGGATATTCCTGCAGTCAACTGGATTGTTCTGAATATTGACTGAATATCATAATGAAGGAATATTCATTGCATGGGTAGAACAGCCAGAGGCCTCAGTGGAAGAGGATGTGCCTTGCTCATTTTGCACCCAGAAAGATTGTATTTCCTTCCTTACCTGAAGTAATCCAAGGTCCCATTAAGTGAATTTGAGTTTTCCTAGTCCAAAATTTCTGACATTTATTCTCATCTTGAGAAACTGATTGTAAAGAACTTCTTCCTTCATAAGTCAGCCCAGAAAGCATATGGCGTACATTTGAGCATGATTCTCATTCTCTGAAGCAAATCTATTTTAATAACTTAAATTTACCTCAGGTTGCTCTGTCATTCAGTTTCAAGGTGCCTCCCTTTATTGATCTGAACAGCAATGACAGCAAATTTAAAAAGAGAAATGGGGGAAGTGGACATGGCTCAACTGATAGAGAGTCTGTCTACCATATGGAGGGTCCAGGGTTCGATTCCCAGGGCCTTCTGACCCATGTGGTAAGCTGGCCCATGCACAGTGCTGCCACACGCAAGGAGTGTTATGCCATGTAGGGGCATCCCTACGTAGGGGTGCCCCACACACAAGGAGTGCATGGAGAGTCACCCCACGTGAAAAAAGTACAGCCCACCCAGGAATGGTGCTGCACACATGGAGAGCTGACGCAGCAAGATCACACAACAAAAAAGAGACACAGATTCCCAGTGCCACTGGATAATGCAAGCAGATGTGGAAGAACACACAGCAAATGGACACAGAGAGCAGACAATGGGGGAAAGGGGAGAGAAAAAAATAAAAAATAAATCTATAAAAAAAAAAAGAGGTGGAAGTGGAGGGTTTGGCTATCAGAAAGTCAAGAAAATTGAGAAGTCTAAAACCTTCAAAAAAATTAGCAAGAAATCATTTGACAATAAGCATTTCTCTCACTGAAGACACATCTTCCTTTCATCCTGAAAAACTATCCTGAAATGGATTTTTCCCTTGCTCTGACAAAGGACCTTATTTCTATGACTTGGACTGATCCAATAAGAGTATTAAGTAACTTGGGTTCCAAGCCCTGAGTGCTCTTTATTTCCAACAAACCTCTTTTTTATTTTATAGTTACATTATAAAACATTTCAATTTTTCTTGGTTGCCCAAGGGCAAAGCAAAGGATATTTTGGTCTTTGTTGTGATGATACAAGATTTTAATTTAAAATCATTTTTCCCCAAAATTTATGTCATTGCTATTAAAAGAATTCTCTCTGTACCTTTTTTACTTATGTTTGAAATATTTTATGGCAAAGATGACTATACTAACTTACTGTAAAAGGCAGGGGAGAGAGTATACTAGAGAGATGGCAGTAATGCAAAAGATAGCCTTGGTTTATATTTTGGTTTGTGCTCTTTCTTGGGCTTTCATGGCAGTTTCATTTCTTGATCTTTCCTGGAAATGCTGCAGTATAAAAAGGCAGAGAGTTTGGGGAAATAACTTAAAAATATTTTAGGTTAAAGGTGGCATCAATTTTTATATACAGCTTGCTATTCAAATAAATTGCTTCTTGCAGTCTTAATATTTGGGGAGAAAATCTTAGCTTTTTGAGTCCCATTTACATCAGTATAATTGTAGCCAGCTATTCTGTATTTGGTAACTTTACAAAGACCCTTTAAAAAAAAAAAAACGGGACACTCTTCATACAAATTTGTTGATTTCAAGGAGGTTTGGATGTTTACACTACCTTTTGACTTTGTGGAGTACTTAAATGGCAAGACCACGTTATCAGTAGACTTGATTAGCTAGGCCATCAAGTGGTCATTGCCCTGCAAAAATTCATGTTGTTTCTATGTGAGAAAAATTACCTCTTCCAGAATCCATGAAACAAAAATAGATTGGCAGTGAAAGTTGAAAATGAAGTGAAGTCCAAGAATACCAGCAAAGCCAGTGGTTTTCTGTGGTAGGCACACTTGATTTCTAGACTCTTTTGTTTAGTAGTAGTTCTACTTTGTAGTAATTCAAACCCAAAGTTGCAAGCATCATTTTGCTGTTGTGCCAGTTAATGTTCATAAAGTCCCATGGAATATAAGCACACTGAGAACGTCAAGGGTAGGGCAAACATTCTTATAAGTAGCATCCAACAGGAAAATTAAAGAGCAATATTCCACATTTGGGCTTGACCACAGGCACAAGGCTGACGCTGTCCTCCTGGGAATCAGACATAGGCTGCTGGCTCCCAAATCCTGGCATTTAAAAACTTTCCTTCCAGAAACTTGTTTTGTTTGTTTGTTTCAGAAATAATCACATTTCAAAAAACACAGAACAGCAAAAGGAAGAGTATTTCATCACTAAACAGAGCTAAATACTGCTGATATTTGCGTATCTCACTACTCCAGCTTTTCCTACACATCCATACATTATAACTTTTTTTTACCAAAAGTAAAGTTAACATCTACAAATGAGTTTATATGGCTAAGAGACTTCAAAATTAGTCTGGATGGGAAGCGGACTTGGCCCAGTGGATAGGGTGTCCGCCTACCACATGGGAGGTCCACGATTCAAACCCTGGGTCTCCTTGACCCGTAGTGAGCTGGCCCACGTGCAGTGCAGATGTGAGCAAGGAGTGCCATGTCATGCAGGGGTTTCCCCTGCGCAAGGAGTGTGTCCCGTAGGGAAAGCCGCCCAGCATGAATGAAAGTGCAGCCTGCCCAAGAATGGCACCGCACACATGAAGAGCTGACACAACAAGATGACACAACAAAAAGAAACACAGATTCCCGGTGCCGCTGACAACAGAAGCGAACAAAGAAGAACACGCAGCAAATGGACACAGAGAACAGACAATGGTGGGGGGGGGGCGTGGAGGGGAGAGGGGAAGGGGAGAGAAATAAATAAAATAAATCTTAAAAAAAAAAAAATGAGTCTGGAGGTCATCAGAGTGGTGGCGTTTACGCAGGTCTCAGAAGGATCTCAGAGACAGCCAAAGTAGATACAAACCCAGGTACTGGTGCTCCTGAGTGCTATGGAAATGCCTAGGTCCTATGGTCATTACAGATGGTTCTAGGGTTCATTACCTTGCCAGTGGCCCCTACTCTGGAATTTTTGCTACTGAGTGTGATGGAGTTGGACTTAGATGTGACTTTTCTACACATGCCTCTTCTCTCCCTTTTACTGAACTTGTGGTTGGTGCTGGGGTTTGTGTATGCTCAGGAGACTTGAATCGCTGGAATGTCCATGTGCCAGCTGGGCCCTGAGCCTCAGCAGAGTTGCAACACCCACTCTCCAGTTTGTTGGACTTACTGAGGTCAGCTAACAAGGAGGTGAAGGTGGTCAACCACCACACCAGGGAACCAAGAGAGTCTACAACTGCAAGCAGGAGCATCCCATCCATCAACCATGTGGGCTCTAAGCCCCCTCTCAATTTAGAGGTGGAGTGGACATCACCACCCCAGATTCCTCAGGATGGAGGAATAAAATATGAATTAGAGTGGGCTTACTAGTATTCTACCATAGAATTATTGTGACTCAAGCAATAGAAGAAGTTATATCATTGACGTGGATACAATGGCCATGGAAGATGCTGAAGGCAGGGAGAGGGCAAAAGAGGTGTGATACGGGGTCATTTTTGGAACTTGGAGTTATCCTGAATGATATTGCAGGAACAGATGCAAGACACTATATATCCTGCCATAACCCACTGAATGGACTGGGAGAGAGTGTAAACTACAATGTAAACTATAATCCATGCTATGTAGCAGTGCTCCAAAATGTGTTCATCAAATGCAATGAATGTACCACACCAATGAAAGAAGTTATTGATGTGAGAGGAGTGGGGGGTATAGGGAGTGGGATATATGGGAATCTTATATTTTTTAATGTAACAATTCATGTAATCTATGTTATCTTTTTAAAATAAATTAAAAATACATTGAAACATTTTTTAAATCTACTCATTACTTTGCAAAATAACCAGCATACTTCATAACACGTTTATTTTCCCATGTCATTAAATAATTACATCAATTTGGGAGGAAAAAACTAAACTGAAAACAGAAGTTATCTTTTAAGAAAACCAAGGTGCAGAAAACTACATAAATCAAAAAATTAAGAGTCAGAGACTGACTATTGAAATTATAGAATTGCTTATTTTTGCAAAAAGTAATATGCTTCAGGGTCCTGTAAAAATACCAAATTCTTGTTAGTGGATTTAACAATCATTTGGAAATAATATGCAATAATTTATCATGTTATTGTTATAATATGTTGTTGAGATATGAGTTTGAATCATATGTACCGAGGTAAATAATGTTGAGACATGAGTTTGAATCATATGTACCGAGGTAAATAATGTTGAGACATGAGTTTGAATCATATGTACTGAGGTAAATCTCATTTACCACATGATTTCATTAATTCACAGAAACAACTCTGTGAAGTATTATTACACCCCACTTTAAAGATGAGAAAAACATACAAAGTCTATGCTTTAGGGGCATCCAAAAATTTGGGCATTCCTATCTGCTTCAATGCCAGTCTAAAACCCAGGAGTCAGGCCTCAAACACAACTTTATTTAATGATCTTTTTGTTGTTGTTGACCTTTACATCTTTAATAATCTCAGTTAAGTGTCCTTTTCTTCTACCCAAGCTGAGATTGATACCAATACAGTAGGAGCTCCCATTTCTTTGTATTTTTTTGTGAATAAACTTCTTCAATGTTTGTAAAGTTGTCTTTGGTATCGCTAAGATTCACAAGCAAAATATGTGCTTGGTGATAGGATGGAACAGCTGAATAGGATCAAGGAAGAATACAAAGGGAAATAGTCCTACAACTTTCTGATCATTCCTAACTTGGCTCCAGACAAAGGTCAATTCTTGCAATCCCAGAGCTGAAGATACCTCTTAATGGCTCTCAGATCTGGCTGAGAAATTCAAAAGGAAGCACACAGTTCTTCCATTTGCCAAGGCCTTAATGAACAGTCTAAATTAGACCTTAGCCAAAATTTAAAAAGAGAAAAAAAGCCAAGGTCAAAGAAGTCAACTTCTTGACCCTCAAAAGTCCCTTAAAGTATATAAAATTCCAAATTTTACTTCTTCTTGTTCTTGGAAAAGACATTAGTATTTCGGGAGCATCTGAGTGCCACCCCTCTTCCTAACCCTCACCCACTGAGTTTGAGAAATACAAAAAAGAAGATGGCAGTCGAAATGTTATTTCTAATAGAGGCACAGCTAGATCAAGTACCCAGTTTGGTATGAGATTCAAAGAGGCCTGATAACTCCCTATCCAGATCCATGTCCAGCGTGGGAGCAGCACATCCAAAGGGAATTTGAATCTGCACAGGTGACCACCTGCCATTGCTCTAGTCCTTATTCTTATTGTGAAAAATGAGGATGACACTTAGGACCTTGGATAGATATGTTCCAAATAATCAAGAAACCTGTTGTCCTCCAACAAGATTCCTCACTCCACCTCTAAGGAGAAGAGTAAGGGATAGGGTAAGTATACAATCGATAGTAGGGAAGGCCATTGCCTTCTAACAGATGGGAAATGTCACACATCAGCCCAGAGAGCAGCCCTATTAGACATATCACAACCAATACCCAATGGAAGAGGTATGTATAACTCAACCCCATGACTCAACAACGATCACCTCCTGTGAAGGACATAGAAGTCACACTCCCTTACACAGCATAGCTTCTGAGAAAAAAAAAAAGTAAAATATGGGATAAGTGAAAATTAAAAAAAAAAAAAAAAAAATGAGGACCAGAGAATTTACTTTTACTTAAAACAGGGGCTCTTAACATTTTTTGTCCCACAGACCCCTTTGCCAATCAACTGAAAACCATGGACCCCTCACTAAGTCCACATTATACTGTGTATTTAATAAATATATCACACCCACAACAACATGTCCCCACAAGAATAATGTTTTTTGAATTTCAATTCAAGCTCATGGACCCCTTGTTAAGAACTCCTATAAGTTCTAAGGGGACTATATAAATTCCCTTCATCCCACCTGTTTTAGTTTGCCAAAGGGCTGCTGATGCAAAGCATAAGAAGAGGGTTGGCTTTTATAAAAGGGATTTATTTGGGATAAAAGCTTACAGTTCCAGTTGGATTTGTGAAGTCCAAACCAAGTCACTATCGGAGACACTTTCTCACCAAAGTCAACTGCCACATGGTGAAGATGGCTGCCTATCTCTGGCAAGATCTCTGCCTTCCCCTCCAGAATCTACTGTTTCTCTGAGCTCAGCTCCCAAAACTCAGTTCTCAGCTGTTAGGCATAGGGCTGCTCTTTGGGTCCAGCCTCTTGGGGGCTTTGTGCTTAAGTGATCCTCTAGTCCTCTCTCACATGACAGGATCAAATAGGATAGCTTCCCTTTTCTCCATGTCTGTCTGTGTCTCTCTCTGTATCTCCATTTTTATCAGACCCAACAAGAGGGTAGAGACTCAATCTGAATCATGATCATGACTCACTAAGTCCAGTCAAAAGTCCTAAATCTATCTTATCAAGTAATCTGATCAAAGGGCCCTCAATGGAATTAATGCAATCAAATGGTATCACACCCACAGGAATAGATTAGTTTAAAAGTATAATCTTTTCTCTTGTTTTGGATTCAAAAAATAATCTCAACTGCCATACTGCCCAAAATGTGGGGTACACATGGAATATTAATAGTCAATAGAGACAGAAAGGAAAGCATTTTCTGTATACATTTGAGTGTAAAGAGGACAATTTTAGTTACCTATCTGTATCTGTAGCGATAACTGTAGAGATAGCTATCTCCACCAGATACAACTTAAAAAATCAAACACATTATAAAACAGGGAATAAATACTAAAATAGGACAAAGAAATTAAAATGAATAAAGAAATAAATATAACTAACCTCTTGAGATAGTTAATTTCCAAAACTGATAACAAACTTTTACATTGCATTTCCTAGAAGCTGAGTCAAAAATAATTCTTAGCATCTGAACAAACCTTCAAAAATATGCAATTCAGCCAATCCACTCATGGTGTTCTTCCATTTATTAATTTGCAGTTTCATTTTGAAAGCTGTGATTTTTCAATCTAGAGGTTTAAATTAAATGAAATTTGTAGACCCAGATTTTACAGTGTAAAACCTGCTCCTTGACTATAAGCTAGAAATATCTGAAAGCTGAATTAACATTTAGGCCAGCAGGGTACAATTTAGGAAATTATTTCTACACAGGCTTAAATGGTGCACCAATGGAATAAAAGATTACACTAAGTCTATGCTTTATTGAATCATACCTTGGAGTCCTACACTATGGGTAGTACCCTTCAAGTACTGGAATTTACCTGTTTATTGTTACTCTCTGTAGAACCAAAGGTAAGTACTTATTAGCATGAGCTTAGAAATCAAACAGTTTTGAGCCAATCGTGAGAGAGAGGAAAAAAGAGACTGTTTCTATTTGAATAAGGACAAATTTAGCTTCCGTAATTTGGTCCTTGCTATGTAACATTAAATGAAGCTAAAAATAAAAGATTCACTTAATTTCTAGAAGTCACTTGTTTACATGCCATACAAATAAAAATGACTCATTGGTAAACTCAGACATATTTCATTTTGCATTTCATGTGCCATAACTCAATAAGATCAATGATTTCCTGAATAGAGGGCTCCTTAAAATACCTCTTGAGCCTACACCTGGATCTGAGAACCTTCCACCAAGTACTATAGGCCTCTACTATTCAATATGGCAACCATTAGCCACATACAGTGATGTGGATTGAATGGTGTATCCCAGTTTGGACATTTTCTTGGTCTTGGTCTGCATTTCGATATATGTGGACTCATTAAAATTAGATCTCTTCAAACCGTTACTTTTGTTAAGGTGTGGCCCAGCTAAATCATGTTGGACTTTAGTCCAGATTGCAGGAGTCCTTTATAAGTAGAGTGAAAGCCAAACAGAGAAACCACAGGAACAGACAGAAACACTGTTTCAATTATTTCTTGCTTGTTTTTGTCTTTAATCTAAACATTATTCTCTGTTAAATACCAAAGAAAGTATTTGTTGCTTGTTTTTGTTTTTAACATTCCAGAAAAGCCAAAAGCCAAGGATCCCTAGCAGCCAGCCCCAGAACACCACAGTCTTTGAGGAGAAAGCATTGCCTTGCTAATGCCTCAACTTTGGACTTCTCCTAGCCTCAAAACTGTGAGTCAATAAATTCCTGTTGTTTAAGCCATCCCATTGTGTGGCATGTGTTTTAGCCACTAAGAAACTAAAATATATGGTTATTCAAATTTGAATTTAAGTTAATTAAATTCAAATAAGATAAAAAAATTCAACAGTGGTGAAGAAGGAGGAAGGGGGGATATAAAAGAATCTATAAGCAGGATTGGTAGCAGCTATTAGAACAAAGTCATCCCAGTACTTCCGTTGGTCAGCTTGAGGGACTACAACAATTAATATATATGAGGGTTTTCCATGTGTTTAACGACTGTATTGACAAATATTTTCAGAGCTTCACTCAGTTATTGGAAGCACACTGATAATTAGCTTGACCAGCAGTTTGCTTTCCCTAATAGTCTATCAATATTGAAGAGGAGGCTGTCTTGAGATTCCCCACTGGTTGGAATTAATTAACTCTGAAGAGGGGCCTGGAGTGCTGGGGAATATCAAGGCCGTTTCTGGTGTGCACGGGTTTCATGGCCACTGAGATGCCCCAAAGCCCTCCCTACCTCTGTGTCCAGGCAACAGCAGTGGCCTCACACAGATCCAGAGCACAAGTCACTTTAATTCATTGCATTTTAGCTCCATGGTGTCACAGGCCATAAAGATCCAGAAACAGACCCATTTACTGTTGCAGCTTAAGGAAAACAAAAATTGAACATATTCTGCTATAGATACATCACTTTTGGCCACAGAAGCATGACCCATGATCTGTAGTTGGTAATAATCCCAGATTTCCATGAAGCTCAAGGCAATTCATCAACATTAATCAATTAATTTCAACACAAGCTTTGGGTAGAAGGACAGAATACATAATAGAATTGCCAGCTGAACCAAATGGAGCTCAGAGAAGACAAGTGTCTTTGCCAGCAAAACACGCCATGAAACAGGAAAATCAGCTTTGGGGTTGAGACCAAAAAAATTTCATTAATATTACTATCTGCAATAGGTATTCATATATATGTGTATATATACACATACATAAAAACATTTTAAAAATGAAAAATTCTTTAAACTCTATACATCACAAACACACACCCCAATTTCCTTTGAAATAGCAAATTCTCTTTCAGAAGCGACCTGGAATTAAACCTCTAACACCAAAAAGGGACCTCAGAAGATCATCTGGTTCATTCTTCTACATTTAGCATAGTTTATACTGTTTTACAAATTCAACAGTATTTACAGAGAGCCTTTTGTATGCTGCACAACAAGATGCGGCAACTGAGGACCTGATTTACAAGGAATATTGTAAGTTAAGTTTCCAAGGTCACAAAAAGTGGAAAAAAGGCAGAAAAAAAGTAGTCTTGAACAGTTATCTGGCTTCATACTATAGTACTATGCTACCCTGAATCATTTAGAAGGCAATGACCTACAAGAAACAGAGAACTGTAACTGAAGCTTAAACAAGTCATCTAATTTAGTAAAAGTCTGGAGGTAGCTATTAGTTTAGCAGCTTGACAATGCCAGGTGAGATGCTGAAGGGTGTCTGGGCCTTTTCTTTATGCTTCTTGACTTATGGTCACAAGATGGCTGCACATCACTAGGCATTATGCCAACTTTACATTGGGAGAAAGGATTAAGAAGAAACCTCAAACAAAATTAGGAATGGGTAAGTAAGGAATAAAGGGAGAATTAATATTGGGTAGGCATTTTGCACCTCCTTCCCACACACCGACTGTCCAAGAAACTGTTTCATCCTTTTTAGAGCATATGCAAGTTTTAATCTAAAGAACCACTGGCTTGTTTGCCATTAGCTGCAATGGCACCGGGGAGGGGGGAAGCTGAAGTATACCGCAGTCTGTGCTACCTCCCACTTACCCCACTCAAGCCTTCTCACTGCTCTCACCCTGAGGCTGTGGGTGTGAGGCTACCGTCTGAGATTCCCTTTGTAGATGCCCACACATCACCCATAATACCAAGGGAAAAACAAACAAATTAACAACCGTTTAAGAAGTTGTCTGCTAGAACAAAAGGTATTTAATTATAAACCATGAAATTTGAAAGAAAAGAAAACCCTATCACACAGTATTTATTCTCGCGCCATTCTTTTTTCATCAATAAAAACATATATTTAAAATAATCCTTTTACAAACAAGAAAAAAGTGGTGGTACAAGGCTAGGAGATTTAAGGCCCATTTTAATCATACATCTTTTGCAAGAGTGTGACTTATTTTCAAAATTGTAGTGATCTTAAAAACCATAGTTTGTCAAGATGAAGAAAGAATGAGAACTCATAAATTCATCCACCTTTGTTTTAAAGTTAAAATAAAATAGGAACTCTCACAAGTAAATGCTATTTCATGTAAATGTAATTAGTCATTTAGTTTTTTTTAAGTCAGCATGTACTTTTTTTAATCTTTTTTTTTCTTAAGGATACATAGATCACATAAAATGTTACATTAAAAATATAAGAAGTTTCCATATACCCCACTCCCCACACCCCCTACTCCTCCCACATCAGCAATTTCTTTCATTAGTGTAGTATATTCTTGCATTTGATGAATACATTTTGGAGCACTGCTACACAGCATGGATTATAGTTTACATCGTAATTTATACTCTCTCCCTGTCCATTCAGTGGGTTATGGCAGGATATATGTCCTGCATCTGTTCCTGCAATATCATTCAGGATAACTCCAAGTTCCAAAAATGCTCCCATATCACACCTCTTTTGCCCTCTCCCTGCCTTCAGCATCTCCCATGGCCACTGTCTCCACATCAATGACAAAATTTCTTCCATTGCTAGAGTCACAATAATTCTATGGTAGAATACTAGTAAGTCCACTCTAATCCATATTTTATTCCTCCATCCTGAGGAATCTGGGGTGGTGATGTCCACTCCACCTCTAAATTGAGAGGGGGCTTAGAGCCCACATGGTTGATGGATGGGATGCTCCTGCTTGCAGTTGTAGATTCTCTCAGTTCCCTGGTGTGGCCGTTGACCATACTCACCTCCTTGTAAGCTGACCTGGGTAAGTCCAACAAACTGGAGAGTAGGTGTTGCAACTCTGCTGAGTTTCAGGGCCCTGCTGGCAAGGATTGTGGCCCATTGGCCTCTATAATGAATTAAAGTTTGACCTGCCCCACACAGGAATCATTTCTTCACCAGAGAGGGGAGATGACCACTCAACCTGTTTACTGCTCCTAGTAAGAGGGCTCAATACCTAAAATCATTCTTAGGGAGACCAGGCATCTGCTTTGCCTGGAGCCTAGCAGTTTTCAGGGATGCAGGCAAATCCAAAGGAGTTACCCTGTCATTCCATTAGAGCCTGTCACCCCTTGACCTGACTCTGTCCCTACCTCTCTAGTCCTAGTTATTGGGGAAGGACCTCACAGAAAGCCTGCAGTTTAATCAAATCCAAAACTAACATGAATTTCTAGGTATTCAAAATGTCTTTTCACACGTTCAACATTTTGATTACTGTTTATTGTGTGACATCAGTTTCTGAAGGGAACAGTTAGGAACATAGCTCAGAAAAAGAACTTTGCTTTAAATTTGCTTTAGAGTTCACCACCTGCTTTATAGTGGCATGTCCCATTTGGACAGACTCAGCTCCCCTTTTCACAGTTGTACCAGTAGCAACAAGACAAATGTGTCTAATGCATTTGGTTTGTTTTGGCATTTGGGGCATAAACTTAATTATGATAAACTAGTCCAGTTCTTTCTCACCTAACCTCCTCCTCTGAGTGGATCATACTGATAAAGTGTGATTTAAGTATGTTTCTCAGTAATTCTAATAATTGGCCCAGAGAAATTAAAATAATATTTTCATGTTCCACTTGTCATAACCTGTTGAGATATCTTTCAAAATGTGCTACTTCAGGGGAAAAAGAAATTTTATACATATATTATTGTGAAAATTTCCTGGCTTTTTGCATCCCAGAAGAGCAATGCATAAAATATTTATTCAAAAATGGAAATGTTAAGATTAAATGAATTTAAACAACCCTAATTTCTTTATGGGAATTTCTCCACTGCTTGTGAACACTCCAAACTATTTTCAGTTCTTCATAGCCTTTGTGGACCAGAATATCTTGCTGAAAAAATAAAAAACTCCTCTCTCAAATAGCCAACTTGACCAATTCTTTTAAAATAATTGTCAGAATGAAGTAACTAGTTTCACGTTTCAGGAACAAAATTAGAGGAGTTAAAAGAACTTTAAGTCAGATGAGAACTGAGTGATCATGATTTCACTAAACAAATATTTATTGAGCACCTACTATGTTCTAGGCACTGTCCTAAGTGCTGTGAAAAAAAGAGATAGAGTTTCTACCCTGAGGGAACTTACATTCTAGCAAGAAAGGTAGACTATCACCACTGAAATGGTGATAAGTAATATGAACAGTAATGATAAAAATGACTAAGTGTGTTACTTTAGATGGGAGAGTGACTCTCTGGGAAAACAGCATTTGAATTGTCATTTAAATTAATTCAAGAGAAGAGAGAGGAATTGCCCTAACAGTTACCACCTCTGCTTGTCTAGAACAGTGGGTCCAAAAATGTGGCCCCAGACCAGCAGCATCAACATCACCGGGAAGTTTGTTAAAATTTCACATTCTCAGGTCCTCCTTCAGACCTATTGAATCTGAAACTCTTGGGATGGAGCCTGCAGGAATCTGTGTTTTTAACAAGTCCTCCAAGTAATTCTGATGCTCAGTCAAGCTAGAAACCAACTGCTCTAAACAATCTTATCCTTTAAAGCCCCATTCAAATGTCTCCTCCTCCACGAAGGCTTCCCAGATCTTCATAGTCTACAAAGCCTAGAGGGATCTCTTCCTTCATTGAAAATCCCGCAGCACATGATGGTACCTGTCCTGTGGCACAGTGAGTCTCCCTTGGTATTGTGGCTACTCGGGCTCCTGAGAACTCTCCATTTAATTCAAGTCAGCTCCTCTAGGGCGGGGACTATGGCTGGTCCAGGTTTGTTTTCCCCACAGTTTGGCAAATTCCCTGGTGTAAAACAAGCCTCCAAAAGTATGTGAATAGGGAAGCAGACTTGGCTAAATGGATGGGGCATCCACCTACTGCATGGGAGGTACGCAGTTGAAACTCCGGGCCTCCTTGACCCGTGTGGAGCTGGCCCATGCGCGGTGCTGATGCGCACAAGGAGTGCTGTGCCACGCAGGGGTGTCCCCGACGTAGGGGAGCCCCACGCACAAGGAGTGCGCCCCATAAGGAGAGCTGTCCAGCGCGAAAGAAAATTCAGCCTGCCCAAGAATGGCACTGCCCACACAGAGAGCCGACACAACAAGATGATGCAACAACAAAAAAAAGAAACACAGATTCCCAGTGCCGCTGATAAGGATAGAAGCAGTCACAGAAGAACACACAGCAAATGGACACAGAGAGCAAACATTTGGGGGCAGAGGGGACGGGAGAGAAATAAAAATATATATATATGTGAATAGTTGATATAGTAGGTCAGCCCCAAAGATATCAAGTCCTAATCCTCAGAACTTGCAACTATTACCATATTTGGAAAAGGGTCTTTGTAGACATGATTAAGTTAAGGAATTTAGGACGGGTCCTCTAGGTGGACCCTATATGCAATCACAAGTGTCTTTGTAAGAGAGAAGCAGAGGGAAATGTGATATGCACAGATGAGCAGAAGGCAATGTGGCCACAGAGGCATAGAGTGGAGGGGTGTGACCACAAGGAATGGCAGCAGCCACCAGATGCTGAAGGGGCAAGGAACAGATCCTACCCTAGAGCCTCCAGAGGGAGCATGACTCCACTAACACCCTGATTTCAGCCCTTCTACTGGTTCACACTGCCATCCTCCAGAGCTGTGAGACCACACACTTCTGCTGCTTTAAGCCAAGAAGCTTAAAGTAATATGTGGCAAGAAACTATATGAATGATAGCAACTAACAGATTGTGACAGCTTTTTGAAGGGTCATTTTGGCCAGACTGCAGTCTCCAGTTATTCAAATACTAACTTAGGTGCTTGCATGAAGGGATTTTGCAGATTAAGTTAAAATCCCTAATTGAGGGAAGCGGACTTGGCCCAGTGGATAGGGCATCCGCCTACCACATGGGAGGTCCACGGTTCAAACCCCGGGCCACCTTGACTCGTGTGGAGCTGGCCCATGTGCAGTGCTGATGCGCGCAAGGAGTGCCATGCCACGCAGGGGTGTCCCCCATGTAGGGGAGCCTCACGCCCAAGGAGTGTGCCCCGTAAGGAGAGCTGCCCAGCGCAAAAGGAAGTACAGCCTGCTCAGGAATGGCACCACACACACGGAGAGCTGACACAGCAAGATGATGCAGCAAAAAAAGAAACACAGATTCCCATACTGCTGACAACAACAGAAGGGGACAAAAAGAAGAACACACAGCAAATGGACACAGAGAACAGACAACTGGGGCGGGGCGGGGGAAGGGGAGAGAAATAAATAAAAATAAATCTTTAAAATCCCTAATTGGTTGACTTTAAATAAGAGATTATCTTGAGTAATTCTGACTTTAAGGGCTGAAAAACAGGTCTAGGGCTTTCCCCAGAGAAGAGAGAGAGAAAGAGGGGAGAGAAACTCTACCTGGAGACAACAGTTTCAGTCCATGCCTGCGAAGTTCTAGTCTCTGGTGACTTTGGCTTCCTGACAACCTGTGGACGACAACTTCAGGCCATGCCCATCGGTTCAAGATTGTCCATGATCTTCCCTTTCTGACTGTACACACTGTGGACTTGCTTAGCCACACACACTCACACACACACATATATGCATACGTTTGTAATATATGTAGACACACCTATGTGTGTATACATTATGCTTCTCTGGCTGAATGCTGACTGATGCACAGGTATTGAACTTTTACTCTGCTAAGAAGGCATTGTACATACATTATATTGTTTAATCCTCATAACAATCCAATAAGGTAGTGAATTAACTTCCTAGGGCTACTGTAAACAAGTACCATAAACTGGATGGGTATCTTAGACATACAGAAATGTATTCACTACAGTTCTAAAGGTCAGATAGCTGAAGTCAAGGTGTCAGCAGAGCCATGCTCCCTCCAGAAGCTCTCAGGAGGAATCCTTCCCTGCATCTTCTCTAACAGCTTCTTAGCATTTCTGGGCTTGTGGAAGCATAACTCCAGTGTCTGCCTCTCTTCACATGACCGTCTTCCCTCTGTGTGCCCATATGTCCTAATTTCCCATTTCTTATAATGACACCAGTCATTGGATTAGGGCTCACCCCAATCCAGTATGACCTCAAATTAACTTGATTACATCAACAAAGACCCTATTTCCAAGTAAGGGTCTTCTGGGGAGACACGATTCAACCCATAAGTTAGTTATGATTTTTATCCCATAGGTAGAAGTAGACAGAGCTGTCATTCAAATGCAGGCAGTTTGATTCTGAGCCTCAAATATACACTGGCTTCCCCCAAATGATAAATGAGTCTGAGAAAGAGGTGGAAGAAGTATTACAGGGATATTCCCAAGAGTCTTAGTTTCAGGCTTAATAAGGAGAAATAGCAAGCAGAATGAGCATGAATGCCATTTGATTTGGAATACTTGAGGCATACACAAATGGAAGAGTTGTTTATCTTAGTAAATTATAGAATTCTAGCCCAGCTGGACTCAAAGCCTCCTCTACCCCTCTCAGTGGGGTCAGCTGGCCGACCTTCCTTATTATACTTTCTTTCTGAGGCATCACTTCGAACTGGACAGATGCTTTAGACAGCAGGGGATGGACAGTGCTGGTGATAAAACAGAGAAATTTAGGAGCTCTTCACCAGGCTCCCATATTCTCTCCCATATTCATGAGAAATAAAAGAACTTTATCAGCATTTGTCTCAGGGTGCTAATTAAGTATGCTAAGAGTAAGATTTTCATATCCATCATCTTATAGCCAAAAGAAATTTGTTCACCCCAAAAGGAATGTTCTGACCAAAGGTAATTTCCTCTTTAAACCAGTCCTGCCCTGTATGGTGATAAAGAGCAAGGGCTTGGGAATTAACCAGAGCAGGGCTCCAGACCCAGCTCGTTAAACAACGATTCCCAGTGTAATACTCATTTTCCCACAAAGAAAATAGGTTTATTGCACATTAGGGACTGAACTGTGTCACCCACAAAAGTTGTGTTCAAGTCCTAACCCCTGGTCCTGTGGGTGTGAACCCATTTGTAGATGTTATTAGGTAAGTTGTGGCCAAACTAAATGGGGGTATGCTTTAATCCATTATGGCTGGCATGCTTATAAAAAGACTGAGCAGGAGGAGGAGAAGCCAGTGGTGACAGAAAAAGACAGATAGCCATGTGAGGAAAGTAGGGATTGGGCTACCGCCAGAATGCTACACACTCTGAGGCCAAAATGGCCTGCTGATACTTTGATTTGGACTTCTACCCTCCCAAAACTGTGAAACAACAAATTCCTGTTGATTAAGCCAGTGAATTTGTGAAATTTGTCATGGCAGCCCTGGCAAACTAAGACACTGAGGTTTTAGTGTTATTGTTATTATATAATACATGTGCATTTAATGCAGTCAAACTATACAGAAAACACAAAGAAAACAGTAAACTTCACTTGAAAATCTCACTATCCAAAGAAAACTGCCACTAGCATTTTGTTGGGCAAGTTAGCTAATCTCTTTTTGCCTGACTGCCCTCATTCACAAAATGAGAACAAGCATAAATGTCTGCCTCAGAAGCAATAGAGCAGGTTCGTGAGATAAACCAGGTAAAGGACTTAGCACAGGACATAGCCAATAAAGCCCTCCCATGCAAGGCTGACCAACCATCCCAGTTTGCCTGGGACTCACTTGCTTTTAACACTGAAGTCCCTCATGCAGAGAAATCCCTCAGTCCTGGGCCAATACAGACAGTCGGTCCCCATATCCATGGCATAACCCCAAGGGAAGGAAAACAGTAAGGTATCACATGCATTGGAGTGCAGAGAGCACTGGGGTAGTACATGACAGCTGGTTTAACAACAGGGAGTCATTGTGCAGTTTCCCCCACATTCATTTTTATTATCTGACACAGACCTGCTTGGTCCAGCTTGGACTGAATGGGAAAGTCTCAAAGACAGAGAGGTCCAACTTCGGAATGGTATTATCTAGTACAGAACTGTCATTCATTCAGAAGTGGTTCTGAGTCCCCAGCAAATTGTATTTCCTTTCTGTCTGCCTACAACCTCAAGTTGAAGAAGTGAGCAGGAGAAATCTTCTGGACTCCCTGAACTACAAGCCTCCCTTGACAAGCAAGAGAAAGCCAAGCCCTTAGCAAAGAGCTCCACACTGTGGACTGCTGGCCCCCCCACCACCTCATCAGGCCAGAGAACATTGATCTCCTGACTAAGTCACATTTCAGGCTTTTCACTGCTCACATCACTGGATGGCATTGGCACAGCAGGAAATAAATTCTATCATCACAGTGTCGATTCTGCCTTCAAAAGCTCAGCCCTGTTCTGACTCTGTTAAGGATTAGCAGCAGTAGAGAGCAGAAAGACATTTTCTTAGTCAGTCCCTAAACCTACTGATCTTTGTCTACCACTGGGGGAATTCTTATTCATAATGAGTCAGATCCCTCACTTTTCTGAAGCCCCTTTTAATAGATCACTCAGTTTGGACAACCTGACAAATGTTAAATGAAATTTCTTCTGGTTCCAACTTGCCCCATCCTCTCCAGTTACCAACTTGGCTCTTCTATCATCTAAACAAGAACCAGCCAACTTCTCGTGAGCTCTGGCCCTTCAGCCCTCTTTCTTCCTCCATGAATTTTCACTTGGCTTTTCTCAATTACCCTTCTCTGTGCTCCCCTGGAGATCCTTAATTATATTTCCTCTAGTGCTTTCACTAAGCTAAAGTGCTCCGGGCTGTTTTCTTCTTCCTGGAAAACCAACTGAAAAGTCATCGAGAACTGCTTCTCAGTCATTTTTCAAATAAGTACCAGAGAAGTTGAGAAAGACCCCAAACCTCTAAGGAACTCTGGGGTCCCAACTGAGTATCCATGAGTTTGAGGAATACACACACACACACACATATCCACAGTGATTGTGTACAAGTGACACTACATTTAAAGTAACAACAAACATTTCTCTGACCTTGACCCCATTTGAACAAGCAAAATCTCAGCCTCTGTCAAAAACCCCCAACCTCACCGAGAGGTCCTTTTGTGTGCACCTAGCAAGGCCAGGCAGGTGCCATCTGGCTCTTTCTGAGTACACTGTCATGCCCACTGCTTCTGCTCTCTCCCACTTGATTACTCTATCACCACACCCAGGAACCACCAAACCTGAGATGTGATCTGTGGAAGTAGGGTGTCAGGAGATAGGGGGCACAAGTAAGCATTCTGGGACCCTGCAATTGAGTGTAACATAAAGTACAAAAAATGTATTAATGAAGTAGCTTGTAGGTTTTCATTCTTCTCCCTCCCTTCAGCTAAGGTACAGGGCCAGAGGTCCAAGATCAGAGGGACCAGCACTGCATTCTACTCAACATCATATCCCTGAGCCCACCAAGTGACAAAACCCATATAAAAAAGATCATCAGGCCCAGATAGTTGTCCTCTTAAAATAACTTCTCACCTTAAGTGGCTCCTTGGCTTCTCATACAAACAGATCTCCGTCAGTCCTTCCTCTCCCACGTTACTCACCCCAAACCCTAGATGCCTCGGCATGCCTAAACCCAAAATTGGTCAAGCATATGTTCCACTGCATTTCCATGTGCATATAATTTTTAAATGATTCATTTCAAACCATGAACACAGTTCTAGAGACAGTCGATTCAACAATGAAAGAGATACAGCACTACTCTTAAAAGGATGCATTCTCCTGGGTTGTTTTCCATCATCTCAGATTATATCAAGACAACAAGCGCAGGAGCTGGAGTATTGACGAGGTACACTGGGCAGCGTGGTCACTTCTGTCAGTTTTCCCTGGAACAAAAGCCTGTATCCTGTCAGAAGACCCGTGGATCTCATTAGGAAAAATTGATCCTAATGGTATTCAGAATTAACACAATAAGGGAAATGACTGAAGCAAATGGATCTTGACAGCACGTTAATGGCTTTTTCATAGGAGAAAATTAATTCAGGAGCAAATAATGGAAATTAATGAAGGTACCATGGCAAAGTTCTCTTCTACCTCCTCCTAACTTATGGTTTTAGTAGTCTGTCCACCCTTCAAAGATGATCAAGGACACTACTGAGAACCCTGAGAAATTACATACAATCTGAATAGTGTAAATAAGCTCAGAAAGCTCCACAGGCTGTGAGAAGAGTAACTTCACAAGGGAAGTGGTAAATTTTCACAGCCTTCATAGATTATTTGGCTATTATTTCAATACCAAAAGTCTATATCTTTAAAAAGCATTCATAGTTTTAATGGCATTAAGGTAACTGAACTACCTTGGATTCCTGAACTTTTATCTCTTAGTGAAAAAGTATAAATCTCCTTGATATCAGATTAGCCAATAGGGGTGTTTTCCCTAGAAACTAATGCTAATCCTCAGTTATCTCCAGCTCTGGAACCCCAGCCCTAGCAAGCTGGATCAGCCCAAGGGGAAGTGAATGGCATCAGCGGTCATGCAGAGGATGCAGGAAATATGTGATAAATAGGATTTTCATCCTTCCTTGGTCTGCAATGGACCTAAGGCAGTGTATTAGTCAGCCAAAGAGGTGCTGAAGCAAAGTGCCAGAAATGTGTTGCCTTTTATAAAGGGGATTTATTTGGGGTAAAAGCTTACACTTACAAGGCCCTAAGGAGTCCCACCAAGGTTACTTTTCTCGCCAAATTCTATCGCCAGGTTGAAACAAGATGGTTGCTGATCTCTGCAAGGGTTCAGCCTTTCTCTCTCCTCTTAAGGCTCCGTGGTCCCAGCTCTTTCATCTCAGCTGTAGGTTGGAAGGCTCGTTTCTTTCTGGGCTCAGCTGCTCTGTTCTCTTCACAAGGTCAGCTGTAAACCACTGGGCAAAAGGCTCATCTCTCTTCCCGGGGCCACAGAATCCTCTTCCATGTCTATGGCGCTCCCTTCCTCTGTGTATCTTCTCCTGTCTCCTTGATTGAGTATCTGTTTATATAGCCCACCAAGGGGCAGGGACTCAACCCTCCTTACCCTAATGATGTGGCTGAATCAAAGCCCTAATCTTAACATAACCTAATAAACATAAAACCTTTAAATTTAATACAATCAAAGGGTATCATGCCCAGAGGAACAGACCAGTTTACAAACATAATCGATATCTCTTTTGGGGATTTGTAAATAATCTCAAGCTGCCTAAGGCAGAATCTAAAATTTGCAGATGCCTAAGGCTGTAAAATTAGCTCTACCCTTCTCCCAGAAGTCCCATCCCCTGTCTCACTTATTTACTTCCACACCACACACTGCTACCTGATTTATGTGCATGTTTATTCATGCCACCCCACTAGAATGTGAGGCAGGGGTTTGTATCTGCTTCGTTCATCAATTTATCCCCAGTGTCTAGTACTCCTAACAGGAATGCTAACTGTACTACCTGCCACTGCCCACTCTTCTCTGCCTCAAAGACACTCTTGTAATGAAAGAAAGATCCTTCCTCCTTCACTCAACATTTTGGAGCTAGGTCTGGGGGCAATGGATTCTCATATTTGTTCATTAATTCAACAAACATCCATTGAGAGTCTACTATGGCCAGACGCAGGCCCTCAATAAAGAAAACTCCCTTCCCCAGGGAGCACACCTGGTGGTTTGGCAAAATAGCTACGAGCACAGTCTGCATCCTTTGAGTTCTGGCTCCACTATTTACCAACTTTGTGATTTTGAGTAAGTTTCATAAACTCCCTGTGACTCCATTTGCTCATTTGTAAAATGGAAATGAAGATAGTGTCAACCCCACATATGCCTGGGGATTAAATGAGACAATACACAAAAAGCACTTTTCACAGTCCCTGGTACATTAGAAGAGTCCAATAAATGTGAGCTATCATGATTGTGACGTAAGATGGGCATGGGAACAGTAACCCATCAAAACAGAGACGAATATGACAGAAAGGAACTCCATTAGATATATCTTGAAGGAAAGGTAGAAGTTTGTCAATAAAACAAGGAATGTGGGACAAGGGGGGAAAAAAAGGATTTATCAACTCCCAGAGCACAAGCATGCATAGAACATGCAAGGAACCACAAGCAGACATGACAACTGAGCTCAGCATGCAAGACTGACAGCAATGGGAGCTAGAGCAGAACAGGTGAGTAAGGCCCAGTTCATAAAGTACATTTAATCCCTGCTAAGTAATTTGGACTTTATCCCAGGGACACAAAGCAAGAAAATAACATGATCAGATGTGCATTTCAGGAACATATTGTCTTCTGTCACAGGTTCTGTGACCCAGAAAGCAGACTCTGGGACAGAGATTAGGTTGCAGGATGTTTATTAAGAAGAGCTCTTGGGATTAATACCTATGGAAGAAGGAGAGACAAAGGGTTGATTCAAGGAAGAATTGAACTACAATACAGGCCCAGAAATGTAACCTAATTCCCAGGGTGATCAGGAGCTAGAAAGCCACTCAGAAAGTCAAGTTGGTGTGAGAGGGCCAGGACAATATACCTTGCATCAATCCTTCCTTGGATGTGAGCCACCCCAAAAGTAAGGGATTGACCTTGGATGAGGCAGTGCTCTGTGGCTGAGGCAACCCCTAAAGGGCTGACAGCTGAGGGATATCTGAAGGCAGCACTCCCAGCAGCTGGGGCAATAAATGTTTCATCAAGGTGGATCTGGGCAGCACATTTCCTTGTCTACAACATACATGTTTCCTATTAAAGACAAAGAATAAAATAACCAACCAGGAAATTAGCTGAAGGTCTCAGATGCCCTGCTAGGAGTATAAAGCCCAGGCAAAGAAGCATGTACATGAGTGCACACACACATACACACATACATCAGTGTCTAAAAGTAAAGAACTCCTAGGAGAAAGCCTCATCCTTTTATTCCAACCAGGTACACCCGGCAACTTTTTTTTGTCTCCCTGCACCTTCAGACCTTTCCAGCAGAGACAATTTTATTTACGATACACAACTACACCTGAAAAGAAAAAACAGCCTAGGCAGCAAAAAATGAGAAACTTGGCCAGGGATCCTCAAGGCTCCTCAATATATTTCTTACTCTTTTTTCCAGGCAGAAATTTCCATTTAGAAAATTCCTACAGCTCAATTTGTCTTATGTTAGTTTTTCATTATTGCCATTTTTTAAGCATACACATACAAGCGACAAATCATCATTTTCTCTGATTCATGTTTTCATTTAGTATAGATACCAACTTGAGCTGCCTGAACCACTGCAGTGAGTAAATGGGCACCTACATCTCTGAAGTTACCTAAACTTTCCAATATTAAATTAGCCCTTCATGAGCATCAAGTGGCTGGCATGGGAGTTGACTCCTTAATGTTTCTATTTGTGTGATATAGAAATCTGAGGACTGCTGGTTCCTTTAAGCTTGTAAACTTGTCGGATTGAGCTAAATCACCAGTGATGGCTCGGGAGGGTAAAATGCAGCATCAACATCAGATCTGAAATGCCAAAGACGAGAGTGAAATAAGACTAATGTCCTAGGGAAACTAGAATGAACATTCTTGAGCTGGAAGGCATTGGGGACAATATATCCTACTCTTTTTTATTTTATTTTATTTTATTTTATTTTTAAATGAAAAAATTTTATTGCCTTTTTTTAAAGATATGTAGATCACACAAAATGTTACATTGAAAAATATAAGACGTTCCCATTTACCCCACTCCCCACCCCACCCCCACTCCTCCCACATCAACAACCTCTTTCATCGTGATTTTGGAGTACCGCTACACTACATGGATTATAGTTTACATTGTAATTTACTCTCTCCCCCAGTCCATTCAGTGGGTTATGGCAGGATATATAATGTACTGCACCTGTCCCTGCAATGTCATTCAGGAAAACTCCAAGTCCCGAAAATGCCCCCATATTACACCTCTTTTTCCCTCTCCCTGCCCTCAGCAACTCCCATGGCCACTGTGTCCACATCAATGATACAATTTCTTCCATTGCTAGAGTCACAATAGTTACATAGTATAATACCAGTAAGTCTACTCTAATCCATATTTTATTCCTCCATCCAGCAGACCCTGGGATGGCAATGTCCACTCCACCTCTAAATCAAAAGGGGGCTTAGAGCCTACATGGCTGATGGATGGAATTCTCTTGCTTGCAGTTATAGACTCAGTTCCTTGGTGTGGTGGTTGACCATCCCCACCTCCCTGTTAGCTAACCTGGGTAAGTCCAGTGAACTGGAGAGTAGGTGTTGCAACTCTGCTGAGGCTCAGGGCCTGGCTAGCACATGGACTGTCTAGAGATTCAAGTCTCCTGAGCATAGACCAACCCCAGTGCCAACCACAGGTTCAGGAAAAGTGACAGAAGAGGCATGTGTAGAAAGGTCACATCTGAGTCCAGCTCCATCACACTCAGGAGCACAAATTCCAAAGTAGGACCCACTGATAAGGCACTGAACTCCAGAGCCATCTGCCATGACCATAGAACCTATGTGTCTCCATAGCCCTCAACAGTACCAGTACCTGGGGTTGTATCTACTTTGGCTGTCTCTGAGATCCTGCTGAGATGTGCATAAGTGTGAACCCTATAATGACCTCCCAACTCATTTTGAAGTCTCTTAGCCATATAAACTCATTTGTCTTTACCATTTCCCCCTTTTATTCAAGGTCTTTCTCTAGTTGCATCACCAGCTCGTCATTGGTAGTAATCCCTTGGTGCCAGGGAGACTCATTCCTAGGAGTCATGTCCCATGCTGTGGGGAAGATAATGCATTTACATGTTCAGTCACACCCTATACAAAAATCAGCTCAAGATGGATCAAAGATCTAAATATAAGAGCCAAGACCATAAAGATCTTGAAAGACAATGTAGGGAAGCACTCACAGGACACTATAATGGGAAAAGGCTTCATGAATTTCACACTCAAAGCATGAACAGCAAAAGAAAAAACAGATAAATAAGACCTCTTCAAAATTAAAGCCTTTTGCACCTCAAAGCAGTTTATCAAGAAAGTGAAAAGACAGCCTACCCAATGAGAGAAAATATTTGGAAACCATATATCTAATAAGAGCCTAATCAACATATATAAAGAAATCCTATACAAAATAAAAAGACAAACAACCCATTCAAAAAATGGGCAAGAGACTTGAACAAACACTTCTCCAAAGAAGAAATACAAATGGCTAAAAAGCACATGAAAAGATGCTCAACATCACTAGCTATTAGGGAAATGCAAATCAAAACTACAATGAGATACCATCCTACTCCTTTATTTTTTAAAAGGGAAAAAGTAAAGCCCAGAAAGGCCAAGTGGCTTTCCCAAATGGCTCCATTCATTATCGATAAAGCTGAGACACAAATTTCCTGGTACTCAGCATGAAGACCTTTCCTCTACTCCACCTAGAGGAAAATACTAATGGAGTATCCAAACATATGCTAGAACTGGAAATATTTCAAGGCGTATCTGGACAGGAAATTATCAGAAATATAAAATCATAGTTTTTCATTTTCATTTTATTACTTACTGATAAAATGCTGGATTGTTTTAAAGCCATAATGGGAAGCCCCATGAAGGGTGGGGATGGGAGAAATCAACCATCCTTCCCCCACCCCCCATCAAAGATGCCATTGGACAGTCTGCTCTCCTCTGGGTCTTTGGAGAGTCCATCCTTATATCCTATGAAACTGGAATCAAATCTATTATCTGCCACCATTTCACCCACTTCATTTCTTTGCTGTACTTTTCAGTTTGTTGTCATTTGTTCTTTAGGGTTATTTTCTTGTTTGTTGTCCATGGCCCATAAATCCAGATTGAGATATCAAAGAGGTCAGGAGCCTTCCTTGTTTTTTCATCCCTTCATCTTCACCACACAATAGACACAGAAAAAAAAGTTGTCAAATGCATGAGCAAGTGGATGAACAAACTGTATGTAATTATGTTTATTAGCCACTTGATACTATATCTCCTTTTCCAATCATCAAATACCTTTTCCTTACACCTTCCCTACCCCACTTCCCCATCACCACCACTTTTTTTCCAGGCTTCATTTTATTAAATAGAGAAACTGAGATATAAAATGTTCATGTTGCTACCCATTATTGCACAGCTAATTAGAGACAGGGGTAGAATAAAACCCTAAAATTCCTGGACTCCCACCCATAATTTCCCCTGGACCACACTGCCTTATAAGTCCTCTTCTCCATTACTCATACATATGTGTTTAGATGGTATTTCTCTATGTAAATATGTACCGATATTTATTTTTACAATGTATAAAGAAGAGCATTTCCCAAAATGTGTGTGTTCAGTGGACCACTGAGTCACATAAATTTCCCTGGGGTAAAAAAATGCTGTCGATAAGTTACAGAAATACTACCTATTCTTGTGCACGTTCACAAAGTAATTTAGAATCCTGAGAGCTGTGTCATGAAACTAATTTAATTTTGTTATACCCAATTTTCCCTAGTTTATTTGACCAAGGGAGTCTTTTTTGGAACCTATCACCCATTCATTTATCTTAGAAATAATGTTCTAGGACATAGTTTGGTAAAAGCTAAGGTAGAAGAATAAAAACAAGGTGAAAGTAGCGTAGGTCTGACTCTCCCATAAATACTGGGATTGTACTAACCAGAATTTTTGTCCTCATAAACAAACCTACCTGTCCTTTATAAGTAAGCAAAGCTGCAACCTGACTGTCTTTAGAAAAGTGACAGGACCAGGGAAGAAAGTAATATGCTGAATGGAGAAGGCAATGAAGAACATCAGACCTGCCATTGCTTCCTGACGTTAACCATATTATATTAAGTTGAATTTGATGCTTTCTTGGATGTCTGAACTCTTTTCTCTCTTCCCTCCCAAAGCCAACTAACTCTTTATCATCAGTCTAATTTCAAATACAAGTTTGAAAATCCCATGATGGTCCATCATATTGCAGTTCCCAAAAGGTCCATCATATTGCAGTTCAAACAACTTCGGTGAAGTTTTAGAAAGAATAACTCCCCATCTCCAAAACTCTTACTCCCCTACCTGGGACAGCAACCCAAGTGATTTTCCTTATGATTCACAGCATATGCTTATATTTTTGAAGCATATCAATCTCTACTCCTCCACCTAACTCTGTGAGCTTGGGATTATGCCTACTTTCGTTCATTGGTAACATGAAAGCAATAATAGCAACTACTACACATCTTGTTCAAGGATGAAATTAATTACTACATGTAAAAAGCTTATTATGATGTCTAACGTATTTATTTCTCAATAAATAACTGACTCATCATTACACTGAATCCCCTAGGAGATTAGTTTCTAATTTGTGATTCAAGTATTCTGTTAGCCATCTGAACATGAAATAGAGGTATTTTCATTCTCATTTTAAAGGCTGAATCCCAAAAACTGGCAAAATGAAAGAACTGTAGAACTCACATACACATTTTTTGCTAACAAGGGCTCATGATACTAATTAATAAGGAAAGGGCCAAAAATATCTTCATAAAACATGGTTTAAAGCAACTATAAAAGTCTAATGATCCCAGTCAACAAATTAATTTACTTACTATTCTTTTAGATTGCCTATAACAGCCAAAAGTAAACAAATATTCATCCTGATTATTGGAATATGCAAGTTTAAAAGGGGTATAATTATAGCAGCAAGATAGTTACAACCATAAATTTTATTGAAACTAATCAACCATTTTTGTCAACAACAACTCAAAAATAATAGACACCAATAAAATCCAAGGTCCACTAGGTATCATCCAATAATTGGTCTGCCTCCCCAGTACTCTCCTGGGAGCACTAGTCCTCTAAGAACACACACATACATGTGCATTGTGCATCTATATTAATCACCTGCTATGAACCAGCTCTATGCTAGGCACACAGAAGTAGCATGAATCAGACAGACACTGCATTGCCCTCATTAAGCTTGGAGTCCAATGGGGTAGTAAGTCAACTAAAACAAGATATTTTAACAAAGTGCAGTGAATGCCATATAGTCATAATTGTCATACTGAAGTACACTTTTCCTAACAATCCAGTTAGTAAGAGAAATCATTCAATCCCTAAATACCATCAAAAGCAAATATGAAACAGTTTTGTGAAAGACAGAAGTATGTCTTCATTGGAGGAAGTGGAGGCTGATTGGCTTCCATGGGAATAATGTCCATGTTCCATCTCCTTTAATGAAGACTCCATGGGACACACTGATCCCCTAAAATAAGGACCCAAAGTAGCATGAAAATAATAAATTTTGATAGATGTCATCCCATATAAATTGATGCTTCAGTGATGAAGGCTGCATGGGATGCATTTGCTCAGGGACAAGTAATGACAGCTCACAAATTTCAAGACCTGAAAGAATAGTGGAATAAGTCTATGATGACCTTATTTTCCAAACCAAAAATCAGGACATAGAGTCTAACAAATGACTTTTTGCCTCTTTTGGGAATTAGGCTGTCTGAGAGATGTAAGTTAAATTCCAGAACATTGGCATTTCTAGGACATTAGTAGTATATAGAAACAACAAAATAGAGTAGCTAAAATCAAGACTGCCCTGGAAAACTCAGGAAATAACCTAAAAGAATTTGCTTGAACGATGGAGCCTGGTGACTCAGACAGACTAAAAATGAAGCAGTCAGTGAGAGTTCAAAGAGAACCCTGAAGAATCTTGAATGTCCTTAGGTACAGAGGGAAAGGAGAAAAACAAAACTCTTTTCATTTTTAAATACCATTAACCCAACTCATTTGATTATTTTTATCCATCTAGGGGAAAAAATATGCGTTAGTAAGTTTCAAGATAAAGGAATCAGTATATCCCCTTCATCAACTATTTAAACTGAAAGGCAGTACACGTGTTTTCTACTAAGCTCTTGTCATTATAAGCAATAGAAACTAACTCAGATTATCTTAAAAATGGAAGCATGTTCATTTATTGGAAGATGAATATACAGGGACTATTACAAAACCCAGAATTGGGTCAGCACTAAAGAAACTCTAGAAATCAACCACTCCCTTCATTCCTCTGAGATAATTGTCTGCCTTGGTGTTTCCCTGTCTTTCTGTATATCTGCTCCTCTCACGGCTCTCAACCAACTGGCCATGTCTTACTCATAACTATGACTTGCACATTAAGAGTAGGCCTCTCCTTGCTCTTGAGTTTCAACTCTAGTAGAAACTGATAGCAGTCTTTTCAAGTTTCAGATTTAAATTCTCAGGAGAGAATCTGATCTTCTATCTTATTTTTTCACACCAGCTCTTCCATGGTATCCTGGCTCAGCTGTGGATTTTGGTCCACCCTGATCTTGTTGGTCATGTTGGGCCAGACTCTGGACTGGCTGATTCTACCAAGAGGGGACTGTGGGCAGGTAAGCACTGTAAAGTGTCCAGCACCACTTTTAAGAGAAAATTATGGATGCCTCGCCTACCAGAAGAATTTTGCAGCTGTTCCATTCCAAACCCACCCAGCATTTCCACAGGTGCCTACAGAGAGCAGCATCCATTTAGACTGTCATTTGGAGGACAGTAGCTGCTTTTACCTCCCTCCATCCCCACAGTGGATGTTGAACTGTTTGTCCTGTGCCTGCAACAGATGGGCTATTCACCTTCTCTTTTATTCTCTCATAGATCCACAAAATTCCCAGAAGAACCCACAGGTTTGACCAACCTCCAAGAGGGAAGGTGCTACCTGTAGCAGAGACTGTTTGTTCCCTGCCCATATAGCTTCAATCCTTCCTGTATGCCATCCACACACAACTCCCATACTTGCCAAAGACTTCCTGTAACTCAGTGCCAAGGCGTATTCTCTGGCTGTGGGATCATGTTCAGTCCCATAGAGCAAGATAGGCCAGATATGTCAGGGAGGTAATGCCCTTAGGAGTGGTTCCCTACCAAGTGATGGATAAATACTTCCATTTTCTCACCCCCTTGGCAGGACAACTATGAGAACTATTTATATTGTAAGAGAATCCAGAGTGGGATTGCTCTCCAATTGTCCACAGCTATAATATGCTCCCCTTTATTAGCTGTCTCTCTTCCCTGTCTCATTTCCTTACTTCCTCACCAGGCATTTGGAATCAGTGCCCAAAGAAACTACTTGCACCCAAAATCCTTGTCTTGGGATCAGCTTTTGTGAGAACAAAACAAAGTTAATACTCAAGGAAACATTTTACCCACTAGCCCCCATCTGTTCCCACCAGACCTCACTTTAGTTGCTCTTTTACCTTGATTTGACTGATTCTGAACATGATCCCAGCTACTGAACTCATACCAGCCCTATTCCACCACAACTATTCCCTCCTCTGAGAGCCTGCATCCCCCAACCTGGATTACCTAAACATCATCTTTTTTCACTCAATCTAGAACTTCTAACCCTGTAAGAATGCAGTTTACCTACATGATCTACTCCCGGAAGCTCACTGGTTTCCCCACCAGGTGCTTCTCCAATGGGTCATGAAGCTAATAATACTAATTTACAAGGCACATGGCAGGCACTCTCATTTAGCTACCAAACAGCCACTGCCAGCACCCTGAATAAAAATAGGTACTTCCATTCCAACCTCCTCCAGGGTTCCATAGGACCAAATGCTTGTGAATAGGCATAAGAGGATATTTGGGAATATTTAGTGGGGGGAAGGGGAAATATTAAGATAGCTTTTTTCCTCCCCAATAAAAGAAAAATAAAGGAGTGATCCTCTTTTCTCCTGCCCCTTTTTCTTTTTTTTTTATTTGTTTTATTTTTATTTATTTTTTTTAAATTTTTTAATTTATTTTTTTTATTGACTTTGTAATAATATTACATTAAAAATATATATGTGAGGTCCCATTCAACCCCACCCCCCCCACCTCACGTCTCCCCCCCCCCAGCAACACTCATTCCCATCATCATGACACATCCATTGGGTTTGGTAAGTACATCTTTGGGCACCTCTGCACCTCATAGTCAATGGTCCACATCATGGCCCATACTCTCCTCCATTCCATCCAGTGTCCTGCCCCTTTTTCCTCCTCTTCCCACAGGTATTCCCTGCCTTTTCCTCTGAACACATTTGCATGAGGAAGAGTCTTTCAGGGTTGCAGCAGAAATTTTATAAACATGAGAAATATAGAAAGCAAAGGGAATTGCAGAGATGCCAGCCCATGTAATTTGTGGAGCTAAGGAATGAACCCTAGAACTGCCTCTCCCTCCAGACCTCTTCTTTGGCTTATGTCACTGTTGGTAGAGTTTTTTGGTTTTGTTTTTGTTTTTTCACTTGTAACCAAAATCATTCCTAACTGACACAGAGCAAATTATGGCTGAATGTGCACAGAGTCTCCCTCAAGCAACTACTATTTATTAACTACATACTCTTTGTGAAACATGGTAGGAATATAGAACATAAATAAAGCAAAGTCCCTTTATAGTACTGGAGGAAAGTAGGAAATTGTGCTAAGAGCAGCTGCCAAGTTATGGGACCAGCTGAATGTGTTGACCAGAGTTGCTGCAGAAGCTTCCTGGAGGGAGGGTCTACTGTGAATGGCAGTGGGAGGGAGAGGCTTCCCTAAGGCAACCTTAGGGATACATAAGATCCAAGTAGGTAGAGAAGACTTGGAAAGGAATTCCAAGCAAAGAGGATCATGTGACCAATGAGGCTCAGAAGAGCTCTATAAAACATGTTGGGAAAAGCAAGTCAATCAATGTGGTTGCAAAAAAGAGATGGTATCACTGACCTTCAGGCACTATTCCTATGAATGTTGAGCTCACTGTTACTAATAGGTGTGGGGGGTGGAGAGGCATCATCTCAGAAGGCATCAGCAGTCTAAAGGAATAAGAGTAACCATTTATTGAACACTGGAAACAGTCACTATCGTAAACATTTTGTACAAATTATCTCATGTAATCTTCCATCCAATAATATAGATGGGAATCAGATACCTAAGGATTAAAAATGTTTTTAAAAATCACACCGCTAGTAAGAGATAGAATCGGTTTTAAACTCAGGTCTCTCTCATTCTGTTGCAGTTGGGTGTCCTGCCTGTGCAGCTCCTTAGTCCTCTGTGTCACAAGGCCTACCGCACTGGCTTGCTGACCTGGTTCCTCCAGCAGACTTCAGAAAACCTACAGACAGAGATGCATGGTTTATTAGTCAGCCAAAGGGGTGCAGATGCAAAATACCAGAAATTGGTTGTTTTGTATAAAGGGTATGTATTTGGGGTAGGAGCTTACAGATACCAGGCCTTAAGCATAAGTTACTTCCCTCACCAAAGTCTATTTTCACATATTGGAGCAAGATGGCTGCTGATGTCTGCAAGGGTTCAGGCTTCCTGGGTTCCTCTTTTCCCAGGACTTGCTTCTTCCTGGGGTTGGATTCTCTTTCCTCTGTGAGTTACTTCCCAGGCTCCAACTTAAGTCTTCAGCATCAAACTCCAACATCAAAACTCCAACATCAAAAACCCTCAACTCTGTCCTTTGCCATGCCTTGGCCCTAACAACGTGGCCCAATCAAAGCCTTGGTCATAACTTAATCATGCCCAGGTACAGACCAGATTACAAACATAATCCAGTATCTATTTTTGGAATTCATAACTATATCAAACTTCTACAGATGGTGACTCATTTTCTCCATGATCCATACCCTCACACCCTGCCAGTGCCTAGCAGAGTTCATGGGTCATAGCCAGTGCTTGATGAATGATTGAATAAAAGTCTTCACTCTTAAATGCTGAATTGACTCATAAATCAATATTATCTCTCCACGTTTAAGGCAAACACCCTGGTGGAAAGTTATATAGTACTAAGAGGAGGATGGCTGACTTAGGGGCAACTCAGCAGAGAAGGCTGCTTATCACCACATTGCCTCAATGCCCACTCCCTATTCAGGCCTAGACTGAAAATAAGTCAGAAAATGAAACTTTCATACATACACAGAGTAATCAGAAAGGTTGATGAGATCTGACTGCCCTGGTCCTAAACATTTGATGCTGCAAAATCAACAAAAGACGAACCAAGATGATGAAAGGGCAAAAGTGACCCCAATACAGGCACTGAGGAGATGGTTGCTATCAAAGGACTGCTCTTCAATTCAGAAGCTAGTCTTAAAGGCCATTCAAATTGTAGCCAAGTGGATTGAACTTAGAGGAAAGGAAAACTATTTTATCCATAATATTCATCCAAGAGAAATTCATACCATTCAGACATGGATTGAGCCCTTCTGCATCCCAAACACCAGGGATGAAAGTCAAAGAAACTATGCTCCCTGGCCTGCTTGTGGTTCAATCTCAACAGATGGACTGCTGAACCAACAACTACTAATGCAGGTGATGGTTGCTTTATTAGAGGTGTGCTTTGGAGTACTTAGAAAGGACATGTAAGCTGAGCTTTATTGAAGTCTTCTTCTATACCAAGTACTGGGCTCTACCCAAGGCTACAAAGGAAAATGAACCACAGTCCTGACCATTTAAGACCTCCTAATGGAGGAGACTGCTGCAGAAAATATTAATTTCCACAAAATGTGGTATATGGACACTGGAAGTCACAAGAGTCCAAATGATGAGAGCAAAAACTATGGCAGAAGCAAAGACCAAGGATACAGGCAAGGGTAAGAGCAACAAAATAGTGCTTTGTATGCTGAGCTAAGGAGTTAGAATTTATCCTAAAGTAGTAATGGGGAGGGTTGTTAGCAAGATAGATAGGCAATCAGGTTTGTTTTTTAAAAGGGTGATAATGATCAATCAACTTTATGAGGTACATAACATGAGCAAACCCTTCAGCAAACCCTTCATATGGGAAGGTACTCAGATGCAGAACCTGGGCTTAGAGAGATTAAAGCACTTACTTGCCCAAGGTCAGACAGCTGGGAAATGGCAGAGAGAGACCTGGAGGCAGGGTTTTCTGAATTCAAAATTCATGCACTGAACTATTCAACTACATACAACACTCTATCTGGATTCTCCTCATTACCCAGCCCATGGGGGTTCTGTGTCTCCACATGACTCATAGATATTATGGATTTACTGTTATATTGCAAATAACTTGCAGAGATACTAGGGGTGAAGGAAGATGTTCACTCAGTTTCCAAGGGAGAAAAGAATTGAAAACAAATATATCCATACAGTGTCACATACTTGGAAGCTCAGACACCTTCAACCTGGGAGTGTCTTCACAGAAGAAATCATCTGTACTCAGAAACATGCATCAATTTTTATTCAACCTCAAATAACACCTAATAGTTTTGTCAATAGAGAGAAAGAAATAATGAAGCAATACAAACAAGGATATAAGTGACCTCTTCTTTACTTAATGGAGAAGTCTTCTCCAGTTCTACATTCATAAGCCAAGATAGGGGTGATCTTCTCCAACTCTGCCCGCTTGAGTCATGATTTGAATGCTGTTGGTTTGCACAGGGTAAATATTCCAACAAGAGAAGAAGCATTAATCTGCCCCCCTCAAAGTTTCAGATAACTTTGAGAAGCAGCGTCCAGAACACCAAGCCTCCTAACAGAAGAATCACTCTTTAATCTTGAATGAAGAGGTCATAAAACACACTCTAGCACAGCAGATCATTGGTTAGTATTTTGGTATAGAGAAAAGAGCCAAGGATTTGGAGTTAACTCTTCTGAGATCAAAGCTTATCTCTGCCCTGTATTAAAGATGTGACCTTACACAAATAGCTCAACCTTCATCACTTAGTAATAAAAATTTATTAACAACCTATTATACATCACTCTCCTAATTGATTGGGATGTTTGTGAATGAAATAGACACACACACACACACAAATACCTAGTTACACTTAGGGGGTAGAGGAGAAGGGAGAATGGACACTGAATTATGTTAAAAAGTTACAAGCACTCTGGGAAAAGTGTATAAGTGAGGGAAGTCAGGAGACATAATTACAAACATGATAATTAGAGTAGGCCTTATAGAGCAAGGTTTCAACATTTGATCAAAGACACGAAGAAGGTGAGGGGGTAAGCTCTGCAGTTATCTAGTGAAATAGCATTTTATGCAGAAGGAACAGTTGAGTGCAAAGCCCTGAGGGGAGTTCCTGGAGGATTCAAAGAACAGCAAGGAGGTGGCTGGAATAGAGTGAGAAGGAAAAAAGTAACAGAGTCAAAGATCACTCCAAGGTTTTTGGACTGAACAACAACAAGAATGGAATTGCAATCCATTGAGATGGGGGAAATTGAATTGAAGAGATTTGGAGAGGAAGACAGAAGTCCACTTTCAGACATGTTAAATTTGGCATGTCTAGTAGACATCCTAGTGAAGATGCCCAATAAGCAGTTGAATATACAAGGCTGGAGGTCAAGAAAGGTCTAGACTGGAAAAAGAAATTTGGGAGACATTGTCATATAAATGGTCATGAGGCTGGATAAGATCACCAAAAGATTAACAGAACAGAAAGAAAGAAAACAAAAAGACCAAGCCCTGAAGTATTGCAGTCTCAACAGATCTTGGAGAAGAAAAAGTACCAGCAAAGGAGAGAGTTAGAGCTTCCTGGGAGCAAGGTGAAGAAAGTGTGTCAAGGATAGAGGAATGAACTAAATCTAATGCTGCTGATCAGTCGGTAAGGTAAGAGCTGAAAGTTAATCATTGCGTTTAGCAACACAGAAATCATTGGTGTCTTTGACAAGAAGTAGGGTTGGGTTTAAGACAGAATGGGAGGAGTGGTATTGGGGAGAATGAATATAGACAACTCTTTGAGAAATATTGCTGGTCCAGGAAACTGAGAAATTGAGGGTAGCTGAAAAGGGTAGTAGAATTAAGATGGAAAACCTATATTTATGGGAATGACCTAGTAAAGAAGGGATATTTAATGATGTAGAAGAGAGATGGGAATTGTTATAGTGATATCCTTGAGTGGGCTAGAGGGAATAAGACCTAGTACATAAATGAAATAATTTGTTTTAGAAAGGAACATGGATATTTGATCAATAGTAACAGCTTCAAGGCAGGGTATATGGAATGAAGCTGGTCAGGGTTAATAAGTTGTGATTATCTATGAGTTTCAAATGGGGCTTAAAATGGGAATTAATTTGTAAAATGGGAGTAACAGAGGTGCTCACCTCAGATTTGTTGCAAGATATAAGCAAGACCATTTTCGTAAGGTGCTTAGAATAAGTCATATTCTAGGTGCTCAATAAATGAGTGGGTGTGTGTTAATTAGAGTTTGGTCAGGAAAACAGAGGTTACTGTCTCTAGGAGAGGGTTTTAACATGGGACTTAGAGGATTATTCAATCACTGGAAGAACTTGGGGAGGGAAGGTTAGGAAGTACCACTGATGATTTCAGCTTGGGCACTACAGTGCATGGGAAGCTGCTTGAAACATGACAGGTAACCACCTATCATGTTGGCTGCAACTGCTTCAGAAGAATACCACTCTCTGCTCCTTCCAAATCTGACATGAGGTGCCACTGACTGGCAGACTGTTTCTACTGACAGAACCGTATGGGGAAAGGAAGCCTGGAAAAGTTCTAGCCTTCTCCTCTACAATGCAACCAAGACTGCAGAAGGGTATAGTAATGATGTTGAGTTGGCTTCAGACAACCCAGCACAGTCTGTATAGCCACATGAGTAATGAGTAGACTGTTGGAGACTCCAGTCCACTCACAGTAAGGAAGTCCTATAGTTTCTAGAACTTCTAACTTGGAGCTGAGGTACATATTTAAATGTTTGACTTACTTAACTATAAACATCTGTCAGTTTGGTTCTCTTATATAATGAATAAGCCCAAAAGTTATTCTCAGACTATGACACTTCTACAATAGTTCGGATATAACAAATAGTTTTATTTTCTATACAATGTTTAAATAGAAGAATGCAAAGAAAACAGTTATTATCATAAGCCCTAAATGCCCACTTTGGAGTCATCTTACCTTTACATAAGATTCAAGAAGAAAAAGAATTACACTTTTTGAGTGTAATTCTATAAAACTTTTCACCCTGTTCTAAAATACATTGGCTCTTCCTATGCTCCTCTCAACTGGTATCTGGCCTGCAGGAGAATTTTCTGGTTTCTGAGGTCCCTGCTTATTGTAGACTTTGACTAAGATTGATTAAGCAGTTACTATGTGCAAGCACAGTCTCAGGCATTTGATATGTATTTTCTAGTTTGTCACAACAACTTTATGGAATAGGTTTGTTGTACCCATTTTTCAAATGAACAAATTTAAGCTCATAGTTGGAATCAGCATGAAACTCAACATGAAATTAGCATGGAACCTGAGTTCCAGTGAGAGAGCTAAAATTTAAAACTGGTTCCACTGAGTCCAACCACCACACTATACAATCTAGATTTCAATGCCAGGGAAAGTCTCCCTTCATGCTTTCAACAGAGAGAAAAAAAGATATCTTCCCCTTTTTCACTTGACAGCCAGGAAACTCATCACAAATTTAGTACACAAGCTTTTCTTATATAATTTCCAAATTCTTTTTTTATTTCTATAATATCCCACATGTATAGATGTGCATATTTATGATGATAATTATCATATATCATTAAAAATACAATAGAAATATTTGTATGTTTCTTCATTTCTGTATCACTGACATATTTCAAGCATTGTCATTTAGACTATCCTAAGTACTGGGAAGGGAGGAGAGGTTTCTTTAATTTCAAATCAAATTTAATATTTTATTTATAAGTTATTCACTTTCTAATTACTATGCATATTATCCTTCTGCATACCAAGAGTGTTGCCTCTTAAAAAGTATTTCAAGAAAAAAAAATATGCACACAGGCAATTCTGTGATAAATAATGCACATTGCTCATAAGTACCCATTCTGAAAACTCGTTAGATATATTGATCTGATTTTAAAAGATAATCTACTGCTGATGGAGCAAAGTGATTCACAACTTTCACGAATAATGAAAACAGATGTAAGCTAAATGAGTCCGTAGGCAGCCCAAGGACCAATGGAAAAGATTAAAGAGAGAACGGTACTTAAATATATAAGAAATAGACTCCCTGGAACCTTGGGAGTGATTTTATCCCCACCATCAAGTCATCATTTGTTTAAAACTGGATTTTAGCCTTGTATTCAGGTGTAGCTTTTCTATTTTCATAACTTATTTGATTATCCAAGAGTTTTCTAAAACTTGGGTTCTGAGTTGCTCTTGTCTGCCCTCTTTGATGTCCTCGTGTCAGTCAAGCCTAGCCCTGTGGTATGGGCTCTAAATAGTCTACTCTGGTTCAATTGCCTTTCTAGACTTTCAAGTAACTTTCAACCTTAAATCACCATCTCTAGGGCCCACCCTCTGGCTAATGACATGATAATTCTATTGGTCCCCTGCTATCTCTCCCTACCATTGTTCACTATCTACCTACACTGCAAACTATTATTATTGTGCCCTCTTTGGACATAGCACTTTGTGCCCAGTTGGAAATTCTGCTATTAGCACCTAACACTAGGCCAGGTTCTCTAGGCCTGATTCTGCTAAGAATACACTCTATTAGCAGTTCACAGATTTCTTAAATATGATCAATCATGACAACAGATTTCTAAGTATGATCTTAGTGGCTATGTAAGTGAATATTTACATTCAAGTCTAAGCATGCCTGTAATATCTTCCTTCATGTTTTCATAGTTTTTACAAATTGCATGTCACTCAGTTTCCAGATGAACATTTAGTTGTTCTAAACACTGTCCAATTCTCCTATGAATCTTTTCTCTGTAATGGGAATGTGCATTTCCTCCTGACTGAAGCATCCATCTGTCAGTAGGTCATATAAGTCACAGTGAATAGATTTTAATTGACTTGTCAAACCCTCCAGAGATGCCAAAGCATCTCTCCCTGTGAGAAGCATGGGGACAGCTTAAGTGTGCTTAGATCCTATACACTTGGCATTTGATTGCATTCTTTTCCTTTCACAAAGCTTCCTTGTAAAGATTTCTCTCAAATCTGACCCCTTTTAGACCCAAAGCTACCCATTCAATGTAAGTATTTTAGTTCATTTTAATAAAAATAATATATGCTTATTAAAATGTGTTTGTATGTTGTATATTTTACTAAAAATACACAGCAGATGACATACTAACTTAAAGCAAAATTGAAAAGGAAGAAACCCCAAAGTGTTTTGGAGTTATTTCACACGTCTCATCTTTTCATTAAGGATGATTTAATCTAGGATCATGGTCATATACTTTCTTCTTCTACCAGGAAGCCTATCAGGCAGAGTTTACTCATCTAAGGTGAGGCTATTTGCAACTGGCTTTTAGCAAGACCCTTAATGCTTTATGGTTCAGTTAGTGCTTTCAGTACTTTCACTACCTTAATTCTTAGGCTAGACCAGTAAGACTCTGTACTGTGAGAGGTCCATAAAGTAATCCCCTTACAAAATCTGGGCCCCCAAGTAAATGCCATTGTAACACAGACTTTGTCATGTGTGAACCTCACATTTTCTCCTAATTCACTTGCAGGTATCAGCCTTAAATTTTTAAAACTGGGTGATGCAACTTGATTATGATGCAGGAACTTGAATTTTGGGCATGGACACCATGTTGGAAATATTAGAATGAGACTAGCTTTTAGCAATGTGATGAGAAAGAGTTGTTGGATTACTTGCACATGAACAGAGCTGACCCTGAAAGCCTGGCAGATCTTCATAAAAGCTATGAGTACAATCAAATTAGCTTCACTGAAAGGAGAACTTATGGCTCTTGCTCCAAAGCATGAAAATGGGCAGTACCATTGCTGTTACACCTGCTGAAATCAGCTGGCAAAACAGTGGCCTGTTCCTTGACTTTGCAAGGTCAACTTCTTTTTGCTAATGGAGCTACATTTTCTCCTAATCGGAATATATGCAGTTTCCTAAAGCAGTTATAACATGGAGTAAGAGCCTTAAACATTCACCTCAGGACCCCAGGCAACAGCATTACTTTCTCACACATCATTTTGGTGGACATTTCTGCCTAAGGAACTCTAAGACTCCATTAACACTATAAGGTCTGGCACAAACTCAAGGATTGACTATACATAGTACAAAACAGAGTTTTACTGTGCATGTTCTGGTTAATTGGAAAAAGTAATTCCATCATAAAAAATTTTTCCAAGTCAGATTGGTTATTAGAAAGGAAATTCCTCTGTGGAAACTCAACCACTATGAGACTAAAGCATTACTTGCCTCTGTCTGGGGAAATGGTCCTCTCTGATGGAGAATGTGGCTTTGGCAGAACACACATGGAACAGTGAGGGAGGTAAGGGGACTCTCTGTAACCAGTCTGATTATCCAAATCAATCATGGAGATTAATATGGTGACTTTGTAAAAATCATATTATCCTAAATCCATAGTTCTACTGAATCAACTTTTTGAGTGTTATTGTTCATAGAAAGGTCTCAATATACACTAAGTGAACATAGCTAGATGAAACAGCAGTAAGCAAAAAGTTTTTTAAAAAGCACTTGACTACAAAGCAACAGTGGTCAAAACGGCATGTTATTGGCACGAGGATAGGCATACTGACCAATGAAACAAAAGTGAGAGTTCTGAGATATATCCTTGCATATACAGTCATCTGATATTCGACAAGGTCACCAAGCCCACTCAACTGGAAGAGAATGGACTCTTCAACAAATGGTGCCTGGACAACTGGATATCCATATGCAAAAGAATGAAAGAAGATTACCATCTCACACCTTATACAAAAATCAACTCAAGATGGATCAAAGACCTAAATATAAGAGCCAAGACCATAAAGACTTTGGAAAACAATGTAGGGAAGCATCTACAGGAAGTTGTAATAGGAAATGGCTTCATGAACTTCACACCCAAAGCACGAGCAGCATAAGAATAAATAGATAAATGGGACCTCCTCAAAATTAAAGCCTTTTGCACCTCAGAGGAGTTTGTCAAGAAACTGAGAAGACAGCCTACCCAATGGGAGAAAATATTTGGTAACCATATATCTCAAAGGAGACTAATATCCTGTGTATATAAAGAAATCTGATGTCTCAAAAATAAAAAGATAAACAACCCATTTTAAAAATGGGCAAGAGATTTGAAAAGACGCTTCTCCAAAAAAGACATACAAATAACTAAAAAGGCCATGGAAAGATGCTCAACATCACTAGGTCTTAGGGAAATGCAAATCAAAACTACAATGAGATACCATCTTACTTCCATTAGACTGGTGGCTATTAAAAAAACAGAGGACTATAAGTATTGGAGAGAATGTGGAGAAATGAGAACACTCATCCACTGCTGGTGGGAATGCAGAAGGATCCAGCCATTCTGGAGGACAGTTTGGCGGTTCCTCAAAAAACTAGCTATAGATTTGCCATATAAGTCAGCAATTCCACTGCTGGGTATATACCCAGAAGAACTGAAAACAAGAACACAAACCAATATATGCACATCAATGTTCATAGCAGCATTATTCACTATTGCCAAAAATTGGAATCAACCCAAATGCCCATCAACAGATGAATGGATAAACAAAATATGGTATATACATACAATCAAATACTACTCAGCTGTAAGAAGGAATACAGTACTAATAAATGTTATAACATGAATGAATCTTGAGGACCTTACGTTGAGTGATGCAAGCCAGGCATAGAAGGACAAATACTACATGTCCTCTCTGATATGAATTAAGCAAATCAAGCTGACTCAGAGAGCTGGAGACTGGATGATAGGCCTACAGGAAATGGGCAAGGAGGCAGAAGAAGGTTGTGAGCTGATGCCTACATGGGCAAAATCTATGACAAAGTGGAGGTAAGTAGTTGTGCAGAGAAGGGATAAGATGGAGACATAGGGATACTATTGGGTGGGGCTTTGTAGGCTTGAGGGGGGGTACGGTTAGAGGAATGGTTCAGATGGTCCAAGGAATTAAGGGGAGGGTTGGGGGAAGCAGAAGAACATGAGAGATTGTCAGATGTGTTTGAAACTATAATGTTGAGAAAACTCTTTAGAAAATATAATAAGGAATGATTACCTGTTCAAGGTGTTAAGTGGGGCATCTGGCACAGGGGCAGTCTTCTAGGGAGTGTGTGAATGGTCATCTTGTCATAGTGTGTTATATCATTGGGTGGAGACCCACACAACGAGTGGAAAGGGGTACCCCCATACTGGGGAGGCCTGATATTCACAAATAGAGGGAAGGGTGTCTCTCGAGAGCATTGATGGCTCCCGATAGGGGAGGACAGTTTAATGTGTAAAACCCTCAGTATTGTTGCAAGTAACTATGAATTTGGTCCTTCAAGCAGTGAAGCTTGGTTGTCACTGTGGGCCCTGAGAGGAGGGGGAGAGAGGAATAGAATAGATGGAAAAGGGGGTAACTGGGGGGCAATGGAAATATTCCATAAGACCATGCAATGATGGATATAGGACACATAAAACTTCACCAAAAATTTATAAAAGTGTATAGTCTAAAATGTAAGCCATAATGTAACTAAAAATTTAGAAAAGTATACAGTCTAAAATGTAAACGAAAATGGAACCATGGTTAGTAGCTATGTTTCAATATCTATACATCAGCTGTAGTAAATATAACATGAACACGTAAAAAGAGCATTACTTGGGAGGCGGAGAAAGATTTAATGTTGGATATACAGGAGTCCCTAAATTTTATATATGACTTTACTGTGATGTGAAACTTTTTTGAAGACAAAATTAAAAATTAAAAAAAGAAAAAGACGTAGACACTGAGGAAGAAATGAAAGAGATTGCCTTGCCACTGTACATACAGGGCAACACCTATTATAGTGATGAAAGGTAAAACATCAAAAACAAAGTTTTATGATATTTTTCATTTTTTAATACCCCAATTTACTCTTTACCTTATTTTAGTTTTTCTAAATTAGTATATTCTATTTCTAATCTGTAAACCTATCCTTACTATTTCATTTTCCTACTAATTGAATTTGACAATATATGAAGTTGAACCCCACAGAGGGGTTCAACTATGGCAGGGGAGGAACACTGGTGAGGGGTGTTATTGATGGGGGACACATGGTTGGGAGGGAGTTCTCCAGGGCATGTATATAGAGTATATAAAAATGTTTGGAGGTGGCAGACTTGGCCCAGTGGTTAGGGCATCCGTCTACCACATGGGAGGTCCACGGTTCAAACCCCGGGCCTCCTTGACCCATGTGGAGCTGGCCCATGTGCAGTGCTGATGCGTGCAAGGAGTGCCGTGCCACACAGGGGTGTCCCCGCGTAGAGGAGCCCCATGTGCAAGAAGTGTGCCCCGTAAGGAGAGCCGCCCAGAGTGAAAGAAAGTGCAGCCTGCCCAGGAATGGTGCTGCATACACGGAGAGCTGACACACAAGATGACACAACAAAAAGAAACACAGATTCCCGTGCCGCTGACAACAACAGAAGCAGACAAAGAAGAAGATATAGCAAATAGACAGAGAACAGACAACTGGGGTGGGGGAGAAGGGGAGGGAAATAAATAAATAAATCTTTAAAAAAAAAGTGTTTGGATATTCGTTGGGTATTGTCATAGTAGGTAGAGTTACAAACGACAATTGAGGGAGTGCTGAGTTCATAGCCAGCGGAGTTTTGTCACATTCCCCAATGGAATAGCAACAATCCCCCAAATGTAAGGACAAAGACCAGTGAAAACGGATGGTCCAATGAAGAGCCATTGATGCTGATGCCTATACTTATGAACCTGTGTGCTTGAAATATCAACTAGGCCTAGAGCTGCAGGGTGCCGAAGAGTTACCTCCTGAGATCCTCCATGCTGCTCAAATGTGGTCACTCGCTACGCCAAAGTCAGCATATAAATGCATTACCTTCCCTCTTGCATGGGGGGACTCCCGGGAATGAGCCTCATGAGCCTCCCTGGTGCCAAGAGATTACTACCAATCACCAGGTGGTGATGCAACTAGAAAAAGACCTTGAATAAAATGGGGAAATGGTAAAGACAAATTAGTTTATATGGCTAAGAGACTTCAAAATTAGTCGGGAGGTCATCAGAGGGGTCACCCTTATGCACGTCTCAGCAGGATGCCAGAGAGAGCCACAGTAGATACAACCCCAGGTACTGGTGCTCCTGAGGGCTATAGAGACACACAGGTTCTACAGTCATGGCAGATGGCTCTGGAGCTCAGTGCCTTATCAGTGGGTCCTACTTTGGAATTTGTGCTCCCGAGTGTGATGGAGTGAGACTCAGATGTGATCTTTCTACACATGCCTCTTCTGTCACTTTTCCTGAACTGTGGTTAGCACTGGGGTTAGTGTATACTCAGGAGACTCAAATCTCTAGACTGCCCATGTGCCAGCTGGGCCCTGAGCCTCAGCAGAGTTGTAACACCTACTCTCCGGTTCATTGGACTTACCCAGGCCAGCTAACAGGGAAGTGAAGATGGTCAACCACCATACCAGGGAACCAAGAGTGCCTATAACTGCAAGTGGAGAATTCCATCCATCAGCCATGTGGGATCTAAGCCACCCCCCCCCCTCAATTTAGAGGTGGAGTGCACATCACCATTCCTGGGTCCGCAGGATGGATGAATAAAATATAGATTAGAGTGGACTTACTGGTATTCTACTATAGAAATATTGTGACTCTAGCAATGGAAGAAATTGTATCACTGCTGCCAAGATAGTGGCCATGGGAGTTGCTGAGGGCAGGGAGAGGGAAGAAGAGGTGTGATGGGGGACATTTTCGGGACTTGGGGTTGCCCTAAATTATACTGCAGGGACAGATGCTGGACATTATACATCCTGCCATAACCCACTGAATGTACTGAGGGAGAGTGTAAACTACAATGTAAACTATTATTCATGTGGTGCAGCAGTGCTCCAAAATGCATTCACCAAATACAATGAATGTGCCACAATGACGGAAGAGGTTGATGTGGGAGGAGTGGGGGGAGAAGATGTGGGATATATGGGAACCTCTTATATTTGTTAATGTGACATTTTTTGTGATCTGTGTATCTTTAAAAAAAAAAAAAAAAAAAACACTTGACCCCAAACATTGCTGAGAGATTCCTCAGGAAACAGATTGTGAGATGGAAGTTTGCATGCAGGGAGTTTCTTACTGAGTTTGCCTGGGATCATCACCTGTGAGGGGGAGGAAAGCAAAATCATATAGAGAAAGAAGTCAAACTGTAATGCAGTCAGTAAGAAACTAATTCCACAGAAAGCTAGGATGGCCCTTCAAAATTATCTCACATTGAGGTCTTTGTAGGCATATTTGGGACATATAGGTGAGGTGGCTTTCTTCAGCCAATGTCAATTGAAACTGTTGACCACCAACACTTCCCGGAGCTGGGGAAATGGGTGCATGTTTCTGCCCTAAAATGGGGGATGGGTGGGTGGGGCTTGTGTGGCACACTACAGCATCCACTACATGAAACAGCAACAGTGCAAATTAATTTTTGTTTTTTAATTAAGTGAAGTACCTAGTTATTTTTCTACCACCCATTGGAAGCACTGAGCATTAAGGCAACTATGAGATCATAAAATGACTTACTTAATTTACAACTGGACAATGAAAGTTTGCTGTAATTGTGACTAATTTTGTTTCCTGGAGGACAATTTATTGAATCATCCTCTAAGGAAGATGGACACAGTCCCATGAACTAAGCAAGATAAACTAAGTCTGAAATCAAGGGTAGCATACAGTAGAATTTAACCAATTCTCCTCCTCATGGTTAGGATTTCCCTAGCACAGCATCCTCCTGAGTTTGGAGAGCAAATGCTTCTCCATAGCATTCTGAAATCAGTCTCCACTACCTGGCCTGATGCACATGAAATGACCAGGAGCATCAATCGCTAATGTTACCACCTAAATAGGTTCGTTTGCCCAAAGCACACGGAAGCCAATACTGAGTCACAAGGATTTTAAGAAAAGAAAAGTTTATTGCATAGTTGGCCAGCAGGGAGACTGGAGGAAAGAAAGCTTCAGATCAGTCTCCCCAAGCAAAAGGGTCTGGAGATTTATACTATCTGGGAAAGGTGAGCTTAAGGGTGGGGCTAGGGATAGGGTGAGATGATGTGGGCAAATCCAGTTTGGGAGAGGCGGGGTTAAATGGAACATGCCATGTTGCAAATCATGCTTGTTCTTAAAATAGAGGCTTAGCATGTTTGGTGACTAGAACCAGTCAAAACCAGCTTTAGCAGGGGCTGCGAAGGGAAAGGAAGCAGTGATTTACTTTTTGATGTAGGTGAATAAACATAAAGAGGCAGGCATTTGAAAGAAAGGAAATTAGAAACTTCTAGAAACTTGTAGAAACTTCTCTAAACCAGTAAGGAAGGACCCACTCTGAAAGGTAGGCTGGTAAGCAGCAATTTCACTAATATTTGCTGAGACTTATTATATTTGTGGTCCAGAAGAGTGCTTTACATGCATTATCATCCTTTATCCTCAAAAAGAACTAGATGAGGTAGATACATTATTATTATTATAATAAAGAGGAGGAAACTAGTTTACTGAAAACTTAAGTAAACTGCTCAAGATCAGACAGATGATGAGTGGCAGAGCCAAATTCTGACCGACAGAAAATCAATAAGCATAGTTGAACACTGGATATTCTCCATTTTCCCTATGGACCCTTTCTCCGCTTTTCTCCACCCTGTGTTCTGGTATATTAAGGTCTGAGAATTATAACCAACTGAGCTCTATTGCTGTATTATTCAATGTTCTCCAGAGAAATAGAATCAAAAAGGTCTGTGTGTTTGTGTGTGTATTAAGTTCACATGATTCTGAAGACTGGCAAGTCTGAAATCTGTAGGACAGGCCAGCAGACTGGAAATTCCAGAAATATTGATGTCAAAGTCTTTAGTCGAAATTTCTTCTGCTTCTGAAAACTATAGTTCTTGTTCTTAAGGCCTTCAAATTAATTGATTGAGGCCCACACATACCACAGAGAGTACTTGTGCTTTCTTAAAGTCAATCAGTTGTAGATGCTGGTCACTACAAAATACCTTCACAGTAATATCTAGGCCAGTGTTTGACCAAAGACTGGACACCATAGCCTAGCCAAGTTGATACCTAAAATTAATCACCACACTTGGTTTCTAGTTTCCAGTTGATTTGGCCAAAGTGAGGTAATAGCAAGGTATCAGAGGAAAGGAAAAGACTAAGACCTGTTCCTCTATTCCCAAACTTGCTTCCTCCTGGCTATGGATTGGCAGTGACACTTTTCCTTAATGAAGATTCTTCCTACAGCTAGAGATGTCACTGGGCTCCAGTAATCCCTTGCTCCCTCACACCACTGTTGCTAGCTCCAAGATGCTTCACCATCCCTTGTTCATTTCCCTTAACCCAGCCCATAACCTCATAAATAGGCCTTTTATTTCAATTTCCCCATTTGAGAGCATCATCTATTTCCTGCTTGGGTCCTAGTGGATTCAGGAATGTACCTGGATCTCTCATGCAGTGACATGCTCTCCATCAGAGAGGACCTAGATCTCTCTTATGGTGTCTTATAACATGGATAACACTGATAACTTTCTCTATTTAGTTGAGACAATGTGATCTTAATGCACATGATGCTGGTTTATAATTGAGGAGATCCCCAAAGATAGGAGAAGAAGAAACAGAATGAAAGTCAGTTGTTAAATCAGTTGGTGTTCATTCCAAGGTTAGATGTATAACCCCAGACAGGATTTACCTGTCAGGATGATGGAGAGGGACAATAAAGATGGTAGTACCTTTGAGGTCGTATGGCTACAGAATAAGAATGTAGTGTGATTGAATACTTGTGGGGAAAATAGAAACTATTCTCTATCTCTTACCTTTCCCTTGAGCAATCATTTCTATTGATAGTGAAGGGTACTCACCAATTACAAATTCTGGTCTCTTCTAGTTTAAAACGTAATGTCATTCAGGTCATTGATCTTTCCAGATTCCTTCTCCTTCCATTCCCTTCTCCAAATATCAGATACAAGCGATGCTCATGCAACATCATGGGATCATATGGGATGAGTAGGGGAAGAGACTCGGAGTGCTTTACTTGTAATGTCCCTTAGAGCCAAGTGGCTGCAGGAGTGTGTAGGCTGGTGTCATTCCTGGCCTGGGGCCCAGGTACTCAAGGTCTCCTGCAGGACTATGTTGGCTGAGGTCTGGATATTCGTCATGGTGGCCTCCCCTACAGCTCTCCACTTCAGAGTCTCCTCACGTCAAAGATGCCCCTGAAGGATTCTTCAACCAGTACCTGCAGTAGTCCCCTGTGTCAGACAGTAACATCTCGACTCCTACGTGCCTGTATGGGCTCTGGGGAATCTCAGGCCCATTTGTCAGAATGCCTCCCTCAGTCACTTCTACTCACAGCTTTGATTTAAATGCCACATTAGCTAAGATATCAGTAAAATTTGGAGTTTGCTAAGAAACATGAAGCCTTCTCAATTAGACCAAAAGCCAGGGGAACAAAGAACATGACTCCTGCTCTAGGATTTTGCCACCCCTAAAACCTATCTGTGTGGTTTATACCTTTTACATTTCTAGCCCTTCCAAAGTATGGCCTATAGGGGGAGGTGGGTAACAGGGTAACCCCAAGAGTCATCTCTTACCCTTCTCAGACTCCCCTCAGATTCCTGCTCTCAGCACTAGTTTCCCACTGTCCCTCCCTCTAATCAAGAAGTGTCCTTATGGAATTATCCTCCTTCCTTAGGCAGTATTCTTTTGCCTCCTCTCTTTGCTGATGAGTATCAGCCTAGACAATGGTTTCTTAATCTTTGCACAATTGTTGTTTCAGGCTGGATATTCCTCCATTGCAGGGGCTGCTTGCCCTGTGCATTGTGGGATGTTCAACACAGCTTTGGACTCGATTTACTAGATGCCAATAGCACCTCCTTTCCCATTATGACAACCAAAAATGTCTCTAAACATTGCCAAATGTCTACAGAGTCAAAAACCACTGATCTGGACATAACAAAAAAACAGCTGCAGCTGATAAACACAAAAGTACCAAACAGGGAATGAAGGAAGGAAGGGAAGAAGGGAAGAAGGGAAGAGGGGGGGATTGGGATTTCTAAAAAATATATTATATTCCAAAAAAGCTACATTTCTGTCACTGGTGCTTCATAACCTGCACAAAGGACATTCTTTCACTCTCAACCATCTGTTACTTCCTGTCAAAAAGGCAAGACAGGAGCTATGTTCAAACAGAGAATCTCTTTGTTTACCAATCTCCTCTTTCTCATCCCCACACCCTGCCCAGGCAAGTCAATATCCTTGCCTGCAAATCAAGGGGTTTAGACGTGGTCCATTCTAAACTTTCTCCCAGCTCTGCTAATCTATAACTGAAGCATCACTTTCCCAGTTCAAACTTATGCAAGGGATGGTCATCTCTCCCTTCATGTCTATGAGGACTAAAATCACTAGGCAAGGGAAGCAGATTTGACCCAAGGGATAGGGCATCCCCCTACCACATGGGAGGTCCACAGTTCAAACCGCAGGCCTCCTTGACCCGTGTGGAGCTGGTCCATGCGCAGTGCTGATGATTGCAAGGAGTGCCGTGCCACGCAGGGGTGTCCCCCGTGTAGGGGAGCCCCACGCGCAAGGAGTGCGCCCTGAAAGGAGAGCCGCCCAATGCAAAAAAAGTGCAGCCTGCCCAGGAGTGGCGCCGCACACACGGAGAGCTGACACAACAAGATGACACAATAACAAAGAGACACAGATTCCGGGTGCCATTGACAAGAATACAAGCAGGCACAGAAAAACACGCAGCAAATGGACACAGAGAGCAGACGACTGGGGAGCAGGGGGAGAGAAATAAATAATAAATAAATCATTTTTAAAAAAACCACTAGGCAAGTAATAGCTAGACAACTTTCTTATAAACACATTCCTTATCATCTCATTTAATTTCCACACTCTCCACCACCCATTTTTCTTTTTATTTTGTTTTGGTTTTTTTTTTTTGCCTTTCTACAAGAATCCAGGATGTGTGACTTGTCATCCTGAAAAAATAGGGCCTTGACTTGAGTTCAAAACTAAAGCAGTACCAAGAAATCTGAATGGTTTATGCCTGACAGTGACTATTGGGACCACATTCATGTGGCTGCAATAGAAATCCGTTATTAGCGCCATGACATTTTCATTACTGCTGGTGTCTGCAAGGGAAATGTTGTAAGTATTTGGGGGTGAGGTTTCAACATTTGTCAAATATAATTATTTAGGATTGTTAGCTCCAAAGTTGATTGGAATGCTATCTTCCATTTCTCATATATCCAGTAAGTAGAAAATGAATGAAGAGGCAGTTTATAAAACACATGTAGTAATAACAAAACATCATGTTTAAATTAGAGTGACATGAGCTTATAATACTTTGAAACCATATAACCATGGGAGAGCTAAAAGGTCTGTTAAAGCTAATGAGGCTGGTATGTGGCGTTCCAATGAGAAGGAGGGGAGCAACGTATACATGAATCAATCCAAATACCATTTTCAAACCACAAATGAAATGTTGACTTAAATCACTGTATCTTTCTGGATGAAACTCAGAGAAGATCACTGGGTGCTGAATCCTGCCCTTTGAAGTACTAAAGCTAACCAATATTCAATGGGAGGATTAGAGTTTCTCCAGGCCTCATCCCAGATAATTGCCACCCTGAAAACTGGCCAGCAGACCTTCTAAGGACGACTCTTGCAGATAAAATTTCCAAGCACTTCACTTGCAACAGAACTTGCATTTTCGTTGTATCCCGGGATTAGAAACATTAGTTAGTGTTGTAGATTACCAGGGTCTCTATTATAAACACCCCACAATGTGTTGGCTTAAACAGCAAGAATTTATGGGCTCACAATTTTAGAAGCCAGATGTCCCAAATCAAGGCATCAGCAAGGCCAAGCTTCCTCCCCAAATCTGCAGCATTCTGACGCCGGCTTACCACAGTCCTTGGGGTTCCGAGGCTCGCATTCTGCTGCCATCACATGTGATATCTCCCTCCAGTGTCTGGTCCACCAGTTTCTGTTGGCTTCTGGCCTCTGCCTGTGACTTTCTCCGACTACATGTGAATTTCCTGTCTTCCTAACGTCCCCTGTAACGCAGATCAACAGGCATCCTGTTGCATTCAGCCACACCTTAACTAGTAATGACATCTTCAAAAGGTGCGATTAGAAAATGGGTTCACACCCACAGCAATGTGGATTAAGATTAAAGACATGTGTTTCATTGGGGTACACAACTCAATCTACTACAGTTAGGTTTCCAGTTCTATTGCCTTTGTAAAAGAAGTTGCAAACCAGGAACTGGGGACATTCAAATCCATTCACAACAGAAAGGTTTTCCTGGGGGCCCATTCCCTGTAATATGGGGACAGGGTGGAGAATAGCGGCTTGCCGCTATTGGTCACGAGCACCAAGGATGATTCCTTTCTTAGGATCCTGCTTGGCTTCACCACACCATAAATCAGTACAAACTGATGTCTTAGAAACTTCAGAGCACCCACAGAGTCAATGACCATGCTGATAAAATGGACAAAGCAAACTGCTCATTGCACTCTTAAAAAAAAACAATCAAGAAATGACCTAAATTTTCAGATTTTTTTAAAAGGTTAACTCCAATGTAACATTTATGTAATCTAAGGCTTCTTTAAAATGAAAAGATATATTGCTAAAATTAAAAAAAAATGACATGGAGGAGGTGTAGCTCATTGGTTGAGCACCTGCTTTGCATGTACAAGGTCCCAGGTTCAATCCCCAGTACCTCTCCCCCCACAAAAAAAATGTCAACTCCACTAAATAAACTTCAATGCCAAACACCATAAACTGGTAGCCCTGTGTCAAATGCGGAAAGTAGATGCTAACCAAGTTACTTATAGCAAAGAGGATGTTTTGGAACAGTTGAATTGAATATTGTAGGAGGGGCGTGCACGTGCCGCCACCCCCCTCCTGGGGTCACCAATACCTGAGGCTTATGCTGACCCTCAACAGTCATTTTTGCCATTTGACCAGCCCCTGAAGTCATGGGTGCTTGTAACCTGTGCTGAGCGGATTTTAGGTAGACAAAATCAGATATAACAGGTTTAAGCTTTTAAAAACCATTTGCTAAAAAATAATTGGTAGCTCATAGATTTACCGAGAGGGCCAGAAAACAGATTAAAGAGCTAGCCAAGCAGGAACGGTACCTACACGAAATGAGACTTGTCTACTGAAAACACCACTGCGAACCCCACACAGCAGCAAGGACGCTCAGAACGCTACATGGGGGGTGCCATCATTTTAAAGATTTATTTTTTATAAATCACTCATTTTGCACTTTCCTCCAAAAATGAGCACTCTTATCACTGCACTAGATAGAAGTTTGACTCCCTCCTGCAGCCCTTGCCTTGCTATGCTCACATCCAACTCCAAGTCTTGCCCAGGTGTAACTGCTTGGCAGAACCAGGTACTATGCCTTTATCCCAGCTGCAAGCTTTATTCAACAATGTGGATGAAAACAAATAATACATATCTACCTATTACGTAACAAAATTACTAAAGGACAACTTTTCCAATCCTCTCTGTCAGGGTTTGCACTGTGCAAGAAAACAAAAAAGAAAACAAAAAGAAATATTCCTTGTTTAATTTAATAAAACCTTTCCTCAAATGTTCAATAAGACTAATTTCACTGCATATTTCAAAAATCCAATAGTTTAAAAAATAACACAATTTTAAACCCCCATAGCAATGACAATAAACCCACAAAAATTGATTAAAAGAAAATTAAGTAAACAAGTACCATGTAACAAAATATAGAAACAAAAAGAAATGTAGAAGCAAACCTAGGCTAAGGGTAGTTATTATAATTATTCATAGAATAGCTACTTCCTGGCATCCAAAGCAAAATGGGGAAGTTAGTATGTTACATAATTCTTATTGTTTAGTAATATGTACCTATGACCAGATCACAAGGGAAATATAACTATTTTCTAGCTTTGAACTGAGAAGAATTTATCATAATGAAAGAACATTGGATAACAACAAACTGATGGTGTCGTTGATAGTGATTTTATAAAAGTATAAAGAAATAGTTCAGGGAGCAGATGTGGCTCAAGCAGCTGAGTGCCCGCTTCCCACATGGGAGGTCCTGGGTTCGGTTGCCGGTGCCTACTAAAGAAAAAAAAGCAGACAACGAGCAAAAGCAAAGAGCAGACAAGTGCAAACAACGAGCAAAAACAATGAGCAAATAGGTGAGGGAGCCATGGGGGGGGAAGGGAAATAGTTCTACTTATGACCATAATTTAAAATTGTAGTTCTTTCAAGGCCTTTCTACAAGGAGTCAAGGTAATAAATTCCAGATAGGTGGCTAGCTTACGGTATGCTTTGTTACCACAGTAACAGAATATGAATATGCCAAAATAAACGGTTCAAAAGTCTCAAATACTGGAATATCAATTTTGTCAGCAGAACATTTGACAAGAAATGTACAAATTAACAGATTAACAGAGAAAGTCAGTTAATGCAAGTGCCCTGTGCTATTGATTATGAGGAGATTCATAAGTTCCCAAATGTAGATGGCATCGCTAGATTTCACTAAGGAAATTAAAAATCCTAAACTGTGGCCTGACTCTGACACAGGCAGTACATTTAAGGAGGAAACAAGGACATTTAGGGGGTTGGGGTTTTTGTTGTTTATATTGTTGTTTTGGTTTTTTCCCAAGCAGTAGTTTTGAATCAGTTCAAATATTTGAACAAGAGTCTCTTTGTTTATGTTTGTGTCATTATTAACATCCCTGGTATATATGTGTGTCATTAAAAGTAGTCTTTTTTTCGACTCTCAAAATTGTCCCACTTTGGATAATAAATAATCTCTAACTTTTATAGACACCAAGCTTAAGTGGCATACCTTTATGGATAGGGTTTTTTAAACTTGTCCATCATTCTTCTCCCCATTAATTTCCCTTTCAGCAGTGTCTTTTTTTTTTTTAAGATTTATTTTTTATTTCTCTCTCCTTCCCCCTTTCCCCCCACCCCCCCCCCCCCCCCCCCAGGTTGCCTGCTCTCCTTGTCCATTCACTGCGTATTCTTCTGTGTCTGCTTGTATTCTTGTCAGCAGCACCGGGAATCTGTGTCTCTTTTTGTTGCATCATCTTGCTGCATCAGCTCTCTGTGTGTGTGGCAACACTCCTGGGCAGGCTGCACTTTTTTCATGAAGGGTGGCTCTCCTTGCAGGATGCACTCCTTGCACATGGGGCTCCCCTACACGGGGACACCCCTGTGTGGCACAGCACTCCTTGTGCACATCAGCACTGCGTGTGGGCCAGCTCACCACATGGGTCAGGAGGCCCTGAGTTTGAACCCTGTACCTCCCATTTGGTAGGCTGGTGCTCTATCAGTTGAACCAAATCTGCTACCCTCAGCAATGTCTGTTTACTTATTAATACTCTCTTCAAAAGCATCCTGCATTCCTTTCTACTAAAACATTTTATGATTATCCATTTAGGATTGGGATACAGTAGGATAGTATCCCAGGTATCAAGTTTACCTGATAATCAATATCATCAGGTTTTGACCCAGATAAAGGCATTTAAGTCCTCATTGACTCTGTATCACAAGGATCCAATACCCCATAAGAAGAGAAGGTGAACACTAGATGAGATCCCCTAAAGAGAAATATCAAGAAGCCTCTCTCAAACTTAGATGGGATCTCCCTTCATAAGACTTTCATGCTAATGTGCTGGAGGTGCAGTTAATGTTGGGGTTTAAGATATATTTAGGGGATTTGAATCTCTGGACTGACAATGTGAAAGCCAGATCCTGAGCCTCAACAGACTCCAGCACCTACAATCTGATTTATTGGACTTACCACACTCAGCTAAGATGGAGGTGAAGAAGGACAACCACCACACCATGGAGCCTAGAGTGATTACAACTGAAAATGGGAGGATTGCATCCAGCATCCAGGTGGAATCTGAGCCTCCTCTTGACATAAAGGTGCAATGGACACAACCAATCCAGTGTCCACATAGAAGAGGTGGCATTGGATTGGGAAAAGTGGACATAATGGACAAAGGGTATGGGGAAAGGCAGGAAGAGATGAGAGGTGGAGGCGTCTTCGGGACATGGAGCTGCCCTGGATGGTGCTTCAGAGGTAATCACCGGACATTGTAAATCCTCACAGGGCCTACTTGATGGAATAGAGGAGAGTATGGGCCATGATGTGAACCAATGTATATGAGGTGCAGAGGTGCCCAAAGATGTACTTACCAAATCCAATGGATGTGTCATGATGATGGGAACGAGTGTTGTTGGGGGGGGGGAGAGGGGGGGTGGGGGGGTGGGGTTGAATGGGACCTCACATATATATTTTTAATGTAATATTATTACAAAGTCAATAAAAAAAAAAAAATTTAAAAAAAAAAAAAAAAAAAAAAAAAGAAGCCTCTCTCAATAATGGTTTCTCCTGGTCATTGTGGTATACAGGTGCTTACTTGGATAACTGGGTGTAGCAGTTTGATATGGTTATGAATTCCAAAAATAGATATTGGGTTATGTTTGTAATCTGGTCTGTACCTGGGTATGATTAAGTTATGATTAGGGCTTTGATTGGGCCAAGTCATTAGGGCATTGGGTCCCCACCCCTGGGCATGGCAAAGGACAGAGTTGGAGTTTTGATGTTGGAATTTGTTGCTGAAATCTCAAGCTGGAGCCCCAAGAAGTCAGCATGCAGAGAAAAAAGAAGAAAGGACCTGAGCCAGGAAAAGAACACAGAGAAATAGAGATGGCTCCTTAGACATGGCAGAAACCCCAGGGAGAGAGGCAGAGCCATTCACCAGATAGTTAGTCTACAGGTGACCTTGTGGAGAAAACAGAGGAGCTGAGCCTAGAGGAACCCAGGAAGCCTGAACCGTCGCAGATGTTGGAAGTCATCTTGCTTCCAACATCTTTAGTGAGGGAAGTAACTTATGCTTTATGGCCTGGTATCTGTAAGCTCCTACCACAAATAAATACCCTTTATAAAACCAACCAAGTTCTGGTATTTTACATCAGCACCTCTTTGGCTGACTAATACAGTGGGAAAGAGCCTTATGAAGTGATGATTAATTTGTAGGTGTTAACTGATAATATATTTCTGGAATCTCAGCTGAGCTGGAAACATTCTATCACCCTTACTTATAATGTCAATTTTTATCACTTGTTCAATAAATAAATTATTCTGTGAATTTGTAAACCAGATGCTCTTGACATTGGGGATCCCAGGGAAGGAAGCTATTGCCAAGACAGAGTGGAACAAATTGAGCATCCAGTGCCAGTAAAAGACATTGGACAAAAATTGTAAACTCTGGGCCTCAATTTCCCCATATGTAAAATAAAGGTCTTGAATTATGTCTAAATGTTTCCTTTAATATCCAGTTCTTAACTTCTATATTGGCAACAGTGTATTTGGATAACAATTTTTGGACCATACTTCATGCTGAAAAATATGCACGTTCTGGGACAAGCATGAATAAGATAAAGTTATTTTGAGGCATATGGAAGGGATAAGTAATGGAATGTAAAACAGCTGGAGGTAAATTTAGATCTCCAAGGAAGACATAGAAGGGGGATCTGGTTTGTTCTGGGGAATCAAGGAAGTCTTCCTGAAGGAGAGAATGTCAAAACTGTGTTGCTAGGTACATGTAGGAGTTAACCTGGAAAAAAAAGAGATGAGGAACAACCTAACAAAAACAGTATTCTGAAAAAAGCCTTAGAGGCATAAAGCATCACTTTGGATTTGGAAAACACATACTACATAGAGTCAGGCTTGGGTGAGGCCTGAACATGGGTGCACCTAGATGAATATTAGGGAATGTGGATGATGCTCTTTGAAGATGAGCTCTTGAAAGATCATAAGCAAGGGATATGTGCTAACATGGGTCTAAGCCAAACTGAACCAAAACTAGATTTCTCCAAAGGACTTTTGAATGATTAACAATAGATCCAGGTATAAATCTAATAAAAACTCTAAAGCCAATACAATGTTCAAAAAATACATAGCTGACAGAAGTACAGAGGATTGCAGCACTATCCAACAGGTACCACAATAGGACAGGTCATTACTTTTGGCAATCTGAAATGAAGAATTATAAATTATGCAACTTGAAAAGAACTTAGACTTTTACTTGGTCCAACCCTTTCATTTCAGAGTAAAGGAAACTGAGGTCTTGGGAAGGGAAGTCATTCAATCCTGGACACATCCCATCTCCTCTTGTTTTCATGTTTCTGCCTTCAGTCCCATAGGTTTTGTGACTAGAGTAAAAGCCATCTTATCTTCAGAAGTCATTCATTTGGAAAAGTAGGATAAAATGAACCCCCCAAAATATACATACACACCTTAAACATTTTAACCTCAAATGTTTAGATGTACATTCATTCTCTAATCTTTCCATTCAGGGTCAAGGTGTTTCTTTGACTATTGGAGTACTGCACCTTCTTTCTTTAACCAAACATAATCACAATGAATCATCTAATATTTCCAGTTTTCACGTCCTTACAGTAAAATAACAGTTTGAAAACTGTTGCAAAGGAATCAAAGCAGAAACTCTTTCTAAAGTTTTGCAAATTCTTTTCTAATCCTTCAAAGTTTTGCATTTTATTCAATTGCAATTTTCTTTTTTATCAACTTACCTTTATCAACAATTTTCAAAGCATTCAGCTTAGTTTTATAACCCTGTCTTTACGAAAGTACATTCCGGTGGAATATATGTTATCAGAGTAAAATTTTTTAAAAACATACAACTGTACAAGACAGTTGGGCTATAATTAATAGTGTAATTATAATAAATATTGTTTAATCAATTGTAACAAAAGTTCCACACTAATGCAAAGTGCTATTAATAGGGAAAATCTGGGCGAGGTTTATGAGAACTCTGTACTTTCTCCATGATTTTTCTGTAAACTTATAACTTCTCTATTTTTAAAAAAAATTATATCTTATTGGTTTAAATGATCTTAACATTGTGGTAGGTTGAATTATGTACCCCATAAAAGCATGTTCTAAAGCTTAATCCATTCCTGTTGGTATGAGTCCATTATAAATAGGACTGGATGAGTCTTCATCAAGATTACTAGAGTCCTTTATAAGAAGAAGAAATTCAGTAATAGTAAGAGAAAGCCACGTGGAAGAAAAGAAGCTGAAAATCATTGGAAGAGGAAGGAGAAGATGCCACCTTGCACTGAAAAGCCAAGGAATGCCAAGGATCACCAACAGCCAGCCCCAGAATGCCACAGTCATTGGGGAGAAAGTATCATCTTGCTGATGCCTGTTTCAGACTTTTCCTAGCCTCAAAACTGTGAACCAACAAATTGTTGTTGTTAAGCTAACCCATTGAAGCCCAGAAACTAAGATATTCTCCTTCAATCATTGAACTGAAAAGGGAACTGAAAAGGCAGTATAAAGGAAAATAATTCTACTCATAATAGCACGCAGATACTAACTGATAAACAGTATGAGGTGAAAAACATAGGGATTTATATTCCAGAGGACTCACTGATGATTCATTTGTTTCCTGTGCTTTTTTCTTTTTGTGAGATGAGCATCTTAAATAGTGAAGTCATACTTTCTTCTGAAAAGATTAGTGTCATCTCAATATCTCTGCTTTATTCAAGCACAACACTGAAACTGGTGACGTGAAAAATGTACAGTGCCTCTGTCTGTGTGAGCAACATATGCCTGTGAAATAACTTCATTTCATTCCATTCTAAAGACTCCCCAATCATTCCCATAACAATAGCAAACAAAAAACATGCTGGGATTCCCCTTCAGCAGCAAAAAACCCAAAGGAAGGCAGCAGATGGCACATATCCTCCTGACCCCTATAATCTGTGTGCACCTTTGAATTTCTCAGCTTAAAGGCAATATTGAAAAATGATATGTTTCCATCAACAAGGGAAACGAAATAACAGAGCATGCTAGGATTAGGAGGTGGATGCTCTGGAGAGAGGCTAATGGTGGGTAATTTGGCCTGAGAAAAAAAGACTTAGCTATTATGAAGAGTGTCATTGCAATTGTGTAAATAGAAAGTTGACAATCTAAAATCTAAGCAGAAAGCAGAGGCTCTCTCAATAGTACATTCTTTCACGTTAACAATAATGTAAGTTGAAAGAATCCATATATTTGAAAACTCTGTTAGATAACTCTAGGGTAGAAACTCGGCTTGATTACGCAACGTATGACAAATGTTAGGGGAAGCAATTCTTGATTCTTGCTTAAGGAAACTAACTTCTTGCTGAACTTTAAGGTAACTTATTGAAAACTGTCCAAGAACCAAAGGTAACATGGCCCTTGGAATCATTTATCCAACATTTTCAGATGTCTATTATGTTCCCAGATCTGTGTTTAGGTATCTGTAATTAGTTTTCCAGGGCTGCTGTAACAAAATACTACAAACTGAATAGCTTAAACATAAATTTATTCTCTTACAGTCTGGAGGCTAAAAGTGTGATCAAGGTGTCCACTGGACCATGCTCCCTCCTTAAGCTCTAAGGAAGAATCCTTCTTTACTCTTACAAGCTTCTTGGTGTGGTCCTTGGCATCATTTCAATCTCTCCATCCATCTTCACATGGCATTCTTTACTATGTGTGTTTCTGCACTCTCCCCTTCTTATAACAACACCAAAATTGATATGGGGCTCATCCTGATCCAATCTGACCTCATCTTAATTACATGTGCAAAGACCTTATTTACAAATAAGGTCATATTCTAAAGGTCCAAGTTGACAAGAATTTGGGATAAAAATAGCCAACTAGAAGTACAAAGATGGAAAATAATAATAACTAGCTCTTTTGAATATTTACTAAATACAAGCTGTAGCAGACTAGGGGGTTACTAAACAATATATTGTTTTATTCTTCCAAAAATCCTAGGAAGTAGGTACTATTATTAAATCCATTTGGCAGAGGAGAAAACTGAGATTTTAAAGATTCATTTGGGACCACAAAATTAGCAAGTGACAGAGCCTAGATTTGAACTCCAAGAACCTTAGATAATCATGATTCAATACCACCTCTGTATTAGTCAGGGTTTCCTAGGGAAACAGATCCAACAGGAAATATCTGTAAATATTATGAGATTTTATAAGAACAGTCTCATGTAACTTACAGGGATGCACAAATCCATATTCCATAGGGCAGGCTGCAAGCCAGGAACTCCAATGTAGGTCTTCAATGAATTCTCCAGAAGAAGCTGGCTGACTGACACAGAGATGAAAATTCTCTCTTCTGACTACTCAAATCATCGTTTCTCCTTTTAAAGCATTCTGTTGATTGGATGAGATATCTATCATTGTTGAAGGCAATCTCCTCAGTTGGTTGTAGACGTAATCCATCTTAGATGCAATCAACTTACTGATGTCCATGAAATGTCCTCACAGTAGCAATCAGGCCAGTGTTTGCTTCACCTAATGACTGGATACCATCACCTGGCCACATTGACACATGAATGGTTTAACCATTACAGCCTGCAATACAAACTCTTGATCCAAAAAGTTTGTTGTTTACTGAATATAGGATAAGTAGGATTTGCATAAGTTGAGAAAATTCAAAGAAGAGAATGTCAGACAAAGGAAATATATATGGTTCAAAATAATATTTCCTACCTTATTATGACAACATCTTCCACTAGGAAATAAATGAAGTTCATACTGGGACTCTCTGAGTAGGAAGTCAAGGAGCACAGTGAAAACCACGTTGGATACATGTTTTAGAAAAAAGCTGATTCAATTTCTGAACATCTAACTATATTCCTTCCCATCAATTATTGTATCCTGGTATAGACACCATCTTAGAAATTACACTATTCAATATTTATTATCCAGAGTTTCTTACCAAAAACTTGCTCTTTAAGTGAAGCAACAAGTTAGAATGGAATTAGCTAGGGCCCAGAAGACTAAAGACATGTTTCAAATCTAACTGTGCCGTTTACATACTTTATAACATTAGAGAAGGTCCTTTAAGGGGCTTCTCTGAACTTCAGTTTGCTCTTTTGCAAAATGAGAATTATTCATTCCTTCGAAAATATGCACTATGGAGCTACTGAAAAGTCTTGAAAACAAACCAATAATTAAGACACCAACCTCTAGAAAGGAACAATAATGGTGTCAACCTCAAAGAGATGTTTTGAGTGTCAAACAAGTCAATGGAGGGTTGTTCAGGCATTCATAAGTAATGGAGTCACTGAGCCAGATGCTGGAAATACAATAGTGAACAAGAAAGAGAAGTGTAGCGCGAGCTGCTACAATGATGCATTGTGGGAACACAGGTTCAGGACACAATAGAACTTTGTGCAAATGATCCCTTTGTTATTTGCACAAAATAAAGAGTGCAGAAATGGCAAATAATCTCTTTGTCACTTACACAACACAGAGTTCAAAAGAGCTGGGGAAGAAGTCCCTTCATGACCATCTTCCAGGATGGCTGAAAACTTCTCTGGGTTGAGGTTGATTGATGGCAGCTTCATACACTCGACTTCACATTGGATAAGAGAGAAAAATCTATACTTTTTGAGTGTAGTTTTTATCCACCTCAGGGGAGGGGGGCCTTGCCACTGAGGATTCCTATTCTGATAAGCATCTGGGGCTGCTTGTTCTTGAGTTGAAGGTCTGGCTGAGGTTTTGCATTAGACAAAACATCTCCCCCAGGTTGTGGAATGGTTCATAATAGAAAAGGAGGTGGTAGCAGAAGTCCAGAGGATAGCCAGAGAAGGTGGGGGAAAGTGAGGTCTGGATGGTGGCTACTGTCTTAGTTTGTCAAAGGGTTGGCTTTTAAAATGGGAATTTATTAGATTAAAAGTTTACAGTTCTGGAGCAGTGAAAGTGTTCAAATCAAGTTATCATCAGGAGATGCTGTCTCACCAAGTTGCAGCTGTGGGCAATGAGGCACATGGCAGGGCATAATGGCAGCTCTGCTTGTCTCTCCTGGCTTTTCTGTGGCTTTTTTCTGTGTCTCCATGAGGCTTTTATTCCTCCATTCATAAAGGACACCAGCAAGAGGGCCAAGGCCAATCCTGGGTCGGGTCTCACTAAAGCAATCCAATCAAAGCGTCCCACACCCCTAGGGATGGACCACTTCCAAGAACATGATCTTTTCTGGAATCCACAAAAAGGCCCAAATGTCACACTCCACCCTCTGGATCTCAAAGACACATGGTCTTTCCATATGCATAATACCTTCATTCCATCACAATATTTCAAAAACCTTAAATCATTCAGTACCCAATCTCAACAATATCAGTTATAGGCATGCAGTCTGTGTTGAGGTGAAATTCCCTTCTGGCTGTAGATCTGTGAAACTCAGAAAACAAATTATCTGCCTCCAATATACAAAGGATGGGCAATCATAGAATAAATGTTCCCATTGACATAGGGAGAAACTGGAAGGAAAGCAAGGGTCACCATCTCAAGTGGTGTCAAAAAACTGCAGGGGATACTCTGTTATATTTCAAAGTCTGAGAGTCATCTATACAACTGATGTCTTCTCCTTGGAGCCTCATGCGGACCTACCCTTCCAAGGGATAACCCAGCAGCCATCTTCTCGGCTCCACCCTCATCAAACATCTGGTGGCAGCCTGTGGGGAGCCACCCGCTGTGAAATCTATTTACAGCCTCCAACAACATGGGCAGATTTCACAACTACCTCAGCCCTGCCCCTCCATTTCCTTCTTCTTCCTCCTTGTTTCTTTGTTCTCCCCTTCCCACCAGAACTCTGGTAACCACAGCAGCACGCATGTGCAAGGCGCGAAACTCCGCAGACCCAGCACGAAATTTGAGCCAATTCCCTCCTTGGACGTCTGCCACCAGCAAAACCAGCCTACCACCTGTGGACATGTTCCCTCCCCTCAGTATAAATCCCCTTGTTCTACCCCCAATAAACGAGGCTTGATCAGAATCCTGTCTTGTCTCCATTCTTCTCATACCCCTACCCCCACTTCTTCCCACAGGTCCCTGGAATCCGCCCCCGCTGGTTCGGACAGCAGCCAAGCTATAGGCCATCCTCAGAGAACACTGAGGTGACAACCACTCTCTCCCCAATCTCCAGGGCACAAGCCCAACACCCTCAGAACAGTGGGGTGTTGATCTTTTCTGGGAACCACAAAAAAACCCAAACTATCACAGCGACTTCACAAGTATCTGCGATTCCCCTAAAAAGAAGGTCCCTACACTTCTGATGTTTCCATTGTAGTCTGCAAATAAATAAATGATAAGATAATTGTAGAAGATGATACATACTAAGAAGATAATAAAACTAAGTAAAGCTGGGTAATGCTTTAAGAGTGACATAAGAATAGGGGTTGATTTAAATAGGTTGGTCAGATTCCTCTTTGAGGAAGTAACATATGGGCTAAGACCTGAGGGATGGAAAGCACCTGGGGAAGATCCAGAGGCAGCTGGTCTACGCAAAGTAAGCAGCAAGTCTTTAGTTGCAAGGGCAGAAACCGACTGCAGAAACAGTAATAAAGACATCAGGGATGGGGAGAGGCTGGCAAGATGGTGGCTGCGTGAGCTTGCCTGGTAGTGTCTCTGCAGGGGGCGGCTGGGCAGCGTTGAAGGCTCTTTAGGACCGCGCTGTTTCGGGGATTTTTGCTGGTTGGAAGGTGTCTGGACGTCAATTCAGTGGGAAGGTAACAGAGAGGATACGTCTATAATATATAAACGGAGATCCCAGCTGGGCGCGGGAAGTTCCCTCCTTGGGTGGGCGGAGCCGCGGTAGCGGGCGCTCTTGCAGCTCCGGAGCCTCGGCAACCAGGGTTTTTGTTTTTTTTTCCTTTATCTGGAGGCTTTGCGGTGCTGAGAAATTCGCGGATACTGTGCTGGCTGGTGGGGGATTGTTGGGACAAGACTCCTTGGCGGATTGATTTGGGGAGACAGACGGTGTTTTCTTGTGAAAGCGGGGGACGTTTTAGTCGCCGGACAGGGGGGAAAGCGCTTCCGCCTGGAGCCCCATCCCCACAGGTCCAGCTGCCGATCTGCAACGAAATTGGATTTTGAGCAATAAGGGGACACAATTGGGAGACTGTTGTAGGGTGCAGTGAGGGAGGAGGACACGTCTGGAAGCTGATTGGGGAATATTTTGCGAAGTTTGGGATTTCGGATCTTAGAGTCTGTTTTCCGCGGTTCCAGCTGAAGCCCACCCCACCCGGTGGGGCTTGGGATCTGGGTCATTGAACGGGCCGTGGTGTAGAGGCGCCCTCAAGTGGCCGTTGCGTGGGAGCACAGGGAGCGAGCTGTCCAAAGGCTGATACCCTGAGGAGTAGGTGAATTTCAGGGATTAGACATTCAATTTAGAATTCGCGGATCTGGCTTCCCCCACGGGGCTGGCACCCAGCTACGGGGATCCCTGAGGGCTGTGTTGCACTGCGGGTCTCCTAAGCTTTCCATGGACCAGATTTGAGGTTCCCAGGTCTGGGTCCCCTGGACTCTGGCGGTCCACACCCCAGACTCACACCTCTTGAGTCTTCAGTGTCTCAGACTTTCCACCCCTGAATCCATCACGCTCTGGGGTCTACCTGGGATCCTTGAGTGCTTTGGACCTTAACGTTTGTGTTTTATCTATATTGGTTCATATTGTTTTGTTTTTATTTTCACTTTATCTTATTTTTTACTCTTTTTGACGCCCTGATTGCTAATATTGCATTATCCCCTAGTCTTTTCTCCTAGCGTGTCCCCCAAAGTCCTTTTTTTTTTTATATAGTTATTTAGGGGTTTTTTTGGTTGTTGTTTTAGATAGTGTTGCAAATGTGACACGTGTATACCTGTATCACTCTTCCCCCTATCTGTTCCCCACCGTTTGCTTATCCACTTTTTCTTTCTTCCTTTCTTCTTGTCTCTCTTTTTTTCTTTATTATAATTAGTTTTTTTTTTCGGTTTTCTCTTTCCCTCTTGTCCCTCATTTTCCACTTATTTTATTTTAATTCAAGTACACAATAGGTGCTACAGGGAACACCTCACATTTGCTGGGTTTTCCCATCCTCCACTGCCTCATTTCTGTGTGAACTGATTTAGGTTACCTACACTATCCCCCTTCCCCTGCATCTTGATATCCACTATCATCTACTGTCTCTACTATATCCAACCCCCACCTCCCATTCTTTGATCCACAAAGTGTCTAACTCTTAATTTCTAATACCTTTGCTCTGTTTTCTGTCTGTTATCCACTCTTGAAACTATTACCTTTCTTTTCTTTTTCCCTCTCTCATGAAAACAATAGCTTTGTAGTTCATACCATATTCCGCCCATATTCAGTCATCTACTTCATAAAAGGTACTCTACCTACAGCTATAACTCTGTACAATCTACATGAATCTAACCTCCATCCTCCCAGATCTCATATTCTTGCTTTGTTAACATACATTACTAATACTACTTTACACTTTTCCCTTGCTGACACAATTGCCTTTCCCCAACACTAATACTTTCTTCTAAAGTGAACTTAACCAACAACAAGTAACTTGAATAAGAAGAAAAAAGTGACAAAGAGAAGATATAACACCTATGCAAAAATAACAACTAATTAACCCCCAAAAGCAGACAAAGAAGCTAAGGAACTGATTAAATTCGTCAAAATAAAGAGATGACCAGAAAGCAACAAAAATCTACAAACCAAACCAATAATCAGGAAAACATGACTGAATCCAATCAACAAACCAATAATCACGAAGGGGAGCAAAACTTGGCACAAGCAATGAAAGAACTCAGAACATTTATCACCAACAAATTTGATGCAGTAATGAAAGAGGTTAACAACATGAAGACATCACTTGGAGGGGAAATTGCAGACATACGCAAAAACATAACAGATGTGATGGGAATGAACACCACAGTTCAAGAAATCAAAAATACACTTGCAGCAAATATCATCAGACTAGAAGAGACAGAGCAGAGAATTAGTGATGTGGAAGACAGTACATCAGAAATCAAACAGATAGTAGAAGGGGTCAATAAGAAGATAGAAAAAATCCAATTAGGATTTAGGGACCTGAATGACAATGCAAAACGCTCAAACATACGTATTATAGGCATTCCAGAAGGTGAAGAGAAGGGAAAGGGGTCAGAAGGAGTGTTGCAGGAAATAATGGCTGAAAACTTCCCAAATCTACTGAAAGAGACAGATGTACATATCCAAGAAGCACAGCGCACTCCACAAGTCATAAACCCCAACAGGCCCACCCCAAGACATATACTTATCAAATTATCCAAAGCTCAAGACAAAGAGAAAATCCTAAAAGCAGCAAGAGAAAAGAAAACCATCACATACAAGGGAAGCTCAATTAGATTAAGTGCTGATTTCTCTTCTGAAACCATGGAGGCAAGAAGACAGTGGTATGATATAGTCAAGATACTAAAGGAAAAAAACTTCCAACCAAGAATACTCTATCCAGCTAAACTAGCATTCAAACATGAAGGAGAGTTCAAAATATTCACAGACAAACAGAAACTGAAAGAGTATACCAACAAGAAACCTCCCCTTCAAGAAATTCTAAAGGGAGTTCTGCAGGAAGAAAGGAAAAAACAGGAAAGGCAAAGTTGGAGGAGAGTATAAGACCAACAACAACAAAAAAAAAAGACAAAAAAATATATACAAACAAAATATGACAAACACAAATCCAATCAAAATATGGCTAATACAAATAATTCCTTGATAGTAATAACACTGAATGTCAACGGATTAAACTCACCTATCAAAAGATTCAGACTGGGACATTGGATAAGGAAATATGACCCATCCATATGCTGTCTACAAGAGACACATCTTAGACCCAGAGACACATGGAGATTGAAAGTGAATGGCTGGAAAACAATCATACAAGCTAACAATAACCAAAAAAAGGCAGGAGTAGCTATATTAATATCAGACAAAATAGACTTTAAATGTGAAACAATTGTGAGAGACAAAGAAGGATACTACATTTTAGTGAAAGGGAAAATCCGTCAAGAAGATCGAACAATCATAAATATCTATGCCCCTAACAAGGGTGCCTCTAAATATGTCAGGCAAACGCTGGAAAAACTAAGTGAAAGAATAGATACATCTACACTTATAGTGGGGGATTTTAATACACCACTATCAACTCTGGACAGAACATCTCAAAAGAGAATCACCAAAGAAACAAAACATCTGAATAGTATATTAGAGGAGCTCGATCTAATAGACGTATATAGATCGCTACACCCAAACACAGCAGGATATACATTTTTCTCAAGCGCACATGGATCATTCTCCAAGATAGATCATATGCTAGGCCACAAAGAAAGGCTGAACGAATTCAGAAAGATTGAAATCATACAAAACATTATCTCTGACCACAGTGGAGTCAAGCTGGAGATTTGCAAGGGACAGAAGCCCAGATTTCACACCACGATTTGGAAATTAAACAGCACACTCTTAGAAAAACAGTGGGTCAAAGAGGAAATCTCAAAAGAAATCAATGACTACCTTGAAACAAATGATAATGATAACACAACATACCAAAATTTATGGGATGCAGCAAAAGCAGTACTGAGAGGGAAGTTTATAGCCATAAATTCATATATCAAAAAAGAAGAAAGAGCAAAAATTGAAGAACTAACTGCACATTTGAAGGAATTAGAAAAACAACAACAAAGTAGCCCAACAGGAAGAAGAAGGAAGGAAATAACAAAGATAAGAGCAGAACTAAATGAAATAGAAAATAAGAAAGCACTTGAACAGATAAACAAGACCAAGAGCTGGTTTTTTGAGAAGATTAACAAAATTGACAAACCTGTAGCAACACTAACAAAGAAAAAAAGAGAGAAGATGCAAATACACAAAATAAGAAATGAGAAAGGCGATATCACCACTGACCCCACAGAAATAAAGACTATCATAAGAGGATATTTTGAAAAACTATATTCCAACAAAAATGACAATCTAGAGGAAATGGACAAATTCCTAGAAACACATAAGCAGCCCATATTGACGAAAGAAGAAATTGATGATCTTAACAAACCAATCACAAGCAGAGAGATAGAATTGGTTATCAAAAATCTCCCAACTAAGAAGAGCCCAGGGCCAGATGGCTTCACAGGTGAATTCTACAAAACATTCCGGAAAGAACTGACACCAATCCTGCTGAAACTATTCCAAAACATTGAAACGGAAAGAACATTACACAATTCCTTCTATGATGCCAATATTACCCTAGTACCAAAGCCAAACAAAGACATCACAAGAAAGGAAAATTACAGACCAATTTCTCTAATGAACCTAGACGCAAAAATACTTAACAAAATACTTGCTAATCGTATTCAACAACACATTAAACGTATTATACACCACGACCAAGTGGGATTCATCCCAGGTATGCAAGGATGGTTCAACATAAGAAAATCAATCAACGTAATACACCATATAAACAGATTGAAGGAAAAAAATCACATGATTATATCTATTGATGCAGAAAAAGCATTTGACAAAATACAGCACCCTTTCTTGATAAAAACACTCCAAAAGATTGGAATACAAGGGAATTTTTTGAACATGATAAAGAGTATATATGAAAAACCTAAAGCCAATATTGTTTACAATGGAGAAATCCTAGACTCCTTCCCTCTAAACTCAGGAACAAGACAAGGATGCCCACTGTCTCCGCTTCTATTTAATATTGTCTTAGAAGTACTTGCACGAGCACTGAGGCAAGAACCAGAAATAAAAGGCATTCAAATTGGAAAGGAAGAAGTCAAAATTTCATTATTTGCAGATGACATGATCCTATACATAGAAAACCCTGAGAGATCTACAACGAAGATTCTAGAACTCATAAATGAGTTTAGTAAAGTCGCAGGATATAAGATCAATGCGCAAAAATCAGTAGCATTTCTGTACACCAATAATGAGCAAGATCAGGAGGAAATCAAGAAACAAATACCATTCACAATAGTAAATAAAAAAATCAAATACTTAGGAATAAATTTAACTAAAGAGGTAAAGAACTTATACAACGAGAATTATACAAGATTGTTCAAGGAAATCAAAGAAGACCTAAATAAATGGAAGACTATTCCTTGTTCATGGATAGGAAGACTGAACATTATTAAGATGTCTATCCTACCAAAACTGATCTACACATTCAATGCAATCCCAATAAAAATCAACGCAGCCTTCTTTAAGGAACTAGAAAAACTAACTATGAAATTTATTTGGAAAGGAAAGAGAACCCGAATAGCCAAAGACATACTGAAAAAAGAAAAATGAAATTGGAGGAATCACACTACCTGACTTCAAAACATACTATAAAGCTACGGTGGTGAAAACAGCATGGTATTGGCATAAGGAGAGGCACATAGACCAATGGAATCGAATTGAAAGCTCTGATATAGAACCTCACATATACAGCCACATAATATTCGATAAAGCCACCAAACCCTCTCAATTGGGAGAGAGTGGCCTATTCAACAAATGGTGTCTGGAGAACTGGATAGCCATATGTAGAAGAATGAAAGAAGATTACCATCTCACACCTTACAAAGATCAACTCAAGATGGATCAAAGACCTCAATATAAGAGCCAAGACCATTAAAACCTTAGAAAGCAGTGTAGGGAAACATCTACAGGACCTTGTAATAGGAAATGGATTTATGAATATCTCACCAAAAGCATGAGCAGCAAAAAAACTAATAGATAAATGGGACTTCCTCAAAATTAAAGCCTTCTGCACCTCAAAGGAGTTTGTCAAGAAAGTAAAAAGGGAGCCCACACAGTGGGAGAAAATATTTGGCAATCATATATCTGATAAGAAACTTATAACTTGCATATATAAAGAACTTCTATATCTTGAAAATAAAAAGATAAACAACCCATTTAAAAAATGGGAAAAAGACTTAAACAGACACTTCTCCGAAGAAGAAATACAAATGGCAAAAAAGCACATGAAAAAATGTTCCAAATCTCTAGCTATCAGGGAAATGCAAATCAAAACTACAATGAGATACCATCTTACACCCATAAGATTGGCAGCTATGAAAAAAACAGAAGAATACAAGTGCTGGAGAGGATGTGAAGGACAGGGAACACTCATCCACTGCTGGTGGGAATGCGGAAGGATCCAACTATTCTGGAGGACAGTATGGCGGTTTCTCAAAAAACTAGCCATAGATTTGCCATATGACCCAGAAATACCACTGCTGGGTATATACCCAGCAGAACTGAAAACAAGGACACAAACCGATATATGTACACCAATGTTCATAGCAGCATTGTTCACTATTGCCAAAAGTTGGAATCAACCCAAATGCCCATCAACAGATGAGTGGATCAATAAAATGTGGTATATACACACAATGGAATACTACTCGGCTGTAAGAACAAACACACTACAAACACATGTGATAACATGGATGAATCTTGAGAACCTTATGTTGAGTGAAGCAACCCAGACATTGAAGGACAAATACTACATGACCTCAATGATATGAAATAAACAAGCTGCCCTAGATAGCAAGAGACTGAACGATAGGCTTACAGGAAATCGGAGGGTGGAGGAAGGATATGAGCCGATGTCTGCAGGGGGGGAATTTAAGACGAGATGGTGGTAAGTATGAACACAAAGAAGAGATAAAATGGGGGCAAGGGGTTGCCTTTGGTTGGGGCTTTACGGGTTTGAGGGTGGCTGGGGAGGGATGGTTGGGTAACGTTGCCCAAAAGTGGGGGGAGGGAGGGGGAGCATACGAACTCAGGAGAGGGTCAGGAGGTGGTGGAGAGTAAAATGCCGAGAAAATCATATCAAAATATAATAAAGAGGGTTACCTGTTTAGAATGCTCGGAGGGGAGGGTCTGATGCAGGACGGGCTCCTGGGGAATGCCTAAATGCTCATTCTGCCAGAGTGGGTGACACCATGGGGTAGAAACCCAAGTAGTGAGAGTGGGGGTGGACCCACATCCTGGGGAGGACTAATGCCATCAAATAGAGGGAACTGTATCCCTCGAGAGAAAGGGTGGCTCCCAGGGCATTGGGGCAGTTGAGCAAGTTAGGCCCTGAACACTATTCCATCTATTTCTGGAAGTGGCTCCTCAGGAAACGAAGGTTGGCTGTCACTGTGGGCACCAAGGTGGAAGGGAAAATGGACGTTAAATGTGTGGAACCAAAGTAAAAGGGGGGCAAGAGAGGAGTTTTTTGAGAGTACACAAGGATGGATATAAAACATGTAATATTACACCATAACATATAGGAGATGACAGACTGATAATGTAAACCATAATGTAAAACGTAGGATAACTAAAAATGTAAAGAACTGTGTATCCTAAAGTATGCACCATAATGTAAGCACAGATATTACCTTGTTAGAAAGCTAATATCTCAGACTCTGTACATCACCTTAAGTAAATATGATGTGAAAAGGGTGTAAGTATAGCTGTGGAAGGAAAAAGGTTTTGTGGTGGATGTATGGGAGTGCTGTATATTATATATATGCATTGCTGTGGTCTAGGACTCCTGTGAAGAAATGCTAAATAATTAGGGGGGGGGGGGGGGAAAAAAAGGATAGGATGTGGAATTTTTTCAAGTCAACATTCTTTATCTAAGTTCTTTATCTAACTTTATCCAAGTTCTTTATCCATCCTTTAAACCCATCGCTATATACCATTCCCTAGTAAGGGACCATGACATTATATTGGGCTTCAAATTTCGGGGAGTTCTGGACCACAGAGTGTTTCAACAATGGCAATGGAGGGATACTGGTATGGGATACCAATGACAGGTGATATATGGCTGACAGGGAGCTGTACAGAACATATGTCCAGGGGGCATGGTAATGATTGGATATACTCATAATGGCAACAATTAAAAACCACAGCAGGGGGGGTACTGGGTTCCTGGCCAGTGGTGCTCTGCCGCAGTCCCTAGGGGAGCAGCGACAGTCTCCCAGGTACAGCGGCGGGGACCTGGAGGGAGTGAGGGTTCAACAGTGAGCCCCTGATGCTAATGACTATGCTTGTGAGCTGATAAACCTAAAATAAGAACAAGGCCTAGAGCAACATTGTGCCTGGGAATTTCCTCCTGTCAGCCTTCATGTTACTCAAATGTGGCCAGTCTCGAAGCCAAACTCAGCATGTAAATGCAATGCCTTCCCTCCAGCGTGGGACATGACACCCGGGGACGAGCCTCCCTGGCAACGAGGGACCACTATCAAACACCAACTGATGATGCAACTGGAAAAGGACCTTATACGGAAGGTTCAATGCGGATCAGCAGAATATCCATGTCTACATAAAATAACATGACTTTAAAATGCTGTTTGACCTAAAGTAAGGGGGAAATGGAAAGGAGAAATGAGTTTATATGGCTACGAGTTTCTAAAAAAGAGTCTGGAGGCTGGCAGAAGGATTGCCCTCATGCACAACTGAGCAGAGTCAGAGAGACAGATAAAGCAGATACAACCCCCAGATATTGGTTCCTTTGAAGGCTAAAGAGACCCATGAGAGTTATGGCCATGGCCGATGGGGTTAACTACCAGGGCAGATGGCCCCTCTTTGGAAATGGTGGTTATGTGTGATGAATCTGGACTCAGATGGGATCTCCCTTCATAAGACTTTCATGCTAATGTGCTGGAGGTGCAGTTAACGTTGGGATTTAAGATATATTTAGGGGATTTGAATCTCTGGACTGACAATGTGATAGCCAGGTCCTGAACCTCAACAGACTCCAGCACCTACAATCTGATTTATTGGACTTACCGCACTCAGCTAAGATGGAGTTGAAGAAGGACAATCACCACACCATGAAGCCTAGAGTGATTACAACTGAAAATGGGAGGATTGCATCCAGCATCCATGTGGAATTTGAGCCTCCTCTTGACATAGAGGTGCAATGGACACAACCAATCCAATGTCCACATAGAAGAGGTGGTATTGGATTGAGAAAAGTGGACATGGTGGACGATGGGTATGGGGAAAGGCAGGAAGAGATGAGAGGTGGAGGCATCTTTGGGACATGGAGCTGCCCTGGATGGTGCTTCAGAGGCAATCACCGGACATTGTAAATCCTCACAGGGCCCACTGGATGGAATGGGGGAGAGTATGGGCCATGATGTGGACCATTGACTATGAGGTGCAGAGGTGCCCAAAGATGTACTTACCAAATCCAATGGATGTGTCATGATGATGGGAACGAGTGTTGTTGGGGGGGGAGAGGGGGGGTGGGGGAGCGGGGTTGAATGGGACCTCACATATATATTTTTGATGTAATATTATTACAAAGTCAATAAAAAAAAAAAAAAAGAAAAAACAGCCCAAAGGAAAAAAAAAAAAAAAAAGACATCAGGGATGAGAGCAAATTAAGCTAGGGGAGAAGGTTTAGAGAGGAGATGGGAGAGGGAGGTACACAGCCTTGTGGCAGAGGAAAGGAGGTTATGTATCATACCCAAGGGTAATGGCTGCCTGCAGAGGAACTTAAGCAAGGTGTGACATGATCTGATTTGTAGTCTTAAAACTTTACTCTGGCTGCTGTGGCCATGGGAGTGGGTGAGCAAACAAAACTGCAAACTGGGCCACAGTGCAGGAAAGAAACATGGGTGTCTTCGACCAAAGTGGTAGCAGTGGACATATCCTGTACATGTTTTGTAGAGAAAGGTAAAAGGACTTGCTGATGGTTTGGATATGGGGTAGGATTAGGGAAAATAAAAGTAGAAATCAAAAGTAATCTTTGGTCTGAGGCTTCAGCAACTGGTAGTTTATGATGCCATTTATTGAAATGGGGACAGAGTTCTGTCTGATCATGTTAAGTTCAAGATATTTCTCAAACATCTAAGTAGAATATGCTATTCTAGGACCCTGCAGAGGGGTGACGGCTGATTATAAAAATTTAGGAATTCTGTACAAACAGAAGATATTATAACTATCTTCTGGATACATTTTAATGACAAAGAGTACAAATGAGGAGACATGTGGGAAAGAAGGCCGACCCTCAATTTTAGTGCTTTACAGGGGGCTGTTACGTAAAGAGTTTAGTCAAATATATCCTGGTGTGGTGGTTTGGAATTGTATGCACCCCAGAAAATCATGTTCTTAAAGCTAATCTATTCCTGTGGGTGTAAACCTGTTTAAGCAGGACCCTTTGATGAGGTTACTCCGGTTAAAGTAACGTGTGGCCCAGGGTGGGTCTTAAATCTAGTTCTGGAGTCTTTTATAAAAGGGATGAATACAGAGAGAGGGAGAGCAAGGGAAGCAAGAAGCTGAAACCTGGAAGAAAAGGGAAAAATCAGCAGATGCCAGCAAGTGCCTGGCCATGTGGCAGTCCTCAGAAAGAAAGCATTACATTGATGATGCCTGGATTAGGACATCGTCTCAGCCTCAAACTGTAAGCTAATAAATCCTGTCTAAGTCAGTCCGTTTTATGGTATTGGCTTTCAGCAACCTAGGAAACTAAAACACTTGGTGCCTCCTATTATTGAAATTGCTCTATTATTTAATGCTTTCACGTATTTTTACTTATGTATCCCTTCTTAGTTCCAAAAATTAAATTTAAGCCTGCTTTGATTAAAACAATAAGAATTATTACATATATTAGCATTTAACCTGGTTTATTTCACTTCCATACAGCAAATTAATAATTAGTTACTTTCTGCATCACTTGTTTATGGTTTGATCTCATGGTTAGTCAAATAATTAAGAAATTAACTCAATTTTTATTAATCAGTTTAATTTTAAAAATTAGCTTCTGTGTGACTGAAACAATCTGATGTAAGAAATGATAAAACACTGCTACCGTCTGAAAATGTACCTCTGGGAATGTGTATTGATATGCCCTAGGAATACCAGAAGCCACAGAATAAATATTTTCCAGTTTTGCTTTACCTTGACATTTGGAGAAGGAAAAAAAAAAAGCTTATTTTCCTATTAAAGTAAACACAGGCATATTATTGAGTAAAAAGCAAACTTTGCATTAGTTAAGATAAAATGTAATAATTCTCCAAAACTATAGACCTCTTAGCAGGACATTTTGGGCTACGCTGCTAGACCACTGGGGGTACAAGTTCATAGTCCTTTGCTGCTAAGGGTGTTCCAAGAGAAATGTTTGACGAGCACTGGCCTAATAGTTCCCTGTATCCTTTGGAGTGTTGTTTTCTCTCAACACTGCAGAGAGATATGGAAAATTCATTCAGATTTCTCCAAATCAGACCTGAAAAAGAAAGTTTTGCAAGTTGTATTCCAAGTCACAGTACTGGAAAAGGCTCAAAACTCTAAGCTTATCTTATATCTAAATTGTCAACAAAAGAGATAAAGGAAAAAGAGAGACTACAGCCTTTAAATTCCAGCCTTTTCCTGAAAGACCACCCTTATACTTTATGAAATGCAAGTTTGGTCTTTGCTGTTATTCAGAAACAGTCATTTGACTTGAAAGTAAGCAAAGGCCAGGCATTTAGGGAGAGGAGAAAAACAGACACATCCTTCAAACAGGTCGTGCTGCTCTCAGGTGGCTCCGAGGGATAAGCTGTGCATCTTCTCTCGGCCTGGCCTTGCACTGGGACTCACCCCCTCTTTACACACCAGAGTGAGGAAATAAACAGCAGAGATGAAAGAGGAGCGAGTTGGTAGAAGAAAGGATTAGCTTGGCTTTTTTCCATGTATTTGAAGGATGAGCCCTCAGAATCTGTTGCCTTTTTTCTACCCTGGGCTTCAGCAGGACTGGAGGGAATGGAAATGTGCCCAGCTTTTATTTCTTTTCAACAATGTCCTATAAAGGCTATCCCATAGCCTTACCCCATGGACTCCAATACAAATAGCAATGTCTTGGCGGGCAATCTTGGAGTGAAAGGCTACAGAGGACAGATGTTACCAAATAAAAAAAGAAATTTAAGGACTTTTAAATAACAGTTTCCCATTTCCAAGTCACAGCCTGTGCTTTTGCTCAGTATACACTGCAGGCTGAAGTTTTAGTTCCTGCAAAACAATGGCTCTATGAGGTCATTCTTTCAGAAATTTTTTCTTTAGGTATAGGTACATAGACTTGGATTAATCATAATACAATATTATCATTGTACAATTCATGGTGTTCTTTTATCTCATTTTTATTTATTCATTTATTACTTAAAAATCTATATATATATGCATATATATATAGTGCAAGAGTTCTTAACCAGGGGTCCACAGACAGTCAAGGGGTCCATGGAAAGATTTGAGGGGTTCTGTGAACTTGAATTAAAAATTCAAAAAACATCATTCTTGTGGGGACATGTTGGTGGGGGTGTAATATATTTAGTAAGTAATGCCAGTATAGTGTGGACTTAGGAAGGGGTTCATAGTTTTCACCTGACTGGCAAAGGAGACTGTGGAACAAAAAAGGTTAAGCACCCCTGATATAGTGAGAGTTTTAGCATATACATATGTATCCTTAAATATCAATATTGTTAGTTTCATTTTTTAAAATGTATTGAAGTATATCACTCATACATAAACATACATAAGCAAATAAGTATACAGTAATAGTTGTGAACTTACATAACATAATGTCATAGAGGACTCTCATACTTCACCCTACCATCAACATTTTTAACTAATGATTAAAGAGCATCCTCAAAATATTACCACTAACGAAAATATTCGTCCCCCAACTCACATTATTATTATTATATCATTTTTACATGAAAATACATAAACAATAAGTGTATAGTATAAGTTGGGAACTTATAAAGCAAACATGCATAACATGATATAGGGGTCCCATACATCAACCTACCACCAAAACCTTGCATTGTGAGACATTTGTTATAAATTATGAAAGAATACTATCAAAATCTTACTACTAATTATAGTCCTTGTCTTACATTTGGTGTATTTTCCCCCCAACCCACCCTATTACTATTTTATAAATATATTTTTGTGACAGAAGTTGTAAATTTACAAAACAATCAGGCACAAGTGTAGAATTCCCAAACACCCCTCTATCAACAAACCACACCTTAGTGGAATATTTATTACAGATTATGAGATAATATCCTCAGATTATTACCAGTTCCACAGAATACATTTTGCATACTTTTTCCATACTCCCCCATTATCAGCACAGTACATCTTTGGCATAGATGCATGAATATTACATTATTACTGTTAACCACAGTCCATAGGTCACTCCAATTGTATTTTTCCCATGTTTCTCCACCTTCACACCACCTGTGCAATAGGGTTGTACATCTGCTCTAGCTCACAAAGGACAATCTTGTGTCTGTGTTATCAACCAAAATTCTCATCCACCTCTGGGTTTACAGTGCTATTCAGTCCCTAGATTATTCTCTAGCTTTCTGTCAATTGGTATTTACATCCCTAGCCTACCATTTGCAGCCACATTCCTATTTATAAACCAGCTGTTACTCACTATAATGTGTTACCATCAACTCTGTGCATTTCCACACTTTTACAGTAAAGTTAATTAAAATTTCTACATACATTAAACATCAGTAGTCCATCTCAGTCCTCCTCTTACCTTCTTTAAGAATCCACCATTTACCACCAGGTCTTGAAGCTATTTTCCTACATTTTCTTCTAGAAGTTTTACAGTTCTTGCTTTTATATTTAGTTTTGATCCATTTGAGTTAATTCTTTTATAAAGTGTGAGATAGGGGTCCTCTTTCCTTCTTTTGGCTATAGATATCCAGTTCTCTCAGCACCATTTGTTGAATGGACTGTTCTGCCCAAGCTGGGTGGGTTTGACAGGCTAGTCAAAAATCACTTGACCATAGAAGTGATGGTCTGTTTCTGAAACAACCATTTGGTTTCATTGGTCTATGTATCTGTCTTTATGCCAGTACCTGCTATTTTCACCATTGTACCTAAGTAATATGATTTAAAGTCCAGAAATGAGAGTCCTCCAACTTTGCTTTTCCTTTTTAAGATGTTTCTGGCTATTCAGGACTGCTTACCCTTCCAAATAAGTTTGATAATCATGTTTTCCATTTATTTTTAAAATGCTGGTGGAATTCTTATCAGGATTGCATTGAATCTATATATCAATATGAATAGAATTGCCATCTTAATGATATTTAGTCTCCCAGTCCATGAGCATGGAATGTTCTTCCAATTATTTAGGTCTTTTTTTTTTATTTCTTTTAATAATGAATTGTAGTTTTCTGAATGCAAGTGCTTTACATCATTGGTTAAGTTTATTCCTGAATATTTGGGTTTTATCTGTCATATTTTATTTTCACCAGTCTTTTGACACTTTTAGTCACTTTAATTGATTTAATCCTCATTTCTAGCCTCTCTTCCAGGTCTCTCTCTCCTGTCTATTCTTTTCAAGTTGTAGCACAGCCTTTAGTATTTCTTGCAAAGCTGGTCTCTTAGTTACAAACTCTCTCAGTTTCTGTTTATCTGTGAATATTCTAAACTTGCTCTCATTTTTGAAAGACAGTCTTGCTGGATATAAGATTCTTGGCTGGAAGTTTTTCCCTTGCAGTATCTTAAATATATCATACCACTGTCTTCTTGCCTCTATGTTTTCTGATGAGAAATCAATTTAATCTTATTGGGTATCCCTTATATGTTATGCATTGCTTTTCTTTTGCTGCTCTCAGAATTATCTCCTTGTCTTTGGCATGTGACATTCTGATTAGTATGTGTCTCAGAGTTGGTCAGATTTATTCAGATGGGAGTACATTGTGCTCCTTGGACTTGGATAGAGTCAGGAAATTTTCAATAGAGTTAGGAAATGTTCTACCATTATTTCTTCAAATATTCCTTCTGCCCCTCTTCCCTCTCTTCTCCTTTGGGACACCCATGACAAATATGTTTGCACATCTCTTGCTGTGGTTTAGTTCCCTGAAACCCTGTTCAATTTTTTTCATTCTTTTCTTCCTCTGATCTTTTGTTTGTTCACTTTCAGAGGCCATTTTTCAAGCTCACCAATCCTTTCTTCTGCCTCCTCAAATCTGCTATTATATGATTCCAGTATAATTTTAATTTTATTTATTGTATCTTTCATTATCATAAGATCTGCTATTTTTTCTATGTATGCTTTCAAATTCTTCTTTGTGCTCATCTACTGTCTTCTTAATATCCTTAATCTCTTTAGCCATCTCATTGAATTTATAAGGAGATTTGTTTGAACACCTACGATTAGGTGTCTCAATTCCTTTATGTCATCTGGAGGCTCACCTTTTTCCTTTAACTGGGCCATTTCTTCCTGTTTCTTTGTTTGGACTGTAATTTTTTACTGTATCTTGGCATCTGCCTTACTAGCGTATTTATTCTGGGTACAGTTTCTCTCTTTAGTTTAAGGCTTTCTTGCCCTTTCTCCCTTGCTTGTTGTGTAGTAGGAGCCAAGGATAGAGTTGGTGCTGTGAGCTGTGAAGGCTCAAGCTGCCCTCATTGCCCAAGGGACTGATGAAACTTCTCCCAACTTTTTCCTTTGCCAAGGATCAGGACAGAGCCACAGCCATATGTAATAATCCAAGTCATGCAGGCCTAGGCTATAGTTGCCCAGAGAGACTGATGAAGCTTCACATCCCTTCTGCCTGGGACAGGGATGGAGCTGCAGGTTTGAACAGCAATCTATGCCATGCAGGTCCAAAATGACTGTAGTTGCCCCAGTAGTCTTCTGACTATTCAGTCTGTTCCAACTCAAAGTACCTGCAGTTACCTAGAGAGGCTGGTGCAGGACTCAATGGCTTCCTCCCTGCTGGAGGTGAGACTGAAAGCTAGGCTAGGGCTGCAGGTCAATCTGGGTGAAAGAAACCACTCTCTACCATCACTAGGATTTTCAGTCAGCCCAGCTTCCCCTCATGCTGAGGATGGAGTAATGGCAACTACTGGCCTCTTTCCAACTTGGACATGTTCAAACATTAGCTGTTCTTAAGGTTATACTTTAGCCAGCCAAATTTACTAATCAGTAGCTGAAATCAATTGTCAACCATCTCTTCCTCCCCTGTTTTTGGGAAGTGGAGCTTCCAGCTCCAGCCACAAAATAGCTCCTGAGGCGGCTTGCACTGCCAGAGTAGGATGATCAATGGCCTCCATGGCATGGCCAGTATTTTCCCAGAAAGGCTGGTCCAGGTACCACCAGCTTCATCCCTACCAGAGGTAGGGCTGGGGCTTATAATAGAGCTGCAATCTGATCTGGATGGAAAGAAGCCAGTCCCTACCAGCACTATGATTTTCAGTCCACCCCTCTTCCTCTCATTCTAGGGGCAGAGTTAAAATGGCAGCTACTGACCTATTGTTGACTTGGACAGTTTCAAACTTTAGCTATTCTTAGGATTATACTTTAGCCTACCAAATATACTAATCAGTTGCTAAAGTGGGTGCCCAAACATCTCTTCCTCCCTCATTTTTTGGAAATGGAGCATCGAATTCCAGCCGCAGAATACTTCCCAAGGCAGCTTGTGCCACCAGTGGATGATGGACACCAGCCTCCAGGGCATGGAGTGCTCTACTCAGGAATCTTCTCTGCATAAGGGGCAGTCTCCTCCTTCCATTCTTTCAAGGATGTTGCAGGATGCTCTTCTGGTCTTCTGGAGCCCCCAAACAGGTGCTTTACATAGCTCTGGGTGATTACTAATTGCCCTGTAGCAGGAGCTGACTCTAGGAGCTCCTTACTCTGCCACCATCTTGCTGGTGGTCTTCTTTAGTTCATTTTTAAACTTTATAAAAACCACGTCATACTATGCACTAACTTCTAGAATTCATTACAGTATTACTAACATTCACTTAAGTTGTTGAATATTGCTATAATTCATTCATTTTTATTGTTATAGCCTGCTGTATCAGTAAATCACAGTTTGTTTTTTCCATTTTCTTCTCAATGATTGTTGAGACAAAGAATGAGTTGTTTCCAGTTTTTGTGATTATGAAAAGAGATACAATTCACCAAGTACAATGAATGTCCCATGATGATGGAGGAGGTTGTGTTATGGGAGGAGTGGGGCGAAGGGGCTGGGGGGGTATATTGGGCCTCATATTTTTGTAATGTAACATTAAAAAATAAATGGAAGGAAAGAAAAAAGAAAAGAAAAGAGATACTATAAACATCCTTTTAGTAGAGAACAGGACACATGAGTTTAAAGTTCCTTAAAACAAGGTGAGACTGGTATAGAGCCTTCAGGCTTTCTCTTTATTTCACCCCATCCCTGTAACCAGAATGGTGGAGGACACTGAATCAGCAAGTGGAGAATTCACTCAGTCACCTTCACACCATTCATAGTAGAACACATTCAGAGAGTACTACTAGATCTAAGTTAATGTTTCATGTCTCTGCACATGGGATACATTTTCAGCAAACAGACAACATGAAAATTCAGTCTGCTGCTTTACAACCCAAATAGTTGGAAAAAGTGAGGGACATTCCCAGGCATGCCCCAATAATGTATATTGTGCTGTGCTCCCCATGGGGCCACATGTACATTCAAAATGGATTATTGATGCATGCAAATCAACAACTTGAGAGTAATCAAAGGTGAATCAGTTCCTACTTAGTTCAGGGACAAATTGGGAGATCATATTTACAAGCCCTATATGAATGATACACACGTAACAGATTTAAACTACACAAGACACACAGACACTCATGTACTGTGCTGATGGGAATGTTTTATGTATACATTTCTTCACTTTGTTTTAAATATGTTTTTATTCGTTCACAGATCACAATGAGTTGGGAGAGGTCAGTCTGATAATAGTACTAGTAGTACTAGGAGAGTACTAGTAGAGTAGGGACAATTGTGATGCCAGCAGTAGTAATGGTAGCTACTTCCAGGGCATCGTTTTAAATGGTTCATATATATTTACTAATTCAATAAACAAAATGACCCCAGTGAAGTAACATCCTTTTGTTTCCCTTTGCAAATGAGGACACTGAAGCACAGAAAGGCAAATGTATTCCCCATGTTCATAGAGCTAGGAAATGATAAAGGTGGGGTTCAAAACCAAGAAATCTGGCTCCAAGGCATATGCTTGTAACTGTTATATCCTGATACCTCACAAGCAGTGTGGTATATTTTAAACCTGCAGATTCTAGTCCCTATAGTGGCCCAGACCAGTCTTGTGACCATGGATAAGTCATTTACCCTTGGTAGCTCTTAGTTTTCACATCCTAAAATGGGAGAGGTGGCTTGGATGACATTTAATGTCCCTTCAAGCTGTACACTCAATCCCTGGTACATTTCGTCTATCTTCAGTTCTTTCATTTAGATTAAAAAAAAGTTACACCTTGGATGTTAGGAGTTATGTCAAAACAAAGTTGCCTAATTGAATGCCCATGGGAACACGACACTATCACTGTACATAATACTTAATAAACTTGCCAAGAAACACTAAGCACAAAAGACAATATATAATTGTTATACAGAAGGAGATTGGGATGAAAATGTGAATTGGGTAGCCCCTTCTTTAGTGACAGGGAGCTTTTTAAGCACCACAGCTTCCAAGGAGATCAAGTAAACAACTCCCAGGCTAGAATGTGTGTCTGGAGATCACCTATTTAACCTATCTGTAGACTCTGGAAGTCATATGAATCCTGTATATAGTAAATAATCACTATTTTGAACCCAGTTCCAAAGGCATATTTATAAACAGTGGCTGTTGAAACTCCCAGCTGTGGAATCCAGAAGCAGCAAATTGTATTTATGTGCTGGGCTGCTAATCCCTGGTCCCAGTTCTGCTCAAATCTGTAGAAACACTTTGTCTCTGCAGACAAGCCCTGGTAAATCTCTCCTTGTCAAAGGATTTAGTTCACTGATTGTCAGCCATGAGCTACTTCATAAAACAACTCACAGAGGAATAGAGCCTTCTGCTCTGTCTTTGGCTGGGAGCATGTTACACAAGATAACCTTTTAATGATTGTATTCCATTTTAACCTGACTCCAGAGAGAGAAACTAAAAGAAAGAAAAGATACTTCCTTAATGCTAGTCTTTTTTCATATTGCACCCACTGAGGCAAATTAGAAAAGATGGATAGAAGTTACCTTTGATTCTGGAATTCCAGGGCCTTATAACATAAGACTGGGCCAGTTACTCATTGAGTAGGTGGCATTTCAAGGCTAAAGGAATTATTGAAATATAAAAAAAGTTTCAAAACTGAATTGCTCCCAAACTCACATCTTTGCTATTTTTAACACCTGTATTTGGCTGAGATGTTACTTTTTAATTCTCTACTATACTTTGCAATCGCTGCTGTTGTTTATTAAGTTGAAATTAATATTCAGGAGAAAAAAACTAGTTTAAGGGGGCACAGAAGCATAGAAAAGGACAAGGTCGTTTTTTTCTTTAATTTGAAGATTTTCTTTTTATTCTCTCCTGAATTAAGAGATTATAAGGGGATAAACTCTCTGAGGAAGGCACTGAATAACAGAAATTATTGAATGAATTCTAAACAGAGTGGGACAAAGTATTTCACTTTGATAGTGGTTGGAAGACAGGGTTTCTCGGAAAGTCAAATCAGATTCCCAAAAATTCTGGCAAGAAAATCTCTTACATTTGAGATTTGCGACTCTGTCACTGAAATCGTTCCATGTTAATAATTTCTAAAATTCAAAATTCTCTGTGAGTTACCTTGCATGAGGGATACCTTTGTGACTTATACAAAAGCAGGGTTTTAATTTATAATATGTAAATTCATGTTCAATTTGGACGGAAGTATTTTATACGGAGCAGATGCCCCTACAACGGAGCCCCACTTGGCTCGCCTGCTGTGTTAAATGGAGCTCTACTTTCCCGGTAAAGCACAGGGACAGATGCCTTCCCTGTGCCGAAGCCTCTGAACCCCAAGGGGGCTTCTTCCCAGCACCGTGCTCGCTGCTGCCCCAGCCCCACGCCCTGTTAATGGTCCAGGCTCACCAGAGTCAGCTGGGTTTGTCTCCAAACCCATTAATGCTAATTTGTATCTGTTAGCACCATTATGTAATTTTAACTAAAATTACATTTAACTCAATTGATGAAAAGTGAGCTTTAAAAAAAAGAAAGAAAGCCATTTCTATGAAAAATAAATTGGGTGTTCTGGAAAGATTTTGATGAATTGCAGTCACCATAAAAGTATTAAGATGTAGAGAAGTAGAAAGGAACCTACTAACTGCTCTCCCCAGGAATGGATACTCTTTCCCCACACACACAACACACTGCAAGTTTTCTGCATTCAATTTACTTCTTAACTGTCTCGAGCAGAGATGAGCAAGCTTTTTCGTTAAAGAGCCAGACAGCTATGCAGGCCATATGGAATCTGTCGTAACTACTCAACTCTCCTGGTTTTTGAAATCAGCTGAAGACAATATCTAAATAAAAGAGTATGGCTCTGTTGCAATATAAGTTTATTCGTAGGCACTGAAAGTTGAATATTATATCATTTCTACATGTCTCAAAATATTCTTTTAATTCTTTTAACAATTTAAAAATGTAAATCCATTCCTAGCTCGGGAATTATACAAAATCAGGTGGCAGGCTAGATTTGGCTTACAGGTCACAATTTGCCAATTCCTAATATGGGGTCCTCACTTCACTTAAAAGAAGCACAAACTGGAAATCTATACAAAGGAAACTGTAGAACTTCATTCAGCCAAGCCCAATTCAGAGAAAATGTCCTGCCCCTACATCAAAATAGCAGTGGACAATTGCATACTTTAAATTAAAATAAAATAGTTAAGGTCCATGCATACTGCTTCTAAGATTAATATCATTATTAATATCATTATTCCCTTCATAATTAATTGACTGCATAATTATTCATTTAATATCTATGCAGACAGGGATCATTTGTGTCTCTTTCACTGCTGGACTCCCTGAGGATGCTGACATAGTAGTTGTTACATAAATATTCCATTCAATAAGTATGTATCAAGTAGGATTAAGCAACTCCATGCCAGGCCCTCTTCCTGGTTCTATGGATACAATTGCAAACAAGACACATTTAGTTCCTGCTTTTTTGGAGCTTACATTTCACTGACAGATACACAATAAACAACTAAACAAATACTTAGGCAAATGAATGTTCAATCACCAATATTTTAAAATCAATATTTTGAAAATCAACAGCTTATTATGAGACACTCCTCCCCAAAATCTCAACAACTTTCTTGACAGAAATTCTCTTCTTTCTACCTACTATAGCATCCTCCAAGCATTCATTGTCCTTCTGTTTTTTTCTGATGGATTCCTTCGATACTCCAAAGGACAGAGAAACGTGCACTACCATTTTTTGAGGAGAAAACAGCATGCTGAATGAAACACAGAGGCAGCTCAGACTCTGTATTAGGCCCCAAAGTGACCTCGCTGTAATTCCTAGGACCGCTGACTATACCACATTTACATGACAAAATGGACTCTCCAAATGTGATTAAAGTTATGAACCATGAGATGAGGAAATTATCCTGGATTATAAAGGTGGGTCAATCTAATCATGTGCACTCATAAAATTGGAGAAATTTTCCTGGCCGAAGTCAGAGGGATGCTTCAGAAAATGAGGCAGGGGAGATTCTGAGCTTGAGAGGGACTTGACCTGCCATTGCTGGCTTAGAAGATGGAGGGGGTGAAGGACCAAGGCAGGCAGAAGGCCTCTAGAAACTGGAAACGGCCCTCAACTGACAGCCATCAAGAAAACAGTCCTACAACAGCAAGCAACTGGAATCTGCGGACAACCTAAATGAGAAGGGGAATGGATTCTCTTCTACAGCTTCCAGAAACAGATCTTGGCCTTTGAGATTCTAACCAGAGACCCCACTGAGCCTGCCAGACTTCTGTCCTGCAGAAACCATGAAATAATAAACATGTGTTGCTTTAAATCACCAAGTCAATTGTACAACTGTGATACCAAACTAATACAGGGTCTCTAAAAAAAATGCCTTTGAACACCACTGCCCCTTTTGTGGAGAAAGGTATTTATGCCAAGAAAATCTAGTCCCTAGAGCCAGGTAATTCATTTAGCAATCTCTCTAATGATAGTGCTTTTTAAAGAAAGTTGTAATGCTAATTACCACCTAATTATTTCAAACAGGGTGTAATCATGGACAATATTTCTAGAACATGTAATACAATTAAAGTTACAAAGTCACTTGGATTATGTGAGCAAAGCAATTGGATGGTAAATATCATCTTACTGAATCAAGATTCTCACTTAGACTAATAATGGATTAATCTGTATGTAAATCACATAGCCCAATTACAACTTCTGTTTGACATTCTGTCTGCTCTTAGGTGGGGAAAAAGCACACTTTCCTGACAGTAAAAATTGTTGGTATTGTGCAATTGAAAAACCACTCACTATAATTCTCCATGCTTCTGATTATGCCTTACAGTGTGCATGGCTCTCCATTTTTGTTGATCCAGCTTGTGTGATTTAATATTATTTCAAGAAGATGTCCATGAAGAATAGCAGTTTATTCAGCGGAGTAAATACAGAGTTTTTATTTACTTCTTAGAACCTTATATTTTGGGGGATTGAGGCAAGTCTCTCACCTCTATTGGGCCTCATATTTTCCACCATCACAGAGTGGACTCAGGGAGAACTAACACAAAGACAATACTTAAGTGTCCAGAGTTTCCAGGAATAGGCAAGCAGGGATAAACAGTAAGTTTGGGTTTGATAAGTAGAGGATGAGATATGCAAGGTGCTATGTTTGACAGAACCAAAAATGAAAGAAAAAACAAGGAGTGCCTCTGATGGATGAAGGATGACAGAATACCTGAAAGTAACTTGTTTCTCTCCCTGTTGCTAGGATATAAAGAATTATATGCAAATTAGAAGGTAATGAGATGCAACCCTCTCTTGGCACCAAATTCCATTTCCTGTGGTCGAGAATATTCTTTTGAAGCAATGAAGTATGAAAACCAGCTTCAACTGGTTGGACAGACCTGTGCAGAAGAAGCCCCTTGCTGTCCTCACTTCAATGGCTTAATCAACATAGTAAAGTTCCCACCCAGGGATGGAATTATCTGCCCCTTTTTGTTCATACAATGTATGTGCAAGCATGATTTCCTGAACATACTAATCATACAATTATATAACTGTGGGTGTTCATCTGCATGCATTAAAAACTAATGCATAATCAAAGCAAATGCTAAGTAGTAACTTAGGTATTTAAGCAAGAGTGAAACCATTGCACAGTACATTGGGTCTGAGTCGCTTTAGACCAACCTTGGCTCCTGTCTGCAGACATAATAAATATAAGTTCTGCCTAACTCTAGTGTTAAAGTTGTTTTTTGTTGTTGTTGTTTTTTCTCTACATCTCTGGTTATCCCCAAAGGCCAAGCTTTGGGTCTAACACCACTTTGAAATCTAAAGCTTTCCTAACATTCTGGAGAGAACACAGAATCCATCTGTAGGAAAAGACTGTTTTCTTGTTTGTGGTTTGGGTTTTTGTTTTGTTTTGTTCTGTTCTGTTCTGGTTATTCTTATTTGTCTTTGGTTTGGTTTGGTTTGGCAAAGCAGGAAACTCCAGTGAATGCTCTTATTGTGTAAAAGAAATGCTCTAAGCCTGGTGTGGCAGGAGAGGTTGACTGAATAGGTGCTGAACTACCCTGCCAAACAATGGAAAGGCAGGACCATCGCCAGGTCTCTTCCCTCTACCTACACTATTTAGCCAGGGGTAGGTGGGGCCAGCTCTTAACAGGCTCCCATAAACTGTTAGCATCTCTTCCCAGTTCTGTGTTCATAGCTATCACATTGGTAGTTTGAAGTCAGTCATGGTGGGAGTATTTCCATCATGGAAATCTGCTAACCAGTCAAACCAAAGTTTTTGTCCGCAGAGAGCCAGTTGGTAAACATTTACCAGCACACCATGGTGTGTCTTCTTTCTGCCCTGCCCTTGATTTGTTTAGATGTCATCTCCTCAGAAAATCTTCCCTCTCTGCTGTATCTAAAGTAGGATATATACCTTCATTCTCTATCCCAGTGGTCCTCAACCATGGCTGCATATTAGAAACACCTGGGGGGAAGCGGACTTGGCCCAGTGGTTAGGGCGTCCGTCTACCACATGGGAGGTCCACAGTTCAAACCCCGGGTCTCCTTGACCCGTGTGCAGCTGGCCTACGTGCAGTGCTGATGCACGTAAGGAGTGCCATGCCAGGCAGGGGTTTCCCCCGCGTAGGGGAGCCCCACGCGCAAGGAGTGCGCCCCATAAGGAGAGTCGCCCAGCGCGAAAGAAAGTGCAGCCTGCCCAGGAATGGCGCTGCCCACACTTCCCGTGCCGCTGACGACAACAGAGGCGGATGAGGAGACAAGACGCAGCAAATAGACACCGAGAGCAGACAACCGGGGGAGGGGGGGATATTAAATAAATCTTTAAAAAAAGAAACACCTGGGGAGCTTTATTATATTGTAATACCTCACTCCAGGCTGATTAGAAATTTTGTCGGGTGTGCCAGGCATGGAGCATTCAAAAGCTCCCCTAGATGAGTCTACTGTGAAGCAAAGATTGAGAATCTCTACTCTATTCCCTTTCCCAGCTTGTTCTTCATAATAATTACCACTATCTGAAATCATATGTTTATGTGTTTGTTTATTTGTTTCTCTCTTTTTAGAAGAATATAGGTTCCATGAGGCCAGGGACATTGTCCAATTGTTCCACACTGATGGAGGAAGGGAGAGAGGGACAAAGGAAGGAGAAAGAGAGGAAGGCAGGAAAGGAGGAAAGGAGGAAGGGAGGAATGGAGGAAGGGAGGAAAGGAGGAAGGGAGGAAGGGAGGAAAGGAGAAAGGGAGGAAGGGAGGAAGAGAGGAGCTCTCTTTGTTTTGTATAGCTAGCTTCTCTGGGAGAGTGTTAAGCTGTAACTGATTTACTGCTTCCTGTAAGAGTCTCAAAGCCAGGGAATTGGAGAAAAGGGGGAATCTGCCTAAGGGAAAAACTGGCCTTAATAACACAGGGGCACACCGGGGGCCTGAGGAGAAATATGGCAAATGGGAGACACCCCAACAAAAGAGAATAACTAATGATCAATGTGTGAAATGACATCTGGCAACTGTTTTTAAGTTTCGTATTCTGTAATTGCACAAATCAGCTATTTGAGAGACCAAAGGAACATGTTTTTTCTACCCTTGGAATAAAGTACTGCAAGTACAAGGGGTGTGCCATGTTGCTCAGCTCCAAAGGCTGCCATCCACATCATAGTTGGCATGAAAAGCACCCTCTGGAGTTGGGTGGTGCACAACCTGCAGGTGCACCAGCAGCCTGGGAAGATAAGAACACCCTGGAAAATCTGTTATAGAATGAACAGACGTGATCAGAGAGGGGCTCAAGGAAAGGGTCCAGAAACATAGACCATAAATACCAAGGCTATGCAAGCACCTCCCAGGGATCCTCAGAAGGATCCTTTCTGATCCTTCTGAGATCCTAGACTCCTTGCAGTCTCAAGGAATGGGTTGCTTTGCTTTAGAAAGTAAAGGGTGTCTCCAGAAAGATGAGAATCTTGGAAACATGGGTTACATGTGTTTGTTGTGAGCAAAGCAGGACAAGAATATGAGCACAATTTGAATAAATTTGCCTATAAGTGTACACTGGGTGTGTTTGCAGCACAATTCATGTGGAGAGAAAAGTTGTTCAAGCAGTGAAACTGAGGGGTTAGATTCAGAATAGTGAGATAGAAAAGGACAATGGGGAGGCTGGCTGGAGGTAGCAAGGGTGAGTTCTTTAAATGGAAAACATAACATTAGAAATTAAGAGCAGGCCTCCATCACAACCTAGGGAAGAAGGAGATCTTCATGGATAATAACAAATGAAGCAGAATAGTGGGAGCTTAGTTTCCTGAACCCAGATTTTCACTTATTTGCACCTGCCTCTTCCTTAGCAGAATCCGATTTTGGTCCTTTCGACACATAACTCTCAAAAGAAGAGCAATTTTAGCACACACTTGAACTGACCAATGAATAAAGAGCTAATAGCTTCAAATAATACTCCCTGAAGTTGGGAGCAGAAGACTGCTGCCTGGCGCATGCCTGAGACAGCTAAGCAGCCTGTAGTAGCAGATGGGTTAATTGATAGCAGTGGCTAAACTACCGATGGGGCCACACCTGGGAGAATACCAGTTGGACGTGCCTGGGTATTGTCCAATAGGGTGCCTTAAAGGGCTAGGAGGACCTCGGCAGAAAGCTGGAGGTGAATGCTAGATTTGTAGGAACTATGAAAGGGCCAGGAAGTGGAGTAAGAAATGCATCCTCCTCAGTCAAAAGAACTATGGAGCGAGTTTCCCAGTCATGAGAATCTCTGAAATAAATGTCAATAACACCATGGGAAAAAATCAGCTTTAAATAGCTAAACTATTATCCATGTGGTGCAGCAGTGCTCCAAAATGTATTCACCAAATGCAATGAATGTGCCACAATGATGAAAGAGGTTGTTGGGGAGGAGTGGGGTGAGGGGGGTGAAGGGTACATGGGAACCTCTTATATTTTTTGAATGTATCATTTTTTGTGATCAATGTATCTTCAAAAATATATAATTTAAATAAATAAATAAATAAATAGCTGCCAGGCCAAAGAGTGAGAAACCAGATTAAGACAGTACTAGTCTGAGTAAGAGCTTTCCTACCCCACTCCCACTCTTCTCTTTTGCCACTCGGACAGTGGGAAAGTCAGCAACCAGCCTGCAAGATGGGGAAAGGGAGGGAGAGAAGAAAAGTGAAAAGCAGAAACACAGAAAAGTGGCCCTGTCGGTTCCCATCCTGAGGCAGACACCACCTGAGAAAAGGGAGAAAGTCTGGCATTCAATCAAGTTCATTATTTAATATCTTGGACTTCTTCTAATTTCTGTATTCAAGCCTGTTTGCAATTTGAGTGACCTGAGAAATTTCTATTACCCAGTAAGGAGCCAAAAAGTCACAGGCATAATGAAGCAGGGGACAGAAGAGAATTATCCTCAGTATAAAAATTTTAAAGAGACAATAGGAGACCAAAAAAATACACCAAAAAATCAAAACTGTAATTGTATTACATTATCATTTGTCTTGATCAAAGGACCAGTGACATAAAAGCTGGGAAAGCTTGTGCTCTCCCCTATATTTATTACCCTACAAAATGGGTAAGTAAATAAAATGTATTTAAGAGAATGACACTTTCTCTACTGACAGCAAGAATCATGGTGCTAGTAGAAAAATATGATTGCATCTCATCTCAATGCAAAATGACAAGGTTAACAGTGATCCCAAAGTTTGGAAAGCTAACTATAAAGAATCCTTTGATAACACTATAGAATCAGAAACACATTCCTAGCTCATCTTACCAAAAGAAGAAGATGGCCCTGTAGAGTCACTAGGATTTATAAAGGAAGTAGTAAGAAAGCAAGAAAAAAAAAGTAGTAAAATGTAGTTTAAGAGCATCACCTGTCAAGTCAACTATGGAAATAGCAAGAATTAATTGCTCAAGTTCTGGAAAGTTTGGCACAAATGTATATACAATGAGAAAATGCTCCACTTAGATTAGGAAGAAATTTTCAAAAATTATTAAAACCAGTGATCAAGAAGGAAGGCCTCCCTTTCAAAGTCCAGGGATCAGCAGGACATGTTTTTCAAAATAATACAGAGAAAGCTCTCAAGGGAAGAATAAAGCCAGAGACTTAAAAGAGAAAAATCTATTTCCCCTGCTGCAATATACTTAGCTAAGTGAAGAATTAGAAGAGTCAAAAATGGCAAAATTGGAACTGGAATAGTGGAATTAAGAGCAAGTGAGAGGTTAGTATAAACAGCATGATAGTAGAAGGAGGAAGACTTTCCAACCAGAAGACATACTCCACAGTATCTTAAAATCAGCAAGAAAAAAGGGAGAAAGGGTGGTTGGGAAGATGGTGAGGAAATAAAGATACACAGGCAGAGATGGCACCCAAAGGTAAGTTGGGAAGGTGAGAAACTGTGTACCTTAATGCAATTGAGTAGACACAAAAATAAATTAGGCATTTTCTGGCTAATGATTTTAAGCTGGAGTTGAAGCATGTATGTAATTATCTTCAGTGAAAGGCAAGACCTGTTAAGTAATACAAAATCACAAATTAAGAAAAGATGAACTGAAAAATTAACATTTTGATCTGGGCCTTAAAATATAGATGGTTTGAGGCAGAGCAGAATTTATATAGGAACACTTAGGTGAGGGTATTCCAGGGGTAAGTAGTGACATGGGCAGGGCAGAAACTTGCGAAATGGGTCAAGAGAGTGGTGAGAGGTCGAGTGCAACTTGAGCTGATTCCAAGCACAGAAGTAAAGCATGTTTTTCAGCAAGTTAATAATTAACAAACAAAGGATAAATTCAGTAGATTATTTCCATTATTGGATAGTAGATGAATTCCTCAATTAAATAGACTAACTACTGAAATCTAACAATGCATTGAAATCATCTGCCAAGATTGTTAAAAATACAAATTCCTAAACTCTATGCAGGAAGATTCTAATTCAATTCTTTTGGGTAAGGGAAGCGGTTGTGGCTCAAGCAGTTGGGCGCCCACCTACCACATGGGAGGACCCGGGTTCAGTTCCCTGTGCCTCCTAAAGAAGACAAACAAGACAGTGGACTGACACAGTGTACTGGCACAGTGAGCTGATACAACAAGATGACACAAAAGATGATGCAACAAGATTATACAATGAAGAAACACAATAAGAAATGCACAACAAGCAGGAAGCAGAGATGGCTCAAGCCAATGGGCACCTCCCTTCCACATGGGAGGTCCTGGATTTAGTTCCTGGTGCCTTCTAAAAAGAAGACAAGCACACAACAAATGGACACAGAAAGCAGACAGCAAGTGCAAACAATGATGGGGGGAGAAATAAATAAAACAAATCTTTTTTGAAAAATGGTTTGGGTAAGGCTAATGCAAACAGCCAATGAGCCTGAGTTTGTGGGAACCATGGAAGATTTTTGAGAGAAGACAAGTAATGTTTTTTGACTCCCTTTCCGAATGGATAAAACTTGGAGGGACAAATACAAGAAAACAAAGAATATATTACTTCTTCTCAATTCTTGATATCCCCTTGCCAACGGACCTTGCAGTGCTCAGGGGTGGATGGAGCATATTCCCCACTCCGTTGATGTTGGTGTTGGCCAGTGGAATGTGGATGGAATGACAGTGTCTAGGTCTGAGCCAAGGCCTTAAGAGGTATCTCATGTTTGTGATCTCTCTCTCTCTCTCATGCACCTGCCATTTATCATGAGAAGAATATGGAAGCTGCTTCATCCAGGAAGAATAGAATATGGTGACACATGGAACAGACCTAAATCCAACCTGGAGCCAAGCCTAGCCACCCAGTAGCCAAAAGGAGAAAATCCCAACTGACCAGCAGACCCATGAATAAGAAAAGTAAATGCTTACTGGTATAAAACCCTGAGTTTCACTACATAGCATTATTGCAGTAATAACTGACTAATATAGTAACTAAATTAAGTGCAAGTTTATGCTGTATCATAAGCTAAAAATTTTTCCTGATTCTAATTACCACCCCCAAATTATGCACATCCACTTTTTCAAGATGTCTACAGAAATCAAAATCTACTTTATTCAATATAGTTTTCCAAATGTCATACAGAAATCAAAAGCAATATAAAATACTCTCCAATACTAGCAATCTCAAAACCCAAAACTTTCAACCTATGACATCTGCCCATTATCAAATCTAGAGGAATAAGTTTCAATTCAGAAATCAAATTCCTTATTTCTTATAAAATAAAGCCCATAGCAATTCCAAAGGCCAAAAACTTTAAAGTCCAAAAATAGGGTGGGGAATATACTCCATCCACCCCTGAGCACTGCAAGGTCCATTGGCAAGGGGATATCAAGAATTGAGAAGAAGTAATATATTCTTTGTTTTCTTGTATTTGTCCCTCCAAGTAATCTTCTTAATCTCATCCAGAGGCATCGTGATGTAGTTGAAATTCTTTCAATAAATGCAGACTGGAGCTATCTTCCACTGGAATGGTCTCCACCCTAAGAACTTCTGAAGTTGAATTTAATCAATCTCAAGTTTTCTTGAGTCTAAATTACAGTCCTACATTATATTTTTTAAAAAACAAGTCAATTCCAGCACCATGGACAGTTGCAGAAAGCTATTCCCAGAAAGTACTTGGAGCATTCTGACTCCATGTTACTGTTAACAAACACCAGGACAGAGTCTCAAAGTATCTAAGGGAAAGAAGAAAGATAGAATAGAAAGGATCCTCCTGGTTTTGAACCTTATCTGGATGCCAGTTAGTCTATGCCTGTTTGTTTTTGTTTTTGTTTTTTTACTTCACTATATTTGACACTGAACTCAAGTTGAGAAACATCTTCTGAAGTTGTTAATCATCATAAGACATTGATTGTAACAACATGGTCACTATGATGGTTAAGTTCATGTGCCAACTTGCCTAGCTATTGGGGTCCAGTTGTTTGGTCAATCAAGCTCTAGACTGATTGTTACTGTGGGGGGTTTTCATAGATGGATTTGCATATATAGTCAGTTGACTATATTACATCTACAGCTGATCACATCTACAATCAACAAAGGAGACTGTCCTCAGCAATGAGAGGCCTCTCTTCATTCAGTCAGTTGGAGGTATTAAAGATAAAACTGAGGATTTCAGAAATCAGAAGGAAGAATTTCGGTCTTTAGTTCAGCCAGCCAGCTTTTCCTGGGGAAATCAACGTCACCTTCTTCAGAGTTTCCAACTTGCAACCAGCCCTATGGAATTCAGACTTGCCAACCCCCATAGTCACCAATTCCTATGATAAATCTCTTAATTCAATTCTTACATATATATGTCAGTTCTGTTTTTCTGGAGAACATTGATTAATATGGTCACACACATGTGTGAGATGGGATCCTCCTCTCAGAGAAGAACATTTGAGACATCTGTCTTTTTACAAATTTTAAAAATTTGCAAAGACATCGGTAATCACCAGATTACTATATTGGAGGTGTTTTCTATCCTTTTCAGTCGATTTAAGTCTTCTTAGTTTCTATTTCCTCTTTTAGCCCTGTGTCACAGCACCTCCGTGCAGAATTGAGAGTTAGCACTGTCAAGTGAATTAGCCTTGAGAACAGACATTTTCAGTCCTGTGCCAAAGGATTTGGAATTCTTTAAGTCTATGAAATCTGCCTCTTTATACCCACGTTATTTTTCTGCTGGAGAGAAACACCTTTAACAGATTCCAATATTAAAGCTTTTGTGGGTGATTCTAGAAGCCTGTGTCCCTAGGGGCCCAGTGATAACCAAGCCTTTTCCATCATTCTTTTCAAATGCCTAAACTTCCCTTGGCTTTTTAATGCCAGGCTTTGAATAACCATTTCAATGGTAGTAGAATTATTTTCATATGTCACATCTTTTCTTACAACAGTAGGATATGCCTCTCATATTCTATTTTCCTCTTTTATTTCTCTATTTCTTTCAACAAAACTCATCTGAATTTTTCACAGCATACCTTGCTTCTTAGGTTGCTCCTGATTCTTTTCTCTTGGGTGGGAGGCAGCCACTCTTTGTCCAAAAAAAAATAGCTTCCAAGTATAAGGTACTATAGCCTTACCTAGTTTCTTTCAATTGATTTAGGGGCTTTGGAGTTTCCCTGCATTTACTATTACTTTGTTTCACATACATTTAGATTATTAAGGTACTTAATAATCTCAGCCAGAAGAGTTGAGAACCACGTAGATGAGAATGAAAGTAGAAGTGGTGAAAGGAAAGCTATGTATATTTAAGACTGGTAAGACATTGATGTGCTGCGTGTATGGAAGTATTTTTGGCTTTGGGGTGATAACAGAATATTTAACAATTCTATATATTTTTTAAAATTTGAAAATCAAATATGATAATACATGTGTGTTTTGGAAATCAAAAAATGTTATGTCAGAATAAGGGGCTATCATTAGTAGTCATCACCTTTTTCTAAGATGCTACTAATGATGGTATTTAAGAAAGAATGTAGGCGGAAGTGCTGGCGTCATGGACACTTCCTGGATGAGACAGGTTGCCCTTCCCTTCAAGGCTGGTGAGAGTAAATCAGCATTAATTTTAGTGTCCAAGACTTTGGCAAACACAAGCACTTTGTCAAAGATAACACAAGGTTTTTCACCTTGAAAAGGAAATGTCACCTAGTCCAAGCCTCTGGCCTGAATTTAGTCCACAAAGACTGCCTCTTGGTTCCAGGGTAGAGAAGAATAATGGTGGCAATCAGGACTGTCAGAGCTCAAGGCCAAGCTGTATCACCAGCTGCATATACACAAGGACCTTCCTGGATGCTGGGAAGAATAAATCAACCCTCTGACTCCAAGGCTTTGAGGACACACAGGTGGGGGCAGAGGTAGAAACAGCCTCACGATATGGGAGAGATTTATCACCATAGTCTTGGGTACTATCAGATTTGGATTGGATCATTTTCACTTATCTGTTCAGCCAAACTACCCTGTGAAAACTGGCAAATATTTAGCACAAACACTGTTAGAGCAAATCCTTGGGAAGCTCTGCTGTCCCTGATTTTTTTGATGGATGAAATGACTGCTTGCCAGGGGATGAGCCATCCACAATGAGCACCAGCAGGTCCTGGAGTGCTTAGAGGTGACCCTGGGAGAACAGAAGTGTCTATCCCCACATCTGTGGAGCACAGATCTTGTGGAAAAGCCTGGGGTTAGCCTCCAGCCACCTCGGTGGGAGAAAAACACAAATTGTGCCACAAAATGGCAATGAGGCTGCCTGGGGTCATGAAATCCATCCATCAAACATGCTTTCCAGGTATCAGCTGTGCTAGTATTTGACAACCTTGTTTCTTCTTGTGATTGAAGAAGGATGACTAGGCTGTGTCCAAACCCTACCAACATAAGCTGCCCAGCTAGATAGCCTACTGTGGAACCATGATGCATCTGCCTCAGGACAGTCAGCTGTGGGACTCCATTCTGATATAGCTCTTTTTCTCTATTCAATTTTCATAGGGCTGCATACCTCTCATCCAGGGCCCAGCCACCTGGCAAATACTAGTTAAGGTTCATTGAATTTCTATCCTTGAAGTGTGTATACAGAAGCTCTAAAATGTATTTGAGAAACTGAAGAAGAGGGATTTTTCCAGGACACACTAAGAAATCGATGGCAGGGGCCTTCTCCAAGCTTTTGCCTTGTACCACATGACATGATCCGTGAAGACAAAATGAATGTTCCTGGCAAACCAAAAGTAGCAAAAGATGGTAGAGAAAAGATTAGGAAAATCAAGATTCCAGTCCCAGCTTTGATACTTAGTAGGTGAGTAACCTTAGCTAAATGCCTTAATTCTCTAAATCCCTGAAAAATGAGGATAATCACATTTACCCTGCCTGTTTCTTTTCTACATCAATGGTCTACTGTAGAAAGTAAGTAAAAAACTATAGGTAAGACGTTTGTCAGCTATTTTTTTACTTTGAAATTACAATGCAAATATTGATTAATATTAGTGGCATTAAATATCTTCTTATACTATACCAAGTTAGAACAATTCAAATGAATATAAAATGTGAGCACCAAATATGACAAGACCCTTCCCCAAAATTCATGGCTCTGAAGTTTGTTGATATCAGTACTTAATGGAATAAATACAGAATCATTGAGATTTATTAATGAAAGGTAGCTAAGAAATTCTTTAGTAGAAACTGTACATTATTGTGGTGGAAAGTATGGGTTTTGCAGTCGATTGTCTGGATTCAAAGCTTGATTCTGCCACTCACCATCTTGAGCAAATTACCTAATCTTGCCAGAACCTCCATCTATCATCTCTAAAATGGTAAAGACAATTTTATCTATCTTATAGGCTATTTTGCAAATGAACCAAGATACTGTATGTAAAATACGTAGAATGCTAAATGTTTAGTACTTAATAAATGATAGCTATCATTTTTCATGTAGACCAATACTGAGAGCAAAGAAATTATTTCATGCAAACAAGAACCTGATTCAATTCCTTCTCCAGGAGGCCACACAGAATTTCATGGTTTCTCTAAGACTTAGGAAATCTAGAAAAACAACACTGGATGATTCCCTGGAAGTCCTCACCTAAAAGTTCATAACTTCCCTGTGCCTCAGTTCCAATGCTGAAAAACTTAAAATTAAGTTAAGGGATATGGTGGTTTGGAATTGTACATACCTCTGAAAACCATGTTCTTAAAGCTAACCCATTCCTGTGTTTGTAAACCTATGGTAAGTAGGACCTTTCGATGAGTTTACTTCATTTAATGCATGGCCCAGGGTGAGCCTTAATCCTCTTAATAGAGTCCTCTATAAGAGAATGTAATTCAGACAAAGAGAAAGAAAGCCATGCAAGCAAGAAGCTGAAATCAATGAAACCCAAAAGAGAAGAGAGAAACCAGCCGACATCACCATGTGCCTTGCCATGTGATAAAAGAGCGTAGAATCTCCAGGAGCCAATCTTCTGGAAGAACGCATCACTTTGATGATCTCTTCATTTGAATATTTTTCTCAGCCTCAAAACTGTAAGCTTGTAAGCTATTAAATCCCCATTGTTAAAGCCAACACATTTCATTGAGTTGTCTAGCAACCTAAAATAAGGAGGTGTGGGGAATAAAACAGACCAATGCAGATTGAAAGGGGCAACAGCTCTGCTAGAATCTTGGACTTTCCTTACCATCATAAGACCATTTTCTGATGCTAATTTTATAACAATTTTGAACGTTATTGAAATGCCAAGAGATGCCTTATCTTGAATTTGATTTGTGACATAGGTATCTCCACAAATTAATTTCAGTTTCTTTTATTTTTTCTTCCCTCCCCCCATTGTCTGTTCTCTGTGTGCATGTTCTTCTGCATCCACTTGCATTCTTGTCAGCAGGATCAGGAATCTGTGTCTTTTTCTTGCATCATCTTGCTACATCAGCTCTTCGTGTGTGCAGCGCCATTCCTGGGCAGGCTGTGTTTTTCTCGCATGGGGCAACTCTCCTTGTGTGGGGGGCTCCCCTATGTGGGGGACATCCTGCGTGGCACAGCACTCCTTGCACACATAAGCACTGTGCATAGGCTAGCTCCACACGGGTCAGGAGGCCCTGGGTTTGAACCCTGGACCTCCCATATGGTAGGCAGATGCTTTATCAGTTGAGCCATATCCATTTCCCTACTCAGTTTCTTTATGCAGATCTTGGGCACTGAGGACGGTAGTGTCTTCAAAGAGATCAGCTTCCTTCATCCCTCTCCTGGCATGGCAGATCTTACTCCACTCAGGAAATATATCTATTTTGCCTCATTGTAGATCTGGCATGAAAGGAAAGTCTTCCCTGTGGCCAGACTTGTTTATGAGATGAGAAGGGGAAAAGACCTTTCTTTTGATGAGGCCAGAGCTATGCCAAAAAGCTGAGGGTAGAAGAGCTCTGTTTCTATCCCAATAGTCAGCCTGTTTTCTCCTCTTCTCCAGACACCTGAAATTATTTCTCTTCACTCATCTAAAGAAACTGATCTTTCTTTCTATTATTCTCCAATAACCCTATACAGAACACTTTCATCAATATACTGGGAATTCAGTAGTTCTGACTTGGATGCTGACCAAAGGCTCTGCTTTAATATGCATTTTCATCAGTGATGTGTCCTTTGGTGTGACCACTGGAATACAGGGCATTGCTCATGTTAGAAGGATATTTTTCTCTGCTAAACAATAGCTCTTACTGTCTGCATAATGTATTTTGCAACACATCACTGTTTCCCAGTCAGAACCCTGGCTTTGTTATCTTACCCTGCTATTTAACTCTTCTGTAATTTGTCTGGTACTTGTTTCGCTTCACCAACTAGATTTCAAATTCTTTGATATCACATTTTGTAATGTTGTTGTCTACATTAAAGTCCTGGTGATGGTGTTCATCCAAAGTGCCTGGTACTTCTTTGCCTGTATAAGTCACTCATCTAAATTACACATACATACACAAACAAGCCTGTAATTGACTACATCACTTCTTGCCCTTGGTGAATTTTTTGGGCTGTAGAAGGAGTGGCATGAATAAAATCTATAAGACAGTCAGGAAAAGGCTTCTGTTACCAAAGCTAAAAATCAATATCTTTAACACCTTAAGGTCCCAGAGGGAGAACAGAGAATGGTGAGCTGAAAAAAGTTGGGAAATCAAGTCAAGCACATAATACCCATTCCATGAGAAGAAATCAGAAATCCCAAACCTGGTTCAGAAAGAAAAACTCTCATAAAACTTGTCTGTTCTCCAATCTTCTCCCAAATCTACCCTCTCTGTCACTAAGACAACCTTCATAACAAAGGGGACGACAAGAGAGTTTGCCTATGTTTGTACTACCAAAGAGTCTTGGCTCAACGTGAAGCATTCCATTATTTACAGGAACCTGAAAGGGGCCTTGACCAGACTCATGAGAAAAAAACAATCTGCTTTGAAGGAGCCAGCTTGACTATATTTTATATTATCGATAGTTTCAAAAAATTAATTCAGATAGATCAATCACCTAAATATGAGAGCCAGAATCATAAAGCTCCTAGAAGATAATGTAAGGAATATGTGATTTTGTGGCAGGAAATGGTTTCATAAATTTTACACCCAAAGCATGAGCAATAAAAGAAAACTTAGATAATTGGGGCCTCCTAAAAACCAAAAACTTTTGTGCTTCAAAGGAGTTTGTCAAGAAAGTGAAAAGGCAGCCTACTCAATGGGAGAAAATATTTGGAAATCACTTATCTGCTAAGGGCCTAATATTCAGCATATATAAAGAAATCATGCATCTCAGAAATAAAAAGACAAGTAACCCATTTAAAAATTGGGCAAGACACTTAAACAGACACTTTTCCAAAGAGGAATTACAAATGGCTGAAAAGCACATGAAATGATGCTCGGCATCACTAGCTATGGGAAACGCAAATCAAAACTACAATGAGATATCATCATACACCTACTAGACTGGCTGTTTAAAAAAAAAAAAAAAACTACCAGTATTGGAGAGGATGTGGAGAAATTGAAATACCCATTCACTGCTGGTGGGAATATAGAATGGTGTATCCTCTGTGGAGGACGATTGGATGATTCCTCAGGAAGCTAAGTATAGAATTGCCATATGACCCAGAAATCCCACTACTAGGTACATAACCAGAATTGAAAGCAGGGACAGGAACACATATATGCACACCAATGTTCTGAGCAGCATTATTCACTATTGCTAAAAGATGGAAGCAACCCAAGTGTCCATCAACAGATGAATAGATAAACAAAATGTGGTATATACATACGATAGAATACCATTCAGCTATAAGGAATGAAGTACTGACGCATGCAATAACATCGGTGACTCTCAAGGACCTTATATTGAGTGAAGTAAGTCAGTCACTAAAGGACAAATATTGCGTGATCTCACTGATATGAACTAAGGATATTGAGAAGACTCATGGAGGTAGAGTCTGGAAGATAGATTACCAGAAGATAGAAGGGGAGTAGAGTGTGGTGAGCCAGTACTTAATCTGGGTAGAAGCTATAATAAGGTTGATAGTAATGGTTTGGCAAAGGACGGAGTTGATGGTGGAGCGACAATATGACTAATCAATGGCGCTGAATTGTGAGTATGAACAGAATTGAAAAGGAATGGTTTCAGCTGTCCATGATGCTAGAAGGAAAGCTAGAGGATAAAATGTGTGACTGTAAAACTCAATGAAATCTGGCGTGACCAAGGACTGTAGTTAAGAATACAATAATAGGAATGTTCTGTCACGATCTATAATGAAGGTATGTCACTAGTACAGGATGTCAATAGTGGAGGAATATACAGGGGGATATGCACTGCAGTGTCTACCTCTATGGGCTATAAATGTATTTGTGTTGTCATAGGTATGTTTTCTCAATAGATGGAGATCCACACAATGGCCAAGAAAATATTAAACTCCCATCCTGGGGAGTCCTGCTACTTTCTCAAATAAAATGGCAAAAATCTCCTGAATATATAGGCAGTGTCTAATAAAAGAAAACAGGCCAATATGCCAAATCCTTGATCGTAAGGTTTTTACTTAAATGAACCTTAGTCCTATAAAAATGAAACTTAGCCTAACTGTGATTAATGCCTAAGAGTCACCTCCTGAAAACCTCCTTAATACTAAAGTGTAGCCTCTCTGAAAGTCAAATTCAGCAAATAAATTCACTATCTTCCCCCCAGCATGGGACATAACTCCTGGGGATGTTTCCTTGGCACCGAGAGAGTATTACCAAGTGCCAACCAGCAATGCACTTAGAAAAAGACCTTGACCAAAAGGGGCAAACATTAAATACAAAAGAGTTTATATGGCTAAGAGATTTCAAAGTGAGTGACGTGGTCATTCCAGAGGTCAGGCTTATGCAGGTCTCAGGCAGATCTCACTAACTGCCACAGTAAACAAAGATTCAAACAAAGTGCTCCTGAGGGCTCTAGGGATGACCAGCCTCATGATATCACCAACCCATCGGTGGACTCTACTTTGGAATATATGACAATCTAGTCCCCAAATATAACAGTTAGAATCATTTCTAATTTCCCTACCCATGATTCTTCTACCCCTTTTATTTAAACCTATAATTAGCACAATACCCACTAAAAATATGGCAAAGATTTAAATCCTCAATCTGTTCATATGCAGGTTAAGCCCTGAATCTCAGCAGAGTTGTGTCCAATACAGACCTTCCAGTTCTTAGGACCTGTCCAGGATAACTAACAAAATGAGATAGACATCCCCCATCTCAGGAAACAAGGAGTATCTACAGATGTAAGCAAAACAGTTCCTTCGATCTGCCCCATAAGATCTAAGCCCCCTCTCAATCAGATGCCTTCAGCACAGACATCATCCCAAATTCTCAAGATTGAGAAGTGAACAAACATAAAGGAGAATGTAACCAATGACCAAAGTAGATTTACTGTTATTGTTATTATCATGTGGTAACGGAAGAACTTGTAACACCGATATAAAGATAGTGGTTACTAGAGGTTCTGAGGGGAGAGGGAAGGATGAATAGTCGGACCACAGGGCATTTTTAGGGCACTGGAATTGTTCTATATGATACTGCAATGACAGATACATGATACTATACATTTGTCAAAGCCTAGAGAGCTGTAAACCATAATGTAATGTAAAGTGTAAACCAAAATGTAAATGATAGACCTTGGTTAGTAGCAGTGATTCAAGATTGGTTCATCAATTGTAACAAATGTACCACACTAATGTAAGATATAAATATGTGTGTGTTGGGGGTGGGGGGTTTATGGGAAACCCCTATACTTTTTTTAAACAAATCAATTTTATTGATACATATTAATAAAGCATAAATCCATCCAAAGTGTACAATCAATATTATTCGGTACAGTCACATAGTTGTACATTCATCACTCCAGTTATTCTGGAGCAGATTCCCATCTGCTGTCCAAAAGAGCAGGGTTTCTTAAACTTTTGTGTTCCACGGACCCCTCTGTCAGTCAGGTGAAAATCATGGACCCCTTACTAAGTACACACTATACTGTGTATTATTTAATAAATATATCACACCTGCACCAACATGTCCCCACAAGAATATTTTTTGAATTTCAATTCAAGTTCACAGACCCTTTAAGAACCCCTGATCTTAGACCATCTTCATTATTCCAGCAACAATAGAAACAATCACAAAAAAACAAAAAACAAACAAACAAACTCATCACCTCTCAGTCTCTCCCTGCCATACTTAGCTGCTATTCTGTTTGCTTCTCTCTAGTTTATTTGTATTTACAGCTTGTAAAATCATTCTTATAATATGCACTATCATCCATATTCATATTTTACATAAGGTTTTATCATGACGTGATTTTTCTGTAATCTAAAACTTCTCCAAAAATAAAGTTTATTATTACAAAAAAAAAAGGATATTATGCAAATGAAGGACCTCCACAGCTATTCTCCCTTGAGAGTAACAATGTCTCTTCCTTCTTACAATTCTGCTTGGACAAGAAATCTTCCCATATCAATATAGATGCCTCTATGATATCCAGCCTACAATGTGCTTCAGCAGTTCAAACCATGCCCTACCCGAAGCCTTTGGTAGCTGATGCCTGGACCATAGTTTTGGGGATTCTCATCAAAAGGTCAAAAAGAGAGCACTATGATAGATTAGCAATGACTGCTGTGGACAAAGAAGACGACCGTATCAGCATGGAGAACAGGTGTTTGCTAACCCTAAAATACAAGTTCTGAAACAGGAAAGATCCATAAAGTGCCACCAAAAGCTTGAGGCAAATATTTTTTCAAAGATACTTTTAATTAAAAAATTAAGTTAGATTTCAAAATATTTTGAGCAAGGCTTAAAAGAGGGATAGGATTTTCAGTGTGGATAAGAAGGGACAATCTGAGCATCTGCAACCGAATAACATAAACAAAGACATGGAAGCAGAGAAATCGGGGTGTTTTTTTCCTACCTTAAAGGAACAGTGTGTGGTCCAGGGTAGGTGGTGAGCCTGATGGATGGTGCTGACCCAGAGTCGGCCAGTGCTGTCCAATAGAAATACTGTGTAAGCCACATATGTAATTTAAAATTTTATAGTTGCCACCTGGAGAAAAAGTAAACCTTTTTTACTTATTTTCTTTCAGAAACTTTCTATTGTGGACAAATCATTGGAGAATTTGCAGCAAAATTCAAAAGGTTTTAGATTAATGAAAGTGATGTGGCAGCTGAATTATGCCAGCTTGCATGGCTGATACAAGAGGAAACATAAACTATGTGATAACAACAGTATCATAAAATGGAAAGAAATAAAAGGGTATCTGTCCCCTAAGCTCTGGTTCTGATTAGACTCGCCGATAACAGGAGAGGAGATAAAAAAGGGAAGAGTAGGGGACCAATGCTGTAAACAGCTAGTAAGGAATGTCAGCAATTGCTCAGCCCCTTCGCACGTGCAGAAGAAATATGGGACTCATTTTTCTTTCTGGAAGAATCTGAGTTATTCCTTGCAAGATAATAGAATTGGGGAAGTTTCACAATGGTTTAACTGTATTAAATCTTTATTTTTTAAAGGAAGTAGATCTTTCTGATTCTCATAATGGGGATTATTATTATTTCCTAAACCCTCTCCCCAAGGCTTCTCCTCACTACCATCTGCTATCCAACAATTCACCAGACCTGAAACTCCAAGTGAAAGCCTCTTAACTTCAGTACAGAGATTTCCTGAGAATTAAAATGCCACTGAGGGAAGCAGATTTGGCCCAACGGATAGGGTGTCCACCTACCACATGGAAGGTCCAAGGTTCAAACTCAGGGCCTCCCGACCCGTGTGGAGCTGGCCTATGTGCAGCGCTGATGCACGCAAGGAGTGCCGTGCCACGTAGGCGTATCCCCCATGTAGGGGAGCCCCATGCACAAGGAGTGCGCCCTGTAAGGAGAGCCGCCCAGCACAAAAAAAGTGCAGCCTGCCCAGGAATGGCGCCGCACACACGGAGAACTGACGCAGCAAGATGATGCAACAAAACAAGACACAGATTCTGGGTGCCGCTGACAAGAATACAAGCAGACACAGAGAACACACAGCGAATGGTGGACACAGAGAGAAGACAACTCGGGGAAAGGGAGAGAAATAAATAAAAAATAAATCTTAAAAAAAAAAATGCTACCAAGAGGCAGTATGACACCAAGAAATGTGCATTAGTTTCCGGTAGCCGCCATAACAAAATACTACAAAGTAGGTGGCTTAAAACAGCAGAAATTTATTCTCTCACAGTTCTGGAGGCCAGGAGTCTGAAACCAAGGTGTTGGCAAGGTATTTCCTTCTGGGAAGTCTGAATAAGAATCTGTTCCATGCCTCTTTCCCAGCATTAGTGGTAGCTGATAATCCTTGGCATTCTTTGGCTTATAGACATATACTCCATTCTCCCAATGTGTCTCTCTCTGTGCTTTCACATGAGCAGTTTATAAGGACAACAGTTATTGGATTTACCCTAATCCAGTATGACCTCATTTTAACTTAATTGCATCTGCAAAGATCCTATTTCCATATAAGGTCACATTATGGGATTCTGGGGGGAACACTATTCAATCTAGCACAGAGTGCAAGCTTTGGAGACAGTCTAAGTTAAATCTTAACCCTGGTTCTGCCATTTATTAGCTGTGAAAACTTTGAGCAGTTTTCTGAACCTACCTTGGTCCCAGTTTCAAGATATCTAAAGTGAGTAGGATAATAGAGTTGTTGTCAGGATTAAATGAGATAATGTAAGTACAGTTCCTATATAGAACAACACCAAAAGGTGCTCAGTAATAAGCAGTCAACAAATATGCAGTAGGTGCCTACTGTATGCCGGGCAATGCTCTAGACCAAGGTTCTTAACCTTTTTTGTTCCATGGACCCCTTTGCCAGTTGGGTGTAAACTGCAGACCTATTACTAAGCCCACACTATACCATGTTTTATTTAATAAATATATCACACCCTCACCAACACATCCCCACAAGAATAATGTTTTTTTTAATTTCAGTTCAAGCTCATGGACCTCTTGTTAACAACCCCTGTTCTAGAGCCTAGTGAAAGAGAAGTTAAAGAAATAAACCCTAGCCAATGTTGTTCTTTTATAATATCCACAATAATAATTTCCATGACTATAAATTCTGAATATGCCAAAAGATAATGTGGCAGTCTCCACATGTCTCACCTAAATGATAAAGAATCTCTGAAGGTAGATATTTTCCTTGAGATCATCCAGTCCTATATCTTCACTTTGCTTATGAGAAAACTGAACTTCAAGAAATAAAATTTCAATGATTAAATGTGAAAATGCACACAAAGTGCTCAGCCCAGAATCAGTGGCAGTGGTGTTCATCATGTGGCAATGGTGACGGTAAAAGAAGAGCTTATGGCAGGAACAGGAGAAGTGGTAACAGTGGTACAGATGACCTGAAATGGGGTCCAAGTCTATTACAATTAGTATTTTTTTAATGTTACATTCAAAAAATATGAGGTTCCATATAACCCCCACCCACCTCACCCCACTCCTCCCGTAACAACAACCTCCTGCACCATCATGGGACATTCATTGCACTTGGTGAATACATCTCTGAGCACTGCTGAACCACATGGTCAGTGGTCCACATTATAGTTTACACTCTCCCCCAGTCCACCCAGTGGGCCATGGGAGGACATACAAAGTCCAGTAACTGTCCTTGCAGTACCACCCAGGACAACTCCAAGTCCTGAAAATGCCCCCACATCACATCTCTTCTTCCCACTCAGCAGCTACCCTGGCCACTTTCTCCACATCAATGCTACATTTACTTCCAGTACTAATCACAAGAGTTCCAGAATAGAATATCAGTAAGTCCAGTCTAATCCATACTCTATTCCTCCATTCTGTGGACCCTGGGATGGTTATGTCCACTCCACCTCTGTATTGAGAGGGGGCTTAGAATCCACTTGGATGATGGATGCAATTCTCCTGTTTGCAGTTGTAGGCTGTTGACTTTTTTTAGTATTAAAGAATGAGAAACTTCCCTTTGAGATGTTCAAGCAAAGGGTGAGCCTCTGCTACTGGATATGAAGTAGAAAACATGGAATGCTGGACATGGCTGGAATCTACCTTGGGATAAAAATGGAAGCTAGCCTTAGGACAAAGCGGACCCACAGGAGTCAAAGTAAAGTAGTAAGACCTAAAAAAACAAATCCTTGGTGATAAGCAGTGAGTACTGGATCTAACCTCACCTGAAACAGGTATACTTTTGTAGTTTTCAGTTATGAGAGTCTGGACATTTTTTTTAATGCATAGTTTGAGTCAGTCTTTCTGGTACTTTTTACTAAAAACATCCTAATTGATATAGTGCAACCAAGGAGTGAACTTTAGTATTTGTCATGTTGCGACTACCTGTATTAGTCTACCAAAGGGCTACTGATGTAAAGTACCAGAAATCTGTTGGCTTTATAAAGAGTAAAAGCTTACAGTTACAAGACCATAAGAAGTCCGATTCAAGGATGCTTTCTCACCAAAGTCAGTTGCCACGTGTTGAAGCAAGATGGTCCCTGATCTCTGCCTTACCCTCTGGGCTTCCTCTTCCTCTTGAGGCTCCTTGGGTCCAGCCTCTTGAGGTTTCATGCTTAAGCGATCCTGCAGTCCTCTCACTCCTGGCATAAGGCTTATTTATTTCCTGGCCTCCTATATCAGTCTCGGTTGTTCTGCTTTCTTCCCAATCTCAGTGGCAAGCTATCAGGCAAATGACTCATCTCTCCCTGGGGCTTTAGGTATCTGAGCCTTCTCCTTTCTGTCATATGGCAAGATCAAAAATGACAGAGCTCTCTCTTCCTGTGTGTCTGTGTGTGTGAGCCTCTGTTTATATCAGATCTGGCGCAGACTCAACCTGAGTCATGCCCACTGACCAAGTCAAATCAAAAGCCCTAATCTTAACAGGTAATATAATCAAAGGGTATCACGCCCAGAGGAATAGATTAGTTTAGTTTACAAACATACTCTTTCTCTTTTGGGAATTCGTCAAGTAATAGTTTAGTTTACAAACGTACCCTTTCTCTTTTTGGAATTCATAAAATAATCTCAAACTGCCATACTACCTAACATTCATTCTCTCTGTAGTGTTTTAATTAGGAATACCCCCACTTCCTAAATGTATATATTCTTGGTAATTCTAGGTGCCTACTGTCTACTCTCCAGAGGTCATATCCTTTCTCGGCCTGGATAAGGGTACATTATCTACAGTCAAACAATCAGGCACTCACTCCTGGGACTCTAAATCTTGAAAGAGTGTTGCAAGGACAAAGGAATACCTACAGAGCATTCATTATAGTCATGGCTAGGTATTGACTAGTCATTTCTACCTCTAAGCTTCCTGCTTCTCGCTCTCCAAATAGCCCTTATTTCTTGCTAAATCCAAACTCAATCCTTAAGTCACTAATCAATTTTGAGCACCAGCTGTGTCCTTCCAGTAAATTCCCTATTGCTTCCATCATTCAGAATTCATTCTTGTTGCTTACAAACAAGACCCCTATTCATACAGAGCCCTCTGCTTACATGACCTTGGTCAATCCTCAGAATTTTTACCCTTTGAAGTAGACATAATCTCAGGTTTACCAGTGAGGAAACTGAAGATCCAAGAGGTTAAATAAATTTCCCTAGTGCACAAGGCTAGAAAGTAGAAGAGTTAATATTTAAAATCATAGTGTTGTGATTCCAAGGCCCATGTATTATCCATTGCACCTCCAGCAATGCATGAAAAGAGAGGAGAAATACCTAGCAGTGAGGGCATGGAGGGAGGGAAAGTACCAGATCTCCCTTCCCGCAGCATAACTCTGTGGTGCTGAACTATTTTGCTCAGTATTTCTTGAGAAAGTATCCTATGCCATCTGAAATCCTCTAATTCTATATTAAGGGCTTCTACCCTGCCATCCATCTAGTAAAAACCAAGAAAGTTGTATTAGACAAGTTATGCAAAGATTAAAACTCCATGGCAAAGTTTCTCAGGTAGGAGTACACAAGAGAGGTCCAATCATATTCATCTACAGAGAAAAAAGAAAACAATAAACCCTGGTTAGTAAACATGCTCAGGAATGGAGTAGACTGTAAGGGTGGGTGTTGGCCTCCGCTGCGGCACTGCAGGCGGGTCACTGCAGGCGAGTCGCTGCCGGGGATCGGGCCTACGCCACGGCCTGACGGGGCGGCAGCGGGCGGCTCAAGGCTTGGGGGACGCGCGGTTCGATGGAGGAAAAACCACGGAGACGAGGTCTATGCGCAGGTCTGATTTTATTCGGGAAGTACATGGGGTTTTATAGTGTCATGGAGGCGGGGAGGTTGTGGGAGGGGCATGTCCGCGGGGCAGCTGAGGATTGGCTGCAGAGGCAAGGGCGGACCTGCGGTTTATGACGTAAGCCATTGATGGCAGAGGGGGTTGTTTCCGAGGTTGTGCCGGGGCGGATACGGGATGAGGGCGGTTGAAATGAGGCGGGGAGAACAGCCATCGGCTGGGAGGGGGAAGATAACAGTGGCTGGGAGGAGGGGCGGAGGGAGGCAGCAGCACAAACTGCTGCTGAGAAGGGCCATAATGCAGAGGGGTTACGAGGAACAGGCGGGCAAAGTGTAAGGAAGCGAAAGGCAGGGTGGGAGCAGGGGACAGGTGGGTGCTCAATGTATTTGAATCTTCTGGCCAACAGACTGCCAAGGAGGATTACTTTTTATTTCAAAGCTTAATGACAGTTTTTATTTCCAAGACATTTTCCCTTTTTTTTTTTTTTTTTGCTTAGCAGAAATATAGTTGAATCTTTCTTATAGTGGATATTCTAATACCACACTAGCATGATAAAAATAATAATTCTTATTTTAGACTATTGTGGGTCTACTTTTTCATTCACTCACTTATTGAACATCCACTACTGACAACTGTGGAGCTGTGGAACTGATGGTAAACAGCTTTGTTATAATCCTTTCACTCATAAAGCTTATGATCAAATGCAGAATACAGACTAGTAGAGGAGCAATCACAACATAGCAGGAAAAACATTATGACAAAGGAAGTAGAGGCCTTCAAAAGGACACATAGGAAGGGGTGTCTAATTCAGTGTGTAGGAGTCAAGAAAAGTTTCTAGAAGTGATGTCCAAGTGTGGACTTAAAGTATAAGTGTGCTCCATGCAAAAGGAATGACACAAGCAAAAATATGAAATTGAAAAAGAACATGGAGTCTTTGAAGGACTACAAAGTTGAGCTTGTTTGGAATGTTTGGGGCAAGGGGGATGTGGCAGGAGATGAATTCTGAAAAATAAATGGGAGACAGATTACAAAGAACCTTATAAGCCAGTAGGGAGTTTGAATTTGATCCTAATAAGGGTTGGAAGTTGTGGAAGGAAATAATGATGGTGATGGTGATGATGAAGAGAATTATGATGATGGTGGTGATAATGATGATGATACTAGGCTGTAGTGATGACCATTTCTCATTATAGATGAAACAGGTGGTGGTGGAGGTGACTGCAACAACAGCATAAGCATTTATTGAACATCTGTAACAAGTCAGATTCTGTGATAAGCAATTCCTTAATTAAAACTCATTAAAAAATCCCATGAGAATAAGTGCAGTATGAAGAATGAATTGGAGGAGACAAAGGATTCAGGTGTAAGAAAAGAATGGTTTGGACTAGACTCACTAGAGTAACAGCAGCAATGGGAAAACTTTTGAGAAACATTAATGTCTCTAAGATCAGAATCCTTCATGCCCCATGGTAATTATTGTGAATAATTCTTACTGTCAACGTGATCTAGGAAATTTAGGTGATTGGACTGTATCTGTATCACACCCAGATCACACACTTTACATGACCTTCTTCATCAAGCTTTCATAATGAATATTTCAGATTGTTTTTTCTTTAAAAAGTCAAGTTCAGAAATAAAAAATGTTCTGGCTTTTCAGAGCTGTGTTTGCAGGATTATGATTCTTGACCATTTGCCATCAATCATAAAGCAACCGCAGCCTTGCTCCTAGGCCCACTTGAGCTCCTCTGGGAATCCCATCACAGGCAGGCGGGCTCCACAGCTCCCCAGTCCCTTCAGGTCATGAGCAACCTCACTTCAGTCATTTAAATGGCTCATCCAGTGTCATAATCAAACTCAAAACTTCATTCAATATGCAGTTTCTCTTCCACCCATCCCCGATCTGGCTTCAGGCTTGGCACCTGCAGTGGGGGCAGGATAGGCTTGTCCACCTTTGTCCTAGTTTCACTCCTCTCCACACAGTGTGATTCTAGGAGCGGTTTTGGAGCTCTCCAGGCTTGGACCCAGAGGGAAAGTAGGAGAGAGGGAAAGGGCATAGTGGGCACACTGTCCCAGTCTTTGTGGCAGGGAAAGATATAATTCGGCGTTGACTTCCTTGAAGTGTGAGGCTGCTTGTTTCACAGGGCAGTTTGGCAGGTTTTCAGAAATCTTGCCGGGAGCCTGCACTGTCTCTCCCCCATTTGTCTACCCCCGTAGACTTCCTACAAGAGGGGCTCTTTGCACCCCTCAAGCAGTCCTTCTGAGAGGAACCCCTCATAATACACACACAAACACACAGGTTATTTATTTCAGCCCCCAGGGAAACAGGTGACTTTCCCCCATGAAGCTCACCCACCGTGCAACCAAGCAGCAGCTCCAGCTAGAGAATTTCCCCTCTGAACTTCACCGGGGGCAGGGGGATTTGAATGGGAGTCCTTTTGCTTTCTAAATTCCAAAGACCATGTGTCAAGATTTGCAAGGGTCCCAAGCCCCTCTTCCTGGACCTAAGGTGAAGGGAAGCAAGCCTCCTGCCCGCCCCCAGCCCCTGCAGAGTGGTAGAAGAAAATGCACAGTGCTGCCAACTCTTTCCAAGCCTCTCACACACGCTAGAGGTGGATGGTCTCTCTGAGAACCTGCTTCAAAATCTCTTTAGCCTGCCTTATAGCAATAACCTCATACTTGGTACCTCTGCTTTTTTCACTCTTTAGGACATTAGCCCAAACTCTGAGACAACAGGAAACAATACACATAAGATTATGTTTTCCTGGAAAATGAGTATAATTTGGGACCCATTTCTGGAAAATGAATATAATTGTGCCCCTTCTGGGTGTACGCTCTGAAGGCTGCCTGAGTAGCTCATATTCTACATGAATGAACCAAAAGGCAATTACAGATACCAGATGCTTCTACCAGATTTTCAGCAATAACCCAGGACCTTCTCCTCCTCCTAAATGTTTCTTCCTCTAAATAATTTTGTCCAACCCTATGTCTCATCTTGCCACATGCAATGCAATTGTCACATCCTTTTATACAGGCAACAAGAGTTCTGGCCTATATGTAACTTCTGGCCTCAGCATGGCAGAGGGATGGGGTGGGGAGGATTTTAGAAATGCTGCTACCTTTTAACTAAAAGTCATTGTATTGACAGAAGGACAAATATTGCATGGTCTCACTGATATGAACTAAGTGCAAAGAATAAACACATGAGCTAAAACCTAAAGGATAGGTTATTAGGAGATAAGAGAAGAGCTGAGAAGGACTACTGAAGTGTAATGTATGTAGAAATTTTAATTAACTTGACTGTAAAAGAGTGTAAGCAGTTGATGGTAACATATTATAGTGAGTAGCAGTTTATAAATGGGATTGTGGTTGACAAGGGTAGTCTAGGGATGTAAATGTTAATTGAAAGAAGGCTAGAGAATAATCTAGGAACTGAATAACATAATGAATCTAGAGGTGGATGAGATTTGTGGTTGATGGTACAGATGCAAGAGTGTCCTTTTGTGAGCTAGGGTAGGTGTACATCACTATTGAAGGGTGGTATGAATGTGGAGGAGCATGGGAAAAATACAATTGGCATGGCCTGTGGGTTGTGGTTAATGGCAATACTGTAATATTCTTGCATCAACGCCAAAGATGTACTGTGCTGATAATGGGGGTTATGGAAAAATTGTGCCAAATATATGTTATGGACCATGATTGGTAGTAATAGTGTGATGATGTTATCTCACAATCTGTAACAAATATTCCACCATGGTGTGGTATATTGGTGAAAGGGTGTTGTATGGGAATTCTACACATGTGCATGATTGTTTTGTAAAGTTCACAACCTCTTATAATAAAAAATATATATATTTTTTAAATGTGATTAAATTTCAACAACCTTAACAAAGCAGGATAATATAGGACAGAATCAACTTAGTACCCACGTAAAGGAATCCTACACAAGGTTTTTAAGTTTAAGCCTCTTCTTTTCCTTGGATACCACTGAATCCGAATTCTTTTGATCAGACACACGTACACACACACCACAAAATAAACACTGAACTGCTTTAAACAAAGAATAAAATGTATTGGCTCACAAAATTAACAATCTAGAGCATGCCTTCTACTTCAGGAGTTCAAAGCTTGCCACTGTCGGATCTGTCTTTTTCCCAGTTCTGCTCTTCTACACAATGGTTTCATTCTTAGAATCCACTTGGTGATAACAGTAGCTGCTGTCATTTCCAGAACAAAACCTGTAAGAGTCAAGCCTAACACGAAGGAGAGTGTGCTTCTCTGCCATCATTCCCCAGAAAGCCTCATCTCGTCTCCTTGTCACCAGCAAGGCCACACATCCTTCCCTAAAACAATCATTGTGAAGAGAATACAGTTCTCTGGCTGACCAAGCTGAAGCTAGAGCTGGAGTCAATGCCCTCTAAAGAAAATAGAATAGGAGTGAAGGAAGAGTGGCTACCAAGAAGAAAGAGTTCTTTTTAAGGGGAAGGATATGAGACAAAAATGGCATGTATTCACTAAATCAATGAGCAAAACCAGAGCAATCTGACCCAAGAAGTTTGAGGTAATATCTGTATTCAAAGAAACAGACTAAAATATACTGCCATTCTTACCTGACCATGTAATAATAATAAACCAGCTGCAGAAGACAAAGAGAAGAAAGGATGAAGCCTCCCTGCTTCTTAAGGGTTATTGGTGTGAAGCAGAGGAGGACTCTGCTGAGGGTGAGAAGCTTTTGTCTCTGAAGCTGAAATGATCTCACTGACAAGTAGAAAATTTCATCGTGGGAAGTTTGGGGGAAAACAGCAAAAGAAAGAAAGCCAGAAGCAGTAAAAACCAAGCCAAAACAAAAAAAGTTTAATAGCTAGGCATTGCAAAAAAAAAAGTTGTTCTGAATTGCTTTGTCCATCTTAGTGGAACTAATGAGCTCCTTATTAAATGACATATTTACTCACTATATCACAGGCACCCATTGAGTCTGGAAATTGAATTTGCAGGCGCCATTACTGTGGAGCTGTTTCAAATGCCTTCACAGGAGCCTGCATTCCTTCGGTCCATTTTCCAGGAGGAAAGGTTTTAACCTTGCTTTCGGCTTCTCTTCTCTTTGTCTCTCCCTCTCCTTCACCCCTGCTTTCTTCTACTGTATAAGAAAAGGAAGAGTGAATCCCCCCCCATGAGATTTCAGACTCTGGACTAGAGATCAAATCAAGGAGGAAAAAAGTAAAATTCTCCAATCCACCTATTTACAATAGCATCAAAAGCCAATGACTACATCTAACCAAAAATGTACAAAACATTCACTCGGAAAACAATCAAATATTATTGAGAGAAATTAAGTAAGACCTAACCAAATGAAGGGATATTCCATCTTCATGGATTGTAAGACTCAATATTATAAATCTGCCAGTTCTCCCCAAAATTATCTATAGATGCAATGCAATCTATATCCAAATAACAATTCCTGCAGCTTTTTATAGGACTTGCCAATCTAATTTTTAAAGTTATTTGGAAAACATAGAGCCAAGAAGATCCAAGACAATGATGAAAAAGAGCAACAAAGTTAGAGAACATACTCTGCCAGATATTAAAACTTATCACACCATTATAAGACATTATAAGGGTACAGGGGCAGCGGACTTGGCCCAGTGGTTAGGGCGTCGTCTACCACATGGGAGGTTCACAGTTCAAACCCCGGGCCTCCTTGAACCATATGGAGCTGGCCCATGCGTGGTGCTGATGGGCGCAAGGAGTGCCCTGCCACGCAGGGGTGTCCCCCGCATAGGGGAGCCCCATGCGCAAGGAGTGCACCCCATAAGGAGAGCCGCCCAGCGCAAAAAAAAGTGCAACCTGCCCAGGAATGGTGCTGCTCACACGGAGAGCTGACACAACAAGATGACGCAACAAAAAAAGAAACGCAGATTCCCATGCCGCTGACAACAACAGAAGCGAACAAAGAAGACGCAGCAAATAGACACAGAGAACAGACAACTGGGGTGGGGGGCGGGGAAGGGGAGAGAAATAAATAAATAAATCTTTTTTTTTAAATAAGGCTACAGGAATTAACAGTGTAGTATGGTGTAAGGATAGAAAAATTAAATAACTGAACAGAATATAGGCTATGGAAATAGGCCATGCCACAATCACTTGACTTATGACAAAGGTGACTTCACAGTGCAGCAGGGAAAGAGTGGTCTTTTCAATAAGTGATGCTAGGTACACAGCAATTCTGGCAGAAACTACCCAGAGTAGGCCAGGAAAAGGTTATAGTCCTCCACCCTCACTTCAGACAACAACTCCAAGTTCGGGGGGTTCCCAGGGCCACGCTCACTTCTGAGCAACTGGCTACAAAATTTGGGGGTTCCACTACTCCCTCAGGTTTGATAACTCATTAAAATGACTTACAGAACTTATGATTACAGTTTATTATAGCAAAGAGGGCACAAATAAGAAGGAGCTAAAAGAAGAGATGCATAGGCAAAGTCTGGGAGGGACTCGAATGTGAAGCTTCTGGTGTCTTCTCCCCATGGAGTCAGGATGAATCACCCTCCTGGAACATCAGTTGCCAACCATGGAAGCTCACCCAAGCTTTGGTGTCCAGAGTTTTTATGGGGCTTATTGATTTAGGCATGACTGATTGAAGCAATGCCGCATGGTTGAACTCAACCTCCAGTATCCTCTTCTCTCCCTGGAGTAGACCCCTAATCACATGTACAAGCTTATTCATGTGGTCAGCCCCTCCACACTCTAAGACCACCAGTGGGGTGACCCCCAGCCTGAGTCATCTCAGCGCAAACTATCAGGCATGGTCCAGGGGCCCACCATGAATAACAAAGACAGTCCTATCATTCCAGCAACTCCAAGGACTTAGAGGTTACCCTCCAGGATCACAGACAAAGGCCAGCCAAATTCACTGTTATACAACTCTAGGTAAATTGGATATCCATAAAGTAAAAAAATGAAGCTTGAATCATAATTCACACATACGCAAAAATTAAATGCAGATAGATTTTAGATGAAATGTGAAAGATAAAACAATGTATTTTTTTAAAGAAAACAAAGAACAACATCTTTATGACCTTGAAATAAGCAAATATTTCTGAAGGAAAAAATAAACTAAATATAAGGAGAACATTAATAAATTGGGTGGTATTAAAATGAAGAAATTCTGTTCATTAATAAGATACCACTAAAGCAGTAGAAAGGCAAGTCATAGAGTAGGAGGAAAAATTGAAATACTTGACCCTACAAAGGACTCATATCCAGAATATACAAAGAATATTTACAAGAGACAGACAACCTAATAGGAATATGGGCAAAATAATTGAACAAAAAAGCTCTTTTCATCCTCCCTACTGCTGCCTGGCATTGAATGTGATGGTTGATGCTCTGGCAAACTCTTACATCAGGAGGATACCATAAAGATGGAAGCTGTATGCTAGGATGGTGGGGCCAAAAGGTAGATAACTTAATGTCTTAGAAACTGTGGAGGCACTATAACATCTCTGGACTCACACCTCTAGACTTCTCTTATATGAGAGAGTTAAAAAACTTCTTTCTGTTTGTATTAGTCAGCCAATGGGGTGCTGATGCAATATACCATAAATCAGTTGGTTTTCATAAATGATATTTATTTGGGGTAGACACTTACAGTCATAAGGCCCTGAAGAGTCCAGCTCAAGGTACCACAAGGGTACTTTCCCACCCAGAGTCTGTTGCCACATGTTGATGCAAGATGGCAGGCGATGTCTGTGAGGGTTCAGTCTTCCCCCTCCTCCCAAGGCTCTGTGGTCCCAGCTCCTTCCAATCTCAGCCAGAGGCTGGGACAAGTCTTGTCTCTCTCCCAGGGCTCGTTTCTCTCTGGGCTCAGCTGCTCTGCTCTCTCCACAGGGCCAGTGGTAAACAGCCAGGTGAATGTCTAGTCTCTCTTCCCAGGGCTTTGCCATGTCTAATGGAGCCTTGTCTTTTTCCTCACGTGTCTTCTTCTCTATATGCTTACTTCCCAGGGCTCCAGCATTAAAACTCAAACTTTCTCCTCCGCCATGTCAAGAAGGCAGGGGACTCAATGTCCTACTGACATGGCCCAATCAAAGCCTTAATCATTATTTAATCAAGTGAAAGTGAAACCTCTGAATCCAGTCCAATCTAATATGCCCAGAGGAACAGACTAGTTCACAAACATAATTCAATATCTATTTTTAGAACTCATAAACAATATCAAACTGCTCCACTATTATTTTGGGATGTTCTGTTAGATGCGCTTGAACTTAATCCTTACTAAAACAAAGTTTTGTCCCTAACAGTATGTTACTGACTCTGAAGAACTGCTCTCTGCCAGGCTCATCTGAGATCAGCAGCCATAGACATCCTCTCCTGATGGAAAAACCACTATGTGACTTTTACTGAATTTGACATCCCTTCCTCAAAGTTACAAATTTCTCCTGGTGTTTTAAAGATGGAGTTTGCATTTTCTGTTTCTTATTCTCCAGCTTGTTTAAATCCAAGAGTAGATAGAGGAAATGTCTTCTTACTTTACCATTTGATTACTGAAAGGAGGAGTTGTTGCTTTTATAAGAAGGATAGAGAGAAATAGCTATGAAACAGCAGAGGGAAATACCTCCAGGGTCTGATTGAAGAAAAATGTAAACTTCATACAAGAAATCTGCAGAGTAAATGGAGTCGTCAGGGGATGTCTTGTTTTTTTCTGTACTCAAAGATACTGAGAATATAGAATCATTAGTAAATCATAACCTGAGTGGCCTAAAGATATAATAAAAGGGAAGTTTCCAAAATGAAAGGGGAGGAAACTGGGTAGAATGGATCTGAATTACATGGTCATTAGGTTCAGGGTGACAATGGGTAAACTGCGAGATTGGGTTTTGTGGTAACAAACGAAAATTGGGAAGAGTCCTAATAGCCTCCAGAGGAAGGAAAATTCATCTTTTCATGCTGCATTTGAGATTTAAAAAATATAAACATATCACTTGGATACAAATTCTCATGGGCCCATATAGCTGTTGCCTTCTAAAGTCTTGCCATCTCTTTAAGGGTTTTGATGTTCAAAAACCTTCGTCTTTAATCCCCTTTAGGTAACAAAAAGTCTTCCATTTACTCCCATGCCATTGCCCTCAATTGCACTAAACATATTGTATCAATTAAGTGAGTCTTGATGAAAACAAAAGCCAGGAAAGAAAGCGTTTAATAGGCAACTTCTGCATTCTACCTTGACACAAACTCTCCTGGGACAAGAAAAATTAGTGCCCAGATTCCTGCCTCAGCAAAGAAATGAAAGGATAAAATACAAGTAAAAGCATAAGTTATCACATCACGTATTTTCCTACATCCAAAACAGCCCCTTCCCTTTGAGTCTCCATACAAAGTAGCTCCTCCTTTCCCTGCTGTGACTGCAGCCAAACCCTGCTTTTCATGTCAGGAGAGCAGTGGATGCCTTCTTGGTGAAAGGCGGGGACCTCAGACAACCTCTGCCCCTAAACATCTTTCCCTCCTCTTGTTCCTTACAGACTTCTTTCAAGACCCTCATTCTTTGAGAGCACTGCTTTTCAAATGCTTCTCAAGGGAAATCTTATCTAGAACTTCAAAACATAAAATAGTGTTGTTGCTCAGGTTGTAAGCAGAGGCAGGGGACACCCAGCTCTGCATGCTCAGCCTCCAAATAGCCCTCCCCCCTCACTACTACCCTAGATTAGGGTGATCCATTTATCCCAGTTTGCCCAAGACTTTCTGGGTCTCAGCCCAGAAAGGCTAATGCTGGGAACCCCTTCAGTTCTGTGCCTATCAGAATGGTTGATCATCTCAGTCTAGATACACTTCTGTGACAGTTTCAGAAAAAAATGCATTGCCTAGGTCAAGAATATAAGCATTTCTAATATGGATAACACTTTAAATCACTGTTAGTCATTCCAATTTAGTATGGATTCTTTCATCAGCTACTCTCTAAAGGACATCCAGATGGAGAGCAGAATTTGATGAAGAAAACAATGAGGGCAGCCACCTTCTAAGTGTGACCTGTGTGTGCTCTCTTCCAAGTTGAATTCATTTCCAAGATTCTAGCACCCAGTTCCCTAAAGGGACACATGAGCTGAGCCCTGCTGTATTTCAAAGAAAGCCATGCCTTCCTCAAGTGGAATGAAGGGGAGAGATGGTGAGGACTCACACACTGCCCCATCCACTCCACGCCCATGCAGTGGGTTTTCTCCCCATATGGAAAGATATAGAGTCAGGGATGCAGAACAGACTGAAACAAAGGCCCACATGGGAATCAAGCCTAAGACTTGACTTCATTCGAACAGCACTCTAGCCGAACTAACCAGGCAGAGGGAAGACTGTGTAATTGACTTGGAAAAGCTTCCAGCACAGAAGTCTCTCACAGCAGCTGGAACCAAGGCCCAAACCAGAGAATGAGTGCTCAGCAGAGAAAGGGACTGTTCAAAGATACCCAGATGATCCCTTTTGTTGGCAGCATTGTCCAGATGCTCACACAGCTTTAATTAAGCCCAGTTCTAATTAATCTGTGACCTTATTCAAACCAACTGTTTCCCTGTGCTCCAATACCTTTCCAGATGCAGATGCCCTTTCTCTCTAAGAAGAATTCAAAGTCTTTTTTCCTATGGAGTTTAACTGAAACATGACTGAACTGTTTTCTTTCATTAACGAGGATTTCCTCACCAATAGAACTTGTAGAACACAGGGGTGGCAAAGAAGCTGCGCAGAGACATGATCCAGCTTCTACAATCTGAACACTGATGAAAGGCTGAGTCCAGCCTGGACCACTTCAAAGACATCAGAGACATGACAAATTGAAAGCAGCACATTGTGTTTAGGATGGACACACAGGATACCAACAATGAGACCAGGGAAAGATGACATAAGGACCCGAAGGTATGTAAGAGAGAAGCAGTATCAACAAGGGAGCAGCAATCAAAGGGTTGAAATCCAGCCCCTGCCCTCTAACCCAGAGCTTCCCAACTCCCATGTCAGGATACACCTTGTGCTGCAGCTGCTGATCCCCTCAGCAGTGACTGGTAGGGGCTTGGAAGAGCAAGAGACCCCAGGCGCATTGCTTCAAGCTGTGAGCCCTCATCCTTATTTCCCCAATATGCTGGAGGAATATAATCATTGCTGGGCATGTCATGTTACCAACAGTGGGAAGCACTTATCAATACCCAGCACCTCATCTGTCTCTGACCCCTTCCCCTTAACACCGCATGTGCCCTTATTTTCTACCAGAACAAGCACCCCATCAACCACAACTGGCCAACGAGGGACAGAAAATGTGGGCTGCTCTTTACAGACTGTGCCAATAGGATATTTTGCCAATCTAGGACATATTAGAACAACGACAATGCATTTGCATGGATTTGAATGTTATTCTCCCCCAATCTCCAATTAAAATACTTCAATATCTTCCTATTATTCTTAGGATAAATATCAAAGTCCTCATCATGACTTCCAAGGCTTTCCAGGGTCTTGCTCCTTGTGGCAGCTGGGAATCTTAATTCCTCATGATAGAACCCACTTTAAGTGGATGAGGCAGAAAATAAATGCATTCATGGATACTCAGTAATTCAAAGGACCTATTGAAAAGACAGAGTCAGAAGCTCCATAGACGCAAATAACAGCCAACCTCATCATCAGACTCTTACAAAGAACTCTCTGAACTCCTCCCTCAGAATAGAGCCCCAGTTTACCGTCCTTTTGTTGAGCACTGGACACAGATCCTCCACCGCTGCTGCTTCTGAAAGGTGGATGCCTCTGCATCCCACTTGCCAGAGGGTGGACTCTGCACGGCACCTTGGCACCTTTCAACTCACATTATTCTTCTTGAAATAAGTCACATGAAGATGGGGAGCTTCTGATTGCAGGTGCTTAGAACATTATCAAGCCTCAATTGCAGGGGAGGTCAGGAAAAGAGTTCTGATTTCTAGGTTGAGGGAGGTGGAGCTCATGGTGTGGGAAATCCCCCAAATGTGAGAAAGATGACCAAACATGGTGGACAGTTGCAAACTTGACAGATGTTCATTTACACTGCTGTATAGCTTTAAAGATTCACCCCCATGCTTGCTAGTTGTCATCACTCCAGCCACAAGGGCATCTCCCAGTTATTCAAACATTATGACATATCCTGCCTTGGCACATGCTGTTCCTTCTGCCTGGAACAACTCCTCTTAACTCCTTCTCTTTCTTCTATCTCCCCATCTATTTCCTTTCTCTGAGAACCTCTCCCAACCTCCTGGACTAAGTCAGTTCTCTCAGTGTCCTTTCCTACAACTCCAGGAAACTCTACTTTATGGTACTTGTCAAAATTATAATTTTAAGGTAAGTGATTCAATTCTCTTCTGTCACCTCCCACCAGACTATAAGATACCTTAAGACAAGAACATATCTAGTTTTTCTCACCATTGTATTCCCAGCACCCAGCACAGTAACTAGCATACAATAGGTGCTCAAGTGTATGGGATGGATGGATGGATGGATGGATGGATCCTACACACATACTGCCAGCCCAGTAATGAAACATTTTACTTGGCTGGTAAAAAGCTGTGTATTCAGGGGAGAAAAAATCCAGATATAGGCTCCAAAAGTAACATGGCAAAGAGTAAGTACCCAAAAAACATTGAGCAGATGGGTGGATGGATGGATGGATAGATATATGGACAGAAAGAACGGATGGATGAAATGTCCTAATAATCACATTCATGTTGAAGAGTCTTGCCAGACAAAATATTTTACAAGAAAAGTATTTTGAGTCATAGTTACCTAGAAAGAATAGATGTTACCCTTAAACCATGACCCCAAAATGCTAAATAACACTCAACCCTTTACTTGTTCCCCCAGCCTGCCATTTGTTCCAAGCATTCATAAAACCTCTACTAAGTTCTGATTTTGTAGCAGCCAATGTGGTAGGAATTTCAGAGACACCAAAAACTACAAGACAGGGTAAAGGATCTCCTGGCTGATGAAATCATAACATACTCTTCTAGAGCAGCATATCTCATCCTTTGCTATATTTAGTCCTCACAATCCTGCAAAAGAGATCTTTTCCTGCCTGTTCCACCAAGTGGGTAGCCAGCCCAGTCTCTACTGGTGCCCTGCTCTGGGTGCCATAAAACTGGAGGGCTGGAGGGAGGGTCTGTATATGTTGCCATCAGGTGGCATTTTCCAAATGCTATTCTGACAGGGCTACACTGCTGTGACCCTTTGTGGAGAAGCACTGCCCTTGCCGACAAAAGAACTAGTTTGTCATATATTCCCCCCATGTCTGGATCACAGGATCCTTAGGCCTTCCTGGAACTTCCCACTAACTTTTGGCAGGGAAAAGTCCACCTCTATGCAAAGCCAAGAAATAGATATTTGTGTTGTGTGTCTTCTTCTTACCCCGCTCCCCAAACCTGCCTGTGCCTTTTCTCAGTCCCAGATACCTATGCCTATAGCCCACTCCCAAGGGGCAGTGTGCTTAGGAGTTCTCAAAAGGGTTACGGCTGGTAAACTCTTAGGTATTAGCCCTCTCAGGGTTATTTGAATTTTATAAGGTTCTCCAAATATTAAAGTTCTTCAGAGTTAAAAGAAATAAATGACTGATGATAAAAATGTGGGCATGATGGCTGATGCAGAAAGAAAGAATGTAAAGGCCCGAAAAGTCTGGATGGGTCCCAAATGTGAGCCACCACTTCCACCCCCAGGGCTAGACTGGCCACCTCCCAAAGAGAGGCCAAGAGTGAGCTTAGCTACTGGCAAAGAGGAGAGAGAAACATAACGTTAGGCACAAATGTTGCATTACTAGCGATGGAGACATGTGCAAGTGAAGAATGAAAGCAAAAAAGGAAGGGCAGGGGTGGAGGCATTTCAGGACAACTGCCCAGAACCACATCTGGTATTGGTGGATTCCATGAACTACTCCAGTCCTGTAGCTTGGATGCAGCTAGATGCCAGGGGCAGGAAAGAAAGCCTGGCTCTAGAGGCCACCTCCAAGTATCCTGAACATTTTATATCTAGACATTGAAAATACAGTGTGAAAATGAGGCCCCATCATTTTAACACAGCCCTTTTAAATCCAGAAAGAACAACCCATCGATCAAGAAATTATTCTCATTAGTCACTTCCAGCCAGTTGCCTCAGGATTACACTAAGCTGACAATGGAGATGTAGGGCCACAATTAATAAAATTTTACTACAGATACAGGCTGCAACCACAACAGGCACAATTAAGATTCGCACACAGGCAAGCACATATATACATCCTTGCACTCAATAACTCTTGGCTCCTGTTTTAGGAACCTGAATTTCTCAAAGCTAATCCAAATGATAATTTAGACCCATGACTAGTTAGTAGATTTGTAAAATGAGTTTAGGAGACTTGCATGAAAGAAACCCAGAAGACACCAGCTGGAGAGGATAAATAGCGTAATGTGGAAAGAGCTTGAGCCCTGACATCAGACTGGAGCTTGAATTGGGCTTTGGGGCCTCTCAAGGTCCTCGTTTTATAACTACCCTAACAGGAAAAATCATACTTTTTTGCTTTGTTTTGTTTTGTTTTAGGAGGGACCAGGGACTGAACTGAGGACCTTATACATGGGAAGCAGGCACTTAACTACTGAGCTTCATCCGCTCCCCAGGAATAATCATACTTATTTTGTGGTGAAGGTTGGATAAAGCATATGTAGAACACATATCCCAGTGCCTGTCACTTAATAAAAGACAGCAATTATTGCTGGTAATAAATGAGCACACCCATGTCCACTCCTCTCTGTCTCCTGTGCGCTCTCTCTCTTCCTCCATCCCCTCGTCCCTCCCGGGATGTGCCTCCCACAGCCCTACTGCTACTTTTCCCTTTGGATGCTTACTCGACCAGTCAGTCTCACAAAGAATTTATCAGCTCGGACCAAGTGCTGAGCAATAAACTAGGTCATGTCCAAGGCACTGTTATTGTTGTCAGCAATAACCGATTTCAGCTTTCTGACAGAAATTTGGCCCTTTTGTGTCCTGCGGCCGTCAGGGAGCAATCTTACAAAGGGGACCCCTCCCTCCCTAATGGAAACATTTGGGGGAAGTGGGAGGGAATCCTATAGCGTGGGCCTAGAGCAGCACAGCTGGAAGTGGCCTCCCTAATTGCGGCTTCCTGCTTGATGACAGGTTTGAGGCAGAGGATGACAGGGAAGAGGGCGCCCCCGGGCACGGCGTCGCAGACAGCACAGCCTCGGATGGAGGCTTCGCCACTTCCTGAAGGAGCCGCTCCCCTTAGCCTGCTTGTTCACAGAGGCTCTAAGCTGCCTTCCTGGGGACTCCCAGGGCCATAAATCATTGTCAGGCCGACTGCAAGTCCAGCTCTACCCAGGCAGCTGAGGAAAACCAGACAGATAATCAGAGCAGGACAACCAAATGGGAAAGGCGGCTGGGCTGGGGGCGAAAGGCCCGGGGTCTGGTCCCCAACCTGCCACATGAGAACTTGGGCTAGTCTCACTAAGGGCCTCAGTTTCCTGTAAGCAAAAAGGCCACTATGAGGCCTGCTCCTTCCCTCTATAAAGGGTGCTTGCTTTCCATCTCCATATTTTCTACTTTGTATATACATCATTTACAGAATAAAATAAATATTTGAAAGGTAAAATATTAACTAAAATAGTCAGGTAATATTAATTGAGCTATTGCCTGTGTGCTAAAGACTGTGCTAAATGCTTTATTTATGTTGTCTCGTTTACTCCAGAGGACAACTCTAAGAAGGAGTTAACTGATTAGATACCTGATATTTGCTGTCTGGTATTCTTTTCTTTCTCTCTCTCTCTCTCTCTCCCCCTGTCTACTGATAACTGTACTCTGAATTTCCCTTGAGAAGCCACCCACCTTGACATCCTCCCCTGGGCAGTTTTATGGCATTAACCTCAGCCCTAGCTCTACGGCTTGATCGATCAGTGTAGTATGGTCCCTCTGCCCCTCACCACAGTTCAGGCGTGGACTAAACGTGAGCAACATAGCTGGAAGGAACCTTGGGAATTGGTTGGTAATGCTGAGATATAGGCTTCTCTCCTGCTGGGCTTGAACATGGAAGCAAGTGACTCCATTATGTGCTGGCAGACATCCTGGACCCATGAGAGGATATGCTTCCAATAGCGCCAACGCTGAAGAAGCAGAGCCTAGAAGTAAAGAGCAAGAAAACTGGGGATTTAAGATGCTAGATCAAGCCTTGCCTGAAGCTTCCCTTTCTCTTGGACTTTATTGTTTAAATAATTTGATCTGCGTTTTTCAGTTCTTCACAACCAAAAGCATCTTTATCAATGTAGACATGTATTATTATTAACACCATTTTAAAGATTAAGAAACTGAAGCTCAGAAAGACTAAGTAACTTTACCTACCTCACACAAGAAGTAAGTAGCAGAAACAGCATTGAATTCAGGTCTACCTGGCTAAACAACCCAAGTTTTTTAGCACTACATTTAGTTAGCATAAGGTAATATAGTAGTTAAGTGAAATGCCTTGAAAGTGAAAACGTTTTATAATATGCAACATTTTATTATATTAGAAGTAGATTTAGAATTTTCACTTCGAAACTCAATTGAAATACAAGGATTTTAACACTTTCATAACAAGAATCCTACCCATTGACTGTTCCAAAGCCCTATAACATCCTACACAGCCTTGACCCCTCACTCTCAGCATATCCCCACATTCTTACTCACTAGGAAAATAGAAGGCATTAGGTATCAGATCACTCAAATTCTTACTTAAAACCCATCAATAACTGTCCCTCACCAATGGGGTAAAATCAAAGTTCCTTTCCTATATTGATCCACAATTGATGGGAAAGCCAAAGCTCACTCTTTTTTAAGTAAAAAAAGAGGATTTTGACTCATATAACTAGGAAATCCAAACATGGATCTTCAGGTGTGGCTGGATCCAGGGGCTTCACCAACATCACCAGAACTCTGTCTCCCTCCATCATGTAGCTTTCCTTGTCTACACCCTGCAGAGTAGCAGGAGGGGCTGAGGGGGGCAGCCAGTAGCTCCACATCCATCTTTTCCCAAGTTATCTGCTGCAGAGGAAAAAAAAAAAGTCTCATCCAGAATACGTAGCAATCTCTGAGAAGACCTCAGTTGATCCTGCCCCTACCACATGCCTATCTCTGAACTAACCACTGTGGTGGAAGTAGATGACAGCATTACTGACAGTTCCACAAAGGCCTCAAGGAACTGGAGAAATATTCTCCAAGAGCTCAAAAATAGAAACAAAACACTCCAAATACCCCAGTCTCCTATACTATCCCAACAACCTCATCTCCCACCCTCAAAGTGCATTCCAGAAATACCAAACCTCACATAGCCTTCCCTTAAATCAAGCTATTTTCATTTGTCTACGCTTTTTGCATTTATTTTTCATTTGAGAGGTTGGACATTTACAGAAAAATTGTGCAGAATACACAGAGCCCATATACGCCCCTTATTATTAGCACTTTGCTTTAGTGTGGTACATTTATTACAATTGATGAAAGAATATTATTATAACTGTCCATGGTTCACATTGGGGTTCCCTGTTTTGTGCTGTACAACCCTATGCTTTTTATTTTCATTTTTGTAACATACAAACAACTAAAATTTTCTCTTTTAGCCACTTCACACACATAATTCAGTGCTGTTAATTATATTAAAAATGTTGGGCTACCATCATGACTAACCATTACCAAAATTTCCATCACCCCAAATAGAAACTCTGTACAATTTAAGCATGTTTTTACATACACTAATTTCTACATACACTAATTTTTGAATACACTAATCCCACTGCTGGTAACCTTCTGTACCCAGTTCAGAGGTTTTATCCACTTAAAAACCTTCTCTGACTCACAATAAAAAAGTAACAGTTCCCTCTTTGGAGCTTACTCTATACCTTATATGCACACCTATTGTTGCATTTATGCCACCACAGTCAAATATTTTGCCTACATGTCTGTCTTCCTACTGTACTCCAAGCTATCTGAAGGCAGAGTCTATGATATTCATCCAATCTCAAAACTGAACACAACAATAAGCTCAGAGGAGGCACTTAACATTGTCCACAGAATGAATTAATGATGAATGAATTAATGAACAATGAATAATAACTCCCCCTGAGGAAAAATCAGCAGGGGTGAAGAGAAGAAACACTAAATTGGGAACTAGGGGATCTAATTTCTAATCTAGTTTTTCATGTACTGATTGAGACCTTTAACAATTCCTTTACTATTTCTGATGCTTTCATTCCTCATTTTAACACAAAATATTGAGATGAGATAGTCTTTACAATAGCTAAGAATCAGGATACTATTTAGGAAAATACAACTTCTAGAAACTTCCATGGGGCATTTGTGGCATATAGTTTCTCTCACATGAGGGAATGACTTTCTACAAAAACTTAAGTACTCTATGAATGGTATCATTAAATGTATATTAAATGTATATTTGTTTTCATCTTAATTATCTCTTTTCTAAACACTCACTGACTATCCATTATTTTCAAGGAACATCATTTTTTGAAGAGTAATATAATCAGTGAAGAAGGATAACCTTAGCATAATAGAAGATATTTTGCCAAAAATGAGGCCTTCTACTCTGGACATGTTATCTTGCTGTAGGCTAAATAATGGATCCCCAAATTGTCTATGTTCTACTCCTCAGGACCTGTAAACGTTACCTTATATTGCAAAAGGAACTTTGCTGATGTGAGTTAAGGACCCATCTAAGCATCTTTATAAAAGGGACACAGGAAGATCAGAGTTAGAGAAAAAGACAATGTAATAATAGAAACAGAGATTAGAGAGATGTACTTTGAAGAGGGAAGAGTGGCCAAAGGCCAAGGAATAGTGAAAAAGTCAAAGAAACAGCATCTCCTCTGAGGCTTCAGAGTGAACCATCCTGACTTTAGCCCAATGAAACTGATTTTAGACTTCTGGCCTCCAGAACAGTAAGAGAATAAATTTGTATTATTTTGAGCCACTGAAGTTATGGTAATTTGTTAGAGTAGCCATAGAAAACTACTACTACATAAAAGAGATCAACCAAACAAGAAGAATTATTATTTTACAAATTCCATAAAGGAAAGAAAGCTGACATCTTCCACTCTATGAAAGCTGAAAGGGGATGAAGATCAGCAGTTTTCCTTTTCTTAGAAAAGTGACATAAGAAGGAATTGGGCCGAAATGAATCCAGAGAAAACTGGATGAGATATAAGGAAGAACTTGCTACCAAGTATGCTTGATAAGAACCAAAATGTGTTTCCAAAGGCAATTGTGCAAAATCCCTTGACGGGCTTCCTGAAGGAGAACACTGGCAACAATTAACTAGAAATTTAATTAGAGTTGCTAAAAAACAACATGATGCCTGCAGTGGCCGCTGGACAGGCTGCACACAATGCTATGAGTGAGTACCTTCAACTACTGTTTAGAGGGCTGGGGGCAGAGAAGGGTGTGTGGTTTGGACCAATGCATTTTCAGGACAGGCGTAGAATCCAGGACTCAGGTAGAGACTGTGAACTGCCTGGCTTATTTCTTCTGCATGTAGACAGGAGGAGAAGCATCAGCTCCAAGAAAATATGCCAGTTACCAGCACTAGGGGGACTCTAGCATGGTTTGGGGGGGCACCCACAACTTCTACAGAGGTCAATGTCTATCCATGGGTCCAGACCTAGCAAGCCAGTTTGAGCCCACGCATATGGGCTTTGAAGTCAGGCAGTCCCAAATTTAAATCTCTGTTCTGCCACTTACTCATTATGTGACCATGAGAATGGAGACCTCTATGCGCTTCAATTTTCTTCATCAGCAAATAATAAGTTTTCACCCCATAAGGCGCTTGTCAGGATTAAATGAGTTATAACACATCAAGTGCCAAGGATAGTGCCCAGAACACACAAAAAAGCATTCTTTTAAAAAGACCTATTATGATTTCCAGCAGTGTGGTAAGCCCACCTGTGGGTTAGTGCAGGGCATTGAGACAAGAAGCAGAGGGAGTGTGTTTTAGGTCGAATTGTGCCCCCAAAAAAGATTTGTTCAATCCTAACTCCTGGTCTTGTAAATGTGATCCTATTTGGAAATAGGGACTTTGAAGAAGTTACTAGTTAAGATGAAGCCAAATTGGATTAAGGTGAGCCTGCATACAGTTTGACTGGTATCCTTATAAGAAGAGGTAAATTTGGAGACAGGTAGTAGGTGACAGAGAGAGATGACAGCTGTGGGGCAGAGGCAGAGACGATATGCCAGAAAATGCCACAGACTGCCCACACGCCACCGCCAGAACCCTACAGACTTCACAGGAAGCATATCCCTGCTGACGCCTTAATTCAGGCGTCTAGCCTCTGAAACTATGAGACAATATACTTCAGTTGTCTTAAGCCACCCTGTTTGTGATATTTTGTTACAGCAACGCTAAGAAATTAATCCAGAGTGTGACTTTAAAGACCTAGAGAGGCAGAGGAATCCCCACTGCAAAGAAAGAACTGGGAACCAGGAAATCTCCAAGTGAGCAGGGACAAAGCAACTGCAGCCTCAATATTCAAAGCCTTGTCATGAGTCCTAGCAGTTCAGGCACTTTGCCATACCCCCTCCAGCTGCAATTTCTCCCTTTGGCTTGAAAGGACATGGTGAGGATGTAGAAGCAACTTGCCAAAGACCAGAATCAGACTCAGCGCTTACCGGAGGCTATTCTGTACGGCTTCCTAGGATGTCTCATTCTGCTCTAATCTCCTTATAGGAAATGGCAAATGCTTGACCTACACAGCACACAGCACCAGTTCAGTGCTCACTGGTTTAAGAAAATATTTATGTGCTCTGTGCTGGGCACAGTTCAAGGTACAGACACATAGCAGTGAAGATAATAGATACAAACCATTCCCTGCCCTAATAGACCTTATAATTTAGTTTTCATGGCAGACACCACTAACCAATCACGGCATACTTTTCTACTAAGTCCCAAAGCCCCTTCAGGTCTGACTCAAGACAGTCCAGTTCTCCAAAGAGTCACTACCAATTAAATAGTGTGGGCACTTAAGTTGAAAACTCACTCCAGGGAAACGGACTTGGCCCAGTGGTTAGGGTGTCCGTCTACCACATGGGAGGTCCACGGTTCAAACCCTGGGCCTCCTTGACCCATGTGGAGCTGGCCCATGTGCAGTGCTGATGCGCGCAAGGAATGCCCTGCCACGCAGGGGTGTCCCCCGCGTAGGGGAGCCCCACGCACAAGGAGTGCGCCCGTAAGGAGAGCCACCCAGCGCGAAAGAAAGTACAGCCTGCCCAGGAATGGCGCCGCCCACACTTCCCGTGTTGCTGACGACAGAAGCAGACAAAGAAACAAGACGCAGCAAATAGACACAGAGAACAGACAACTGGAGCGGGGGGGCGACGAATTACATAAATAAATACATCTTTAAAAAAAAAAAAGAAAACCCACTTACATTCCTACTTTGTGCTTCTGTGTTTGTTGAATGGACACATTTACATATTGATTCTTTTCAGAAGTATGTAATTGTTTATCTCACAACCCAGTGTAAACAGGAAAATGAGACCTTAAAAGTGACAAATAGTGTAGACACTTAGAATATGATGAAATAATTTTGTCCAATAATAAGGGAAATGGTCTTGAATATTTTACAGAAGCATCCAGTTATTATACTGATCTGAATTGAATTGATGAGGCATTTGTTTGTCATAATTCCAATTTCATTTATTATGTTTGTGATCTCTCATTTCATAGCTCAACATGCAGCCCTCCTTCACTATTTATCATCTCCCCAAATACAAACACCTACACACACACTTACACAAGTACACATTTGCACAGGTAGTGAACACATTATAGAAAGTGAATCTTGAGTCACAGGGACCAATTGCCAGGCCCAGTTCTTTGTTTGCTCATTTGTGTAATAGGAATAACAAAATCTATATCATAATCACTTCCTGCTTGCCTCAAATGGTTATTCTAAGACTCTGATATGACTATATGTTACAAAACAAGACTTCTAATGGCTTAGGTGACACTTAGGCACTAGGATGTCACAAATTCCAAAAACAGAGGGGACCAGGTATACTTTGACCATTACCACCCAGAGTCGGCCCAGAACATTCCCCAGCAGAGAACCTACAAAGGCCATCAAAGAGAAACGTCTGGACAAGAAAAATGCATCTTACCAGTTCCTCCAAATCCAGGGGAAGTAGAATACTAAATAATGGAAAAGTAAAAGAGTGACCCTGTCATTGGACAGCGGAGCCATGGGAGATAAGTTTCCAACCACAAGGCACCACTTGGTAGTGACAGCAGCTCTGAAGCTCAGCCCTCCTGACAACAGAATGCTTGCTCCAGCCCTGTACGTTAGGGGTGAATTCTGTTTCAGGATGAGGCAGCAGACGTGAAATGATTTACCAAATCCCATAGTCACTGAGAAATCTGGCCCTGGGAGACCAGCATCCCCTTATTCTCACTCTAGTTCCAGACAAGCAAACCTGCCACTTGACTTTGTTCTTCTCTCTAATCACCTCCCTCTCTGGCTTAACATGAAACTGTTTTCCCAGTGATAAAGCAGAAAATGAAAAACACAGAAAAATACAGTGGCTACTAGCCATGTGTAGCTATGTAAACATAAATTTAAATTAATTAAATTAAATATTTAGTTTCTTAGTCACACTATTTCAATAGCCACATGTGGCTAACATGATGGGACAGTATAGATAAAAAACATTTACATCATCCCAGAAAGTTCTATTGGACAGTACTGGTCTAGCCCATCAAAAATGGTGAATGACCCCAATGTATCATTCAATTGCTTTACATTGAGCTATATTATAGAAAAATCAGTGGAAAATTATGGCAAACTAGATAGATAGATAGATAGATAGATAGATAGATAGATAGATAGATAGATAGATAGATAGACAGATAGATAGACAGACAAACAGACAGACAGACAGACAGATAGATAGAAAAAGGCAAGTGAAAGTTTAGTAGAAAATATTTACAAAATAAAATGGGGAAAATTTGTTAATATGTTTTATAAATTAGGTAAACTGGCTAAGAGTGGTAAACAAAACATAACATATAACTCAAAGAAGAGGAAATTAAAATGATAACAAAATGCATGAAATAATTCTTAACACATCAATAATTAAATGAAATTAAAACAATGCAATAAATTAAATTAAAGCAAGTTACAGAATAGTTTTATCAGGGTATGGTATCTTTGAAAAATAATATATATTTATATGTGATCATACATAAAAAAATGTGAGCTAGATTTTGAAATGGAAATTTTCAAACATAAAGGTTTAAAGTGTTTTACAATGGGAAACGGATTTTGGCCCAGTGGTTAGGGCGTCCGTCTACCACATGGGAGGCCGCGGTTCAAGCCCCGGGCCTCCTTGACCTGTGTGGAGCTGGCCCATGCGCAGTGCTGATGCGCGCAAGGAGTGCTGTGCCACACAGGGGTGTCCCCCGCGTAGGGGAGCCCCACGCGCAAGGAGTGCACCCTTAAGGAGAGCCGCCCAGCGCAAAGGAGGGAGCAGCCTGCCGAGGAATGGCGCCGCCCACACTTCCCGCGCCGCTGACGACAACAGAAGCGGACAAAGAAACAAGACGCAGCAAAAAGACACAGAAAACAGACAACAGGGGAGGGGAATTAAATAAAAATAAAAATAAATCTCTAAAAACAAAAACAAAAAAAAACACAAAATATGGTGCTGCCATCACCACCATACATTACCAAAACATTTAAAAAAATAAAAAATAAAAAAAATAAAGTGTTTTACAAATATCCTTACATTATTAATTGACATCATATTTCAAATGGTGACAACACATTTTATATTTCTCTATCTATGATCAATATTATGTTGGTATTAAACCTCTTCTCTGCAGTCAAGATCAAAAGGAACAGTTCTGCTTAAAGTGAGATGCTTCTTAGAAAGAATTTGGTATAGTTAGTGTATATGAATACAGAGATTTCTTTTTCCTTAGATTTCCATATATATATATATATATATATATATATATATATATATATATATATATACACACACACACACTTATCTATGAGGACAAAGTATTAGTATGCCAACTTGAACTTATTGGAGCAAAATAGGAAAATGTATTCATGCATGGAATTGGAAAATTCAGAAATGTGTTGATTTCAGGCTCAGCTGGATCCAGGGGTTCAAACCACATCATCAGAGCTTTCTCTCACACAATCTTTACTTTCTTTCCTGCTGTGTTTGGTATGTTCGTGTCTTCTAGCTTACAATGATTTCCATCAAAGCCCCATTCCCCAGCTTTCCTTTCTAGCAACCCCAGTAGAAAGAGAGTTTTTCTCTCCCAACCTTCATAGGTTAATTCTAAGAGCAGAGTCTTACTGGTCCTCGTGTAACTCCTGTCTACCTCTCAGACAACTCAGTTTCCAGGGCAAAGATGTCCTGCCACAGAAGATCAGGGGATGCATTCAAATTGAAGTCTACAGGGGAGCAGAAGTGGCTCAAGCAATTGTGCACCCGCCTTCCACACAGGAAGTCCTGGGTTCAGTTCACAGTGCCTCCTAAAGAAGACAAGCAGACAGAGGAGGAAGCCATCTGGGAGTGGGAGGGGGTGGGGGAAGGAAAAAAAAAAAAGATATTATAAAAAAAATTGAAGTCTATGGCAAGGGTGCTATTTGGAGTTACTAGAATTAGGCAACATGAGGTCCTCTTACCAAGAATAGGACATTACGAATGGACAGGCCTTTATCATATAGTACCCCTATGTCCAAAACGGCAGTCTGTTTCCAAAAGAAAACAATGGAAGGAAAATCATTCTGGAGAGCCAAAAATAAACCCACAATCCATATCAATAAATCCCTCCAGAGCGAGAAGAAATGAAAAGAAAATTCCATACCAACCCTCCCGTACGTTCCTTGTATCCAGAGGGAAAATAAATACAGCACTACTTAAAATCTCAGAAGAAATCAATGTGAGTCTATACAGTATTGCAGGGGAGTCTCCTCACTTTTAAGAAAATAGCTTCAATACCATCCTGGGGAAATCTTCTGCTGTCTTGCTCTACAAATGACAAATTCCCGCCTACCTCTGGCAATAGAGCTTGCCTATGCCTCAGAAGACACTTTCAGTCCTGAGACAATTGTTTGAAGTACTGAAGCTCTGGAAATAAGACACAAGGACTGACTCATGGTTACAGTAGCTCATCATTTCCAATTAGTAACTCTGATGGGTTCCTGGGTGTCAGGATGTGCCCTTGAGAGCCTGTGAATGCATCCACGCGATCAGCTCACGGTGCTGAATGACAAGCCTTGGCAAAGGCGTCGGGAGCACCAGCTACTTCTGTGCCTGTGATTCTAGCTGGTTCTAACAACCAGCCCCCAGACCCGGGCTCACTCATGCAGCTCCCAGCAAAACTACCAGTATCCAGGCTGGGAAGGCACCTTCATTTGCTTTTAATCTTCTGCGGCCCATCTCCTTGTAATTAAATGGTGTCTTTTCTTTGCTCCTCTTTGCATGTTGTACAAAGAAAACCAGAGGCACTTTTTAAAAATATAGATTCCTGGATCAACTCTCAAAAGAATAACATTGAGCAAATATTAAGGAGGGGGGTGGGGGATAAGGGATGGACAGAGGCCTGGGAGTTTGTATTTGTTTGGAGTTTCCTGGGTTGATTTTGATGTCAGGGTTGAGAACAGCTGTAATCACACCACTGCTTGCACCTTATGTGGAAGTCAGAGAATAGGAACATAAAACCCGAGAGCAACTCTAAACCAGTTCTCTACCCCAGGAACTCTTTTCTGATTAATCTCACCATCTTCTGCTCAGAACCATTTATACCCTTAACAATTATTGAGGACCCCAAAGAGTTTTTGTTTATGTGGAGTTATTATCTATGGATGTTTACCATATTAGCAATTAAAGTTGAGAAATTTAATAATATTTAATAAATTCTTTACATGTTAATTTAAATCATTATTTTATGAAAAATAACTGTATTTTCCAGAATGAAAATAGTTGGTGAGAAGAGTAACACTGTTTTCCATTTTTTATAAATCTGTTTAATGTGTGGTTTAATAGAAGACAACTGGGTTCTCATACCTGCTTTTCCATTGAATATGTTGCTATATCACATAAATGTTGTCTCTGGAAAATATCACGCGGCATACTCATAAGAGAATGAGAGTGAGAAGGTCCTAACAAAATTAGGAAAATAATTATGACCTTATGGAGACCCCCTTGAAAGGGTCTCAGCCCTCCCAATGACCTCTAGACCACTGTGGCACTTTGGGAATATTTTATGAATCCCAAAAAGAGAAAGATTATGTTTGTAAATGGATCTATTCTTCTGAGTGAGATACATTTGCATTAAATTCAGTTGAGGGGCCTTTAATTAGATTACTTGTTAAGACAACAGCTTTTTTTATTTTTTTATTTTTTATTTTTTTAAAGATTTATTTCTTTTTCTCCCTTCCCCCATTGTCTATTCTCTTGTGTCCATCTGCTGTGTGTTCTTCTGGGTTCACTTACATTCTTGGCAGCACTGGGAAACTATGTCTCTTTTTGTTACATCATCTTGCTGTGTCAGCTCTCAATGTATGCAGCGCCACTCCCAGGTGAGCTGTGCTTTTTTCATGTGTGGCACTTCTCCTTGCAGGGCTCACTCCTTGCGCATGGGGCTCCACTACTCCAGGACACCCCTGCATGGCACAGCACTCCTTGCATGTGGCATGTGTGGGCCAGCTCACCACATGGCCAGGAAGCCCTGGGTATAGAATCTTGGACCCTCCGTATGGCAGGTGGACACTCTATCAGTTGAGCCATATCCACTTCCCTACAGCTTTTTTATTTGACTATATCAGAGGGCGTGACTCCTTGCTGGGTCTGATATAAAGAGATACTCAAGAAGACACACACAGAAGAGAGAACTCTGTCATTTTTGATCCTGCCAGGTGACAGAAAGGAGGAGGCTCAAATGGTCCAGGAGAGATGGACCATTTGCTTGATAGCTTATAGCTGACCTTGGGAAGAGAGCCGAGACTGACACAGGAAGCCCTGAGAGACAAGCCCTATGCCAGCCTGTAGCTGAGATTAGGAAGAATCAGGGCCCACAAAGAGAGGAAGGGGAAACCCAGAGGGAAAGGCCAAAACCCGGCAGAGATCGCCTACCATCTTGCTTCAACACATTACTGGCTTTGGTGAGAAAATGCCTCATATGGTACCTTGAGTTGGACTTTCCACAGTCTTAGGACTATAAGCTTTTACTCCAAATAAATACCCTTTAAAGCCAAAAGATTTCTGGGTACTTTGCATTGGCACCCCTTTGGTGGACTACTACAGCCACACTTTGGAGATTTCTATTCCAGTACACCCCTCATCCACTTTTCCTCTGCCCTTGCATAAATGTGCATGTCTCTAATTTCAGTGTTTGTATAGTCTTTGATGCTTTTTACTTTTGGCAAATGTTTGACTTGTTTCTGTAATCGTGTGTGTGTGTGTACAAGAAAGAAAGAGAGAATCCTTAGTTTTAAGAAACAGAAATCCAACCCAAGCAAAGGGAGAATTATAAAGATCAAGAGACTCACAAAACCCTATTGTGGGGAGTGCATCCAGGTCCCCAGTATGTTTCTTCTGGGGCTTTGTGGCTCTGAGCATGGACCCACCCTCTATTTTGCACTCTAGCTGTCTCTGTAAGGCTCTTACTTTCTTAAGTGTGACTGGGATACCATGGGGCTTTCTCCTACTCATGACCTTGGAATTCCATGCCCAACAACTTCTTACGAGCAACAGTCATATGTCTTGATTCCAAGATCCTGGGTGAGAAAATTGGTTGGCTCAGCTTGGAGAAGTTTCAGGGAGGGCAGGTGGAGCTCTTCTGACAGTTGATTAACATCCTTGGAGAAGGGGCCCACATTAAAGACCAAACAAGTTACCAAATATTATAACATGGGTTCTCAACCCTGGTTGTTCAGGCCTGGTCTAATTAAATGGGCTCACATGGCCAGGGTCATTGGCACATGAGGCTTCCCGAAGTATCAAGACTGGATGGTTTTACCTTGAACAGGATAGGGGTGGGGAAGAAGTGATGGGGCATCGCTAACACAGACTGCAAATTCCTCTAAGCTAGCACCATCCAGTAGAAATATAATGTCAGTCATGTACGTAAATTTTTTTAAATGAATAGCCACATGTTTAAAAGTAAAACTAAACTGGTTAAATTAATTTTATTAACAAATTAATTCCAAGAGACTTAAAACACCGTTTCAGCATGCAATCAGTATAAAAATTATTAACAAGGTCCTTTACAACATTTCTTACTACAGTCTTCAAAAATCAGGATATATTTTACATATATAGCCTATTTTAATTCAAACACTAAATTGTCATCAGAAATCTTTGATCTGTATTTGGACTCCACAAAATTGTAAAGGATCACGTACCCAAGTTGCTCCAAACATACTAAAAAGTTTTCCAAAAATTGAATCAGGGATCACATTTTAAATTTTAACTTAAATTAATTATACCTAAATAAAATTTAAAATTCAGTTCTTCAGTTTCATTAGCCAGATTTCAAGCACTCGATAGCCATATACGGCTGGTGGATACCATGTGGGACAGCACAGGTCTAGACTGACAGCCAGAATCTGGTCCCTTCTATATTTTTTGTGCTTCCTGGCAACAGTCGCAGGACACTGCCTACTAGGGATGCTCGGTAAGTATTGCTGATGGACACTATACAGCTTAGGGCTACACAAATCTCATTGCCAATGTGCCCTTCAAAGTTCATGTTCGATGTGCCCTTTTGAAGTTGCATGTGAATGCTTTCCTTTAACAAATCACTGCCTTTTAAATATACTAAAGAAGATTGCTATTTAAAGGAATCCTATAATGATTTCACTCATTCATCAAATAAATCACTTTTCAATCACTTGTTGAATAAAAGGGTTTGCTTATATCAGGTTTCTTTAAAGTGGGGCACACACATAGAGAAAACCAATTAAAGTGTGTTCAATGAATGAGTAACCTGAGAAGCCATCAGCCACCTCAACAAGCTGGAGTGAGTTTTGCGGAAGTCCTCGACATCCTAAAACAAAACGGTAAGATTTCCGGTTCTGCTTGCTGATACTGGCTGCATTGTTTTAGTATGCTAAGTCCCCCAGCTCCTCTGCAGTGGTGATAGAAATCATGAACAAAGGTTGGTAAATGAGCTAACAGCCTTGAGCTTTTGCCAACAGATGGCACTATAATCAAAAGGACTCCACAAATCAAGTTTCCACAACCATTTCTGAAATATGATGCCTTTACATCTGGAAACTCTAGTCTAAGATTGGTCTAGGCATACCTAGCCCTTTTTAGACTGAATTGAATTATTTAAAGCCACTCTTTGTTCAGTCAAATAAGCATGTGCATGTTTAGTGTTTACCAAGCAAGCTATTCATTTGTTCATTCATTCATTCTCTCCTCTATTCATCAAGCACTTGTTGAGTGCTATCAATCCTCAAGTGTCATGCCAGGAGTTATAAAAACAAACTGTGACTGTGACCCTCTTTGGAAATAGAAGCCATGAAGGTAGGAATAGTCAAAATGAGGTCAAACTGGATTAGGAAGGGCCTTAACCCAATATGACTGGTGTCTTTAAAGGGGAGAATTGAGACTAACACAGTACAGGAAGACCATATGACAACTGAGGCAGAGACTGAAGCCCAAGGATGGCCAGCAAGCCCCCAGGAGCAAGGGAGAGGTAGGGAAGGATTATCCCTTACAGAGTCTGGGCTTCTAGCCTAACTGTGAGACAATGAGCTTCTGTTGTTTTAAGAACCCCAGTTTGTGGCACATTGCTATGGCAGCCCTCAGAAACTAAGATAGTCCTTGTCCCTAAGGAACTCACAGTCAATTAGGAAAGTCAGACACGTACACAAATAGCCACAAAAGAATGAGATTAATTAGGAAGCAGATGTAACTCAAGTGGTTGAGTGCCTGCTTCCCATGTACAAAGTCCTGCGTTCAATCCCAGGTACCTCTGGAGAAAACAACAAAGTAAGATTAAGTACTGTGAAAGAGATAGACACTTCTGTGTCAGAAGAATGGAGAAAAAGAATTGAGGAAGTCTTTTGGGTAGAGGCAGCCTGAGATGCATGAAGATAGCTGGGTAGATGGTCACCAAGCAAAAGTGAAGGCGTGAGTGGGGAGATGGCATTCCCAGAATGGGAACAAGAGCTGCACAGAGCCTCTTTCCTGGTCTCTCTGCTTCTACTCCAGCCCCGCTATGGTCTGTTCACCACACAGTCACATAGCTGTCGGAGTGAGCCTTTTAAAATGCCAATCAAATTCTACCACTCCCTGATCTCAAACTTCCAATAGCTTACCATCACACCTGAAATAAAATGGAAGCCCTCACCATGGCCTCAGGACCTTAAGCAACCTGGCTTTCTGGTATCTTAGAGACCTTCCTTCTTTCCCACGCCCCCAGCTTACCACTTGAGCCACTCTGGTCCGCTTGACATTCTTCAAACATTTCAGGAAAGTCACCATCTCTGGGCCTTTGCAACATGCCCTCTCTGACCCTCCTATAAAATATAGCCCTTCTATCACTCCTCTACCCTTCCCCTGCTTTACGTCTCCATCTAGCACACAGGACCATGACACTGCATATTCAGCTGTTGGCCTGAGTATTGTCTGACATCCCCATGAGAACATAGGTACCACGAGGGCAGGAGCTTTATCTGTTTTGTTCACAGAGATATCACCAGGGCCCAGAACAATGTCTCACATGGGGAGACTTCCCCAGCACACTCATAGAATGAAAAAATAATTGAATAGGACCGGGGAAAGAAAGCGTATTTCAAGGCGTCACAAGCACGCAGCATAGCTAGTATATAGGGTACAACATAGGAGCAGTTAGAGGTGAGGTTGCAAGGGTGCTGGGTCACCAGTTCTTGAAGGACCCAATACTCCTGCCTAAGAGTTTGAGCTGTATTCTGATGACAATGGGGGGCCAGTGGAACTTCTTAAGAAGGGCGATGGCATAATAAGATCTGCATTTATGCCAGGCTGCCATGTGAAAGACACAGACTACTGGTAATGAGACATAATAGGATACCTGTGCATAGCCTCAGTTACCTCACCTGTAAAGTGGGGAGAGCAACAGTGCCCTAATCACAGGTTCTGGGGATGGCTAAGTGGGTTAAAGCATATGAGCACTTAGCACAGCACAGGCACACGGGGAGTGCTCAGTCAACACTACCTATTACCGTCACTATTAGGGCAGCATGCAAGGCGATGCCCACCCACTTCTGCTTGGGTGACGATGGAGGGTGGTGCCTTCTGACCTGGAAGGAACTACAGAAGGAAGGATTCATTTTGAGGAACAGAGAATAAATTCTATTTGGGGCAAGTTCAGATTGAAATGGCTGTTTTATATCCAGGTGAGATCTATAGCAGGCAGTCTGATAAAAAAGAATCTAAAGCTCAGGAGGGAAGTTTAAACCAAAGATAAAGATTCAGAGGAATCCCTTACTTTACAAGCAATTGTCCTGGCTGCTTGTAAGCAAACAGTGAAGCCAAAGTACTCAAAACTAAACTCAGTAGAGTAAAAAACCCCAACAAGAAATCATCTTGTAAAGCTGAAAAGCAAAATGCCATTACAGGAATTGACTCTAATTCTGAGCCTCTCAGTAGCCCAGAGGGATGCTCTTAGAGTCCCTCTTTACATCCCTTCTGGGCACCCAGAAAAGAGCTTCACATATTTATGGCTTTTCCACATCCTTCCTTGAGTCCTTCTCCAATTTCCTATTTTCCAATGTGCCCTTATGAGAAAAGGCTGAATAAGCTGCAGAAGTCTAAACATTATAGCTGAGAGGGCTCTTAGCTTTGAAGTCATTTTTTTCCTGAGCTGAGTGAATTTTTAAACACACAGTGTTCAGTCCCTTCTCTGCTTCAAGTATCTGAGAATACCTATGCCAAGCACCCTGTACTGTGCTGCAGGGTGTGTTTGTATCAAGTTTCCTGGAGCTGGAGGTATAAGAACAGAAAGAGCAGTAGATGGAGGTGGTACTGCAGCTGATGCAGAAAAAAAGGCCCGGTCATATCCAGACACTAGACGCTGGTGTCATGGAATGAACATGGAGCTAGGCTCCTACATGCATTCATTTGTTCATTCATTCATTCGACTGTTTTTGAGTACCCAGTATAGGTGCCAGATTCTGTGCCAACTGCAGAGGAAGCAGCAGTGAACAAGACAGACATGGTCAGTCGTGGAGCTGACATTGCAGTGAGAATAAACTGATGAAATAAAACACAATGTGGTAGAGTGAAAGGGAGAAACCAGCCATGGAGGGGCTGAGTAGAGAATATCAGAGTGAGGGAAGGTAACTTTGTGCTGTTGGATGGGAAAGGACTCCCTAAAGTAGTGGCATTTAGTCTGAGACCCAAAGAATCAAGAGAAAGATTTCAACACACAAGGAGCAAGGGGAAAGCTTTCCAGGCCCTGGGACAGGCTGTTCAAAGGTCCAGAGGTGAAGAAGATTTTGGAGTATCAAAGGACCCCCAAGTCACCAGGATGGTTGGCACGTGGGGAGCAAAGGACAGAGCTGAAGATTAGACAGGCAAGAGAGACAGCCACCTGTTCAGGCAAGGCCTGTCAGTCTAGGCAAGGGATCTGAACTGTGTTCTGAGGACAGAGAGAAGCCTTTAAATACTTTTAAACATGAAGGCAGCATGATCCAATTTAAAAGTGTAAGAGGACCCCTGTTGCTATACCAGTTGCATGACACCTATGATGTTTTCACTGCTATACATTAGCACTGAGAATAGTACCTAGCACATAGTGGTGTTCCAAAAAAAGAAAGTGAGTGCAATGAATGACTTAATGGAATGGATTGGAGAGGGACAAGAGTAAATCCCAGGAGACCAGTGAAGAAGCCACTGCAATAACCCAGGTGAAAGCCAGTGTGGGCATGGGCTGAGTGGATAGCATGGATGGAGTTGGAGAGGAGAGTGTTAAAAAAAAATAGTCGGATCATATTGTGTAAAATAAGCCAGATATAAAAGGGCAAATATCATATGATCTTTCTGATATAAAATAGAGTAAGCACATTCATAGAGTCAGTAAACTAGAATACAGGATATTAGGGGCCAAGGTGGGGGTTGGGAATGGGGGACTAACACTTAAATTGTAAAGAATTTCTATTTGTAGTGATGGAAAAGTTTTGGTAATGGATAGTGGTGATGGTAGCACAATCTTGTGAATGAACTTAACAGCAGTAAATTATATATTTGAATGTGTTTAAAAGGGGAAATTTTAGATTAGATATATGTTACTAGAAAAAAATTTTTGTTAAAGAAACAGGACTGTACCACTCAAAGAGTGAACCCTAATGTAAACCATGGACTATAGTTAATAGTAAAATTGTAATAATAGTCTTTCATCCAATTGCAACGAAAGTAACACAGTAATGCAAGGTGTTAATAATAGGAAGAAAGGGTATATAGGAACTATATATTTTCTGCATGATTTTTCTGTAAGCCTACAACTTCTTTAGATAGATACATGATAGATGGATGGATGGATGGATAGACGGAGAGACAGATAGATGATAGCTAGATAGATAATAGTCAGTGGTAGACTAAATAGGATTCCAGTTCTGATTCTGACATGTATTAATTGTATGACATAAGTCAAACTCTCTTGAGCCTCTGGTTCTTTACCTAATAAAATAAATGTAAAAAGCCCTAATTCACCAAGGGAAAGCAATTTGTGGAACACTGTTGCTAACTCACGTGAGGAGGCATGAGTGTGATTACTGTGTGTTCTTCCCTGTGACTGAGGGCTTGCTCTGAAGCACTGTCACAAGTTTTTACGGCTGCATCTCCCAGCTTTCTAGGATAATGAGTAGAGGAGTGGATAGAATGATTTCATGAGCCATTCTACCTCCTGAAGCTCCTGGCCAAGGTCAAGGGAAGCCAGGCATCCTCTCGGGCACCAGAAGTCCCTTTCCCTTTAGAGCAGTGGTTCTCAAACCTGGGTGTACATCAGAAGCGCCTGGAAGGATTATTAAATACAGACCGCAGGGGTCCTCCCCACGAGCTTCTGATTCAGTAGACATGGGAAGTGAGCAGAGAACTTGCTTTTCTAACAAGGGTCCAGGTGAGGCTGATGCTGCTGGTCTGGGGCCAACTTTGAGAACCACCCCAGATGGCATGCTCCCCATCTCCTTTTCTGATTGCAGGGTCTCGGATAGTTCTCAAATGAGAATCCCAGGAAACTTTAACAGCCAAAAAGAAAAAATTTCTTCCAGGTCTTTGTTGTTCTTGTTTAAATCAACAAGTAGATTTCAAATCCTGGTCTGCCTGGTTTGAAAACTGCACACCATCAGGAAGCAGTTGGGCTCCTGTCTACCATGTAAGAGGTTCAGAATTTGATACCCAGAGCCTACTGGTGAAGGCAAGCTGGCCCACATGGAGTGCCTGCCCACATAGGGTGCCCTGCACAGGAGTGCCACCCCATGCAGGAGTGCCGGCCAACACGGAGAGCTGACACAGCAAGATGACGCAACAAAAAGAGACAGAGGAGAGACAATAAGAGATTTAGCAAAATCAAGGAGCTGAAGTGGTGAAAGAGAATGATTGCCTCTCTCCCACTCCGGAAGGTCCCAGGATTGGTTCCTGGAGCTGCCTAATGAGAATACAAGCAGACACAGAACACACAGCAAATGGACACAGAGAGCAGACAATGGGGGTAGGGGGGAGAAATAAATCTTTAAAAAAACAAACAAACTGCACACCAGCCACATGACCATGGCCAAGTACCTACCCTACGGTTAGTGTGAGGATTATGCTGAGCACTTAGAGCCATGGCTGGCTCTGGGTGAGCACTTGACATGTGCTACCTGTTAGCATTATTATTCCAAAATGTGACTTACGTAATTGGCTGTTTTATGGTTTTCACATAAACACCAGTAGGACACTCAGCTTCAGATTTGTTAACCTCCCCAACCCCACCCCACCCCACACCCTGGAAGGTGTATACAACTGCAAAACAAACATTTGGGAATAAGCCTTCATTTTTAGCTTCATCTAATTTTTTAACCTTTATTTTTCTTTGGATTCAATTCCCTCACTTCATTTTAATTCCTTTTATCATATTGTATTATATGTATTATATGGTTATCCGTAAGCCACTTTAAATCCTTCCTTAAACAAGGTAGATTCTATGTATAAATCAATAATTCTCCATTCATTTATACAGCCCCTCCATGAACAATCAAGGAGTTTCAGTTTCAAGATCTCTAGGCCCCCACTTCTTCAGGAACCTAATCATTACTGTTTTTCTTCACCAACCACCTTAAGTATGCAGTAAATCATACACGAGAACCATACAAGAATACGAATGCAGTTGTTTGACAGTTATCCTCCCAATCAACTTTCTATTTTTTCTAGTCTTAGAATGATAGTGAACATTCTCCGCATCAAGCCACTGTCCCACTTTCACTTTCTCTTATGAAGATGATGTCATCAGAACTCCACTGATAGAACACAGTCGTTAAATTGTTTGTGTAGCATTCAGTCTTTCGCAGAACAGTTATTGAGCAACCAATGTGTGCTGTGGATTATTCCGGGTACTGGGGAGGCAACGGTGCTCAAGATTCCATCTGACATCAAGGAACTTAGAAACTGGTGGGCAGCCCCATAATAGGCAGGTTATCACCATTCGCAAGATGGATGTTACAAATCATAAGAGCTGATCAGGTTTATTGATCACTTGCTACATGCCAGGCAAGGCAATGTTTGGAGCATTTTACATGAATGACTGCTTTTCATCCTCCTATCAATAATATCATTTTCCTCATTTTGTAGTTGAGAAAAGTAAAACTCAGTCAGCTCAAGTCTTTTGCCCTAGGTCACACAGAGAGGAAAAGGCAGCGTCAGACTTCAAACGCATGAAGACTGACTCCAGGGCCCATGTGCTGAGCCAGGGATGCTGCTTTTCCTCAATGTATCATGAAGGGAGTTGAAGGAATAAAAGTTCCAGGGATCTTTGGACACAGTGATACAAGAAAGTAACTTTGGATGGAGAAAAATAACAAGCAAGAAGAGAGAAGGGCAGGGCTCTCTAGCAAAGCAGATTAGGTAGCAGAATCACATAGCGTTCCATGGCCTGGAACCATGGGTTGAGGAAAGGCTGAATAAGCAGGCTGCAGTAATGACCCATAGAGTCACTGGAGGGTGGCCATTGTAGCAAATTGCAACCCCAGCTCTCAGGAGACCAGATGGCACTACACAGGTAGCAATTTTATATGGGGATTAAATTTTAAATGGGGAGTTCATCAAAAGAAAAAGGACTTTGAGGCTTAAGGCCTGAAGAGGCACTGGCCTCTAACACTCCCACATGAATAGAGAATGGATCTTGCAGATAGGCATTGTTCAAGAATTCTGTGTCTTAATGTGTTCAGTGCCCTTAATGTTGGATATGTGAAATATAGGATATCTTAATTATCTTCCAAGTCTAGATTAGGGTCCTGTTCCAATTCCCATAGCTTTGGAATAACCGCCCCCTCCCCCAAACTTAGTAGTATTAAACAACAGTCATTCAATGAAGCTCACAATTTAGCAAGTTAAGATGTTGTACAGACCAAGCTGGGATAATGATGGGATGGCTAAATAGCTGAAGCAGGCATAAAAAGTCAACTGGGCCATATGTCTGGGACCTTGTTTCTAGCTGCCAGTTTCTAGTTGCCAGTTGAGTTCCGGGATCTTCTTTACATCACATCTGCTGGGGCTGAAATATCCAAGATGGTTTCTTCATTCAGTGGCATCTGGCTGCAGTGGCTGGAATTGCCAGACTTTGCTGAGCCTCCACAATGCTAGCTTAGGCTTCCTCACAACATGGTACTCTCAGAATAGTCAGAACCATTATATGATGACCAGTTTCCTCTAGAACAAGTGTTCCAAGAGAATGCTGCTACTACTTTAAAGCTGGGCACAATATCACTTGTGGCATATTTAACTGGACAACACAGTCTCAGAACCAACTGAGATTCAAGAAGAGAGGATATAGATGTCTCCTCTCTCAATGAGAAGATGGTCAAAGAATTTGTTAGTATCTTTATTCCACTGCCTCCCTTGGCACACCATACTTACTTTACCATAAAATCTCAACTGAATTGAAATTTTCCAATCTGAGTCAACATTGTGACTCAAAGAGCTAGCACAGCCCCCTCAATAAGTATTTGTTGAGTGAACAAATGAAAATTTAGAAGGTTTACTATGAATTCACTGAAATTTTACCATACAAATGTGTGCTTGTGTATATTTATGCATTTATAATAGACATATTATTTCCATATACAGATGCTGCTGTGTAGCTATGTGAAAGACAGAAACAACTGTGCTATAATTGAGTAACTTAGTGTTTACATTATGCTTACCGCATGCCCAGTGCTATACTAAGCCCTTCACAAGGAAGTTGAGGTCTCAGGGACTATGAGCAGTATTACCATCAAACAAAGTAGGCCCTTTCTTCATTCCCTGTCATATGCCTTGGTTTTCTGACTCAGAAGCATGGGAGAAGACAGAAACCTGAAGAAGGAAAGACTAGACAGCAAATAAAGGCCAAAAGAGCTCCTAGGCTGACCTTCCAAATCAGAGGAGACAAGAAACAACCAAGACAGGGACCCATTTGTGACAATGTCAAAGGGCACAGAGTCCTGCAGTTATGCCAAATGGAGGCTATGTTGTTGCTGTTTTGGGTTTTTTGTTTTGTTGTTTGTCTAGAGGGCTAAAGGACACTGGGCTAAATATGGAACATATAGTTTTTTTCAATACAGCAAGAAAACTCTTGCTTCGACAAAGGGAAGAAATTCAAAGTTCTGCCTTGGACTATAAAGTGCGAGAAAGCCAGATTTCCTCTGCTGTGGACTCAGGACAAAAAGATGGCTCACCCTTCCCACCACCACCAGCAGCCCCATTGCAGCAAACAGGAAGCGCCATTCCAAAGCAGAGGGGAAGGGGGGATGCTGATGGCGGAGAAAAGGACAATGTATTCATTCCCTGTGTCTGCTGTAGCAAATTACAACAAACACAGTGGCTTCAAACAACAGAAATGTATTTTCTCACAATTCTGAGAGCCAGAAATCCAAAAGCAGTATCACTGAGCCAAAATTAAGGTGTCAGCAGGGCCCTGCACCCTCTGAAGGCTCTAGGGGAGAACCCGTTCCTTGACTCCTCCAGCTGCTGGTGGCCACCCACAGTCCTTGGCTTGTGGCCATACCCCCCAGTCCCTGCCTCTGCAGTTCACAATGCCTCCTCCTCTGTCTCTGTCTCAAATCTCCCTCTGCCTCTATTTCCAGACCCATTTGAAAAACCCAGGATAACCTTCCCATCTCAAAATCCGTAACTTAAACATAACTGCAAAGACCCTTTTTCCAAACAAGGTAAGATTTACAGGTTCCAGGAATTAGGACCTGATATCTTTAGAGACCATCACTGAACCTACTGGAGGTATCCTCCTCCTTTGCCTGGCAAGGAGGATTCTGCTATCCCTGGAGCTATTCATTTGCAAAGGTCATTTCTGAGGCTGCTTGGTGATATCAGTCATGTGGATACACTCTCCACTTATGTTTCTCTCTTTGCAATTGGCTTAATACTGAAAATGTGACCCTCCAGTTTTCCTAATGATAAGATTCTAAACATATTCCATTCAGGTCACATCTACATCTATTGTTTTATAGTTATTTACTGCTGGCAGGAGAGGCTGCCTCAAGGACGCAGCTCAGTGTGCATACTTTTCAACATGCCAAATATTCTCAGGTTTGCAAAGAATCTCCAGACACGGGAAGCCAGAGTTTCTGTGGGCCAGGCTGCAAATCTAGAATTCCGTCATGTGCTTTCTAGTCAGCTGAGCTTGGTTCCCTGAAGTACCAGGCAATTTTTAGGTCGTTTTGACCTTCTCACTAACAAAGACATTGGAATTCTCTCGAAAGTGCTCCTGAAATACACAAAAACTCAGGAGAAAGAATGAATATACAGCACTGAGACACGAGGGCAGTGGAGTGGAAAGGGTGTCATGTTTTATTTCTAGTGCATTATTATGTGTCAGAGTGGACGGTGACTACTTGACTAAGACTGGGAACTACATTGTGCAAGATCCCCTTCCCCATATGGATCTGGCTTAGCCATGGCAAAAAAGGGGAACTTGTGGGAGAAATGAAGAAGTCATTATTTTTGGAAGGTCACGTAGGGCAGACATGGTGACAGACAAATGAAGTGACTGGCAGGCTCCAACTTTTAGCTCCTCTTCCTAATGCTGGCCCCATGCCCACCACCAGAGGCAGCAGCTCCCAAACCTCTCCATCAGTCCCCATAGTGGTTCCACTCTGACAGCCAGACACATACAGTTTCTGGGATTTTCCTGCAAGCTCTGACCTGCGCATCAGTGGCAATGCTTCAGGCTATCATGGTTTGTGCTTGTTTCTTTGATCCTCCTTTCCAGGACTCTCACTTCCTCAGCTCCTTCCACACCATGGGGGTGCAAATATCTGTGGTCAACTGGTCAACTGCTTATTCCCATAATAATTTTAGTGGCTCTGTTGTCCTCCCTGAACCCTGACTGATACATAGGAAATAGTTTTGTCCATACAAGATTCATCTTGTAAGCCAGTGAACCTAGTAGCATTTCTCAAAGTATAGTCCAAGACCCACTGACATCAGAAATACCTGAGGAGCTTTTCCTGGGCCCTACGTCAGACCTACTGAATCAAAATAGTTTTTCATTTCCTTATTCCTTGAACAATCACTGACCTCTTGTTATGAGCTACTGACAGTGTAATGACCTGGAAATAAACAAAATAATCCAGAAACTATCTTACTGTCCTGATGGGGCATTTGTGAAATGTGAATGTAATAACAGGGTCACATTACTGGGTGTTTACTATGAGGCAGATTAAATGCATCATTTCTCTTGATGCACAAAACAATGTTAAAAGGTACACAGATTCTTATTATGCTCATTTTCCAGACAAGAAAGTTGAGGCATAAGAACTTAAACCGAAACCTCACAAACCCAGGACTCCAGAACCTTTGCCCCTAACATTGCACCATCTGCTTCCTGCTTACAGTCATGGAGCTGCTCACGGGTGCTGGGGCTGAAGAGTAAACCAAAATGGCGGAAGCATAAAGCCATTAGGAACAACTTAGAATTCTTATCTATATCCTTTTCATGCCCGAGATTTGATAGCTATGAAGCAGAATTATTTCAATGGCCTACAAATCTGCAAATAAATGCTTTATTCCTTCTAAAGGTATAGTTAACTGTATTAAGACATCCTTATGGTATGGAAAAGTTGAGCAATTTGGATATTCAGAATGTGATGGAGGTCTTAAATGTAGAAGGTCAGAGGCAGGAGTTTGGAGGTGCTATTTTCTTGACAGTCATAAGATTCTACAGCAAAAGTCTTCCCTCCTACTGGAGGAGAAAGACTTCCCAGGAGAAGAGACTTCTGTGTTCTCTATGAATCCAGGTCCAAAGCTTCAGGCAGTTATACTGCTCTCTTCTCCACAGGCTCCTGACATCATAATAATAAGATTGCCAGTTACTATGCAATGGCTTTTTCTTTGTATTTTATAGGTTACTCTGGGAACTCGAGGAGGCAATGACTAATGAGCTAAGTAAGGTTCCCAATTCTGGGATCCAGTGATCTGGCCAAGCCTCTAGGCTCCCAGATAAGCTACCTGAGGCTCTTTTTCTGCCAAACACCCAGGCATGCCCTCAAATAACCCACAAGACACAGCACTCCCTGGATCCCTCCATGGCTGAATTTCTCCTCAGGTTCCCCATTACCATAACAAGAATCCTTGGAACAAAGTACTTGGTGCAAAGATCTTCAGATTCCCTTACTTCACCAAACATCCTTAGCACAAAGTTTGTTACACAGTCCTGAAGCCCACGTGGATCCATCCAGCTCCCCTTCTGACAGTTAGATCCTGTACCTCTTATGGTTCTCCAGGTGCTGATAGACTCCCTGCCTAATTTTTTGGTGTGTTTGTTTACTTGAAGGCATGCTGGACAACCAGCATCCCAGATGGGACTTCCCAATATCGAACACTGCCTGGTCATAGCTTTACCCAGAGTGGCCAAGGTGGAGGGTTCCTGTAGGATGCCGTCGTACCAGTAGACAGATATGCCCAGGCAGGACCTCCTCTTCCTCTCCGTTTCCTAAAAACTCAGTTTTATCATTCTATCTTCCCCATTTCATGCTCAAATGCCTTCATCAGGAATTACCTATACTAGTCCCTATTTTGTGGATATTTTAAATAGTAGAATTCAAAGTACTTCTTGCTCAAAAGTATAATAAGCTGGATCATCACAATATACCATGATGAATGCATAAGGCAGTGCTGGACTAAACCAGCCTTGAGGGTAGAAAGTCTTCCCAGAGGCGATAATGTTCAGGCTGAATCCTAAAGGATGAAAGAGGTAGAAAATATCTTCAAAGGAGAAGCAGTATCATATGCAAAACCCAGAAAGTAGGCGAGAAATGACTCCACAGGAGAACTGCGAGTATTTCAGTACGGCAGGACTGTAGAGTGCAAAGACATCAGTGGCAAGAGGTGGGGATAGAGATATTAACAAGAACAAGTATCGAAGCACTTCAAAGGCCATGTTAGGGCCTCTGAACTCCATTCTGAGAGCAAAAAGAAGCCAATTGAAGAGGTTAAAGAAGGAAACTGCCAAAACAGGAAGTATATTTTAGAAAGGTCACATGGAAGGAGTAGCATGCCCATGCTAGGGAAGTCTTCAACAACAACAACAACAACAAAATTAATTCAACTAATATTTATTGAGGACCTACTGTGGCCAAGCAATATTAGAAACAATAGGTACTATTCTGCAGGCATGAGACTAGGTACTGGGGATATACTGGGAAACAAAATAGACAAAAGTTCCAGTCTTCATAGAACTCATATTCTAGTGTGAAAATATAGAAAAGGAAGGAAGAAAGGAAGGAAGGAAGAAATGAAGGAAGGAAAGAATGAAGGAAGGGAGGGAGGGAGAGGGGGAGGGAGGAAGATGGCAATTGGAGATGAAGGCCTTGCTAATAAAGTGGCATTGGAGAGGTGGCCTGAAGGAAATAAGAGACTCAGCTAATGGTATCTGAGAGCTAACCATCCCAGACTGAGCAAAGAGCAAGAACAAAGGCCCTGAGGCAGGAGGAGGCATATTCAGGAAGAGCTAGGAGACCAGCGTGGTTGGAAGAGTGAGAGAGGGGCAGAAGGGGAATTGTTGAGGTCAGAAGGCCAGGTCCATGTGCTTTCTCAGGATGTACCCGAAGTCCTCAATTTGTGAGCTGCTAGAGCACTGCCAAGGCCCATGCAGGAATATAGAGAATTAATTCTTCCCCGATTCCATTTTACACATTGTTGCTTGGACCCCAAAGCAACTCTTCTTGGATCTAAAGTTTCCCTTGAACAGCTATGTGAGCTACTGGCAACACTCCCTTGACCAGATCTCTCACAAAAAGCAGTTAAGGCAATTTTCACCCCTACTCCTCTAATCAGAGAAATACAAACCCAATCCAAGGAGCACAAAGGAAATAGATAATAAAATAACCACTTCTTCTTCTACTGTCCCCCTTGGCTCCTGCCCCCAACAAAATTCTCTCTCTCTCTCTCTCTCTCTCTCTCTCTCACACACACACACACACACACACACAGAGGATTATGCAACACAAATGAGAATACAAATACTTGTCAGTGCCGTGTCAGTTGGCCCTACTTTGGAGTTTGGATGGAGTTGGACTCAGATGTCATCTTTGTTCACAAGCCTCTGCTATTACTTTTACCAGACCTGTGGTTGGCCCTGGGGTTTAGTATACTCAGGGAACCTGAATCTCTGGACTGTCCATGTGATAGCCAGGTCCTGAGCCTCAATAGACTTACAACTCCTACCCTCTCATTTATTGGACTTACCCCAGACAGCTAACATGGAGGTGAAGAAAGTCAGCCACCACACCAAGGAGCCAAGAGTGCCTACAACTGAAAGCAGGAGAATTGCTTCCAGCATCCATGTGAAATCCAAGCCCCCTTTCAATATAGATGTGGAGTGGACATAACCATTCCAGGGCCCAAAGGATGGAGGAATAGAGCATGGATTAGAGTGGACTTACTGATATTCTATTCTGGAACTATTGTGATTAGTATTGGAAGTAAATGTAGCATTGACGTGGAGAAAGTGGCCATGGTAGCTGCTGAGGGTAGAGTGGGAAGGAGAGATATGATGTGGGGGCATTTTCAGGACTTGGAGTTGTCCTGGGTGGTGCTGCAGGGACAGTTACTGGACATTGTATGTCCTCCCATGGCCCACTGGGTGGATTGGGGGAAAGTATAAACTATAATGTGAACCACTGACCATGTGGTGCAGCAGTGCTCAGAGATGTGTTCACTGAGTGCAATGAATGTTCCATCATGATGGAGGAGGTCGTTGTTATGGGAGGAGTGGGGTGAGGGGGGTGGGGGTTATATGAGGACCTCGTATTTTTTTAATGTGACATTAAATAAAATAAAGACAAAAAAAAACTTGAAAGAGAGGTTAGAGTTAATTGCACTAGCGCTCCACACTCACTGGCCCCACCCTCATGGACAGAGACAGAAGATGAGTTTATTCATGAAATGAGAAAAATAAGGAAAATTTGGAGAACTTTTGAAAGACTGTATTTATTCCACTTAAATTTATTTTTGAGATCTGTTTTGATTTCGTAACACTAGCAGCTACAACAAACACTAAAATCTTAGTGTCTTGATACAATCAAGGATTATTTCTTATGGTACAGGTAACTAAGCTATTGTCTCTCTGCCCAAAACCCATCTTTTTTATACTCAGTTTTATGATACTGGTTCTGGAATTCTGCAAACCATGTTCTGTTCAATCAGCTGTTTCCTGAAGGTTCTGCCAATACCAGGTACTACAAAGGTTGTATGGTTAGAAGGAAAAGATATGTGCTACTCATGGGTTGTTTTGTTTTGTTTTTGCTATTGCTATCAAAGTCACATCTGCAACACTTCTTTACCCTGCCAGTAGCAGCTGGTTGTAGCAGCAGTTAGTTCCAGTGTCCAGTCTTTTTTCCACAGTCCCAGAATCAGTTTCATTGTGTCCCCAGCGATATCCACACCATTGGCCAATGTCCTGCTCCTCGGAGGTCTGAGTTCCAGCTCAGCACCTGTTCTCTCGGAACTCAGCGAGGCTCGCCCAGGCCAGCAGGTGGCCATCCATGGGCCACGGGGTACACAGGCTCCAGTCCGACAGATTCAGCTACCACCGAGACCTCGGGACCTCTTGGCATCCATTCTGCAGACAGAGAATGAGAGAGAGAACTGCTCGGGAGGTTTTTATGGGCCAGGCCCACTTCCACTCATCTAACTGCAGTCTGGCTCTGGTTTTTGTTGAACACACAGCAATCACTGCCACACGGTTCTTCCTGCCGTTTGGTGCTAAAACGTCCTCTCATAAATTAGGGTAATCGTAGATGGTAGGTTTCTGTAGTGGCAAACCTTCAGTGCTCCGTAGGTCAGTGAAATCCAGAAAGCTGAGAATCAGTGCTCCATGCTAGCACAGCTGGCCCCAAATGCCTTCTTTATAGACATATAAAATGATATCCTAGATCTGTTTATGCTCATTTCCAAGTTATACTCACTTTCCTCCTGAACACAGTGATGCATAAAACTTCTCTCCCACTATTATACGGAAAACCTATAATCATATGTCATCCTTGAGTCCTAACATCAGGGTTATAATTGTTCTCTACTGAATTAGTGTATTCGAGGCTCCAAATCAGTGTTGAAACTAGTAAAACATTGCCAAGTTCTTTGAGCTCCCTAGAAGAAATTTTCTATTAAATAAAAAAATAGAGTTTAAAATAGTCTCTAATGCGGTTTTCTATTACATTTATTTCCAGCTTTTGTTAAACTTGCTTTCCAGACAGTTGGTTAAGTTAATGTATTTACACTTGAATTTTGCATTACTCTTTGCAAACTATGAAATGTTTTGCATAAATCTCCACTTGCCTATAAATTTCTGTTTAATCCATGTTAGACATAGCTCACTGTAAATGTGCAGGCCACCTGACCTTTAGAAGGCAAAATTGATTTCAAGACCTTCTCTTCTCAGGGTATCATCCATTTGCAAGCAAAATAAAAACAAGATTACCACAAGATTAGCATTCAGAACTATTTTTATTAAAAAAAATAATAATAATTGAACCAGAAGTGTTCAGGGTGAATAGACAGGACCCTAGTAATTAGTGCAGGAAGAATTTTTAAAACCCAAGTCAGGACTGCAGGAGGTAAAGAGACATTTAATAATCTCTCTCTTCTCTTTATATTCATAACAAAAATATTTAAAAGGAGAAACATCATGCCAGCAGGGTTTATTTTTAAGGACAACCAATGTTCTTTATTTTTCTGTGACTTGCAAATCCAGGCTAAGCTAGAATATAAGATTGTAAATGGCTATATTGCTAGAATGTCTTAAAATTCTCAATGTCTCATGAATGTCAAAACCCATGCATTAAAAATTGAACCATTCAATTCCCCCAGAAGCCTGCTCCTCATATGAATTTTCTCTTTCATTCAATGATACTACTATCTACCCAGTCACTGGAGCAAGAAACCTAGACTCATTCTTGGCAACCGCCTGGGTGCTTTTCCTGTACACACTTTACCAATGTATGCATGGCATTGCATTGTACGTATTTATCATTATCTTTTTCTCTCCTTCCAGCTACTTAAACACAGACACCATTCTTTAATTGCTTTTGTATCTTTTCTGCTTAACACATTGCCTGGCACATACTAAGCACTAAGTAAATAGATTTGAACTAAGTAAATGGATTTGAATTCTTCCTCTTATTTCTTTAATTTTGGTCACCAAGTTCTGCTGTTTCTGTTTTTTTTTTCCACTAACATATCTCTTGAATCCATCCTCTCCCTCAGCATTGCCCTATTCAGAGTCTTCATAAGTGTTCTCTCCAGTCTCACCGCTTCACCTTTGGCTCTCCATACAGGAACCAAGTTACTTCTCTAAAACACAAGTCTAATCAAGCTACTCCCCTCGGTTAAAACCTTTAGTAACTCCCTAGCAGCTGGAATAGAGTCAGCATTTCTTAGCATGACTATTCTTTTTTTTTTAATTTCTCTCCCCTTCCCCCCACCAAGTTGTCTGCTCTCTGTGTCCATTCACTGTGTGTTCTTCTGTGTCCACCTGTATTCCTGTCAGCAGCACCGGGAACCTGTATTTCTTTTTGTTGTGTCGTCTTGCTGCATCAGTTCTCCATGTGTGCATCACCACTCCTGGGTGAGCTGCGCTTTTTGCACAGGGCGGCTCTCCTTGCAGGATGCACTCCTTGAGCGTGGGGCTCCCCTACGCAGGGGGCACCCCTGTGTGGCAAGGCACTCCTTGCACGCAGCAGCACTGCACATGGGCCAGCTCATCACGTGGACCAGGAGGCACTGGGCATTGAATCCCGGACCCCCAGTATGGTAGGCAGACACTCTGTCAGTTGAGCCACATATGGTTCCCTTAGCATGACTCTTAACATAACTTACCTGCACACGTTCATCTCCACAAACGTGCCTCTCTGTGCCCCAAGTTCCAAGATGAAATAACTCATCATTTAACCAAGAAATATTTCTTTAGGTCTTTCTAATTTGTTCTTTGCCCTCTTCCATTTAGGTTGCCTTTCCACTCTCCTCAGAAAATTTCTACTCATCCATCAAGACCTAGATTAAGTGTCCCTTCTATGACACCAAAATCCCCAGACAAGTTACAAAACGTTGCCTATAGATCCTCCTCCTCCACCACCAAAGTCTGCGCCCCTTAACAATAGAGATCACATTTAAATTTTTATTGTACTCCTGGGGACCAATTCCTTTTCCCTCACCATCAGCACCCACAGTCCTCTGTTAGCATAATTGCCTTCCAGTTCCTAGGATTCTTCAGTCCTCTGAGATCCTAATTGGTATCTTCATTTCTATAAAGGCTGGATTCCTGCTCTTCAGGGTAACTCCCCAAATACGTTATTTTAGAACAAATTGGAAACCCTCCAGCACCTCTGCTCACAGTCACAGACATGATAACATCCCTTTTTTAAGTAGCTAAAGAAATTGCCTCTACTTCTTTAAAAACAATAACAGTTTTTGGTGTTATAAATCTGAGACAAGTAAAATTAGCACGTAGTGCTTTTTGTTGATGACGACGATGATAATCTAACCTTGACTGAATAATTTTAAAACCACTCCCATGTGCATTATCTTACTTGGTAACATGTTAACATAACTGAAAGAGTCATATGTTTTAGCAGGGAGCAGTTGGGGTTCAGGAAATGACTTCGGCTTCAAAAGGGCTAGGGTTCCAAACCCAGGTCCCCCATTTGCTAAAGAGTTGGCTTTGGGAACATTATTTAGCCTCCTTAAGCCCATATTTTCTCACCACTATAAATAGAGATAATGAGAGTAAGAATAACTATTGAGTGCTTTTTATATGCAAACATTATTCTAAATGGTTTCCATATAATTCATTTAAACCTAACAAAAGTGAAGTAAACACCGGGAACTCGCAATACTTAGGAGAATGAGGCACAGCTAGTAAATGGTAGGGCCAAAATGGAGACCTGTACACTTAACCTTGGAGGTTTTCTTAAATATGAGATCAAGTACATGCAATCCTTATCACAGAGACTGGAGCATAGTAAACCCTTAATAAACATTAGTAGTTATTATTCTCATTATTATTATTTAGGAGGATAATAATTGTTCAGCTGAATGTAATTTAACCATCATGCACCAAAATAGAATCATCCAATTCCCTACCATGTCAGAAGGAAAACAAAGAGAGAAGGCACATAAAAGGTACTTTAAAAAAAAAAACAGCATTGCTGGGACAGAAGGCAGAAATTCTTTGGAAGTGGGCCACATGACTGGCATTTAGTTGCCCTATTCCCAGTGTTCATTTTTCTCCTTAACAACAGGTCTAATCCTACGGAAAAGTAAAAAGAACACTAGACTGGGTTTTCCTGTGGATAATCGTCTGTGTCCACAAGGGAGGCAGCCTGGTGTAGGAGAAAAACACTCAAATGCGGATTCTGCATCCTCCTATCACTGAAAGGGGAAGGGGCTCTCTCTCTCTCCCTTCAAAACCAACTGCCCTCCGTGTTTTTCCCTTTGACCTACTTCCTTCCCTCCAGACCACAAGGATTCACTTTCCTTCCTTACGGTTTTACTAAAAGCTCAACCACCACTTAAAATAGAAGACTGATTAATTTTAATTAAAATCAACATTTCTCACTACAAGTGCATCAAGTCTATCTAGCAATGATCCCTACTATGGGAAACTCTACAGCAGTGCTGGCCAAGAGAATTTTCTGCAATGATATCCCATATCATTGCTGTCCAATATGTCAGCCACTAGCTACAAGTAGATATTGAGATTTTGAAACATGGCTACTGCAATTAAGGACCTGAATTTTTTATTTCACCTAACTCTGATAATTTTAAATTTAAGTAGCTATTATATGGCTAATGACTGCCATATTGGACAGCACAGCTCTGTAGACCATCATTCACTGCTACTAATCAATGCTGCATGGCTATACAGGGTTCAGGATGTGATATACCAAGACAACCAAAAAAGTAAATTTAAATGAGGCTGGTCTTCTGAAGGTGAGATGACCTACATAGCTACAGCCCAAAACCAAGTGTCTCTAAACAGTTGCTTCCAAAAGAACTATAAGGCCCAGAAGATGGCACTGGGCCACTTAATCACTTTTCACCTCAAGCATACGAACCCCTTACTCCTCTATCATTTTTAAGTAAGGATGGGCTGCTGACGTTTAGGCAACAGGAAAAGTCTGGAATATTGGCTGCTATAATTACAGTGGGTACTGAAAGAACTAAGAAGAAAGTATCACCCAAAAGAAAGGAGAATAATTTGTTTCTACTCTTTATCCCCTATGGAAACATCTTCCCAGTCATACTTTGGTCTCAGAACTGCAGTGACACGCTTCCCTATGAAGATCAGTTTGCTAAGGTAGAGGGGAATGTGACAAGGTATGCAAGGCATTTAAAAGGCAAATGCCAAGCCTTTGTGCTAAGGAAATGGGACTTGTATCTTCAGAGCAATAGGAAGCCACTGAACTTCTATTCCTTCCAGGGAGGAAAAAGCATCAGATGTGAGTTTTGTAAAGATGCCTGTGGCTACCGCGTGGAGAATAGATTGGAGGGGAGTGAGGGGGTTAAAGGCCAATTAGGACGTCTGACAAAAGGCAGTGGGAATTCTGGAATGTGAGAGCAGTAGAGGTAAAGAAAAGGGGACAGAGTGAACAGGAGCAAAGCTGACTGGGTTTTGTACTGATTGGTAAAGGTGCTGAGGAGGAGGCAGGTAATGAACAAAAGTTCCCGGTTTTCATATCAGAATGGGAGGAGGTGCTAGTCCCTGAAATAAAGACACTGGATAAAGGCTGGATTTAAGGTTGAGGGTGATGAGTTCCATTTTGGAAACCTACTTTTAAAAAATAATAATAACTTTATTTCAACTTCAAAAAATAAAAAATAAAAAAGGCAGTTTGGGAAGCGGATTTGGTTCAACGGATACCACATGGAGGTCCAAGGTTCAAACCCAAGGCCTCCTGACCCGTGATGAGCTGGCCCACACGCGGGGCTGATGCGTGCAAGGGGTCCCGTGCCATGCATGCCGTCTCCCGCATGGGGGTGCCCCACACGCAAGGAGTGTGCCCCGTGAGGATAGCCGCCCAGCACGAAGAAAGTGCAGCCTGTCCAGGGTGGCACCGCACACACGGAGATCTGACACAGCAAGATGACGCAACAAAAAGAAACAGATTCCCAGTGCCGCTAACAAGAATCCAAGGGGACACAGGAGAACACACAGCAAATGGACACAGAGAGCAGACTACTGGGGGGGGGGGGGGGGGAAGGGGAGAGAAATACATAAAAAGTAAATCTTAAAAAAAAAAAAGGCAGCTTAACAAATTATGGAAGCATTACTCTTGTCCAGGGGAGCAGATGTGACTCAAGCGGCCAAGCACCTGCTTCCCACATGGGTGGCCCCAGGTTCAGTCCCTGGTGCCTTCTAAAAAAACAACAACAAGCAAACAACAAATTAAAAACCAACTCAGGGGAGCTGATGTAGCCCAGTGGTTAAGTATCAGCTTCCCACATACAAGGTTCCAGGGTCAATCACTGGTTCCAGTATCTCAAAAAATAATAATAATAACCCTGTCCAGGCACATTTATCTTATTTAATCCTAAAAGCAAACTCAATTGTTTCTCCAATGTTTCAAAAAATGAATGGTTACATTGGTTAAATGACATGACCAAGGTCTCCTTGTTAATGAGGAAAATGAAAAACAGAAAACAAAAAAACTGCTCATATTCACATCTCATAAAACTAAATCCGATATTTTTAACACCTTGTATTTGTATTTAATCCTCATCTACCACCAAAATGATCATATTATATAGTCCCTAGATTATCCTTTAGCTGTTGGACTCTTATATTTGAGGTATCTTTGACACAACCAGCGAAGACAGCAAGTAGTTGGACACATAGCTCTGGAGTTCTGGGCTAAATCCATAAGTAATGGAAGAGTTAGGAAGATTCTTCCAGAATTCTGCCTTTACAGGTCACATCCTCATCCTGGCCGATTTTCAAAGCTGCCCCATGCCTCTAGAAAACATAGTTGTAACCAATTATTTTGGGAATGCTGCAGCACGTGGTCTTGTTTCCACATAACCATGCTACATGGTACTGCTGTTGCCATACTTGCCTGCCCTTTTTTTCTGCCTATTAAGCAGGGATGATCTTGAAGTTTCAGCCCTTTCTGTTTCGTATGGCAATTTTCATAACAAAAAGTTGTAACTTCTCCATCTAGTGGCCACGTCCTGCATGTGATCCCTGAGCCCAAAGAAGACGTAATTAGGCTAGGATCACACGTCAATGCCTGCAGGGGCCAGGCTGGAACCAAGCCATGACCCAACCCCATCCTGATGTTGCCCTGTGGCAATACCCAGTATTGCTGTAAAAGAAACTGAAGATGTGGTTTGCTTGTTTGTTTTAACAACATGAAATTTCTACTGTTCATTCAATCAAATTTGGTGGTTTTTTTAGGAGACCACCTGGGACAAATAAAACCCTTCACAGGCCTCATATTGTCCCATGGGTCATCAGTCTGTGACTTTTGGTCTCATGGATGCTACATGTACAGCATTCTTGTATTCATTCATTAATAATCCTTAATCAATACTTCTTCCCACCAAATCTCAGAATCCACATGTACCCTCAGAATCCAGCTCAACACAGTTCCTCAACAAGATAATGTCCCAAATGTTCAGAACTTCAACTCTCAATGTCCCAAATGTGAGTTGAAATGTATTTGCATTGCACTAACCAAAGCTACGCCTTCACAGAAACATCAGAACATCATAAAATGCCCCAAATAAAATATCTCTTCTCCTCTCTACAGTAGAAACTATCTTGAGGTACACAAATACCAGAATCCTTTTGGTAGTTGTTTCTATTGACCCACATTGTGTTAGCTAAGTCTACAAACTATTCCCAATTTCTTTGTTCCTTTTTTCTGCTCAGTGACCTTTTAAACAGCCACTGTAGTTCAGTTAAATCAACATCTTTTTCTATTCACTCTAGGCCTTTGCTTATCTTCCCAAATTTTTTTGAAATCTCATCAGTATTTCCCTAAATGCCTCACTGTGATTAAAAAGTAAGACCTGGGCATTTTTCTTTACTTAAACTCCCTAATGTGATGTTAATTGATAGAAGCATCTTTTCATACACTGACCTCAGAATTCAAGGGCAGTAGGAAGAACCTGCAAGCCCCTACACTTCCTGCAAAGCGGCTTGCTTTGTTTTCACAGGAGTTGAGATAAATTGAAGAAAGAGTGCCCATTCATTCCAATTAGTAAAAAAAAAATCATTTTCCCATGTAAAATTAAAGCTTAGCAGGCACCTCTCCTTGGAAAGACATGAAGCCGAACACTTTTAATTTAAGCAAAACAAGAGCATTAAGAAGACATATTCCTCTAGGGTATTTCCTTCAGGGTCCTTGAATGCAAGTTATTGGTTTACTTTTTAACCCAGATAAAAGATCTTCTTTTTGTCTTTAAAGGTCACCAGTAAGAAAAGAACCAGCAGTTACTCCATTATTGAGTTTTCTTTGGACAGGGCCAGGAGTTATGGTCTCATGTCTTAGATAGCAGTCTTTGGGAATATTCTATATGAGAAAGAAGAAACTCCAGGGCTATGTAATCAAACCTCAGGAACTGAAAAACTCTAAGAGGCTCTCCCTCTGCTCTCTGCCCCCACTGAAAACAGGTTTGTTCTTCTCCCTGTGCAGAGCTTGTTTCCCTCGTCCTCGTTTTGCGTGATAGAAAACGGTGCCCAGGCTTCCAAGCCCATGTAGGACAGGCCCTGCCATTTATGCAGACAGACTGACTGGAAAAACTTCAGCTGCGATTTCCAAGGGAGAGAACCTGATTGCCCCAGCCTGGGTCGGCTGTTCACCGTGGTCCCATCATGATGAGCACGACGATACGGTCACCCAGGGCAAGTACGGCTGTGCCAGGCGCACCCCTGTGAGCTGGGATGCTTCCCTAGAAAATGGGAGGGGAAGGGCTAAACGGTCACTGGCCTGTGGATAGGGGAGATGCTCTAAAACCAGTCACTACATGGATAAAGATATTTTTCTGCATATAGCCCACTCTTTCTTGTCAGGCCTCAGCACCTATTTCTCCTGCTAACTAGCCTAGCAAGATATTTCTCCTCTTGAAGGATAGACAATAGGTAACTATGGCAACTGGTTGTACAGGTAATTGCTATAAAACATTGCTCAGGGGTTAGACAGCCATGGAGAGACTGATCCTACATTCGACTGAGGCATTAGTTCACAGCTGAGGTGAGGGTCTTGTCTCCGGAACAATCAATGCTTTACCTTTTAAAAATAAAGAAAAGTGTGTGCACCACAATTCTGCTTGAAAGCTCAGGCATTGAAGTGGGCCCGGGAGATGCAATTTCAAACAAGACTCACCTTTTCATCTTCCAGGTCCGTGCCTGGGTGAGATCTCAGGTGCCTCTAATCTTCTCCTTTGTGGTCTTGGCTTCAGCCGCCCACCGTTTCCAGGAGCAGGCTGATTAGGAGAGGCACAGGTTTGGGAATAGCATCTGTAGCTCCAATAAGACAGCATTCCCTCAAGGGCGGTCAGTTCAGCCTCCAAAGGTCCAGCTGGCATGTGAGGCATCCCAGCATACCTTCTGCTCCTGGCCACCTCCCTCCACAGCCATCTAAGCTAACCTGGAAGTCAGGGGCACAAGGATAATATCCTTCCTTCTCCTTCTGTATTGTAAACCAAACAGCACTGCAGTGACTCATTTTGGGACTGCTGGGATAAAGAAATAGCTATTATTCAGACTTCAATGAACTCATCTCCTCTTCTACTGATAAAGTTTGGGAGACAGCATGGTAGTCAAGGGCACGGATCTTGGAGCCAGACATCATAGGTTCAAAGCTCAGCTCAACCACTTACTAGGTCTAGCTTAAGTAAGTTATTTAACCTTCAGTTTCCTCATATAGTTGTCGTGATGCCTAAATGGGCTAATATACCTAAAGTGCTTAGAGTTCTATGTTATTGCTATTAGTATTACTACTGCAGTAATATAAAAGCAGAACCGAAGTGCTACCTAGGACTGGGCTGTGACAAAAAGAAAGGACGTTCCTCTCGTTCACCATTCAGGGCCATTCTGCTCTCCTGTCCCCTTTCACTGCAGCACCCAAGCATCTAGGAGCCTCATGCAAACTTCCCATGTCAACACCCACCTAGAACTCACTCCCAAGGTAGCAGCACTCTCTGTCTTCTCTTCCCTCACCTCTTCCCCTATTTTGTCTTCTACAGCAGGACCAATGCCCAGCCCTTAACACCAACAAGAAGAAAAGCGAGCTTCCAGGATCCCTAAATGACCAAAGGGAATGCTGGGGTTGGTGCCCAAGGCAGTGCTAGGACTTAGGCGAGCTTCCAGAACCCACAAGGCACAGTTCCTTTCCACAGTGTGGCAGAGCCAGGCTTGTGGCTCAAATGAGGCTTTCTTGTCTATTTGCCTGGTCTTGCAGCTCTAGAGTCTAGAGTCTAGATTGACCTAACTCCAATCCACCCTCCACCCGGCCGTGATCTTTCTAAAGCCCACATCAAAGCACCTCACTCTGCTCCTCCGGACCCTTCATGCAATGGCCTGAACAATCCTACCATGCTGTGTCAGGGCTGGGTCTCTTGTACATACCTGTGTGATAGCAGGCCACATTCTGTTGCACTTATTTGCTTACCTATCTGTCCCTCCCCAACAGATTGTGAGCGCCATGAGAAGACGGACCCTGTCTAACTCATATTTGTATTCCCACTCTCCAGTACAGTGTAATTCAGTGTAAGTTATGTGGTTCTGAATCAAAGTAGTGAAGTTGTTCAGAGATGGGAAAACAATCAAGAGCACTTAACACAAACCCTTTAGTTAAACAAAGTCCCCTTTCTTTAAGGAGAAAATACTGCCAATATCTCATTTTCTTTTTCTCTTGTAAGAGTATTCTTCTACTTTTCTCCCAAAACACCCCACCTGACTATAGCAAATAAGGTTATGCCTATGGCACTAAGTACCTCCTAAAATGGCCCACGACCTCACAAACTCACTGCAACTGCTTTGATTTGGACCCCATCATCTCTCACCTGGGCTGCAACATCAGCGTCCCTAACTAGTCACACTACCCATTCTTCCTCTAATCCATTGTCCACAGTGCTGGCATAAGGCCCTTCCTAAAAAAATTTTTATTTGATCACAAAACACCCTGTCCAGCTAAAAAAAGTATATATTTGAAGGCCCCTTACTACCTACATGGTATATTACAAGGTAAAGTTCTTAGCGTTGTTCAGAAGCCCCCTTCCAGCCCCTCCCTCCTTTTTTAGTCTCATTCCCTACCACTCAACTCACCCATCATTCTTCCCTCTAGCCACAGAAAACTACTATTCTGCCATTCTGTTCCAAGGGTTTCTATGTGTTGGATTGTTTCTTCTGGCTAGAATATCCTACATACTTCTCATCCCTCCCTCTGGCTATTTCCTTAGTTTTCAAGCTTCAACTCAGTGGACACCTCCTGTAAAAGCTGTTCATTTTTATCCAAGAAATAATCAATTATTCTTCTCATTCACTTCATAGAATATAAAAGACAAAGCATTCCATACAGAGACTAGGAAACTAGTCTTTACTTTGAGCCCTTTGAGGGCAGGAACCATGTCTTATCACGCTGAGTATTTCCCTCAGCACCAAATCCAGGGTCTGGATAGATTATTAGTTACAATAAACATTTGATGAGTGAATGAATGAAGGAGCAGGAAAGAAGACGTGCTTGACTTTACTTGCAGAGGTGATATCACTACTATCCTATCAACTTCCCGTATTTGGGGTGGAGTATATGGATACACTGACATCCTCTTGTCCTTCTTACTCTGGGACTAATAATCCAAGTGTGACTGAGTGAGGGCAGTCAGCAGTGTCTGCCTAGGGACAAAACCGCCTGGCCCCAGAGAAACCAGGCTCTTCATCAGCACCACTCACTCCCCAGCTGAGCCCACGCACATTCACGAGGTCAGTTTGCAGAATAGCCTGGCTTGGGAATTGAGAAAGGTTAGGACAAATCTCCAACCTGCAACGAAATGGAAGAACCTGTGTGCTGCATGTCAGTGGATGGAAGTCTTTCTTTTCCTTCCTTCCTTCCTTCCTTCCTTCCTTCCTTCCATCCTTCCTTCCTTCCTCCCTCCCTTCCCTCCTTCATACAGAATCACAACCATGGTGCTGGCATAAACTTGAACCTAACAACTTCAGTGGTTGATTAAACTCTTCAGCTCCACTCCCCTGCTAATCAACTACAAAAGCCTTCAATACACACACGAACCTTAGAGAGGTTTTTTTATCACTTAATTACTATAAAACAACCCCACAGGTTAATGCAGGCTTGATCTCAAAGGAGTGGCATTAGCCATTATGTTATTTATATCAATTGCACAGCTAGAAAAAAGTGCGGAGGACTCAGGTCTAAAAATAAGAGACAAAGTCTGATTTAATGAGACTCAGGTAGCATACACCCCATCAGCCCCCCTACCACTCCTTCAAAGTTTGACCTACCATTTTGCTGTAGTAAATGTAGTAATATAACTTGGTTTTATAATTCTAGAATTCATAATGTAATACTTTGGTTTATTTTTTTCTGTTAAAATACAAACACCATATAGGATAGATCACATACTAAGCCATAGTCAATCATTTAAGCCTTAGAAGGAATCAATTTAACCATTTTCTGAGGGCACTGGTGCTGATAGGGAGTTGGGACAGTCTCTGTGGCAATCTTCTGAGTACCTGGGGCAGATCCACTCCCAAGGGTGGGAAATGAGGTCAAAGAGAAGGGAGAGTCTGAGATAGCAAGCTTCACCTGTTTCATGTCGGTGCTTTCTGCCTGACGTTAGTAAGAGTCTGACTGTATCTAACATCCTAATCTGCAGGTTTGAATTACTGAAATTTTCCACCTCTGATTTCCATCTGCAGGAAAATCTCTGGCATCCCAAGTATAAGATAGCATGGTATCAACATCTTGGTTCACCGTCTAGAGTGTGTATGATTCTGACAAGCCTGGGTAAGATAATTTTTCATAAATCAAATCATAATGTAGGTATGCTGGAGAGAACTGGTGAGGAGATGATTGTGAAAAGTGAAAATGTCTTGATTATTTGGTATAAATGCATGCATGTATACATCAGGCTTGCCTGCTGAGAGGCACACTCACATTATGTGTTGCTTCACTCTCCAGAAGACAGAACATTTAGAAGTTAGTGACAACTACTGATTGAATTTCCAAAATGCCTGCTCAGGTGGGCATGATTCTGCAGGAGCAGTCTGAAGGTCTCAATATGTCTATAGGGGAGCAGAGGGTAAACAGTATTATTATCAAACTGGTAAGAGGCTTGCTCATCTGACAAGTTAGCAGAGGAACAAAAGGTCAGTCTGCAAGCAAAAGAATTGCATCCATCATCCATGTGGAATCTAAGCCCCCTCTTGATATAGAGGTCGAGTGGACATGACCATCCCAGGGTCTTCAGGATGGAGGAATAAAATATGGATTAGAGTGGACTTATTGATATTCTACTATAGAACTATTGTGACTAGTAATGGAAGCAATTGTAGCATTGATGTGGAGAAAGTGGCTACGGTAGTTGCTGAGGGCAGGGAGAAGGAAGAAGAGATGTGATGTGGGGCATTTTCTGGACTTGGAGTTGTCCTAAATGATATTACAGGGACAGATGCTGGACATTATATCTTGCCATAATCCACTGAATGTACGGGCGGGGTGGGGGTGTGTGGAGTGTAATCTACAATGTAAACTATAATCCATGCGGTGCAGCAGTGTTCCGAAATGTATTCACCAAATGCAATGAATGTGCTACAATGATGAAAGAGGTTGTTGATGTGGGAGGAGTGGGGTGGGGGTTGGGAGGGTATATGGGAACCTCTTATATTTTTTAATGTAAAATTTTTTGTGATCTATGTATCTTCGAAAAAAATACAATTAAAAAAATGAGGGGGGTGGGAAGTGGGGAGTGGGATATATGGGAACCTCATGTTTTTTAATGTAATGTTTTGTGTGATCTATTAACTTTTAAAAAAGATAATTAAAAAATAAAACAAAATAAACAAATAAATAACAAAATACAAAAATTTTTTAAATTTGAAATCATAAAAAAAAAAAGTCTGATAAATAAGCACCTTTCTGCTATGTCAGCTATTCACTTGGGAGAAGAAAAGAGATTCAGAATCTACTTAAGAGAGCTCTTATATCCATAGGCTTTTACAGTGAGAAAATCTGGTAGTGTATTTGACCAGAAGTCTCAGTTTCATTGAAAGAGTTGAAAGAAACTAAAAAATAATAATGTATATCATTGCTTTCAATGTAGACCAACCATCTAAAGGACGTTGTGAATAAAAACTAGGCTCTACATCTCATCAACTTAACTGGGTTTTCACACAATGATGCCTTAGAATATCTTCTCTAACAAAAATGTTTGGCTTTTTAGGCCATACCTGGGGGCAAAGTGAAGCATACCCCCCAATGAACTTGGAGCCAAAAGTTCCAGTTAAATTAAAACAAATCAAATTAAGTCTGAATAGGAGGAAGCAAAAGTCTACAAGGTCTTTACTGAAGCATAATTGATGTCAGCCTGTTGGAATCTCATCCGGACCCAAAAGAAATTGTCCTCAACACTATCTGTGGCCCTTTGTTCTGAGTCCTTACCCAAAAACCCACTGATTAAATACAGCTTTCAAAGCAGTTCAATGCCTATAAAAGGAGTCATCCAGACACAAGCAGATGTTATCTTACTCTTTGCGAATAATCATATTGGCATTCCATGTTATATATTAATCTCATGTGAATTGAGTTAGTGAGTGATAATCACCTTCAGTCTGATCAATTCTAGATATATTGATAAAGCCCAGTTTCTGGAGCCCATTTGCAGTGATACCCTCAGCAAGATGTTGCCACATACTACCAGAAAGCCTTGCTAGGGCTTTAGCCTCTCCTTTGTCATTGATCTTTTTCCAAACTTTGCTATTGTTTAACAGGTTGATTTCCTTTAGTGATGTGACTCATAAGCAGTATCAACACAATATCAAAAGAGCTTGTTGATCCATTTTACTTGATCAGTAAAACCCCAGTCAAAATGTGTTTTTAGCAGCACAGGCAGAAAGGCAAAGCTAGAGCTGAGTACTCACTCTAGTAACACATGTGGGTTAAAATTTGTAATCCCATAGATCCTTTAAGAATCTGATGAAAATTAATTTGGCAAGGAGTTTTGGGTAGTCCCTGAAGCCTGCTCTCATGCACACCCCTCACTTTATGGTTGGGGAAACTCACGGAAGGAAAATGACTAACCCCAAGTTGTACAACAAGTTACTGAGAAAAACAGAATTAGATGTCTTTAACATCTCCAGATCATCTAAGAGTTATATGACCAATTATTTTTTCACTTTACAAGTCATGTTAACATCAAGTAGACATGGCCATAAGGTGGAGACCAGTCAGTTTGCACTGCTAGGGCACCAGCCTCTCTTGAGGCCTGCTGACCCCATTCTTTAAACCAAGCTGCGTTTACTCATCCATCTCCCGGCTCTTTGTTCATGCTGTAAATAAGGGGAGCTGAAAGAGGGAAGCAGGTCAACCAGCCCAATCTGGAGAAAAATCCAGGATTTATCCATGCCTCCTCCTGCATCCTGGGTTACATTATGCAAACATCTGGTTTACCCAGTGATTTCCATCAAATAATTATGAATTTATGAAACAAAAATAGATCATTTATCTGAACTAGCTAGGCTAGTCAGTGAAAACAAACCACCTAAAGTTGCTGAAGAGGCTTGCACATAAAGCAATTTTTCAGTAAAATATGCACTAACATTCCTATGTAGTTTTACATTTTATAAAGTGCTATCAGGTTCACATACCAATTAAGGAAAGAAGAAAGGGGAGGAAGGGAGCAGCAAAGCCTATGAGAGGAGACTTTACATCAAATATTTTACTCCCCAAATAACACTAAAAGAAAACATCACCTCTCTTTTTATCCATGAGGAAGCAGAACCAAAGTGGTTAAGTAATCTGCACATGGTCCCACAGATAATAATTAGCAGAACCAGGATTCAAATCTTGACAGCTGAGTACAATCTCATTCATACACATGACAAATCCGTGTTGTAGGAAGTTAAGTCACTGGCCTCACACATCCACCTACCTTATGAGGTCTGGACTTGACCTTGCATGCTTAGATCCTTAAGCAGCTGTTCATTCCACTGAACCAATCTTTCTCAACATTTTAAAGCAAGGCATCTAAATGAGACACACACAGTTGCCCAGCCTTTCTTAAAATGTGGTCCCCATACCAGCAGCTTTCACATCACCTGGGAACTTGTAAGAAATGCATATCCTCAAGTCCCACCCTAGACCTACTGAATCAGAAGCTCTGAGGATGGAGCCTAGCACACTGGTTTAACCAATCTTCCAGGTGATGCGGATGCTCACAAAACTCTGAGAACCCACCAAGCAGAATGTTTTCCCTGACATGATCCATGGAAACAACTCATTCACACCTGAATATTTTCGAGATTAAAAAACAAAAACTAACATCCGGAACCTCACCTTGAAAATCATAGATATTCCATAATCAATCTAAGCCTCTGCTTCAAGCACTTTGAAAGGCCTGAAATGGTGTGGCACTTGATTGCATCCCCAAATCTCATTTTAGTATTTTTCCCTAGACACAACTGGAAATGAGGGGCTCAAGGGAATATTAAAAGAACTCAAGCCTGAATATGTCCTCAGATTGTGTCCTAATAAGGAGGGAGGATTTTCCCATGTGCTTAAAAACACTTCAGGCCTGCAAACAGAAATTTGAATGGAAAAAGCTTACATTAGAAAACAGTTTTCTCTATGAGAATCCACCAGGATAGGTTGTAAGATTTGTTTTAGAACTGAGAACAGCAACATGATGTTGCTATGTGCACTTTGCCCAGTTTCCTTACTTCTTGGTGGATGTTTTTTGGTCAGGGTTTTTTTTTTTTTTTTTTTTTAGTGACTTTAAATGTTCCCCTCAAGCAGGTGTTGGCTCGATGGACTAAAACTAATTAGTCTGATCTTGGGGGGCACCGGATGTGTAAGACAGGAATTCAGACCGTGTCCCTGCAGGTTATTTGCTTGAATTACATGAGTGTTCTAACAAGGGGTGATAACGTATTACTTTTCCTAGAGTATGCTATATTTTATCATCGAAAACACAATCAGTGGTACCAAAGACAAGCATAATGTTTGCTGGTTAAACCGACACGATCCTTGCATTTCCCAATTTACTGCGAAACTATTGAATTCACCTGGAGTCCGGCTGTGGGCGACGGTAGCCCAAGGACTGATGCAACACTGCCCCCAAGTGGTTCCAGGCTGAAAATGGCGGAGGCGGAAATACTCCCCGCCGCATTTAAGGGCTGCGCGTCCTCGCAAGCCTTCCTCCGCGGTTCGCTTTTGCGTTTTCAGCGCAGACGTCAGCTAGGAGGGAAGGGAAGTGGCCTATTTCCAGATGGACGTAAGACGATAGACAGCACAAGAGAACGGGGTAATCCATTTTCAGTCACTGTCGTTCAATCCATTCTGTTCTCTCCCAACCGTGTTTCTTTCTTGTTAGTAGCTATTGTGCGCCTGCACGTAATAAGCCTGCCTGCCTTTCCTGAAGCTCAGTTGCTAGTTCTTTAAGTATGGCCAGAGCTCTAATTCAGTGCTCTCGTTCCCATTCTGACTCTCCAGTCCTCATAGAGGCTCACTCCCAACCATTAGGAGCCAAATCTTATCCTCCTTTTTAAGAGGGAAAAACGAAGGTGAAAAGGGAGAGATTCAGAAAAACCCTAGCAATTGTCATCCGTCCAGCAGTTAGCCTGCCTATATTTTGACATTTCTTACCTCTTTATCAATCATGCAGGAGTTTTGTGTACATCAAAGAATCTCACACACCGTCTTGAACGTTATCCAGGAAAAAAAAAAAAGAATGTCATACTTTTCTGAATGAACTGAAGACATATCTCAGTAAACTTGATAGTCTGCAGAGAACAATATTTGAAACTTGTTTGCCTTCAGGGTCCCAATAGCACATGGTTACTTACAACCAGCCATGGACCATGTGCCAAGTGTTGTGTCATGTGTTGTGGAGAAGGTACTAACCAAACTGGGCGTGGCCCCAGCTCTCCTGTTGCTGACCACCTAGGAAAGAAAGCGTTGATATTTAATTTTTTTTTTTATTGTAAATGAAATCTGCTCTTCCAAGGAGAAGAACAAAACGCAACTGTTGGGTCTCCCTGGGAGATTTTCTCACCTCTCCCATGAGGAGGCAGTGTTGTGTAGCAGACAGAGCGGGGGTCTTAAAATCAAAGCTAGGTACTTGGAAAAATTTGCCTTGTATATATATGTTTTGTGTGTGTGTTTTGTTTTGTTTTGTTTTTCCAGATTTTGATTTATTTCCCCTCCCCACCTCATTGTCTGCTCTCTATGTTCTTCTGTGTCTGCTTGTCTTCTCTTTAGTCAGCACTGGGATCTGATCCTGGGACCTTCCGGAGTAGGAGAGAGGTACTCAATCTCTTGTGCCACCTCAGCTCCCTGATCCGCTGTGTCTTTTATTGTCTCTCCTTTCTGTCTCTTTTTGCTCATCATTTTGTTGTACCAGCTCTCCGCACAGGCCAGCACTCCATGGGGGCCAGCACTCCTGCATGGGCCAGCTTGCCTTCACCTGGAGGCCCCGGGAATCGAACCGTGGACCTCCCATATGGTAGATGGGAATGCAATCTCTTGAGCCACATCCTCTTCCCATTGTGCGTATAAATGTGTTAACCACAATTTTTAAAATTTTAAAAAATAGAACCAGACAACACAAAGAGTGAATCCTAATGTTTAATTATATTGTTAACTATGGACTGTAGTTAATTATATAATTATAATAATAGTGACTCATCATTTGTAACAAATGTACCACGTTAATGCAAAAAGATTACCTGGGTGGGTGTGAGGGTATATAAGAACTCTGTACTTTCTGCCTGATTTTTCTGTAAGCCTACAACTGATCCAAAATATAATAAAAAATTTTTTTAAAGTCAGGTCTAGGCTTAAATTCCAACCTCCCTACCCATCAGCTGGGGCACCTAGGCAGGTCACCTAAACTTTCAGAGTCTGAGTCTTCTTATCAATATGATCAATATGTAAATTTCTATGTCGTGTGGATATTAAGAGGGTTAAGGTGAAATTGGGTGGAAAGATTCAAGTTTGGGCATAAAATAAATGGCAGCCCCACCTTCAGCCAGCATACTTCTGACAACAGGTCATTTGATTGTTCCCCTGGCAGACCTTCGCCCTATAGCTGGTATATACTTATAGACTGAAGACTGAATTTAATATCCAGCTCCAAAAAAAACCAGTTATCCCCATACTGTTATGGTTCACCCCGTATTTTTAATGGTCCTACAGCATGTCAGGGCCTGGCTAGGTCCTCCATGTCCATGCTACTTGTAATTCTCACAATGCTTTGCCTTTTTTTAAATGCTCCATATCAGTGTGAAATAGACACACACACAATTCATATCTGGGGACCATTATTTGCACTGGGAGATGGAGAGTCTTTCAGTTCCGTGGATGACAGCTTTGGTGTTTCCTCGTTAAATAATTAAATTCGAAGTAGCTTTTCTCCTCATTCCTGGAGAGTAAATGTAAAGTAAGACATTTGGGCTGAACCTGTGAAGACAGAAGAGGTTTTATAAGAGAGTAACCACATTAGTCTGTTGCCTGAGTCCGCCAGAGAGCAGCGTTGGGTCAAACCAGCAGGCTGCTCCTCTGACGCTCAGTCTCAGCTCATCTGCAGTAGCTTTTCACCACCTTATCTCTACCATGGAAAGTTCTGCCTCCAGCTGATGCCTTTTTAAGCAGAGCTCTAACTTTGGACCATATAGAGGAGACTAGGAAATGCTCATTCCTTAAGAATTTTAAGAAATATGGGAATAAAAACAGTGTAGTAGTTTCAAAAGACACTTACACCGTATGCAGACACACAAATAGCCTTTTTATTCCTCTGTACTCGATCTTGGTCCTCTTCATAGGCCTTCACGGAGTTTGTCCAGTCTAGTAATTTAGTCTTCGTTGGGAAGCACATCTCTGCTTGGGTGGATGGGGGAAGTGCTCAGTGTTTCAGGGACTGGTCCCCCCTTCCTCTGCTCCTAAGATGGCACCGTGGGTATGAAAGGAAGGACGTGGCTTCTGTGGCCTCAGGGGGCAGAGAGGAGACAGCCAGGACTGGCCTCTGTTGCAGAGGGCCCAGCTCTGCTTTCTCCCAGACTGGAGACCACCGAGGCAGGGCCACGTGCCCTGGACATTCTGCTGGTGCCTCTGCAAGTCCCTGGCTGGCGTCACACAGGGGCTGCCGGAATAGCCCGGCTCAGCATTTGCTGCCAGAGTGGGTGCACCCCGGAGGCCTGGCCAGGAATTGCTGACCTGCTGTCCTCAGCAACACGGCTCATTTTCCCACAGAAGCAACCCCTTTCTATGAGCAACCCAGTCAGGCTCTGCAAAAGTCAGTGGTCAGCCCTGGGAGCATAAGGGATTCAAGTCCCTTTCAGTCACTTGAGAAATAAAGGAAACTCGGAAAAGCCAACCCCAGGCCCTTCTCAGCCTAACCGGTCTGTGTTGACAAGCCGCCTTTGACGAAACTGTCCACAGGTTGTTGCAAGGGCAGCCTGAGAAGCTCATTCACACCCAGAATCCCAAGATGCTGCTGGTGTCACACGCTTGCTGTACACATACATGCACACACACAAGTGTTGCTGGTTGTTACAACACACACCTAAACATGCTGTCGGTGATACACACACATATATACATACCCAAACATGCGGCTTGTGTTACAGCACACACACAAGTCTTACCTTCAGGCCTCCCAGAAAAAGGAAATCAAAACCCTTGTGTCTCACCCCTTCCTCACTACCCTCCTTCTCCCCATCTTTTTCTCACAATTCCCTTAGGCCAGGAGGGGTGGACTGTGGATTTTCCACTTCCTCTACAAATTCTCTCTGTCTGGGCATCAAGTCTTGTGGCCCAGCTGTCCTAGGCAGAAGAAGTCACCTCTGCAACTTGGAGAGTCTTTATGCTTTAATCCACTGACATCTACCTCTTCTTGGTATGTTAAAGATGGAGGAAGTAAAAGGAATTTGGAATATCTTTCTCTGTTGACAAAGATCTTTATGTCTTCCTACAGAATCAAAAAGTACTGCTTTAGGGAAGCGGCTGTGGCTCAATCAGTTGGGTTCCCGTTTACTATATGGGAGGCCCTGGGTTCACCTCCCGGGGCCTCGTTGTAAAGGCAGGCTCGCCCGCACTCCATGGAGAGCCGCTGGCCTGGGTGCCACAGAGCACTGCCCAGCCCACAAGTGCCACGGAGAGCCGACTCTGCAAGGTGATGCAACAAAAAGGAAGACAAGCAAAAACGCAGAAGAGCGCACAGTGAACAGACACAGAGAGCAGAAAGCACTCAAAAAGCCGCAGGGGGGTGGAGGGATAAAAGAAAAAGTACTACTTTAAATATCAAAATTGGAATATTACCTCTTTCTTTCTCTTCGCATCCCTCGTGTAATATCCTAAGAGGCAGGGGGATGCATCCTCAAGTAAACAAGAGAGAAGATTATGTGTAGGGAAATGCAAAACAAAAAAGGAAACACCTATTTCAAAATGTCACCCCATTACACTACCATTGCTCTTCAGTTAAGTTCTCTGGATCTTTCTTGAGCATCTTCTACATCCTCAACAATGGAGTAAGTACTATAGGAAGTGCAGAAGCCAGATGACCGCATTGTTCCCAGCCTCAAGGGGCCTTCAGCCAAATGGGAAGAGATGCAGCACTTGAATTATCTTTTTAAAAGCAAGATCTAACATGCATGAATGAGTGGTGAAGGCAATAAATTCTCCAGATAGTAGTTCAAAAGCAGACCTGACTAGAGTAAAGGGACTCTCCCGGCTCCTGATTTCCCTTCCTCCTCTGCTATACTAAAATTCTTTAGCTTTTCATCTCTCTGCTGCTTGAAAGAAAAGCACTGAAGCAAAGAGAAAGCAAGCATCCAGGGCCCACTTGTGGCTGCAGAAACCCTTTTGTCAGGAACCAGCAATTCCCTAGGGGTATAAGCAGAGTGGATGAGGACCTACGTGGTCTCAATCTTGGATGTGCAATTTGTACCCGTCATCATTTTGATGATTTCACGGGTCACATAAGGCTTTATTTACCAAGCAAACATCCACTTTTAAATATTATGCAAAATTTTCTATTCCTTTTCAGTCTCCCATATGTGAAATATATTCTACTGAAAAAGAATCTCACTTCAAATAATTTTTACAAGTCTGCTTCATTTTAGTAAGACCCCATAAGAGAATGATAGACAGCTGATTTTTAAAAAAAGTCAACTTAATAAAAAGAACCCTTCAAGGACATAGAACTAAATGCTTCCTGTGTTTGGCTCTTCTGGATCACTCTGTATATATGTGTGTCATTTTTCCCTTTTTTTATTAATATTTTAAAGATTAACATCAACATTTAATAAGTAGCAGAAAAGTGTAACATTCAGAAGTCAAAATATCATATGTTTAAAATTTTCTATAGCTTAAGGATCACTTTGATCTCCAATAAAGTCAAATATAAGAGAGAAAAGAGAAAAAAATACAGGAGACCTGCTTAGACACAGTCACACAGATCGATGGCCAGGAAGGCACGGAGACCAGTGACTTCTCAGCTGATTTTTAAATCTGAAATCAGGTCATCCCAGATTCTGATCTGTTCGTTTTCTTTAGTCTTCTGCTCAGTGGCCTACTCCAAGCAATGGAGCATCAGCTGGAAGGCCATGCCTCCATGTGGGGCTTCCCCTGCACCTTAGTGATTTCCTTCTTTGCTATGTCAAGTTTGTCCTCTGTTTGGATCTCCAAAGGCTGGTATCTCTGGCCTTCCTTTTCAATTCTTAATATGTAATCCTCTACACACTTCAGCAAGTCTTCATTTTTGCAATTGCCTTCTATCCCCTATTTCCGTTTCTCAAACTTCTTGCAAAGGTCAGAGAAACATTTGTTCATGGAGTTCAGATCTGTAGTAAGTTAATCTTTTTCTTTCAGAACCTTCTGGATTTTGGCTTTGGCAAATTCCTTCTGTACCTGAGCCTCCTCCATCATCTGGAGTAAGATCCCTAAAACTTGTCCATGGATTTCATCATCTGTAGGTGCTTCCGGTGGAGCTCCTCATCCTGGCTTTTCAATTCCGCATTCTCTTTCTGCATGTTCTAACTGCAGCAGCATCCTGGTGCTTCTGGCTGAGCTGCAGAACCACCACCATGGTGCTAATGGGCAGAGGCAGGCTCATGGGCCCAAGGGAAGGTCTGTCACAGGAGAATTCAAAACTCCTAAGAAGTCAAACCCCAGCAGCATCCCTTTGGTCCCACTTCCTGAAGAAGGCTTGTTTGCATCATGAATGCCATTTGTCTCCATCAGTAATCAGTTTATTGGGGTAATCAGTTTATTGGGGCTGCCTCTCAGGAAAGGGTCATATTTGATGTATGAAGACAATTTTCTCAAGGCAGACTCAAAGGAGGGTGTTCCGAACAGCGCCAGATGATCCATATCAGCCCCAACACCTGGAACTACAGCTGGATCTCTGAAGCTCTCCTCTTTGAGGTCCATGGCAGGTTCTGGCCCTTGCTGAGAAGGGGACAGCAGTGGTTCATTGGGCAAGGCCATCTGCTCACTACTAGTGTCAGCTGATGGGCTGGAAGAATTAATGGTTCCCAACTCAAGGGCTGCTCTGAGTCACCGCAATTTTGTCATGAAACATATCCTCTGGTGTTCCCAATTTGCAGCCCAAATTGAGAAGCACTCATAAAAGACAAATCTGGTCTGTAATGGAGATCCAGGTGGTCCATGCAAGAAAATTGTGCAATTGTCTAGTTTCTTTTGAGTGTAGCTTTTATGGCTTTACTTGATTTGGGTGTTTTGTGATTTGCCAGAAAATCAAGCAACAGTTCATATATTAAATTAGAGAATGCACTCTAGAGCCAAATGAACATAAAAGTGCTATACACACACACACACACACATATACATAAATATGTATATATATTTATGTATATATAACACTTTTGCTTTCATTCCTCTCTATTATCCAAGTCATTAAGATTTTACCACCTTGGTTAAATTAAAGTTCATCTAATAACTTAATATCAGGTATCTTAATTTCTTGCCAATTGTTTGAAGGTAACATGTAATAACAGAGCAGGTGACTAATGAAAACTACAGATAACTATTGATTCAAGTATAACAAAATTATTTGCCTTCCCCTATTCCTTTTCACAGGCACAGCTGTCAACAGCGCTCTACGATGGTTCTCAAACTTAAGGAAGCCCCGGGCTCCATAGGAGGGTTTATTAAAACACAGGCTACTGCGCCCCATCCCCACTGTTTCTGATTCAGTGGTTGGCATGTGGGAATTTGCATCTCTAACTGAAGTTCCGAGGTGATGCTGAAGCTGCTGGTGCAAGGATAGATACAAATTAATAATGAGGAAATACAATTCACCCTGATGCAAACAAAAGGGAAGAGACCTGCCCCTCCCTTTTCTTTGAGTACTTGAGAAAACTTTTCTTTGTAAGCTCTTTCTCTGTCTCTTTGAAATGTATGTAAATATTTTCAAAAGGTAAATAAGCTGCTTGCCAGTTTTATAAACCAGAAATCTCAAGAGCCTGGGAGCTATCACTTTGAAATTGCTCTATCCAGCTTTGTCATTCAAAGAATTCAGGGGTCTTAGCTTTGTTTATGACCTTATTAGTTTAAAAAAAAAACAAAAACAAGAGCAGGTGGCCAAAATCACCACCCTAAAATGAACATGCAGCAAAAGCCAATAAAGCCAGCCTGATTTCTAAATAAGGCACCAATTCTTTGGTGGGTCCCTTTAAGAAAGCAGAGCTCTGAGTCTGCAGCGCAGCCAAAAATAAAAATAAAAACCCAACTGCAGCTTATTCTTGTCAAAGAGACTTACTGCTTTCAACCCAATTTATCACTCTATGGGACAAATCAGCATCACTACAGCGTGTTTCAAATTAATTAAAAGACATTCCTTTCCATCCAAGGTATAATCAAGGCAATTTACTTACAAACATAATCAAGAAATTATGAAAAGGAAGATTAACCATATGAGGAATTTTTTCATGTGTGAAGGTAATTGATTTTCGTATCACTTTTTTAGTTTCCAAATGAGGATTCTAAAAGACTGGGTGTTCCAAAATATCTCAGCTTAGCAGAATTTTCAGATACTCCTTCAAAGCAGATCACACTTTCTACCAAAAAGAGCTCCCAGGCCACAGGGGACAGCGGGCACTCAGAAAGTGAATTTATTCTGGGGCTGCCAGCAGCTGTCTTCAGAGTGCCTGGAATCTTTAGCCAGAACTCCTCTTGAAGACTTAGAAGAGGGCAAAAAGATTGATAAGATATGTTCTTTCTCCCACTATAGCTTGGAGTTATGTCTTTAAAAGCCTGGGTGGGGATAGGATCCTTAACAGTTCTTAGAATGGAAGAGCGGTAGGGAGAAAAAATGGCTGGCCATGTGTGTTCATCTCCAATTCTCTGGGGAGAAAAAAGAAACTGTTCACTTGCAATATTCACTTCCATAATGAGGCTCAGTACACTCTACTGTGTGCCAAATCAGAGCATATTCAGCCAATAGAAGCATCTGCCTCCATTGCAAAGGTGGGGGGGGGGCGGGGATTCCAAAAGCTTTCCCTGGTATCAAATCTCTACTCCGGCACTTCCATGGCCCCTTAAATTTTCTCCTTAGTTACTCGAGCAAATCCCCCTAGGACATGGAATATTGCAGAAGAGCAACGTTACGGTACATGAGTAATCATCACCCACAATTGCCTAATTTCTTGAAGAATATCGATCCCTTTTATCATATGCTTCCCCACACCTCCATAAAGTCCATGTTTTGAAAGATTTTGGCAAACCATTTACTAACAATCCTTTGCTCCTCTCCCCCCTTTTATTTGCTTTATGAAGGACATAGGCAATGCCAATGTAAGCCCTGCTTACATGTGCTGACTCTGGAAAATGAACCCCCATTTCCAACGCTAGCTCAGTAATCTTAAAAGGTTTCCCTGTGACTCAGTTTCCTCCTCTGTCAAAGATAATATCCATATGTTCCTTGTAAGGTTTTATGAAGATTGAGTGACTTAATATTTATGAAGTTCTTAAAGCAGTGCTTGGAACAGTTTAAGTGTTATGTAAGTCTATACTATTATGTTTATTGGGGGGAAAAAAAACCAGGTTCCCAAACTTCTCCCCAAACCCAGTGAGTCAGAATCTGTAAAGCTGTGTCTCCCCAGGTGATTCTGATGCTGTACAACAACTTTGGAAACTATAGATAGGCAAGCGGCACTTGATCATCTCATTTAAAATCTCTCTGCAATGGCCCAGGGACAGAAAGAGAGACAGTTTGATGGATCTAGAACAGTGGTTCTCAACTGGGGGCACTTTTACTCCTCAGGGGGCACTTAGCAATGCCTAATGACATTTTGAATATCACAACTAGGTGGAAGGGGAGAGGAGGTCTGTAGTGGGTGGAAGCCAGAAAAGCTGCTAAACATCCTACAATGCACAGGATCCCCCCCCCACCCTCCCCCCGCCACACACACACACAAACCAAAGAATCATCTGGCCCAAAAGGTCCATAATACCAAGATGGAAAACCCTGATTGGAAGCAGATTTGGCTCAACTAATAGAGCGTCCACCTACCATATGGGAGGTCCAGGGTTCAAACCCAGGGCCTTCTGACCCATGTCAGTGCTGATGCGCACAGGGAGTGCCGTGCCACCTGCGTAGGGGAGCCCCACATGCAAGGAGTGCGCCCTGTAAGGAGAGCCGCCCCACGTGAAAAAAACATCACCTGCCCAGGAGTGGTACCACACACACGGAGAGCAAATGCAGCAAGATGATGCAACAAAAGGAAACACAGATTCCCAGTGCCACTGACAAGAATGCAAGTGTATACAGAACACACAGCGAATGGACACAGAAAGCAGACAACTGGGGGGCAGGGTGGAGAAATAAATAAATAAATAAAAATCTTAAAAAGAAAAACCCTGATCTAGACCAGTGCCTCACAAACTTTAGTGTTCCTGAAAATCACCTGGCAGCTTTTGTTCAAATGTATATTTTGTGTACATAGATCTGCAATGAGCCCTATTCACCAGGAAATTTATTAGAATCCCAGACCCCACCCCAGACCTGCTGAATCAGAATCTGCATTTTTTAAAAATCCCGAGGTGATTTGCATACACATTAAAGTTTGAGAAATGCTCCTCTAGAAAATCCAATCAGGTTGGCACTAATTCACAGAAGAGAAAGCTATTTTTCAGAAGTATTGACAAAGAGTAAAATGAATCATACTTCTAATTTTTTTTCATTTAAATATGTTGGAGAGCTTAGGGATTTCATTAGAAGAGCCCACTGAGTTGGATTATTCAGAGCAGATATTCAAAGTCAGAGTTAGTATTCCTTAGTCAAAGCCAGCAAAATCCTAGGGTGCTCAAGGAAACAAAAAGGAAGGAAAGAAGGAAGAGAGGGAGGGAGGAAGGGAAGAAAACAAAACAAAAGTAAAAGGAGGCAGTGAGTTTGGGAAATGCTCCCTACTAAGTTAAGCAAAATGATCTTCTTTACTGCAGGATCCTTAAATATGCAAATATGCACTTTGAAATGGCAAGGGAGATGTTTTTCATATCTGACCACAGAAGCTTTTATAGAGCATCTCAAGGCAGTAAGAGTCTAAGTAAACCATTCAATTTACTGAAACTCTGAAAGTAAATTTACTGTCATGTGTCCATCTTTCCAGACTACTCAACTTGGAAGGACTTTGTATCCCTCTGAAACCAGAAGATGCATTAATAAATAAAAATAGCAGCTAATTTTCACCACCTAGTGTATACTAGACACTGTGCCAGACACTGGACATATATTTTCTCTGTTCCTCATAGCAGCCCTGCAGAGTAGGAAATAACCCAGGTACATGTAAGAAAAATGAGGCATGAAGAGGCTGAGAAATTTCCCCAAAGCCATGAAGCTTGATGTCCTCCTCTAGCTCCATTTGATGATACAAGGGTAGGAAAATAAGAACTCAAACCAATTCAAATCCTTGTTAGAGACATCTGCTTTCCTTCAGTACAAGTTGCTCTTTACTAGTAAATGACCTGACCTCTGTCTCAATTTCTAATTGACACCTCTATCCTCATTTGCTTGCCTCTAACATTCTGCTTTGCTCAGTGTCCTCTTCTGTGACCAACTTTTGCAGGTGTCCCACCTCCCTCTTTCCCACAAATAGGCCTCTAAGATAGAGACCCTCAGCCTTAGAGCTCAGGCTTCACTCTCAGGTTGCCCAGATGAGATCTGTCACCACTTCTAATTCCCTGCAGATAAAACATTGGCAGACCAACAACTCCACCAAGGGTATCCCATCACCCCACTCCATTTCTAGTCTGAAGACTGGGCCTCTCTTGTCATGTCTAAGTAATAGGTGATCCCCACACTGGACTTGACTCAGTAGCCTAACTTGATCCTCTCTGCGTTCATTACCCCCATCCCTTCATGAGGTACATCTGACCACAATGCTCTATCTAGTGTACTTACTTTATACAGGTGCCATGCTAAGTGCTTACACGTGTCATCTCTTTCAACCCTCACAACATCACTATGAAGTCAGTAATATTAATCTACTTTGAAGATGAGTAAATTGACCCACTGAGGTTAAATTATTTATGCAATCACCTAATATATGCTGAAATCATACTCTGCCCTTCTGACCCTAAAGCTCATCCTCTTAATCACTAAACCCTGAAAATCCTTAACTAAAATAATTACATGCTTGTTAATTCCTATTGGAAGTGGGAAAAAGGGAGACAGCAGACAAATCACACTTGTTTGGTTTCTTCATAAAAACACTTTATGAAGTTTTCTTGCAAATATTTCCATCAGGTGTACAAACTGAGGAAAGTGGCTATAGCCCACAAATTGTATTCTTCCTCTCCAGATTTACAACTGAACCAAACTTTGGTTTATGTCAAAACAGGAGACTAAAAACAAGTTTACAAACTCCAAGTTCACAGAGATATGAAGAAAGTTTATCAAAATGACAACACTGAGAAATGAGCATTGAGAAAACCACCCTCAACTTCAGCAGAAAGATCAACCAGTGCCCCTCCATCCTTGGCTTCTGGATCTTACGGGATTTTCTTCTCAAATGGTATCCTTAGGATACCAGTTAAGTCATCTGTAAAATGAGGGAATTGAACTAAACAGTCTCTGAAGTGCCTTCCAACTCCAAATTTTATGGCATTCTAAAACGGCAAAACCAATTTCAAATCACTGGTTGGCAGCAGCTTACACAACATTCCTTGGAAGGAGACATAGTTAAAATTGGCCTCCACACATAAGTTTTCTCTTGTCTATTCAAGTTCAGGTTTATTAATTCTTTCACATAATGTGGACTCCTGGAATTACTCTATTTGCTTATTTTCAATTTTCAGTACCACAGAGGTTAGGCAAGTCAGGAGGATCCTGGACTCCCCCATGACTCACTTGTGATGGGAAGAAGCCAACAAATCATTCAGTAAGCACTTGTTCTGTTTTCCCCAAATACCTTCAACCTGTCACATGATGCCACCATGTGTATACCTTTCTCACTTGGAAAAGCAAAGGCATTGTCCTAAATCTGTGCTTTTAAAACTATCTGGGGGTAAAGGATCAGTTTTGTTTTTTTTTTAATTTCCAATCCATCTCAGATGGATACATTTGTAAATTACAATAAAAATGATTTACTAGAAAAATGAAATGGGTGTCACGGCAACTTCGAATTGCTCTCAAAGTATCTAAATGCTTAGCCTCCATTTCTGAACTTATCTCACCAAGCACTGGTACCAAACAGTTCATAACAAACAGTATGCAGAACCACACAGCTCTGTGGACCACACTGAGTAGTAAACTCCTACATCTGTGTTCCTACTGCATTCAGTTCCTGTCTATGCTAGGTACTGTGTGTACCAGAGATGGCCATACAACTGGCTAAAAACTCTTGCAGATCCTGAGATAAATAAGAATGAAGCTACGCTACTGCAAAGTAGTAGCATTTAGGAAGTAATCCATAGATTTTTACTTGAAAAAAAAGGAATATAGCATCTATCCTGAGACATATCATATCCAAGTTAGAAAGCATAGTACTTAATAGACAATGAGGGAAGTGGACTTGGCCCAGTGATTAGGGCGTCCGTCTACCACATGGGAGGTCCACGGTTCAAACCCCGGGCCTCCTTGACCCATGTGGAGCTGGCCCACGCGTAGTGCTGATGCGCGCAAGGAGTGCCCTGCCACGCAGAGGTGCCCCCGCATAGGGGATCCCCATGTGCAAGGAGTGCACCCCATAAGGAGAGCCACCCAGCACGAAAGAAAGTGCAGCCTGCCCAAGAATGGCACCGCACACACGGAGAGCTGACACAGCAAGATGACGCAACAAAAAGAAACACAGATTTCCATGCTGCTGACAACAACAGAAGCTGACAAAGAAGAACACGCAGCAAATAAACACAGAGAACAGACAACTGGGGCGGGGGGTAAAGGGGAGAGAAATAAATAAATAAATCTTTTTTTAAAAAATAGACAATGAAACTTCATATATCATGCAGTGTTATTTTTGGAAGTTTCAGACAAATCCCAGCCCCCAATTAGCACCTTTTTCATTATCCTACTTTATCCCTTGGAGGTTGGAAGAGAGCCTGTAAAGAAAAACCTAAGATTCAGCCTCAAGTCCTCTCGTCCCCTCACCTTCCCCATCTCTAGACCCCTCACTAAGTCCCATCAACTCTATCTCCAAAGCAGGGCCTGAATCCATTCACATCTTTCCACCTCCACCATTGGCATCCAAGCCCAGCCACCATCACCTCATACCTGGATGGCTGCAGCACTAGCCATGTAGCTGGTCTCCCTGTTCCTTTTCTTGACCCCATCTTGACATAGTAGAAGTGATTTCTTAAATGCATAAAGCCAATAGCTTCCCATAGCACTGAGATTAGAATTCAACTCCCTACCATGGACTACAACACTCATGCATTCTCTGACCCTCCCTATCTCTCTGACCTCATCCCCAACAACCTTTGCTTTCCCTCACACTCCAGCCACCCAGGCCTTCCTAGGTTCCTCTGGCCACCAGGCTTGTTCCCACTTTAGGTCTTTATCCTAGCTGTTTGCTCAGCCTGAAACATTCTTTCCCAGGTCTGGATCCATCTTGTCACTTCAGCCTCAAAGTATCTGTGGCCTCCTTAATGAGGTTTTCCCTAACCCTCCAAATACTTTCTTTCACATACCCACACTAATGTTCATCATAGCATTGCCCGCTAATATGTGGTCTTGTCTTGTTCACGACTGTCACTCTATGATGTCAATACCTGGCACATCATAAGCACTCAATGAAATAAACCTTCAGCACTAACAGAAATTTGTGCTTATTTGCTAGGCAGAAGGACAAAAAATAACTAATTCACTTTTTTAAAAAAGGCAATAAAAGAAGCTGAGGGCTTGTTTGCTGACTTACAAGGCATTTAATTAAGTGGAGAATTTTGATGAAAAGAAGAAAAAATATTGTAGTACGTGATGGTGCTAAGGTGTGGGAGTTTTCATTGTTTACTCCATCTCTTCGGAGGGTTTTGTTAATGAGCCAACTATCATGTATCTAATAATGTATTACAATGAGTTCTGTTTGGTTGTGGGTCAAGATAAAATAGTACAGTGGAATTTAAAAGAAGTAATGTTTGCTGGTGAATGGCAGACTCATTTAACACTTGCTTCACTACTTAGGCAGTTTAGCTGTAGTCACCCCAAGTTGAACAGGCCAAGCCTCCCTCTCATCTAGCTTGTGGGAGGAGATAGATGTGCCATCTGCTCAGAAATCCAATTTGACCCCTGAAAAAAAAAAGGATCAAGACGGTCCCTCAAACAGCCAAATGTCACCGACTCATCACATTGCCTGGAGGCCTTTGAATGATTGTGGGTGTTTTGACAGTCACCTCTGATTTTCTGAAAAGCCAGGCAGGTATTCACCACCTGGTTATTTCTCAGAACCTGCAGCTTGGCCCAAAGCAGAGCACCCATCCCAGAGAAGAGGCATTCCCCTTCAACAGACAACCTTCAAAAGGTGGATGGCACCTTACGCCCACCTGTGTCAACTGTCAGCTACCCACAAGAGAGCTTGCCGTGGTGGGAATGCCCCTGTTATCTCCAGCTTTCATCGCTGTGGTGTAGAGAAGCTGTTCTTGTGGGCTGAGAGGAATGAGTTTCAAGGGTTTCTTTTCCTTTGATGTCAAACCTTCCCCACCACAAGCCGAACATGTGCCATCTGTCCTGCAGCAAAAAGGTCTAAGGGGAACGAGAGGGGCCAATGTAATATACACATATAATGATATTTTGCAATTCATGCTACAACTTCTAGAAAGTATAAAGTCTATTTTCTTCTCCTTTTAACTATAAAACTTCATCTGAGGCAATAGGTCAAGCTAAATCATACTTAGTTTACCACTGGATTCCCCAGAGTATTACATCGACTTCTCTTCCCTGTGTCAAAATCTGCCTATCATGTGATAAAGCATTCATTCATTATTTTGTCCTTTTCCTCACACCTTGCCTAAGATGATGCTGCACATGTGGAAGACATTCAATTGATATTAGTATTTTCTTAATTCTATTCTGATCAATGATTATTTTAGTATATGAGTCAGATTTAGAGAAAATGCACACTTTTTGCAAAAGTTATTTCATTTCTCATTCTAAACTCTTGTGATGGCATTAAAATGGGCTATTTAACTGATAATTAGCACATTAAAACCTAATTTCAGCACAATGAGAAGTGATCACTTTGTGTACAATCTAGGTAAAAGCTTGTGTGATCCTTACAAATTAAAGATAATAACTAAGTAATATACAATGGACTTGTTTGGGTTGACAAATAGAGTAGCCTTATGTAAGTGAAGAAAAATAGTATGTCCAAAATACTTATCCAAAAACAAATACTGTGACCAGCACTTTCCACAGGCCCTGTCACATAAGACTCAGATATCGTTATTTGTTTTGAACACAGAAGCATCTTAAGTCCAACACCACAAGCACTCATTTGCGACTTGCATATATTCTTTTTGTTTGTTTTAAATTAAAACCCCTTCTCCAGAGTTCTGTGCACCTGCACATGAGCAGCCAGGTGTTCAGCTGTTTCAGGCACAAAACAACAAGCAATATGCATCTCTGTATGTTGCACTTATACCCAGTGGATTGGGGGGATGCAGACGCACGTGCTATATGTAAAGCCTACAGGTCAAAGCAATAACAAGGAATAAAGAATTAACTACAGACAAATGTTGCATATTTTCCTCTGAAAAAAGATATTAAACCCAACCACTGCAATATATATACATACACACACACCAATATGTCTGTGTACATACATACATATACAGATATATAAACATGCAAAATGTATTTTATATACCTTAAAATAGAGTGATCAGAAGTCATGAAAGTCAACACATCAATAGCAGGATAGCACTATAACCAAAACATTTAAAGAAAGGTATAATAAGCTCTTCAGGAATCAAAGCCTCTTCAGGAATGAACTGGCCTCTAATTTCCAGTGCTATGTCCTCTGCAAGTCCTAGAAACTGACCCACTAAACCTAAAGGATGTAGGAAGACCATTTTTTTTGCAGAGATATCTGAGACCATGGTTTTTAAAATAAATAAAATAAAACCCAACTCTTCATATGATTCAAATCCTTTTCAGGTTTTCCTATCTTTGTGGGGAAAAAAAAAATGATGATGAGAATAATTAGTGCTTTTTTCTGCCTGGTTGTTAAACACACTAATTACTTCAAGCGCCATTACCACCGTTGCACATAAGCCAGCCTCTGAAAATACTTTTCAATCTAAACTAAAATTTATGTTAATTTCTGAAAATATAGCCAATATTAACACAATTTGGAGAGTTATTGGATTTCCTTTATAAATCTTAACAGAGATGTCAATATTCTAAGTACACACAATGGAGATAACAATCTAGTACCATCTGAAGTGGAACCAATTCAAAAACTCTTCAGAAAGACTGTACATCTTTGTAGATATAAAAGACATTATAATTATATATCATGTACCATAGCCTTTATTTCTGGCTTGTCATTATTTTGGTGCCTGACTTCCTGTATTCCTTCATGCAAAATTTACTTACATTAGAATTATATTGTTGAGTCTTTTTTTCCCCCACTTTTGCACTAGATAGAATTACTTCTTGCTTCTTATCTCAATAAATCAACATTCTGGTGCAGCTTGTTCAGACATTTTTCCTTAGTTTCTTTACCATAAATTCAATTTGTTCATAAATCATGACATCAATTATTTGTTTCTGTAATAAAATGTAACAAAGAAACAAGACACTGGATTAATGTTAGTTGAGTGGCTAAAAGTTAAAATGATCCATTATTGTAGCACTCAACCTGAATTTGGAAGTAAACGAGGCCAGTGATGAGTGCCATTATGTGCAAGAGACAGTTCTTAATAAAGACACAAGAAGGAGTGAGATTTGGTGTCTGCTCTCAGGGTTGGGGGGAAAACTTTGTACACAAATAACTATAATACAAAGCAGAATAGGATGAATACCCAAAATATTACAAAACAACATCAAGACCTTGGGAAAGAAGATATTACACCTGGTTGGGTGAATGAGAAGGGCCTCATGAAGGAAGTGACCTCCAGGATGCATCTTAAAGGATGAGGAGAAATTCACTGGGCAGATGTGAGGGGTGACCCTTCAGAAAGAAAGAACACTAGAAACAAAAGCAAGAAGGTGGAAGGAAATAGCCAGAAGCCATGAGCAGCCAGTTGTCAGTATCATGGGGCACATGGGAACAGGGTCTTGAATGTCAAGTTGAGACGTTTTTAATAATTCAGCAGACATTGAGCAGCTATTGATAGTTTTGAAGCAAATTTGTAGCAACAGGAAACAATATGAAATCAATGTGTACAGAAAGCGAGAATTGAGAGAAAAGAACTGCTTTAGACTAATTAGAAAGTAAGACTTCCAGAGGGAGATAAGTAAAAAGAAAGGTCTGAAAAATAGCAGAGGGAATACAGAAAGAGATTAGAATCAAAAGGTCTTCTGACCCAATTCCTTACATATATATCAGTTGGTTCTATTACTCTGAAGAACCCTTCTTAGTACAGGGCTCAACCTATGTCTAAGCAAATCAAATTGATGAAATGGACTTCCAAGTTCTTCAAACTAATTGGGTTTTACTTATAGGTTTGACTCATTCAGTAAATATTTATTGAACACCTACTTTTCTCCAGGCAGTTTTCGGAAGCCCTCTTGCATTTTACATTCTAATAGGAGAAAAAGCTAGATAATAACCAAGTGGAGGTTAAGTGATGGGATGCACAGGGACAGGGTGGAGGTTGAGAGAAAGGGATTGCTTTAGATAGGGTGGTCAGAGAGAGACTGTGGGGAGACACATTTCATCTGAGATCTGAGTGATGCAGAGAATCCAGTGATGTGAAGACCAAGGCAAAAACATTCTAGGCAGAAGGACAAGCGAGAGTAAGGCCCTAAGATGGCTGCAAGGTGGAGGGTTTGGGGAAAAAAAAGGGAGAAACATGATACAAGATGAGAGGAGAGAGGCAGTATGCGCCAGCTTACTTAAGGGCTGGGTAGGCATGGTGAAGAGTGTAGACTTCTCTTCAGTATATGGAGAAATCTTTTTCTAGAAAATTCTCAACAAAATTGTCTCTTTCATATCATTTCCCATGCTACTGTATTCTCTTACCACCACCATCTAAGAAACAAATGAAATGAATGATATTCCATTAACAATCTTTACACATTTTAATTCAACCATAGAGTCACCTGGCACATAGAGAAAAGTTCTTATTTTAAACAAGGATACAGTTTTATCTTATTCATGGGAAAACAAAAGAGAATTATTGATGAAGGAATTGAGGAAATTCAACATCAGGACAGAATCTTTTTTCTTCTTTTTGAGCCACTCCACGTAAGATGGATCTTGAATTGCCAAGATTGCTCAGTGTGCCACCACACTGAACAAGTTAGGACTAGTGTTTCAGGCTTGAAGTGACATTTCCCCCATTCCAGCTAGTTTGTACATTATTTCAAGATATTTTTTAAATATTCATGTTCTTCTCTCCCATTTTGGTATCTACACTCTGAACGCTTCCTCTTACCTCCTACTTTATTAATCTTACCTGATCCAAATAAGCATGATACGTTCATAGAAGCGCAGGCTTCTTCTAAAGGCACTGAAACAAATTATTTCCATTGATTCAAGGGATCTTTAAGCTGAAAAGCAGTCATGCAGGAAGAGTTTTTGCTAGTTAGGGCAAGAGTAATGACCCAATCAAGACAAAACATTTCCTTCAAAGATTTTAAGGGATCCATTTTCCAGTATCACTTTTGCGGTAATGCACAATTGTCCCAAACAATGCAGTAATCAAGAATTGCCAAAAGGAAGAAAACCAAGACATGGTATGCCAACACTACAGATATTCAGCAGTAATCTTTACCTGCCATCTGCCCTGCAAAGTTAGATAACTAAATACTCCAATAAAATGTAGTCCTTTTAAACATTTAAAAAGGCTTCATTTCTGTTAATAAAGCTATTTAAGTCAATAAAATGGGGGTGTCTTGAAAATGATGAAGCATTTCTTTACTTAAAACCTCAAAAGGCTATATTAACTTGAAAGAATCTTTGGTCTTGGGTGGTTATGTCCCTAAATCAGCATGCTACATAGTAAATTACAGGCCAAAATCTTTTCTTAACCTCACAATTGCTCTCATCCCCACAGTGTCAACAATACTTCTGGGTTCTCCTCTCAAATCTCTAATGAAAACATGTATCTTCTGCCCACACTGCCCTAATTTTGGGCTCTTATCATCTCTTACACCAACTATTCCAACAGACTCCAAACTGGATTCCATGATTAGTTTCACTTCCATTCCTTTTATCCTTCATACTCACACTAGAGTTGTAATTCTGAAATACATTTCTTATCTTGTTATTTCTCTACTTAAAACTCAGAATCTGACCTTCATCTACTTCCTTTCCTGCAGCTGCCTGTACCTTAGGCCCACAGAAAGCAAGGTTCTTTCTTCAAACAAGTCATAGTTTGAGTGGTGGTTTGGAGCTGAATGTACCCCAGAAAAACATGTTCTTAAACTTAATCCATTCCTGTGGGTGTGAACCCATTGTAAGTTGCACCTTTTTATTTTCAGGTACCGGGGCCAGGGATTGAACCCAGGATCTTGTACGTGGGAAGCTAGCACTCAACCACCAAGCCACATCAGCTCCCCTAAGTTGGTTTTTTTGTTTGTTTACTTGTTTTTTGTTTTTCAGGAGGCACCAGCACCCAAACCCAGGACCTTCCCATGTGAGAAGCAGGCACTCAACTGCTTGAGTCACATCTACTCCCCAAGTAGCATATTTTGAAGAAGTTCCATGGTCCACCTCAATCAAGATAGATCTTAATCTATAACTGGAGTCCTTTATAAGCAGAATGAAATGCAGAGAGAGAGAGAGAGAGAGAGAGAAAGCCACAGGGGTGCAGCCAGAAGCTGAACATCAACGGAACCCAGAAGAGAAAAGAGAGACCAGGAGACGTTGCCATGTGCCTTGCTATGTGACAAGCTAAGGACTGAGAAAAGCCAGCAGCCTGTCCCAGAACGTCACCACCTTCTGGAAGAAAGCATCACCTTGATTTGACTTTTTACTAATCTCAATAATTCTCATTGTTTAAACCAGCCCATCGCATGGCATTTGCTTAAGCACCAAAGAAACAAATACAGTTTGTTACACACTTTCATGCCCTTCTCCATGTTATTCACACTGACTGGAATGTCCTTCCCTCTTCTCTGCCTCGGAACCTCCCAGTGAATCTTCATGACCCTGCTCAAATTTCTCCTCTGTGAAAACTCCCTAGTTCTCAAGGCATAATTAAATAACCACAACTTGCTTTGCTCCAACAGCTCTTGATATACACTACTCTGACAACATGGATTAGCCCCCACTACAGCCCTGTCAAATAAAAATATGCAAGTGTTATTTGAAATTTTCTATCAAAATTTTCATTAAGAAGTTAGAAAGAGATTGGTGAATTTTAATAATCTACTTTATTTAACCTGCTATACCAACATATTATCTTTTTAACAAGTAATCAACATAAATATATAAAATATATGAACATAAAAATATAAGGAAATACTGTACAGTTTTTTCATATTAGTTCTTCAAAATCCAATGTGTATTTTACATTTACAGCATATTTAATTAGATACTAACTTGTCATAAAAAATAATTGATCTGATTTCAGATTTCATAAAATTTCCAGTTGAAAAAGTAGATTTAACATGCCCAAGTTGTTCCAAATTTTCCAATACCTGAATAAAATATCAGGTTTTTTAAAATTTTAAATTGAAATTAAATAATATTAAAAAGTCAGCTCTGCCAGCACGGTCAAGTGCTATTATATTGGACAATGCAGTTCTACTGTAATTATTTGTGCATCCATCTGTCTTCCCCATTAAATTAGACCATATCTAATTTACTTGCATCCTCTGCCATTGCCTAGCCTAAGGCTTGGCATGTAAATGGTGTTTTATGAAAGTCTGTTGAATGAAAAAAGAAAAATAGATGGGGAGACCACTTGACTCTTCCCCAATCTGAAATCAAGAGAATTATATTGTAAATAATATAAAGGGCACTTTTTTACAAATACATACACACCATTCACACCCACACAAGCACAGGCCTGTATGAAAAGCAATTAAGCCTAAATACATTTGATTTTTTACTGATTCCATCGGTAATAAAAATGACTTCCTACACACTATTGCCCCTTCTTCTCTGCTATACCCTTCTTTTCTCCTTCACTTAGTGCATTTATGGACCTTCTACACAATTAGCACTTCAAAATATGCTTTTGTATTCTCTAGTTGTTTTCTCTGCCTATGCTTTTCCTTCTCAAATTGTAATTTGAAGCTTCGGGGAATAGAGATCATTCCTCGTATTTTGTAACTATCATCACACCAGACTTAATAGCAATGACAAAGTGCAAGAATTTAATGGCATATAATCAGTTCCCAGATGCCTTCTTTTCAGTGAAACCCCACATATGTATCACTTTCTCTGACAGCTGTGACCTGTGACCTACACATGTAAGCAAATCTTCTCTACGTGCTACAATGTATTTTGCACATGCAATAGTCCTGCACTCCCAAGAAGGTGGGATCATGTCTCCAATCTTCTTTACAGTACCCCTCAGCACCTAGAGCAACACTGCCATCAAAATGGACCCTTCAGTAGGTGTCGTTTCCTGTCCCCACTTCCCATCCCCATCAAACCCTAACCAGTCATGGGACGCAGGAACACGAGAGAGGAAAGACCTCTGCCAGGGCAGAGAACTTGTGGGTCTATCTCTCCACGGACAAATAACTCCGAAAATGAATGCACACATATAAAAGTCCACAAAGGGATTAGAGAAGGTTGATCTTTTATTCTTATTAATGCTCCCTAAATAAGAACAAAATGAAAATAAATGCACAGATGCCTGAGGGCATCAGTCACAAGGCTCCTCTAAGCCTGCGCCGGTGTTCTCTCTCCTCGGCTTGGATGGCTCTTGCCTGGTGTCCAGCTCGGCAGGAGTGCACTTGGGGGTTAGCATCACCTTGTCGTAATCAAATTCTTCATCGAGTGAGAAAGCCTGAACTTCATCTCCATGTATCTATAAAAGACAAGAAAGAAGGAAAAAACAGATGAATAGTTTCAAATGAAGATAAAGTTGAAAACATAAACTCTCTATTAACATTTAATTAAACTTTTTTTAGACTTCAACACTCTCAGCTGATTAATCTGTTTTTAAGTGAAAGAACAAATTCAATTATTCAATTTGACCTAATTTAAGCCTCTTAATATGCCCCATTTGTAGCACACTGCATCTGAATGAATATCATTAACTAATTCTGCCCAAGGCAAGAATCAGAAAGTCTCCCTTGCACACATTCGTTACATTTCTACCACTTGTAGTGCTAGGGCTGGAGGCATATGGAAAAACTAAGTTATATTAAAATATGAGAAACTGCACCTTAAAAGGCTGATCAATCTTAAACACAATTTGAACATTTGCTAAAAAAAGACCGCATCAATGAAACATAATTTTTAAGATAAAAATACTATACATTTGATATACTTCTTCCAATAATACTTATAAATCCTAGGCCAGTAAAAGTAAGAATTAAAATACATAGCATCATCTCAAATAAAAAATTACAGGATCCATTTATTCCTACCAAGAATTTTTAAAATATTGCAGAGTTTATCTACAAGTCAGAGTAGCTGCAAAGAGATACAACAATTGTCTCTATTTATTCATAATTCATAATTTTTAAAGACTTCCTAACTTAGATAAAAAATATATTTTCCAATAAATAAAAAGTGAATGTGGGAAGCAGACTTGGCCCAGTGGTTAGGGCATCCGTCTACCACATGGGAGGTCCGTGGTTCAAACCACGGGCTTCCTTGACCCGTGTGGAGCTGGCCCATGTGCAGTGCTGATGCGCGCAAGGAGTGCCCTGCCACACAGGGGTGTCCCCCGCGTAGGGAAGCCCCACGTGCAAGGAGTGCGCCCCGTAAGGAGAGCTGCCCAACGCAAAAGAAAGTGCAGCCTGCCCAGGAATGGCACCGCACACACAGAGAGCTGACACAACAAGATGACGCAACAAAAAGAAACACAGATTCCCGTGCCTCTGACAACAACAGAAGTGGACAAAAAGAAGAACATGCAGCAAAATGGTCAGAGAGAACAGACAGCTGGGGCAGGGGCATGGGTGAGGGGCTGGGGGTGGGGAAGGGAAGAGAAATAAATAAAAATAAATCTTTAAAAAAATAAAAAATAAAAAAGAGTGAGCGCTTTTAAATTTCATTGTATCAACCCCTTAAAAGCCTCTCCAAAAGCAAATGATGTGTGCTACAATGAAATTATCCAGCACCTCTGTGTAGCTCTATACTAAATATGGTGATGGTTATATAATTGAAAACTATGGTTTATGCAAAATGAAAAAAAATGCCCTACAGCTATAATTAACTTAAATATTCTTCCATGGAAGATGATCTCATTTGAGTGGTTTTTGCAATATTCTTGAAAATGAAACATGTAACTCAGAAGCTATCTGCTTTTACTAAAGGAAAAAAATTATGAAAAGTAGATATTTCTTCTCCAGCAAGTGATGTCTTGTAATTAGTTACGTAGTTCTACAGCAAACTCCCAGCCATCTATCATCCTTTCTTTGCAAAACCATCAAGAGGGCAAATTTCAGAGACTCCTTTGTTTCCTCTTTATTAGAAGTGCTGGCATGCTATTCTGACAAAGACAATGTTGGGAGTTGCCCCTGAGTGAGTTCCTACCATGTGCTAGGCACACCGCCAGGAATCTTTAAACAACGCTGCAAGTAGACGCTGTTACCTCCATTTTGTTAAGCTCTGAAAAATTAAGTAACTTGCCCCAGGCAACACAATTAGTAAGGAGAGAAGCATGATTTGGATGAACAAAAACACCAGCAAAAATCAACTATGAAGTTTCACTAAGTCCAGTCTTTCAGAAAAAGCCTTTGGGAAAAAACATCTTTTCTGAGTTAGCTGGACAATTCCCATGCCTTCCATCAAACAAGTACTCAAGACCACATGTAATGCCATGACCATCTTTAAAAAGGCTTGAGGATGCAGGAAGCTAGTCACCACAGCCAAAGTGACATCAGGGCAACATTGGTAAGGCAGGTTCAAATGGAGAAAGGCATGACACAATATGTTCATTTCTTGCACATCAGCATCCTTGCCATCTCCAGCCCCACTCAGTGGCAAGTCCTGAGGCCAGCAGCTGGGCCACACTTCAATACTGAGCCAGTTCTAAGTCACCCTCGCAGGACATGAGGAGAAGCCTCATCTCTACCAGTGCATTCAGTTTGAAGATACTCTTGAGGCTTTTTCATTCTTGGGAAAAGGCCAAGCTTCCTTTCCACCAAGCTTCAGGCTAACCATTACCATGTGTACCCACTGCCCTAGAACTTGGAGCCCTGCTCTGAAGACCCTAAAACCTGCCTAGACCTAATTAGCCACTCTCACTAGATGGAGTAATTTTTAGTTCAACCCCCTCCCACTGAGGCTGAAATGCAGTTTCAAACTAGACAAGTCCCTCTGCTTAAAATCCTGACGATACCATACCACGTCCCCACACTCCTGTTATACAACACAAACAACCCTCACATTCTCACCTCCCTTCCTTTATTTAGTCACTCAATGGCCACTTATTTATTGAGTGTCCATTATGTATGACATGTTGGAACATAAGATGAATATAGTAAATTCTATGTCCTCAAGGAATCACAACCTTAAGGAGAAGAGAGAGAAGTAAATGAGCAATTTCAATCTCGTGTGTCATGCATTCCAACGACAATGCAAAAGACTATGGAGACATAAAGGGGAAAGTGCTAAAGTATACTTTGCTCTCAAATGAGTACTGCCATTCTAGTACCTTCTCCATTCATCACGAGATTCATTGCCTACCTTGTATTAACAACCCAGATAGAGTAAGGCTTCCTTCAATGTTGTATTCTATCCTTTAAGACTTTCTAATAAGGACTACCTTGCATGATTTAGTTAGTTCTAAGAACATTGTGTTCTTACTCCTCTTCCTTCACCGGGGTTCCTATATACCTTATGGCCACAATATCCAACCATTAAGGTAAAAGAGATACGGAAATTTGCTCATAAATGGAAAAGTCTTATTTTCCTGTAAGTTTTTTCATAAATTTTAATTCTTCTCTATTTTGGAACATGATTTTCTTCATCAGCTACATAGTATTGGCCATAGAAATAGTGAGAAATAAAGTTCTTAGCAAGTCAGTAAATATGATGCCAATACAAATATTATTCATTGATAATGTACTTAAAGAAATAAAATTATACTAAAATATACAAATTTCATTCCTTAGAAATTAAGGGTTATTAACAATACCTATTATAAGATTAATTTCCTAGGTAATCAATTAAATGCTGAAATATAAATGCAAAAAAGAAAAGAAATAGTTCAGTAATTTCAATACCAAAATATGATACTCAGGATTTTCTAAAATATTTGCAGGTATCACTGTCCACTTGATACTGTAATGTGGTCAGTATATCCCTAAGTCAAATATCAAAGGAATAGCCTCCTGCAATTGCTGAGATCCGCTCAGTGATAGGTTGGCTCGAAAGAAAGGCAATGCAGAACTTCACAAAATAAAGGAGAGAGAGAAAGACACAGAGAAGAGATAAAAATGGGACCAGGGGACTCACAGCTTCTGGAACTGAGAGCCTCAACCTAGTGTCCACATATTTATTGGAAACTACTGAACAGCTGTTTGCTATAAGAACTGCAACATCATCTACAATAATAGGGAGCAACTGCAACATCTACAATAAGGAACAGGTCATACACAGTTCAAATACAAACTAAACTCTTATTCCCACATGCAATCATTCAGGTATTTCCACAAGCATTCAGATAGTCTTTCCATAAACTCTATATTCCTATTAAATTCTAGACATTGTGCTAGGTGCTGGGGATACAAAGACGAAGTTAAGAACTATAGAAAATTACAGGCTAACAAGTTAGACACATAAACAGATCATTATAGTAAAATGTGGTAAGTACGAATGGCAGAGTAGGGGATGATGGGACTAGGGAAGGGATACATAACCCAGCCCAGATTAGAGGGATTGGGAAGGAATCAGAGAAGGCAGACTTCCTAGAAGAGGTGATGCCTAAATAGAAAGTTAAAGAGTGAATATTAGTTAACCAGGTTGAGAGAAGTGCTTTGCAGACAGGGAGTTAACATGAGCATGCAATGGAAATAAGCTACAGAATTTCACATGTGCAGATGTGCAAGTAGTTGAGGGTTGTTAGAGCATAAAGTACAAGGTAGAAAGTGGAAAGAGGTGAAGATGGTGCCAGACCATGGCCTGCATGCCATTTATCCTGGAGATGATGAAAAGCTAATGAAGGAGTTAAGCAGGGTAGAGACTATGCACTTTAGAAAAATCCCTTTGTTCATTCAATTTTTACACAGAAAGCAACTACAATTTCTCCTTACCATGAGACAGACAGGGACTATCTTAGATATTGGAAACATAACCTTGAACAAAACAGAAAGCCATCCTACCCTCTTCTGGGTTATATCTAGATAGGTCTCTTTGAAGATTAAATAGAAGGTAGATTTGAGGGAGACGAGACTGGATTTAGGAGACTAATCAGGAGTATGCTTAAGATGTCCAGACAACAGATAACAAGAGTGGGAGCAGATGTGGCTCAAGTAGTTGATTCTGCCTCCCACATGGGAGATCCTGGATTTGGTTCCCTGTGCCTCCTAAAGAAGACAAACAAGGTGCAGACAAGGAGAAAAAAATAAGCAGACAATGAGCAAAAACAATGAGCAAGACAACAAGCAAGCAACAAGCAGACAATGAGCAAAAACAAATGAGCAGGGAATGGATGTGGCTTAAGCAGTTGAGTGTCCACCTCCTACATGTGAGGTCCCAGGTTTAGTTCCTGATGTCTCCTAAAGAAAAAAAAAACAAGCAGACAATGAGCAAAAAGAACAAAAACAAACAAAAAACCCCAGCAGACAACAAGCACAAACAACAAACAAACAGACAACAGCCATTGCCAGGGGTGAGAAGGACAGATAATGAGAACTGGGCTCTAGTAGCAGATTTGAAAAATATTTAGAAGGCAAAATTGGTAGCACTTGATAACTGACAGGAGATAAAAAGGGAAGAAAAGGGAGAATGCAGGAAGGGAAGCAGGTAAAGATAAGCCAATTTTTAACATGTTGAATTTGAAGTATCTGAAAGAATCCAGGTGGAGATACCCAATAGACAACTGAACATACAAACCAGAAGCTCAGAAAAAGGTTTCAAGCTAAAGATACAGATCTGGAAACCTAAGCATAAAGGGTAGTAATTTAAAGATGAAATTCAATCCAAGTATGTGGCATGAAAAGAACTGTAGGTTAAGCATAGAACCTTGAGGAACAGTGACTCTTAGGTGGTAGAGGAAAGAATCCAAAGGAAGCAGCAAAAGAGCACATGAAGAACCAGAGAAGAGTGAAGTGAAAGCTAGTGGAGTAAGACTGTTAGAGGAGGAGGCAATGATCAACCATGTCAAACCCAGTAGACAGCTTCATTAAAATAATGAAAAGTATCCATTGGGTTTGGCAGTTATAAAGTAAGTGGTAGCCTTATTCAGAATACATCAGTAAGGTGTCTGAAGCCAAGGACATTTTGCAGTATATCAAATGGGGAGTGAGGCAAAAGGAAGCAGAGTTAGCTGGTACATTAGGGCCTAATGTCCTATGAAGTCTGGAGGAAAAGGAGGAAGAAGAATAGACAGCAGCTCTAGAGGGTCTAAGGTGAAAGGAAGGTTGTATCTTTCTTTGTTTTGTTTTGTTTTGTTAAGGATGGGGGAGACATGAACATGTTACATGTTATGGGGGGTGAACAAACAGGAAAAGAGAGAATGACTCTACCGTGTTATTATATCAGAAATTCACTCCTAGTAAACAATGAGGCTTTTTGTTTACATATCTGTTCATCCAATAAATATTTATTACCTTTATTTATTATGAACTATATGCTCGGCACTGGTTCTGCTTTTTTGGCATTTTAATCAAGTAAGCTTCTGAAGACACACATGAATGAATTTAAAGTCTTTCAAAACAAGGGGCACATATGAAATTCAAAGTGAGACTAGATGTAAATTGGAATTCAGAAGACATCACTGTGATCTTCCCAATGACAGCTTTTAAAATATAGAAAGGTTACATCTCTATGCATTTCAAGGTTGGCTGTTGTGGAATGCTTCACGAATTCCATTCTTTCAAGTTAGGTTCGTTTTAGGGTTCTAAACTATAAAACTGCAAGATTTTTACAATACAAACTGAAATTTTTTACTTATTTCAAAGAGAAGAATTTGTGCCATGGAATACCAGATCCCCTCCTACTAAACAAAAATCAACTGTGAATTAGTTATTAACTTGTTAATTTTGCCTAAGGAGCTGAGAGAAATATGTGGATTTCAGGTGTCTAATTTCAAATCGGATTGAAATCTTTTTGTAGCCTTCAGGGAATAACACACTATTAGGAAATAGCTAGCTTCCTTAAAATTGCTCAAGTGATTTACTCTAACAGATATACTGTTAAAGGAGGAATCACTTCCACCCATAGTTCCACACAGGCAAATTAAAGAAAACAGAATTTAAATGCTCAAATCAGTAGCAGCAGTGTTTGGCTGTAGGGTATCTTAAACAACAATATGGTAAATAAACTGTCTTTATAGGTGAAAATTTTTAGAGTCCATCATGAATTGGAAAATCAGAAGATCTATTAAAATGCCTAAAGGTTTCTTTATGCCCTCTTTCTTATGGCTCTCGGGGGGAGAAAACAATTTTTCATCTTCCTAAAGTGAACTCTTTTTGTTCTATAAAGCCATTCAAAACTTTTAAAATTCATCAAAATAGAGTAACCAAGGCAAGAAGTTACTCACAAATAGAAAGTGGAAGGTTCTTCGAAAATGTTTGACTTTAAGGGAAAAATGAACATGTATAAAATCAGTGACAAAATTAGAAAAAAATTTAAACTGGCCCAACCCACATCAGAAAATTGATGGATCCTTAACGGGCGATTAAGAGGAAGTCTGGACACCCAGGATCCATTTTCATCTTTCGAGATTAAAGTCACAGAAAGCAACTACCATTTTGAGCCCTAAAAAGCCCTTGCAGGAAATTGATGGCTATGTTCTTTTACTGTTATTGGGTGTTTTAAAAAAAGATTAATACCATTAAACCAAGGCAGAGTTGGCACAGTATTGTGGTTCTAAATAATTCTGAAAATTTTATCTAACAAATAATGCTTAGGAATAGAATCCCTACAAAGATACTGCTACAGATACTTAAACAGCAAAAGTTATTCATCTATGGCTCGTGAGTTTGCCAATTCAGAAATTGCTCATATTTGATTCTAACAATTTAAAATGTTCATATTTTCTGGTAAGAAATGTATATTCCTTTTAAAGATATGATCATATATATGGAGTTTTAACTTGCATTTCCTGACTACTTGAAAGATTCCAGAAATCATTCAGCTTTTTTTAATTGATTGACTAAAATCATTTTATAACAATTTCTATAATGATAGTAGATGCCATGACCATTCACTGGTCCAATAATTTTTATGGGCATGACTGAAGCCAAGAACATGAATAAGTGTTTAAAAGAAACTGATTCCTACTAGAAATGACTTTGAATTTTAGTTTCTTACTACTTAAAGCAATCCATAACAAAAAAAAAAAAAGCACACGGAAAAGTAGCTGTCCCTGCTAGTTTATCTGGTAGAACCTTAGAGGTATCTTTGTGATCTCAAAGTTCTCTAAGAAAAGGACAATTTAAAACTTAGATGTGTGATGAACTAGAGTCAACAGTATAATTATAAAAATGTTCCTGGAAGTTGATGTGGCTCAACCAGTTGGGTACCCACCTACCATATGGGAGGTCCCAGGTTCAGGTTCTGGTGCCTCCTGGAAAAGGCGAGGGAGCAGTGAGTGGATAGACGAGAGAGCCACCTGGGGGAGATGGGGATAAATAAAGAAAATTAAAGTGAAAAAATATTTTTTTAAATGTTCCTTTATGAATTTTAATAAATGTCCCACATTAAGGCACAGTGTTAATAATAGGGTGGTTCTTGGGAACTCTGTATTTTATACATGGCTTTTCTGTAAACCTACAACTTCTCTAAAAAAATAATTAATACATATATATACACAAAAGACAAAAAAATTTGAAATGTGTGCATAATTTCTGATTGAATGACTACTTCCATAACAGAGTATCTTCAAGTGACAAGACTAGTACCTGAATGACTACATAATTAAGAAACACACTAGGGACTTTATTAGGAAGCAATAATAAGAGCAATCAATAACTTCTTGTGCCTGGTTGCCATTTATGCTTGACTGAGGCAGTTGATAAAGGTCACTATCCCATACCACCAGCAACCTCTACTGGTGCACATTTGCTGAGTATAGGTAGAAGAGTTGTAAAGCAATGGCAAAAAATAATGTCAAGTTGTACATTCGGGAACATAAAGGTATGGTAGAGATTCCAATCCCCTCTGCTTTTAAAGCACAAACCTAGATATTTCCCAGCCTCCCTTGTGGCTAGATAAGACATGTGACTAAGTAGTTGCCAATGGAATGTGAACAGAAATGAAGGGTTCTGATTCCATTGTCTTGGGGGAGCTTGCTGCCTGATGCTTTCACCGCCCTGTCCTCTGGATGTGATAGTGAGCATGCATAGAAAATGCCCATGAGGACAATGCTCTAAGAGACTGTGCAGATCCAGTAAGAAGGAGCCTGAGTGTCTGAAGGACGTGCTCACTTTAAACGCTCTTCTCAGACTATTACACGAGAGAAATAAAATTCTGTCTCCTTTTAGCCACTGAATTGTTGTTGGGACTTTCTGATATGGCAGCCTGGGCTTATTTTAACTAATATAAGAGGCTTATAAGGACCTTAGAAGTACTAATAAAAGGAAAAATGGCCAGTTCAAATGAAAAGAGGTAAAAAAAACTGGCCATTCTTTCTGTCATATAGTCTGCAGATAGCACTGTTCCACAGCATGGCATATATCATAAAATAAAATAATTTCCACGTGAAAGCATAATTGTTTTCTGTGTTTGAAAAGAAAAGCACACATTAACAATGGATGGCAGTGAGAAGAACCAATTAAGCAACTTGAATTCTAAATTTTCCCAAATCAAAGAAAAATGTTAAAGTGCAGAGGTCTAGCAGCATTTCTTAGAAAGGGTAACGAAATCAAAGCAGTTTCAAGTCTAATGGAATTCCCTGTGGAGTACCTCTTCCATTTGTCTGTCTGCGTCTTTTACAGTGGGCCTTGGTTTGCCTTCACAGGTCAGAAGCTGGTCCACGGAAGGAAAGCAGGAAGTAACACTGAGGCTTACATCCTGTTCCACTTCTCCTGGAAGCAGCAGCAAATCTGTTGGATATAAAATACTTCACTTGATCCTTTCAGCAAGTTCACAAGTTACCTAAATCATCTCAGGGCCCACAGTAGTCCAAACAAGGAAGCAAACATGCCCAAGTGAAGTACAGGTCAATTTCACAGTAGGGTCTTGACTCAAGTGATTCTCCTTTCTAGAAAACCTAAGTCTTTGATGCATTTATTCTTATATGCCTATTATAAAGTTACATTTCATCTAAAAGGTCTGGGCTATTGTTTTTGGAGTAAGTTAATTGTTCCTCTCACACCCAAACTAGTATCTACTTCTATAGTAAAAGAAGGAAAAATGATGATACTTTTGCCTCATTTTTCCATATTTTCCTGAGGTTGTGAAGAGAAATAAAATAGAGTGTTGATTTCATCCTGTAACAATATGGCAATATTTCAAAAAATATATATTAAAAAACAATGATGCCAGAAGGAAAGTACTTTAACTTTCAGTAGAAAAATGAACTACTCTGTCATATTCAGAATGCATGGTCTAATTTTCAACACCTGCAAACAACAACTTTCTTCCAGCTTGTTTAGCACAATCACAAGAGTCAATAACCAATCTTGGTTTTCTGATAGAGCCATTATAAATAGATATGTTCCCTCATTTTTTCATGTGTGGTAATACCTAGATGCATCACAGACAACTGGTGATTTTCCAGCATTTCTGTAAGGAGAACAAAAACAAAAAACAAAAAACAAATAGGAACACATCACCACAGTCTAAGTTTTCATAGGACTAGAAGGGCTTGTCCAAGCTGGCCAATAACTTGCAGCGGGCTCAGGAAGATGCTGCCTGCTATTCAATGATGATCCTAATTAAGCCATAACTAAGTTCTCAGTGGAAGTGATTAATTAACAACAGGCATGTTTTCGCTGTTGCCAATGGCAGCGTATATAGGGAGATAATTGAGCAGTTACTGATATTCAAAACTGAAACTTATTTGAAATACATCTCTCTCACCACAGCAAATAACACCTTCACAAAATTAAAAAAAAAAAATACGCATAATTACAAAATTCTTAAACTCCAACAACAGAGAACATAGCATACAGCCTGGAAACAAAAATGGAGGGATAAGGTGGAGATGAAGGTACTTCAGCTATGATTAATTATTGAAATCCTAGGCTATGATGTAACTTATTAGCAGAAAGAAAAACAATAACAAGAGCAAACATTTATATGCCTGGCTTTTTATATGCATTAATTCAATGAATCTTCCCCACACGTCTATTATTTCTGATTTTACAAATAATGAACTCTAAGCACAAAGAGTAACCTTACTCTTTGCCACTAGAAAGTGGCATAGCCATGCAGTCTCTCTGCAGAGCCCATGCTCTTAACCCACAATGTCACATTATGAACTTCTTTTTGATAAAACTTTCCATTATATGTATTTTTAAATCTAACAGAGTATATATACATCCAAACCCAGAGCCAAAAAAATGCAACTATTATTGCACGTTCACATGATTAATAAACATTAAGTCAATTCTCAAGCATTTTGAACCCAAAGAAGTATTATTTTTAAACTCAATAAGGCTGGTGGGTGTCTACTTATAGTTCAAGGCCAAACTTCCTCACCGATCCTCTGGTATAATTGTCTAGGACTGGTACAAGCCTGGCTAGGGGTCCACCCACAGCAAAGACACAAAGAGAAAGGTTTGGGCCTATTAATATGTAAAACAGTATCTACAAGACCCATTCACTACCAGTATAAATATATGTTCAAATGTGAAATCAAAATCAATTCTGGGAAAACGGATGTGGCTCAAGCAGTTGGGCTCCCATCTACCATATAGGAGGTCCAGGGTTCAGTGCCCAGGGCTTCCTGGTGACGGCAAGCTGGTCCATGCAGTGAGCTGGCCCACATGGAGTGCCAGCACATGTGGGAGTGCTGTCCCCCAGAAGTGATCCCCTGTCAGGAATGCCGCCCCATGCAGGAACGCCACCCCGCACGAGTGCCAGCCAATGCAGAGAGCTGGCGCAGCAAAATGATGCAACAAGAGGCACAGGGGAGAGATAAAAAGAAGATGTAGCAGAACAGGGAGCTGAGGTAGTGCAAGAGAATGATCACCTCTCTCCTACTCTTGAAGGTTCCAGGATTGGTTCCTGGAGGTGCCTAATGAGAATACAAGGAGACACAGAAGAACACAACAGCAAATGGACACAGAGAACAGACAATGGGGGGGGGGGGGGGGAGAAGGGAGAGAAATAAATAAATAAATCTTTTTAAAAAATCAATTCTGCCTTCAAAGCTACTTAAAATCATTATTGTGACTGACAATATTCAATATTGTGCACTGAAGGTGACAACTGTGCAATTACTTTACTAAAACTCTTCACTTACCTACTCTATTTGCAAAGGAGGTAGGATTTTCAACAAAAATACTCTGTTTCAAAAACTTCCATTTCCATGGGAACACATCTTTCAAACCAGTAAGACTCAGTATCCCTCACATTTAAAATTCTTGTCATTAGTTTCCTCACTGCAAATGCAAAATGCATAAACTCATAAATCTTGATGCCAACAGGGCACCTGATATTTACATAGTAAATTCTCCACAAATAATTGCAGACAAGAAGCAAATTGCTTGCATCTTAACTTTTAAACTGAACATCAAGAATCAAGAGTCTACCTGCCAATATGACATTGTGGGTGATATAAAATAAGTATTGTCCTTGCCCTCAAGAACTAAATGTAGTTACAGGGATGACTTTCACCTATAAAACCAATCAGAATAATCAAGAACAAAACTGAATGGCCTTAATTCTAAAGGTGACAGAAATTTATAAAAGTGAAACCTTATGGATTGAACAATCTGGCAAGGCATGTTATTAAGAAAACAAAGGTATCTTTTAACCATTTTATATTATATATTCATTCTTGTATAATAATTATATATTCATATTACCTAAGGGGAAAAACAATTGAATTCACTGATAGTGGAATGGAATTTCCAAAGTTCTGTGTCAAACTTTCTTAAACTGAAATGCCTTCAGAAACGATCTGATCTTACTGTTATTTGAAAAACAATGAAAGGCCTTACTGTCATCTTAACTAAATAGTACCATCTTTTGTTTTTGTTTTTGTTTTTATGAGGTACCAGGGATCGAACCCTTGACCTTGACCATGAGAAGCAGACACTCAACACTGAGCTACACCTGCTCCCCCACCATCTTTTCTAAGGTACATAGTAAAGTTAGGGCAACTCTCAAAATAAACCACTATAAGACAGCAAGACTGGTTGAAAATATTTCAGTCTCTTCTTTTTCAACTTTAAGAATAATTTCCAATATTTGTAAACTATGTATGCATGACATTTGTCTTTCTGTATTTAGTCAATGATCAGCAAGTCAGAGCATATAACTACATAATCTAATATGACAATAAAAAGTGAGCAGTCTACCTGACATTTAATAATATTGACTATAATACTATTTAATCTGTCTGGTTTATTTATAAAACTAACCAATCTGTTCCTTTGTTGCTGTTTGAATTCACAAGGCTTCCAAAAACAGATACCATAAAATGGGTTGGCTATTAACAGTAGAAATATGTTAGCTTACAAACTTACAATTTTGAGGCTCAAAAAAAGAAGTTCAAATCAAAGCATCATCAGGTGATGCTCTATTTCTCTCTCTTTTTCTTCATCCCATTTATAAAGGACTCCAGTAAGTTGATTAAGATCCACCCTGGGCCACACCTTAACGGAAATAACCTAGTCAAAATTTCCTACTTATAATAGGTTTACACCCACAGGAATGAAATAGCTTTGAGAACATGATTTTCTGGGGTACACACAGTTTCAAACCACCACAGGTGCCACATAGAAATGGTCTAATTTTACTGAAAGTTTGGGTATTCCACAAGAACAATAATGATATAGATAAATGCTTTAGCAAGCCATGCCTTCCAGCTATGATACTGTAGCTCAGTGTTTCTCACTCTTAAAAGTGATTGAAGACCCCAAATAATTTATGTTTATCAGTTATAGATGTCATTACTTATCACAGAAATTAAAACATAAGTTTTCATATTTACTGATTGAGTCAATAAAAATAACAATCCATTATATGTCAAAATAAATATTTATGGAAAATATATTTTTCAAAAACAAAGATTTTCCAAAACTCTAATTTTCACTTGATTCATTGACAATTCTATCATTGGCAATGTATACTATCATTTGCTTGCCTTCAAGTGACAGGGTTATATCATCATCTTTAAAACTTTTTGGCTATCAGTCATTCTTTCAAGTATATGTGGTGACCCATGAAAAACAAACTATTTCAATTCTTTCCAAGAAGAAGGAACTCTGGTTTGAAGAGCTACATTCTAGAAATAAGCAAGAACTAGAATACAACAGCCCTCACAAAGCTGAAATCCAATCTTGAATCAGGTCAATTTCTGACTGGATCTGGTGATCTATTCCTACTCTAATGCTTGCAAAATGTTGAAGAAAATCTTCTCTATAGAAAGACAGTATCATGCAAAGCCTCTATGATTTCTTACACACAATGTTCAGCATTCAAATAAAAATTACCAGGCATAAGAAGAAACGATATCAAAAGAGAATATGGGCAATAAAAATGGACACACAGGAGATCTCAGGTATTGGAGTTATGAGAAATGAACTGAGTAATATGTTCAAAGACTACATGATAAAAATGGATAATTTCAGGAGAGATCTGAAATGCATAAAAATAAATATTCCAGAACTACTTTAAAGATTACAATAACTGAAATATAGATGGGTTTAATAGCAGATTAGAAACAAAGGATTGGTGGAGTAGAATATAGATAAGAGTAAATATTCAGATTGAAGCAAGAAAAGAAATAGAAAAGGATAGAATATACCTAAAAGAGCTTAAGAGATACATGGGACATGATGAAAGATCTTAGACACAGGCAATATTTGAAGGATAACAGCTGAGAAATTCCCAACACTTACAAGAATCTCTACAAATCCCAATCAAAATATATGCAAAGAAAACCACACCAAGGCACATCATAATGAAATTACTGAAAAACAAAAGGAAGGGAAAATATTTTAAAACGTCAGGAAACATCAACTTGACACATGATTTTTCAAGAGCTTTCAACAATGAAAGTCAGAAAATAATGGAATAATATCTTTAAAAATAAAATGCTCAAAAAAATCCAAACTTGGAATTCTATAACCAGTAAACATAGGGAACAATGGAATAATAAAAAATACTTGATAAGTCCAAAATTGGCAGGAAATGAGGGGGAAAGAACACAAAACAAGCAGAAAACAAAATAAGATAACAGTTTTAAACCCCAATACATCAGCAACTATATTAAATATAAAGGAACTAAATCTTCCAATTAAAAGACAAAGGTTTCAGAATGTGTATATATATGTATATATATGTGCAAATGTGTATATAAATATATATACAATATAAACAGTATGCTTCTTATAAGAGACACATTAACTAGAAACTTCTTTGAAGAAAAAAAAGTAAAGTAAATGAAAGTGGAAGTTCAAAATGAGAAAGATTACTGTCCATCCAAGGATAAGATAGATACAGCTGAATTGGAAAATGGTGCTTGTATCACAATCTCAATTGGGCTGCTTATTTATCAGGCCTTCCTCCCAAAAATAGCTCTTGGCCTATTCAATATGAGAGAAAGTCTGCACAGCTATCACTTATCCAGACAAGTATATGGAGAACTGCTTCACATCTATAAAACACTGAGAGTAGGGTCTACATAAACCTCCAACTTCAGTTTTCAGACTTAGTTGCATATTAGAAGCATCTGCAGAGTTTTAAAAACTGTCACTGCCCAGGTCACAACCGGCCACTGAAACAATCTCTCCAAAAGCAGGACCAAAAGAGAAGCATATTTCTAAACTCCTCAGGTGATTTCAATGTGTCCCAAAGATTGAAAACCGCTGTACAAGGCAGGTCTACACCCCAACTAAGTGTGTTTACTATAAGACAGGAGACAGGCACAGAAGGAAAGGGATATACCTTTGAACAGCAAAAGTCCAAAAGGATGTTTAGTTCCTTTTCCCAATCTCAGCAATTACATAAAGCCTCCCTCCTCCCTCAGGGAGAAATAAGCAGAAGAATTGTGAGAAGGGTAGAATGGAGTAGAATCACGAGGACTGGGTAGCAGGTTTTCTCTGTGGCTAATATGGCTTTCAGGAAGCAGATTTGGCTCAACGGATAGAGCGTCCACCTACCACATGGGAGGTCCAGGGTTCAAACCCAGGGCCTCTGACCCGTGTGCTGAGCTGGCCCATGTGTAGTGCTAATGTGCGCAAGGAGTGCTGTGCCACGCAGGGGTGTCCCCTGCTTAGGAGAGCCCCACGCACAAGGAGAACTGCCCCCGGTAAGGAGAGCCGCCCCCGTGAAAAAAGTGCAGCCTGCCACGGAGAGCTGATGCAGTAAGATGACGCAACAAAACGAGACACAGATTCCCAGTGCTGCTGATAAGGATTGAAGCAGACACAGAAGAACATAGAGCAAACGGACACAGAAAGCAGACAAAGGGGCAGGGGGGCCTGAGGGGGGGTTGGGGAGAGAAATAAATTAAAAATAAATCTTTCAATATATATATATGGCTTTCAAGCAGAACCTTATAGATAAGTCTACACATAGAAAAATTAGAGGACATATTTATTAAACAATACATGGTATAGTGTGGACCTAGTGGTCTGTGGTATTCACATGACTGGCAAAAGACTCCATAGATCAAATAAGGTTAGGAATCCCTGCTTTAGGTAGTTCAAATTCTATTTTTTCAGAGATTCTCTGATCCCACAGAGAAATTTAGGTTCTCCTGCCAAATGCCCTCATGAGATCTAGAACAATTTGTAATCCTATAATAGTGATTATCTAGTTAGTGACTGATTCTTCTACTGAATTATGAATTCCATGAGGACAGGATTTGTTTTATTCTTCATTATATTCCAGACACCAGCCCCAGTCATTCACTAGGCTGCCTAAACCTACTTAAAGTTGCAGATAAGAAAATAATTTCTTAAAGTAGCCAATTCCCTTACTTGTATGCAGTTGTCCATTAGTGACTAAAAATGTTTGGAAGTACTAGAAAACTTGAAAATGAACATCAAACAAGGCTGCCAATCTTTGAGTTGGAATGAATGCCAGTTCTCATTTTACACAATCAACCACAGTATAAATATGCCCCTGGTCAAGTGACTTCTGTAAGACAGTATATAATTCTCAGAACTCAACCTCAAAGAGTCTCTTAAGTCAACTGACCTCAACCAGAAAACAAGCTGGGCCAACTCAGGGAAAAGAAAATAAAGATGACCAGAAGACTGTTACTGCTCTAATGGCCTCAGCATAACAACTAGTATCTATTCCAAATAACAATACTGCTCGTTACCATCAGGTTAACTACTTTATCTCACATTAAAGGTAGGAAAAACTGGTTAGCTTGATGTCAAACAAACACCAGTGTACTAAGCACTGTAGTGCTAAAATATCAGCCCTCAGACAACTGCTCAATACCACTGCACAAAATTGCTCCTCTAAAACACTGTCTTCACCTTCTCCATCCCTGGCTGCCAAAAGATAAGCCAAATATTGCAACAGAATCATGCTCCTGAAACTTGGAGAATATTTATAAAAGTAAATACAGTGAACAAATGAAGTCAATGATAGAAAAACAATATGCATTCCACTTCCTTGCAGCCTTAGGCAAATAGGTTGCTTAAACAATAATAACAGAATCTAATCAGTAAAACCTCCCAGCTGCCAAAATTATACAAGCAACTTGCCTATTTAAAATGTCACATTTCCCATCTGATATAAATATTTGCCTTCTGCTCACATTCCTGAAGTGTAATACAAATTAGACCCAAAGTAAAATTCACCTTGGCACAGACTATTTAATTTTTTTCCTTCCAAGTGACCCCTAGATTGTGCACTATGAAAACTGAAGCCCTGGTGGTCTTTTTGGTAATTGGAATAGATCACTGAAGCCTGGGATGCTTTTTAGCCTAGGCTTTTCACATTATTTTTACATGTGGGAAGTTCTTGACTGGCTCATTCAGTCCACTGAGACTTGGTTCAGCTTCACTAACCTCTCACACACACATATGCAAGACTGCCTGTTATCTGATTTCTAAAAAAAATCACCCTACTGAGACCTTTTCATTCAAGGTATTTGTTTGTTTTTGAGGTACGGGGGCCAGGGACCTCTTATGTGAGAAGCCAGTGCTCAGTGACTGAGCCACATCAGCTTTCCTGGGTTGGTTCTTTCATTTGCTTTGCTTGCTGTTTGTTTTTGTGGGTTTTTTTTTTTTTTCAGGAGGCACAGGGAACCAAACCTGGGACCTCCCATGTGGGAGGTGGGCACTCAACTGTTTGAGCCACATCTGCCCCCTCAAGTTTTTTTTTAAATAAAGAAATAGATATTATAACAAAAAATAAAAAACAAAAAAATGTTTAAAGTAAACAATGTGTAAATAATGAAAAAGGGTAATTTAAAAGATTGATATAATAAAAATCAGTAAAGGTTTTGGTAAAAGCTTGCTGAAGCAAGCCTGTGGCTATGCCAGTTTACATCAGTATCCAAACCTTCTCATTACTGGCAGGAAGTGAGAAATTTAAACCATCACAAAAATATCCAACAAGTGCACTTCTGTGTTCTCCTATAAGATTAATGTTATAATGCAAATGTATTACATGGAGACTAGAACCATTTGACTCCACGTGTCATCCACAGACTGCCAACATCAAAACCACTTGGGGTACTGGTTAAAAATGCAGATTGTCAGATGCCACCAACGACCTTCTGCATCAGATTCTCTCTAAGGACAGAACCCAGGAATCTGCTTTTATAACAAGCACCCCTTCCCCACCAGTGACACTAAAAAACAGAGTGCTCACTTCTTAATAAATCCTTAGCTCTCCCTTCCTATCCAATCGGAGCCCCTTCAACTGCTCTTCAATTAGAAATTCAGAGACCCCTAGCATATTAAAGTAAGAGAAACTGTCCCTGGAGAATGTGATTTCTTTAGATCTCCAATCTCACTTGAACCAAATAAGTAACTAAAAAATCTACAAAGCCCGCCAGTTAATAGAGGGCTTGAGAAATGATTTCTTCAGTGGAGTAGTAGAGATGTTTTGCACAGAATAAAAATGCTAATTTCTTCCAATTATCCAGGCCTTCTCAAATTCCAGAGAATCCAGAGCAGGAGCTTATATAGTGACTTAAACAGAAAGTCCCTATCCCCAAACCAATCACCCCCATCCCCTTTAGTTCCTGTCTGATTACTAATAAGTCTCCCTCCCCCAACAATAATGACCGTAATTCATGTCTCTGACTACCTAAAGAACCCAACACCTACACCAACAACCAAACCCTTATAGAAAGCACCCCTTCTCTAGCATGTAACATTGACTTTGAAATATTCTTGCATATTAAGTCAGCAAAGAGAGTCTTCAAAACGAATAACCCTAATTTTGAATACAATTTGGAGGTCCTCTGAGCAACAAAGGATACCTGTGCTTACATAAAAGCGTTGACCAGAAAAGGAAATATGCATGATCTATATTAATAAAAACTGACTAGCATTAAGAAGCCCTCTTCCCCGGTACAGCCCAGGCAGAAAACCAGGAGGATTTATTTATAATACAGCTTTAATATTACATGTTTGTTTTTACATATTTAATAAATATTTATGAAATCAAAAATGTAGATATTATTTTTGGATTTTTTTGCATTCAATTCTGATATTTCTATGTGTTAGAGGTTTGCAATTTACAAGCTGCACCTCAGTTTCCCCTGATATGCACTGGGAAAAAGGTAAACCCTATCCCCCATGTGGCACTTTCCCACAGGTTAAACAAAGTAACCCCATAGAGACAGGAGTAAAGGGAGATAGAGATCTTCACCATCTGCGTGTCAGAGGGAGATGGAAATCTTTACTACCTCTACCTGCATATCAGAGGGAGATGAAGACAGAAACCTTCACTTTTTACAAACTCTTTAAAACCAAAAGAAACATTTGCTCCAACAGCATTCCAAGAAGCCATGGACTTCCTCCACCCCCTCACTACCTCACTCAGACCCTCAACCCCCCTCCCACTAACTGTCATTCCCCCACCTAGGAAAGTTCTGTATAAATTCAAGTCCCGCCCTTCCAGGAGTGGGCTGAAGTCTTTCTTCAGACCCCCACCATGCTGATGGGGGGACTGAGGTCTGTTCTTCACACCCCCTCCGTTGGGAGAGCTTCTCAAAAAATAAATTCTTTCCTTATGGTCAATCAGTCTCCGTATCCCAGTAAGAGCTGTATTTTCTCCAACACTATGATTTTTATGATCAACTGATATTCTTTGTAGCCCTTAAAAATAATCTCAGTTGTAGCTGAGCGTGGGGGTTTCGTCCTCGCTCAGGCCCAAGAGTCGGGGGGGCTTGCTCCTGCCGAACCACCGGCGGGGGTTGCCCCAAGAGGGAGCACCGGTTCTCCAGGCGTGGGGGACGCGCGGCTGGGGAAAAACCACGGAGACCGCTTGAGCGCAAGAACAGGTCTGCTTTATTACAGAAGTACACTTAGCTATATAGGGTTGGGTAGAGGGAGGGGTGTGATGAAGGGAGGGCTGGCTAAGGGGCAGCTGTGGATAGGCTGAAGCTGATGGATAGACCTGAGGTAAGCAGTTATTGGGGAAGAGGGCAGATTGTGGGTTGGCAATATGGGCGGGACTGGCGGGAAGGACGGCGGGGGCTGGAAGGGGAGGAGGGGTGGAGAAAGGCGGTAACAATTGCTCCTTTTGTTTTAAAAGGAAATAGAAGCAACAAGTTTTGGTGCGCACGGTGGGTGTGAATGACTCGGCGTGCGCAGCAACAAGAGATAAGGATTATGAGGAGGGGGAGAAAAAGAAGGTTATAAGGACGGGTACTGGAATAGGACGAGGGGTGGGGGGAGACCACGAGGACCGGCTGGCCGTGAGCGGATGACATAGCATCTGGCCAGGATGCATGTGCCCGCCATTAGGGTCGGCGCACGCCGGCGCCTGGCGCGCGCCGAGCCTTGCCAGCGAAACGGGCCCGTGGTGCCCCTGAATCCCTCGCCCGAGGGGGAGGAAGACAAGAAGCTACAGGCATACGGTCTGGAGCAGGTGGCGCGGGTGGAAGGGATGTGGAGGACGGCTGGGGGGGGACTCAGCGGTGGCGAGGCGTTGGTAGTGGACTTGTACAAAGGAGCTGAACACTGCATTGGCTTGGTCTTTGGCAAGGTGGACTATCCTTCTGATGGCCCAGGGGCCCACAGTGAGGGCTAAAAGGATGATGATAAGGGGGCCTAGGAATGGAAGGAGGTATGGGAGGAGGGTATGGAAAACACTGGAAAAATATTTTGCGTTTTCTCGCTCTTTGCGGCGTCTATCTAGTCCCTCTTGGACTTTCTTCAGGTTGTCCTCGACCAGGCCGGTGGAGTTGGCGTATATGCAGCATTCTTCTCCAAGGGCGGCACATAGAACCCCTTCTTTAAGGAGGAGGAGGTCGAGACCGCGACGGTTCTGGAGAACTACTTCAGAGAGAGTTAAGAGAGTCTTTTAGGTATTTTACAGCATTACGAAGATAGGTAATATCTTCGTCAACGGCCTGTCTGAGAGAGGAGAGGGCAGAGGACTGTGTGGCGAGGGTGGCGATCCCTGTGCCTGCTCCCACAATACCCAGAAGGGAAGCAACTGTTAGGACTGCAGCGACAGCTAGAAGCTCGCCCACTTGAACAGAAAAGTCATTTGCGAACAGCAGTTGCCGTGGCTCAGGATTCCCAGGAGTGTATATGATGGCAGCAAACGCCGTTTTTGAGGCATCTGTGAAGGCAGTGATGGCTGAAGGGATTGGGTTCCGTGCGGGCAATGGACGGAACGGGTTGGAAAACGCCAATTGAGACATTCCCTGCAGCAATCGGTGATGAGGATAGTGGTTGTCAAAGGAGCCACGAAAGAGTTCTACTAGGCTTTGCATTTGGGCATTGTTCATGATGAGGGAGATAACTTCCTTGGCATCTAAAGGCCAAACAATGGTGTGTGGCGGGATGCCATACGTTTGTATGGAGAGAAGTACTAAGTCAGTGGCCAACACGATCCAGGCCCTTATGAAAGGGCAGATTTTTGGGAGCTTGCTTTTTGACGTATGAAGAAAGAGGAGGGGGCCATCTTGCCATAAGAGACCCGTGGGAGTGACCGGCGTCGGCAGGACTAAAGCAAAAATTGGAAGGTCAGGGGAGAACCGCTCTAGGCGGCATTGCTGTAGAGCGGCGCTGACCTGTTGGACGGCTTCTCGGGCAGCGGGGGTGATGGTGATGTTGCGAGTGACTGCAGTTGGTGGGCTATCCTTGGTCTGCAAGAGCTCAAAGAGGGGCTGCATTTGTGCTGTTGTGATAGGGAGCGCCGAGCGAAGCCAATTAATTTGCCCGCAGAGCTGTTGGAGTTCAGTTAATGTCATCTTTTGAGAGAGGTGGAGCTTTGGGCTTGTAGGTTGGATGAACCGGTGAAAATGAAAGCCTAGGAATTGAAAAGGAGGCTGGAGGTTTATTTTGTCAGACTGCACAGTAAGCCCGAGGCTGGAGAGGTTTGCTATTATTGCCGAGAGCAGATCATTGAGGAGCGCACTGGAGCTCGCTGCTAAAAGGAGGTGGTCCATGTAGTGGAGGATGTATGTGTGCTCCGGATTGAACTTGGAGCACAGCGGCTCAACAGCATGGTTGACATACAGTTGGCACATAGTCGGGCTGTTGCGCATGCCTTGGGGCAATACGCGCCACTGAAATCGCTGAGCTGCGCCTTGGTTGTTGATGCGTGGAACCGTGAATGCGAATCTCGGACAGTCCCGGGGATGAAGAGGAATAGAGAAAAAGCAGTCCTTGATGTCGATGGTTGCCGCATGAAAATGCTGGGGGACTGCGGTGGGGTGCGGGCATCCTGGTTGAGGTGACCCCATAGGCTTAATATGTTTGTTGATCTCACGGAGGTCGTGGAGAAGGCGGTATTTGCCGGTGTTCTTTTTGCTAATGACAAAGACTGGTGCATTGTAGGGACTAGTGGACGGCTCTATATGCCCTGCTTGTAGCTGCTCTTCGACGAGGGCAGAGAGAGCCTGCAGTTTGTGAGCTGGCAAGGGTCACTGCTCGACCCAGATGGGCTCCTCTGTGTCCCATTCCAGAGGGATAGGGTCAGGTTTTGAGATGGGAGCAGTGGCCCCTAGAAGGGGGGGGGGGGGGGCAGCGCGGCTGAGAAGGCTTCTGTGGTGATTCGGGCCTTTAGCTGGCTGAGGACATCTTTCCCCCATAAGATGGTCTGGACTGACGAGAGGACGAGTGGACGAATTTGGCCTTCATGGCCTTCTCGGTCGCTCCAATGCAGAGGCTGGGATGTTTTCCAGGAGGCAGTGGCTCCTGTGGCGCCGATGACTTGAGGGCCGGTTTCGAGGGGCCAGTGATTGAATGCGGCAATCTCGAAGGGAACACAGGAGACTTCAGCGCCAGAATCCAGGAGCCCATCGAGCCATTGCCCATCCATTTTAAGCTCTAATGAGGGTCTCTGGCGGTGCGTGATGGGCATTGTCCACATTATGGCTTGGGAATTTTCCTGAGGGCCTCTTGAGGGCGGGGCTGAGGCCTGCCCTGCTGGGAGTTTAAAGGCTGCTGGGGATTCTGGTTAGCACGACAATCACGGGCCCAGTGATATCCTTTCCCACAACGCGGACATGGCGTAGAAAGGCCCCTTGGTCGTCGCAACGGCGGGTCTGAGCGGGGCGCTGGGCCTGGCTGAGAGCACTCGCGGACGAAGTGGCCGGGCTGGCTGCAACGAAAGCAGACGGAAGTGGGGCCGGATGAAACAGCCATGGCAGAGGCAAAGGCAGCGGTGAGCGTTTTGACTTGTGGGTCGACGTCACGGCAAGCAAGGACCCATTCGTGCAGAGCTTTGTCGCGTATGGGAAGGACTACGTCCCGGAACGGCGCAAGGCACCCGTCTATAATAAGTTCTTTGGCCAGCGCAAACTGGGCATCCTCGCGGGAAATCTTCCACTGACAAGCTTCCAGGACGCGGGCGACAAACGCTGGGAAAGTTTCATTGGGGTCCTGAAGCAGCTGCGCGAGCTTGGTGGGCTGCTTGGTGGAAACTAGAGAGAATGACCGCTGGACGAGGACTTTTACCCGATGCCAAAACCCTGGGTCAATTTCGAGATAAGAACGAGGGTTTGAATAATTGTTGGTACCCGTGTATGCGTCGGAGGGATCGAGGACGCCGGCTTGGGCATTCTCCACGATTTGCCGGTCAACAGCCGCTTGGTAATGGGCGCGCCATTCAATAAATTGACCCGGCGTCAGGATGGCAGGGGCTAGTGCAATCCAGTCATATGGGAGAACGAGTTGGGTCCCCAACTCCTCAAGTAGTTGCTGCGCATAAGGGCTGCCAATTCCGTCTTCCTTTACAGCTTTGCGGAGGGTCCTGACCTCTTCCGCTGTAAAGGGTAGCCAAGTTTGGGGTCGCTGCTGTGTGGGCTGAGGATTCAACGGATACAGCTGGGGGGTTTGAGAAGACATGGCACCAGGGACTGATGGAGCAGCCAAGGCAGGTGAAGGGCTATTGCCGTACGGCGGCGGCAAGGGATAAGCGGAACACGGGTGAGAAAATGGCGGCTTAGCGGCTTCCGGGCGACAACAAAATGGCGGTGGGACCCTTCCAGGCGCCAGCCAAGATGGCGAAGCTGCGACATCCAACAGTGGACAAGATGGCGCGAGGGGTGCTTCCGGTTTAGTGGAAGATGGTGACCACGCAGTTTCCGGGCCTGAACCGGATGTTGACTGGGCAGGAAGAGGCGGGTAGAGGCGGGAAGAGGACACCGGCGAAGAAGAAGCCAGATGCACGCCATCTTGGGCAGAAGTGGGGGAAGAAGGCAGAAGTCCGCCATCTTGGGGAGCGGCAGGAATGGTTTCTGTCTGCTGCGGGGAGGTCGGGCGGGGAGGTTTGCGCTCGAGAGCGGCAGCAAGTTGGTTAGACAGAGAGTCAGTGTCGGCGGGCTCATCGGGATCACAGTCTAGAGGCCGTTTAGGAGAAGCTTCATAAACGGCCTCGGTCGGAGTGCCAAGGAGACAGGCGCGAATGGCAACGAGAACGGGTAAGAGGCCTGCTGGGAAGGTGCGTTTCTCGTGCTCCATGGCGGAGGTGACTCGATCTATGAGTCGCGAGTATGTGTCCGGGCTCCAGAGTTGGCAGGTGGCGAGCCACGGATTAAAAGGGAGCAAGAGATCCCAGTACTTTTGGAGCTGCCGCAAGGAGACGCGGACTCCATTGGCATCGAGCAGGGCAGCGAGGGCTCTGACTTGCGGCGCCTGACACAATGACAAAGAGGCGCCCATGACGGGATAGGGACGGGACGACGGCGAGGGGTCCCTTGGGGCTCGTCCGGGCGAGGGGTCCCTACCTGGAGAGGAAGACGATCACAGCAGCAGCAGCAGCAGCAGAGAGGGGCCAGGGGAGGAGCTGCCCCACGTTGGGGGCGCCAGTTGTTGCTGAGCGGGGAGGTCTCTGTCTCGCTCAGGCCCAAGAGTCGGGGGGGTCAGCTCCTACCGGACCGCCGGCGGGGGGTGCTCCAGGGAGAGAGCACCGGGGCTCTCCAGGCGTGGGGGACGCGCGGTTAGGAAAGAACCACAGAGACCGCCTGAGCGCAGGAACAGGTCTGCTTTATTACAGAAGTACACTTAGCTATATAGGGTTGGGTAGAGGGAGGGGTGTGATGAAGGGAGGGCTGGCTAAGGGGCAGCTGTGGATAGGTTGAAGCTGATGGATAGACCTGAGGTAAGCAGTTATTGGGGAAGAGGGCAGATTGTGGGTTGGCAATATGGGCGGGACTGGCGGGAAGGACGGCGGGGGCTGGAAGGGGAGGAGGGGTGGAGAAAGGCGGTAACACTCAGTTTATAACATTGAGCTTCTAGAAAATAAGGGTTTGATTTAAAAACAGCTCTACTTGAAACAAATACTCAAGAATCAATCGCATGGTAGGTTGAGAAGGGGTTGCCTTTATTTGGTTTTGGTTTAAGACGAAAGGCTTTACAATCTTTAATGGTTATATAACCTTTAAGCTGTAATCTTCAATATAAAAAAAAAATCACAACTCCAGTTGTCTCTCAGAGAAGACAGTGATAGGAATTGCTTTAAAAAAAAAAAAAAAAGGAAGCTCTCTAAAGTGTTATTAGAGGTTTCTAGAAAGGGGTCAAGCAGTATATATATAAAGAAAAGTAGAAAGCATACCCTGGCTCATTTGTGGCTTTCTCTCTTCATCCATGTTCAAGTCTTCCAACTCTAGAAAATTGTCTACCTAGAAAAGGATTGGCATCATTTTTATGCATATTAGACCTAAAGGAAAAATGCAATTAAGAGTCAACATGTCCACTTCCACAACACTCAGCTGAGTAGCTAAATCCACTTTTCTCATTAACTTCTGAGTCCCAGCTAAAGTCCTTTGTGGTCACCCAGCTTTCCTTCTTCCTGAAAGAAGCAATAAATTTGGAGGTTGGCCTGAATTTTGTAGACCCTATAGTAAGATCTCCATACCAAAAGGGTGAAAATGGGCTTTCTTGCAAATTCTATCACAGAATATATGTCATCACCATAATAGTACAAAACAGTATAGTTTTGTTGTTACTGTTGTTGTTTTACTTTTGTTTCCAAGCAAATAGTAATGGAGAGTATGGCTCTTCTCATAACAGCATGCTTACTTATAGCACTCTGAAAAGCCAGAGAGAAGAAACCAAAGAAAGCAGGAGACAGCGGTTCATTCATCCTGCCCCCGGTAAATCACAAGAGAGGTGAGTAGGGCAAAAAAATCAAGTGTTCTCTCTTTCAAGCAAATAAAACTGAAAATTACTTCAAAGGTAAAAAGCAGAGCAAATGACCTTTACAGACACAAAAGCAGCATTTTAGTGAAAAACTGTTCCACACAGAATGCTGCTTTCCACAGCAAGCAGACAATGAGACATTTTAGATTAACAAAATGGTAACATTTCAGACACAAATGAATTCCTCTCAGGTGTATATCAAAGAGCATAAATAAGAAAATTATTTCACCACTGGTGTGAAGGAGATCCAGTGGCGGAAAGGCATAATATCGCAATGTATTTTATGGTCATGAGCTAAAACAAGTGCATAGCAAAATGCCTTCAAATTACAAATTTAAATTTCCTAATTGGAATTCAAAAGACAGGCTGGGTCTTTCTTTCCCCAACTCTATCTGCTAGTCTATGGCTATTACTTAGGAGATCAGATTGGTCACTTCCATAGTTTGTAAATATATAAATGCAGTTAATTCTTGGCATCCACGTGACAGCAATACATTCGGCTTCTAAGTGATGGTTTCAGTACTAAAATTTGGGAATCCTCATTGGGATAAAAAATTTTAAAACCATAAAATTGTAAATAAGTAGTGAACCCTAATGTAACCTATGCACTACAGTTAATAGTATAATTACAATAATTGTAACAAAGGTACCACACTAAGGCAAAGTGTTAATAATAGGAAAAACTGGGGGAAGGGAGTCTGTATGGGAACTCTGTACTCTGCATTATTTTTCTATAAACATACAACTTCTCTAAAAAATTTTTGAGAAGCTGTTGTATTGTTATTTTGTTTAATGTTGTATGCTGAGGGGAACTAGTCGTATGTTTCTCTGTCAAAGCACCCCTTCCATTTGTTAAGCTTTGAGGAAAAAAGACCCAGAACCCAGCCACACTAAGATATTTTAAGGTACTAAAACACCAATTAAAAAAAAATTTTTTTTTTATACCAACAACTGAATTCTCCAACTTTATTTGAACAACAGCAAGAACCCTGTGTTTTTGTTATTTTTGCAATGGAAAAAAATGGAACCATGCGTTACCTTCACCTTTCCTGCTTGACTCAGATCACCTTGAAAGGAACTGTCAACTTTTTGGCCTTCATGCATTATTATCTGAAAAGACAGTGGAGACATATTGATGGGAAAATGAAACAACTGAAAATAAAGGAGCTAATCCCATAGCCCTTGAGAGGACAAAACTCCTCTTCTGTTTTTTGTTAATTAGCTGTGCATATGAACCAGATTCACTAAACCATAGCAGTTATCAGGGAACAGATTTCAGGAGATCTGATCTTTACTTCTGTCTTGCAGACTCATTCACAATGTAGCCTAGAGTAGATTACTTGACCTCAGTTTTCTCGTGTGTAAAACAGTAACACTTCCCACCTCATTATCCCATATTCCATCCCATCCCCATAAAACCTGAAGGACAAATTTTCAAGTTATTGGAAAATAAAACTGTTCAACAATTCCTTGCCTCTCACGTACTGGTCAAAGGCTTAATATATAATATAATCCCAATGACCAAAAGAAAATGTATCCTCCAGAAAAAAAAAAAAAATCATTTCCCACAATCACCTTACTGGAAGCAAATTCTGGCAATATAGAATTATAGACCTCTGCTGTATATACATACATTTTAACAGAGATATTTGTTACCTTGTATAAAACCACAATAACATATACAATTCTGTGCACAATATCATAGTGAAGACTTGATGAGCTAGAAAGTAGAAACTCAAATGGCTTAGAAAATAGAACAGCTTCTGGTTATTATTTGATAATTTAAAACTATAGCTAAAGAGAATGTGCATAGTCTACAAATCTTGAAGATTAGGAAGAGAGCACCCAACATTTAATGACCAAATCTCAGAGAAATCAGTATAGTGAATTCTACTTGAAAAACAGATGAATCCAGAAGAAGTAAAAGAAAGTCCCATGTTACATCAAGAGTTGTAAAAGGATCTTTTTTATCCCAAACAGAGGATAAGCTAAAATATACAGATAAATTCAAGAAAAACATACATGGCAGATCCTTAAGAGGCTTTTAATGAAAAATGGGGATACCAAATTTCTTTCACTTCTGTCTTGTAGACTTATTCATAGTATAACCTAGAGGAGATTACTTGATTTCCGTTTTCTCATGTGTAAAACAGGAACACCTCCCACCTCATTACCCCATTTTACTGTCATAAAGGCTGGCTACTAAAATCATGAACTGTAACAATGATTTTCAATAAAGTGTCCCAATGGCATTCACTCTTTCTAGAATTAGGAGTCTGAGTTACTGATCTAATAATGATCCAATATTTCTTAAGTTCTTAAGGTCTCTTTTTTTGTCATCCATTAAGAATGTTTTCCCCCCTCAGGCCTTTTTTATAAATGTGCTGCTGTATTACCTGTTCTTCTGAACATTGTGATGGAGTACAAAGAAAGGCGGCTTTATTTCTAAGATGGTGGTCATTTGGTACATTTCTACGTGGAAATTTTACTGAGGTGAACGTGTTACCTGAAGAATCAGTTTCAAATGTTCCTCTTCTAGTCACATTATCTGAAATGTGAAATGATAAGTTACATAATATTAGGAAACAGCCAGCACACCCAATCTGGTTTACTTTGTGTTTATTGAAATCCATTCATCCAAAAAAAGATTACCTTTCAAAGAACTCTAGAAACTATGCTTGAGGCAGTAAGTACTCTTAACATTACAAAGTTATTTTTTTAAAAAAACGTAGAAAACTACAACTATTTCACTCAGCATTCAACAAATATTTGAGTGCCTACTATGTACCCAGCATTGTTCTTGGCCATTGTTATAAGGTCAATTAAGTAAGTATCTGCAAAACTCTTAGACATTTTCAAGAGTAAATTATTACCCATCCATTTTTTTCTAAATTTGAAATGGATTTTTTTCCTTATGGAATGTATGGATGATTTTAGAAAATTTGCAAGAGGGAAAAAAATTAAATTTGAAAGTCACTCGTTATTCCTGTTGGAGAAAATACAGCGCTTACTGGGACACAGAGACTGAAATGACTATAGACAAAGAAAGATTTATTGAGAAGCTCTCCCAACGAAGGGGGTCTGAAGAATAGACTTCAGTTCCCCCACCAGCATGGTGGGGGTCTGAAGAGAGACTTCAGCCCACTCCTGGAAGGGGGGGCCCTGAATTTATACAGAACTTTCGTAGGCAGGGAAATGATAGTTGGTGGGAGGTGGTTGAGGGTCCCAGTGAGGGGCAGGGGCCAATAGGAAGCCCTAGAGGTGAAAACTTTCCCTGATAGTGACTAGAAGATAGTGGGTTAGGGAACTATGGTTTTTTGGGATGCTGCAGGAGCAGATGTTTCTTTGTTCTGTAGGAATTTTATCTCCCTCTGATATGTAGGTAGGGAAGGTTTTCATTTCCCTTTACTCCAGTCTCTATATGGACTCTTTATTTAACCTGTGGCGAAGTGCCATGCCCTTAGGCATGTAGGCTTATGGGGGATGGGGTTAGCCTTACCCCAGTGCATATTAGGGGAAACTGAGCTACACCTTGTTAATTATTGCAGACCTCTAACAATTCCACAAGTCAGAAAAACCAAAACAAAAATTTTTCAGTTGCCATATTTCTATTCTTTTTTCTGTGCATCCATGTATTTCAAAAAATCAAAATGTAATCATACTGTACATATTGTAATGTATCATAACTTTACACTTAATATATCTTTCCATATTATTGAATATTTTTATTTTAGTGGTTATAGAGAATTCCACTGCATAAATATAAATTTATTTAACCAATCTCTTATACCTAGTTGTTTAAAATTATAAACAATGAACATCCTTGTACTAAATCTGGCACATTCATTACTATATCCTTAGAATAAGGAAAATGACTAAGATTAATCCTAAATTAAGAGACTGAGAAAATTATATCACAATGGCCTTAACAGAAATGTGGAGGGAAAAGAAATAGAACAAGTTTGGTGAGGGATGATGAATTTAGCTTTGGCCATATTGCATTTGATGTCCCATGAGAAATCCTGGTGGAAACGTCCTCAAGGCAGGTGCAAATTTAGGCTAAAATGGCAAGAGACATCATAGCTGTAGGTAAAGATCTACTAGTAGTCAATTACACTGGCAGGATGGTTTAAGCCATTGTTAGTAGTAATATTAAAATTAATAAGAAAAAAACAAAATTAATAAGAGTTTACATTTATTGGATGCCAATTATCCCAATGAAGCCTCACAACAACCTACATATAAGTACTATTAACCATCACCACTTTACAGATGAGGAAACCATGGCCCACAGGTAAAGTAATTTGCTCAAGGGTACACAACTAGTAAATGGTGAGTGGGGATTTGAACCCAGGCCTTCCGACTCTAGAACACTTTAGGGGCACTGTGCTAGGCCACCTAAAATAGTATAGCAAATGAAGGGAAAGAATCCTTAGAGAATAGAAAAACAAAGAAGCAGGATGGGGGAGGAGGGAGAAGACCCAAAAGGAGACAAAGAAGAAAAGCTTACTATAGTAGGGAAAGAACCAAGAGTGCAAAGTATATTCCAAAACTGGAACTCGCTTGCTGCAAACGACAACAGCAAATAAAGAATCTAGGCCAGCAATCACTAGAAGAGTGATAAAGGTATTTAAAAAAGGCCAAGTGACAGAAATGGAGTCATTGTCAGGTCTCTGGAAGTTCAAATGTGATTTCCCTTCACTATCAGATGTATTTCCTAATGACAAACCATGCAGTAAAAGAATGATTGACAATGGATATATTCTAAGGACATCACTCTTACCTTCCAAGTCACTCTGACTAGGGTTTGTTACATATCTTCTAAATGCTAGCTTTTGTTGATTAATGCATAATCAAGTTAAGCTGCTACATTTTTTTAACCACAGCTAATTCTTGCCTAAAATTGTCCTTCCTCAGCAACATTTCAACAGTAAAAAAAAAAGGAAAATAATTAAAATAAAGTGGTTTTAGTTTAATATAAATGTAAGGCTCACATCACTTGGTCATGGTGAAAATGGGTTAGATACCTGATTAACTGGAAACTGGAAGAATACTATATCTAGTTTTAACAAATTTGGCCAAGTATACTCTTAATTTAACACAGGGACACTATTGTTTAGTAACACTCCTTCTACTGAAATCTTAATTCTACCAATTCCACCAATATTCAGAAGCAAATATGAGATTCTAGCTAGAGTGCACCAGGCTGTGATCATTAGAACACCAAGAATCTTACCAATTTAGATGCCATGCAACTGATGGCTCAGGAGAAACAAACATGGCCATTTTTCAGTTAGATAGCTGCCTAAGGAGGTTCACAGATTAAAAAAAAAAAAAAAAAAAAAACGTCTCTGGAAACTTTTCATGGTAGAGTATAGTAAGGGAATGGGACAGGGTTCACCAACTTGTTTCACTCTGCTCCTGAACCTATCTTGTAGGATTTGCCATAGCAAATCCCTACAGGCAATTCTTGGTTTTTCAATGTCTCCAATGACTCTTCCTTTTCCAGAGAGGACTTCTCTGTCCTTTGCCATTACTATCACCTATGATCTTCAACTTCGGTTTCATTCCTCCCTGGGAAAATTTGTGCAAAAGATGTATTCACCAAATCTTATTTCATCCCTCTTCCTGGAAGCAGCAAAAGACTACAATTCTCAGCCTTTCTTGCAAATTAGATTGAGACAAATTTAGGCCACGTGTAATAGATGGTTTGTTCACAAAACTCCCTGCACAACTGTCTGTGGTCTTTCTGTCCCTTCCAGAGCAACCTTGGAAGCCATGTATATAAGATGGCAGCATCACAAGATGAATAGATTTTGGATCCCTAAGTCACTACTTGAAAAGGCACACGCAAGGAGAGTTGCCCAACCCACAGCAGAATGTGGCAGGGGCAAGAAATAAACTTCCACTGGTTAAACCCCTGAAATTCTAGGGATTGTTTGTTTGTTAATAGGGTATAGCCTAGCCTAGCTTGAATAATATAGAATACAATCCCTAAATTTTTCCCGCTACATTCCTAACCTGTTGTAAAAAATAAAAATAAATTGAGATTTAAGTTTTTGGGTTTTCCTGTTTTCTGATTTATTAGTAAGAAAGAACAAAACTTTTATAAAGGATGACTCATAGTGTTGTTCTTTTGTTTTCACCAGACCAGAGGCTTTCCAACTTTCTCTAGTAATGGAAACATTTTGTAAATGAAATCTTACACAAACCTCAATTAAAAATAGGTAACATGCCACACTCCCCATTTACCACCACACACCTCTGAAAATAACTGCATTAGACCATCTCTGTTCCCCAAGAAGAACAGATTTAGCCACATTTCAAGGAAAGTCAGACTTAGGTGGTTTTGTGTATTTCCTCCCAGGAGCTTGCTCCCATCTTTCTCTCCCGTCTGAAACTGCACCATTCAATGCCCTCTGTTGCTGAGACCCATCTGCATTGGCCTTCTCTCACTTCTTCCCACTAGAAGCTATTTGCCTCTTCTTTCAGATCTGCTTCTAGAGTTTCTCTTGGACAAGGGCAGTTCTCCTACTGTATAGTCTCTCATGCCATGGAGCTCTCCTTCACAGCACTTACTACAGATGTATATTTGTATGATTCCTAGGTTAATGTCTTCTCCTCTGGAGACTTTAAGCAATTTGAAGGCAGGGACCATGTCCTTTTCTCTCCATTATATACACTCAACATCTATTGCATATTGCCATTTAAATATTTGGATGAATGAAGACAGGAACAGGTGTAAAGTACCAGCCTAGGCTCCTGGGGAGAAAAGGGCAGGGATAGGGGAGTAAGGTGATGGGAGGGTTATTAAGGACACTGCTGATGTCATCAGAACTCTGAGGATCAGATAAGCAATGGTCTTAGACTTATCTTCCCCCACTTCTTCCTTTTTTACAACCATAAAGATGCCCTGAGTCAGTCTTAGGGCAACAATAAAAAGTGGTAGCAGGATGGAACATGAGGTGATTAGTTTTGTGTGCCAGCCTGACTAGGCTATAGTATCCAGTTGCTCAATTAAACTTTAATCTATATATAGCTGAGAAGGTATTTCATAGATATGGTTAACATCTATACTTGGTTGACTTTAAGTAAAGTAGATTATCTTGGATAATCTGGGCAGGCTTCATCCAGTTAGATGAAATGCTTTAAGAGCAAAATGGAGGTTTCTGGGAGGAAGATCAACTTCTGCCCAAGAGTTTTCAGCCTGACAGGCTGCCCTAGAGATTTCAGACTCGCCAGCCAATTCCTTGAGCTAAAACTTTGACTGATAAAGAGCAAGATAAGCATGGAGATGCTTGGAAACAGAAGGAGTTATCTGAGAAACCACAGTTAAAAGAGAAGAAAACTTCTAACCATAAATCAAAATAAATCCAAAGTGGCCATTCTTCAGTGCACTGTTTCATAATAAGAAATGTAAGGTGGAATAGCTTCAGCTCTGCCTGTTTATCCTTGAGATCTAGCACAACATAACTCTAGTAGTTATCAAGAATATACTATATACCTAGCACAGCATATTGTAATAGTCTATTGACTTAAATACTTGAAAAGCACAGTGATGTCTAGGAATAACACGTTTCATAAGGACAAGCTCTATTTGTTCTCATAATCACTTATGTACCATATACTATTTCCAATAAAACACGTAGGTTATTTGACAGGTATTCAAGGGGGTCTCCTTCTAAAAAGAGAGCAAAATATAATGAATTATTAGCTGCTAATGCTGATACTGATGTTGAATTACTCTTAGAACCATCTATCACAGTTTTGACTTGGGTCTCAAATTTAACACAATTTCTTGTCCACCCTTTTAAAAGTCCCTCCTTCCATAAACATACAGCTTTCATTTTTAAATACCAGAATGAAGCAGGCTAGTTTAGGAAAAGGGAAAATGAGTCTAAGACCTGGCAAAAAAAGCATGGTTGCGAAACACAGGGCCATGAAATACAGCGAGAACCCAGCCGTGAGTACTGCATTTGGAACGAAATTTCGTCTGAGGGCAAGGGTTAAGCGCCAGGTATCCTAAAGAGGTCTCATCATTGGAACCTGGGGGAAATGACAGGTGGGGTAATCAATCAGAACAGCAAACAGCTGGGGCCCTCCCCTGAATATTAGCAAGGGGAGGAATAATTAGTAGCTTAAAAGGTAACCAAACAAGCCAAATTTCTCTCTCTGGCTGGAGCAGCCCACACCTATGGCTGAGGACACATTATCTGTTTATTTTCCTGTTTCTGTTCTCCCATTTTCCTCAATAAACTACTCAATAAACTAACTAAATCAGCATGTTTTTAAATACTTTTATGTAACATAGCCAAGAACCTAGAGGAACCTGGCTTCAAGAAGACGCAAAGAAGAACTTGTTCTCTCCCTAATTGGATCTACAATTTCTTTCCTAACCCTTGAAAGTAATTTCACAAGAGTACATACTATATCTGGCCAAAGACCCAGTAGTGCTCCTTATAATGTATTTTTATCACCAAAAAAAAAAAAGTCCAGCAAATAATAAATCTCTTGGCAGGATGAGATAGGAAAAATAGGCCTCTTTCAATATGATAATGTCAAAATGGCAGATGTTGGCATAGCCCAGAATTCCAAGTGGCCTAAAGCCTGATTAGAGAGCCAGATGCTGTTTCCCAGAGTTATCCTGATGGCAATCCAAACGTGCCACCCAAGTGTTCCTCTCATCTTCTGTTTCTGTTTTGCATCAGACATCTTTCCCCCCTGTTATTTTCTCTCTAATGTTCCAAGCTTTGAAATGAGTGTCAGACATAATATACTCCAGAAATCTAACAGCAATATTTTAGACAACAAGTAAGTTATTGAGACCTAACAGAGCATTTCTTTGGGTATTTCTGAGTCAAAACTTCCATATAGATGAACAAGTTTTTTCTAAAGCTTTAGAAAGGTTTCATTACTCTGAAGCAGTGGAGTTTCAATTTCCTTTTGATACTAAACAGACGAGCTTCCGGTGGATTACCATTACAAAGCCACAAATACAACCACAGCCGCTAAATTCAGGCCAAAGACAAGGGTCACACTCCTTGAAAAGGTTGAAACTATTGATTCCCTGATAAATTAGACACTAACCACATTTAGATACATGCCTTCCAGGTAAAAGGAATCGCTTTCAGAGAACTCAATTTTGAAAGAAACTTCTTAAAAAATTCAAATTCATTCAGACAAAAGCCAGAGTAGTGTCAACAAGATTAGAGGAGTTTTCACTCCCACAGTAGAGTTTTCATAGATCAACACAACGAATCCCAGAATCCATGAGTAGATCCTGCCAGCAACCTTTGAGTGCCTGTTCTTCTGCACACTGGTCAATAGCAATATAAATCAAGAGCATGCTCTCAGCTGCAGAGAGATACTGAATAGATTGCTAGAAGGAAAGAAAAATTCATGGGGGGAAATTCTGCACAACACTGGGGAGCAGCAAAAAGCTTTCTGCAAAGAGAATAGGGGAGACACAGTCATGTTTATAACAAGGCTGAGTACTTTGAAAGTCAGGGGGTGATATTCACGTTTTACTCTTAGCCTGGAGCAATGTTTCTCTGGACAATAATGTTTGTTCTTGATTTGTCCAGCCAAACTACTTCACTCCACTGCTCCTTGATCATATGCTCCTTGGTATCTGGCCTCCCCTGAAGCAATAGTCGTTAGGATTAAATAAGCAATTTAAAAACCTATCAGTCATAAATCAGAATAAATCCAAAGAAGTTAAATTCAGCAGACAAATGTTTTGTCTAAATTTCCTTCACAGTGCTCTGAATTCCAACTGTTTTATGTTCTTCATTTGAAAGGGCACAGGGAAGAGAGGATTACCTCAGCTGGCCAGTTAGGAATAATTGTGCTTTCCCCCAGGCTGGATAATAATCGACTCATTATTCACAGGCATAATTCCAACCTGCCAAGGCACAAGTGTACAAGCTGGCCTGGAAGAATGTGTGTCAAAAGCCTGAGAAGACAGACACACTAGGTGTAAGTTGAAATTTTTGAAACGTCCAGTGTTAAGCACTTAGAGAAAACGTGAAGAATGTAAAGTTGCTTGTTGGAAACTGAGGCACAGTGGCCTCTCAGGGAGAGACGTGCTGTTTCCATGCTGGTGCTGTCTCCATGCTGGTGCTGTCTCCATGACTACGCTTGCAACCTAAGGAATGCAGTGATTGGGAGTTCCCTGCAAATGGGATGAAGCTGTTAAAGGCTGAAAGACAAGATGAGCTCATACCTTTTGTAGTGACTAGAACACTTAGACTTTGTACCTTGAGATAAGATTTTTTTCTAAAATTCCTTAGACTATGGGTAATGCTGATAGTTAATACATATTGCTCCTTAATGTCAAATACACTATGTTAATGCTAATGTTTATGCTTAATGTCACATAGGGTAGTGTTCGTGTGTACAGGCACATACACTGGGGTATATAAGACCCCCTTGTAAACAATAAAGTTGTCTGAGGAGTCATTACTCGCATACCCCCTGATCCCAGCTCTCTTGTTATATTTCTCCTTGTTTTCTTCTCCCTTTTCTCTTTCTTTCATTCCCGATACCCTTCAAGTCCAAATCTCCAACAGTTGCTGAAAGTTGGAAGAAAACCTGAGTGATGCTTGAGTTATACAGTTCATTCTATTTAAAGGTTATATCCTAGGCATAAACTCTGAGTTTAAAGATGGGTATCATTTAAAAGGATATAACCTTTTCAGATGGGTAAAATCTAGTACCTACCCTTACAGAGTTCACAAACTAGGAAATTACGTAAGGTATACAAACCACCAAATTAAAGGATGATTATGGCAGGTGATATGAGAGATAACGAAGACAGAAAAAGGTGAAATCACAGTTTGGGAGACTCACAAAAGCCTGCACATAGAAAGGAGGGGTCTGAGCTGGACTTTGATGCTGGCTCCAGTTTCTACAGGTTGAGCTGTAGGTTATTCCACAAAGGGAAAGCTATGTGAGCAAAGCCCCCAATGTGGAAAAGCACAAGGCCTGAGAAAGAATCTCAGAACATTTCCAGGTAGATCGGAGTATGTGTTTAGTAACACCTGAAGGGCCTAACATTTGGAGGGCCTGGGAAAAACATCAGAATGAAACAGAGTGGTTCAGGTATTTGAGGCAGAAAGTATGGCGCTGTTGCAGTAACCTGGGTGAGAAGTACAGGTGGACCTCCTTTTTACTGCGCTTTGCTTCATTGCACTTCACTGATACTGCATTTTTTACAAATTAAAGGTTTGTGGCACTCTTGCATCAAGCAAGTCTATTGGTGCCATTTTTTCAACAGTATGTGCTCACTTCATGTATCTTTGTCACATGAATTAATTAAGGTCTGTATATTGTATTTTTAGATAAAATGCTACTGCACTCAATAGACTACAGTACTATGTACACAAAACTTTTATATGCACTAGAAAACCAAAAACTTCATGTGACTCGCTTTTTTGCCACAGTCTGGATCTGAACCCACAATATCTCCTAGGTGCTATGGAGTGGTGGTGAAAATAGAAGAGATTTAAGGGTAAAAAAACCCACAAAGTTCTTATAGAGTTTCTAAAACAAAAATGAACACACTATCTCCAAATGGTTATGCTTCCTCCCTTTAGATATATCAGAATACTCCCTTCATCTATCCACTGCAATCCTTACTGTTCTTTTACATATAATTTGGTGTGCCCTAAGTAACTTTTTTTAACAATCTCTGTAATTATGAAAAAAGATAATATACCATGCCTGTGAGTTGTCAAGTGGGCTACGGTTTGGTAGAAAGAGGCCACACATAGCCACCCTGTAAGATGAACTTGCATTTCCAAACAATTTAGTCAAGATGAGAAAGGCCCAGAGTAGGAGCAGATGCAGCATTTCTGAGCATTGCTTCCCATGTGTCCCAGAATCCATGACAGGATGACAGACACTGGCGACACTGTCTGTACAAGGTAGGATCTTTTTGCATACAAGAAGTTTGCTCCTTTTTGCACCCCAATCCTTTTTCTGCTTGAAACATACAACTCTAAGGACAAACTATTTATTTTCTTAATAGTAAATATTTACAGATATGTAAAAACTTAATACTTAAGCCAAACCCAGAGTTAGCAAGGTCGCATACTCATCCAATGAAGAATACAGGTTAAGGTTCTAAGTATTCATGAACAGTAAGTACTTTTGCTTCTCTACAGTTCAATTGAGTATAAGTTACTTAACATAAAATTCATTGATTTTAAGTGTACAATTCAATGATTTTTAATAAACATACAGAATTGTACAACCATCATCACAATTAAATTTTGGATCATTCCCATTACCCCAAAAAAGGTCACTGGTGCCCATTTGTACTCCCTCTGCTTTCCCATCCTAACCACAGGCAACCACTAATCTACTTTCTGTTGCTATGAAGATTTGCCTTTCCTAAACATTCCATGTTAAATTGAATTCTATTGTTTATAGTCTTTTGTATCTGGCTTCTTTCACTAGGCATAATGATTCTGAGGTTCATCCATGTTGTATTATTGCCTCCCTCCTTTTTATTGTTAAGAAATATTACATTGCATGGTTATACCACATTTTGTCTTTTCATTCACCAGTTGATGGATATTGGATACTTCCACTTTTTGAACCTCCTTGATTAGTGATCACCATCACTAATCCAATTCAGTATGCCACACTGTGATGAAATCAAAACAAAGGACAGCTTGGGTGGAGTCCCAGCTTCTCTATACACCCAGACAATGATAGAGGTACAGATATTCGTTGATATTCACTCATTTCCTCAGTATGGTCAGAGTCAAAGAACCAGGCCACTCTCTATCATACAGACCTGTTTCCTTTTCTTCATACTGCCCAGAAATCATCTGAAAATATCTTGCTTAATTGTTCATTGCTGTCTCTTCCTAAGCTTAAGGAGAACAGGGACCTCTCTTATAGGAACTTCCAACACATGAGAAATGGTTAGTAAGATATAACAAATGAAGAAATAACTGGGAAAAACCTTAGAGAGCAGCTACTTCCATCCTTGCTTTAAAGATGAGGGAATTGAGACCCAAGGAAGCTAAGTGATTAGCCCAAAATCCCCCAACTACCTAAGAAGGATGAGGGTACCAGGCACCAATTGAAGATGCTGAAGAACGGGGAAGAGGAAACGCAATCCAAAACCATGAATCAACCAATTCACAGCAATTGCCTACCACATATCCCACATTTAGGTGCATTCCAACCATTTGGGGACTGTATTAGCCAGGGTTCTCTAGGGAAACAGAATCAACAAGAGATATCTGTCAATAGTATGCAATTTTATGAGTCTCTCACATGACCATGGGGATGCACAAGTCCAGGTTCTGCAGGCAGGCTGTGACCAGGGGCTATAATGAAAGTCCAATGAAGGTTCTTGACGAGTTCTGGGAGACGCTGGCTGTCCAAAGACAAGCTGGGAAATTCTCATTCAATGCTGGAATCACTTCCCCTTTTAAAGCATTCAACTCATTGGATAAAGCATCACTCATTGCTGATGGCAATCTCTGATTGATGTAAATATAATCAGCTATCTATGATTTACAATTGCAGTAAAGTCAAGGTAACTAAAGTCCATAAATGCTTTTGTATTACAGTTAGCCCAGTGCTTGCTTGACCAAACAACTGGGCACACTTACCTGGCCTAGATGACACAATAGCCTAAACAGCACAGGGGTATTGGTGTCTGTGTGTTTAGTCACCACCAAAAATCAAGGGAAAATATTCATTCTCCACTCTAAAGGACATGTAAATTAAGACTGTCATATAGATTGATTCTCAACTCTTCAACCAGCAAGTTATATATTGAATATTCACTATGTATTTAACACTATGCTAGGATGGAAGAATGGAAGAGGAGTTAAGGAAGTTTTAAGACATGGCCTCTGTCTATAAGAAACATATCATCTATTCCCTTAAATCTTCTATTTACTCAAAGGTTCGACAATTTACATATCTTTCAGCCAGCTTTCCACATCCAAGAACTTACCTAAAAGAAAAAATTAAGTATGTGAGCAAAGATTTTACTACAAAGCCAAAAATATCTAATCAGTTCCCTTGAAATATTTTAATCAAGGCCTTAAAATTCTGCATATCTTTGAACCAGCATTTCCATGTCTAGGAATGTATACAAAGGCCATAAATAAGAAGGGTGCAAAGATGCAGTTACAAGGAAAAAAAAAAAAAAAGGCCACGGTCAAAAAAGCCTACAAGGCTGGTGCGCCCCCATCTCTGTTCCTCTCACCCTTGCTCCCGCCACTCAGCCACATTCCTCCTCACTATTTTTACCAGGCCAGGCACTGCTGTCACCACAGGGCCTCTGTACTGGCTGTTTCCTCAGACACAAATGCTTTTCCGTCAAGGCTAACTCCCTCACCTCCTTCTAGACTTCATTCCAGTTTTACTTTCCCAAGGAGGCCTAACCAGATCACCTGACAAAAACTCCAACCCTACACACCCCTACCACTCCCTCATGATTTCCCTAGACCATGTTCTGTTTTTTCTCTTTCCTAATGCAGTTACTATCTTCTAACCTAAATATTTTATTTATTATGCTTATTGTTAGTTGTCCGTCTCCCTCTTCTAGAAAGTAAAGTCCATGAAGGCAACGATCCTTGTCTCTTTTGTTCAATTATGTGGACAGTGCTTGGCACATAATAGGCATTCAGTAAACATTTATTTAGTGAATGAGAATTTGTAAGGCAGCATCATTTATAACAGCCAAAAACTGGAAATAACTTAAATGTCAAACAAAAAAGAAACTGGAAATAAATTAGGGCATATCCATATAATACTATGCAATCATTAAAAATACTATTAGAGGCAATACTATTAGGGGCAAGATGGTGTCTGAGTGCACCTAATAGTCTCTCCTGCAAAGAAGCAGCAGGGCAGCATTGGAAATTCTTCAGGACCAGGCTGTTTCGGGGTTTTGCAGGGCAGGAGGTGTCTGGACATCGATTTGCTGGGATGGTGAAAGAGAAGATTCGTGTAGAATTGAGGCTCTCTTTCACAGAGATAGGGGCTGCGCGCAGGACGCTCCCTCCTGGGGCAGGGGGGCACAGCAACGGTGATTCCTGGAGGCTCTGTGGTGCTGGGGAATTCATAAGCCCTGAGCGGGCTATTTGGGGGGCTTGCAGGGCAGGAGGTCTTTGGAAACCGATTTGGTGAGACAGAGACGGAGTTTTTTGCCAGGCGTGGAATTTTGGGTTTCTGACATGGAGATCAGGCTTCCAGCTAGAGCCCTGCCCCCGAGGGCAGGCTGTTGATGTGCAGCAGTTCTTAAATTGGTTGCAATGAAGAGGCGTCACAAGCAGGCTGTTTCTGGGACTTGCAGATGGGAGGTGTCTGGAAGCCGATTTGGTGAAACAGACAGTTTTTTGCGAGGCGTGTAATTTTGGGTTTCTGACACAGAGATCAGCGCTTCCGGCTAGAGCCCTGCCCCCTAGGGCTGGCTGCCGATCAACCCGGTGTCCTTAAATTGGTTGCAATATAGAGGCGCCCCCAGCAGGCTGTTTCTGGGGCTTGCAGGGCAGGAGGTGTCCTGAAGTCGAATTGGTGAGACAGCGACAGAAGAGACTCTTGCGAGGGGGAATTTGGGGTTTCTGACACAGAGGTCAGAGTTTGCGGATGTGACCCTCCCCCATAGGGCTGGCACCCAGCTGCCGGGATCCTTGAAGGCTGTGTTGTACTGCGGTGCTCCCAGGCTCCCTGTTACCCGGATTTGAGATTGCCAGGTCTTTGTCCCCTAAACCTTGTTGGCCCACACCCCAGAGACTCACACCTCTTGAGTCTGCAATATCACAGACTTCCCATCCCTGAATACACCATGCCCTGAGGTCCATCTGAGATCCTAGACTGTCCTAGCCCTCGACGTTTGCGGTTTTTTTTTTCTTTCCTTTTTCTCTTTTTTCTTTTTTTCTTATTTTATTGTCTTGGTTGCTAATATTGCATTATCTCCTAGTCTTTTCTCCCATTGTATCCCCTAAGGTCTTTTTTCATTTATTTAGGGGTTTGTTTTTTTCTCTTTTCTTTTTCTTGCTTGCTTCCCTCCTTTTTCTTTGCCCACCTCCCCCCCATTTTTTTCTTCTCTTTTTTTCTTCTCCCTCTTTTTCTTCTTATTTTATTTTATTTTAATTATACAATAGGTACTACAGGGAATACCTCACATTTGCTGGGTTTCCTCATCCTCCATTTCCTCGTTTCTGTGTGAATTGATTTTGGCCACCTACACTATCCCCTTTCCCCCACATCTTGATACCCTCCATCATCTACTGTCTCTCCTATATTCCACCTCCCTTTCTTTGGTCCTCAAATTGTCTAACTTTTAATTTCTAATACCTTTGTTTTGTTTTCTGTCTTTTATCCACTCTTGATACTATTGTCTTTCTTTTCTCTTTCCCTCTCTCATGAAAACACTGACTTTTTAATTCATACTATATTCCTCCGATATTCAGTTGACAACTTCATTATAGGTACTCTACTTAATGCTATAACTCTACACAACTTACATGAATCTAATATCCATCCTCCCAGATCTCATATTGTTGCTCTGTTAACATTTATTACTAATACTAATTTACACATTCTCCTTTTTCACACAATTGCCTTTCCCTGGCCCTAATTTTTCCTTCAAAGTGAACTCAGCCAGCAACAAGAAATTAGAATAAGAACAAAGTGACAAAGAGAAGATATAACACTTATGCAAGAACAACAGCTAATTAATCCCCAAGACTAGACAAGCTAAGGAACTGATTAAACCCATCAAGATAAAATGATGACCAGACAGCAACAAAAAACTACAAACCAAACGAGTAATCAGGAAAACATGGCTGAATCCAATGAACAAACTAAAAACCAGGAAGGGGAGCAGAACTTCACACAAGTAATTAAAGATCTCAGAACATATATCAGAGACAAACCTAATGAAGTAAAGGAAGAGTTTAACAATATGAAGAAAACATTTGGAGAGGAAATTGCAGACATACGAAAAAAGAGAACAGATATGATGAGAATGAAGACCACAGTTCAAGAAATCAAAAATACACTCGCAGCAAATAGCAGCAGATTAGAAGAGGCAGAGGAGAGAATTAGCGATGTGGAAGACAGTACATCGGAAATCAAACGGATAGTAGAATTGATCGATAAAAAGATAGAAAAAATCCAGCTGGGACTTAGGGACCTGAATAACAATGCAAAACGCACAAACATACGTATTATAGCCATCCCAGAAGGAAAAGAGAAGGGAAAGGGGTCAGAAGGGGTGTTGCAGGAAATAATGGCTGAAAACTTCACAAATCTAATGAGAGAGACAGATGTACATATCCAAGAAGCACAACGCACCCCAAACATCATAAACCCCAACAGGACAGGCCCACCCCAAGACATATACTTGTCAAATTATCCAATGCTCAAGACAAAGAGAAAATTCTAAAAGCAGCAAGAGAAAAGAAAACCATCACATACAAGGGAGGCTCCATAAGATTAAGTGCTGATTTCTCATCTGAAACCATGGAGGCAAGAAGGCAGTGGTATGATATAGTCAAGGTACTATAAGAAAAAAATTTCCAACCAAGAATGCTCTACTCAGCTAAACTAGCATTCAAAAATGATGGAGAGTTCAAAATATTCACAGATAAACAGAAATTGAAAGAGTATGCCAACAAGAAACCTCCCCCTTCAAGAAATACTAAAGGGATTTCTGCAGGAAGAAAGGAAAAAACAGGACAGGCAGAGTTGGAGGAGAGTGTAAGAGCAACAAAAAAGACAAAAAGAGAAAAAAAAAATATGACAAACACAAATCCAATCAAAATATGGCTAACAGTGGTTCAGACCCTGGGCTTCCTTGACCGGTGTGGGGCTGGCCCATGCACAGTGCTGATGTGCACAGGGAGTGCCGCGCCACACAGGGGTGTCCCCCGCATAGGGGAGCCCCACACACAAGGAGTGCACCCGTAGGGAGAGCTGCCCAGTGCGAAAGAGGGTGCAGCCTGACCAGGAATGGCACCACCCACACTTCCCATGCCGCTGGCGACAACAGAAGCGGACAAAGAAACAAGACACAGCAAATAGACACAGAGAATAGACAACCGGGGGGGTGGGGTGGAATTAATTAAATAAATAAATCTTAAAAAAAAATATATATATATATATATATATATATATATATATATGGCTAACATAAATAATTCCTTGAAAGCAATAACACTGAATGTCAATGGATTAAACTCACCTATCAAAAGATTCAGACTGGGACATTGGATAAGGAAATATGGCCCATCTATATGCTGTCTACAAGAGACACATCTTAGACCCAGAGATTCATGAAGGCTGAAAGTGAATGGTTGGAAAACAATCTTACAAGCAAACAATAACCAAAAAAAGGCAGGAGTAGCTATATTAATATCAGACAAAATAGACTTTAAATGCGAAACAACTGTGAGAGATAAAGAAGGATACTACATATTAGTGAAAGGGACAATCTCTCAAGAAGAATGAACAATCATAAATATTTATTCTCCTAACAAGGGCACCTCTAAATACGTGAGGCAAACACTGGAAAAACTAAGGGAAAGAATAGATGCATCTACCATTATAGTAGAAGATTTTAATACACCACTATCAACTCTGGACAGAACATCTCAAAAGAGAATCACTAAAGAAAAAATATTTGAACAGTATATTAGAGGAGCTGGATCTAATAGACATATACAGATCATTACATCTGAATACAGCAGAATATACATTTTTCTCAAGTGTACATGGATCATTCTCCAAGATAGACCATATGCTAGGCCACAAAGGAAGGCTTAATGAATTCAGAAAGATCGAAATCATACAAAATAATATCTCTGACCACAGTGGACTGAAGCTGGAAATCTGCAAGAGCCAGAGGCCCAGATTTCACACCAAGATATGGAAATTAAACATCACTCTTAGAAAAACAGTGGGTCAAAGAGGAAATCTCAAAAGAAATCAATAACTACCTTGAAACAAATTATAATGATAACACAACATACCAAAACTTATGGGATGCAGCAAAAGCAGTACTGAGAGGGAAATTTATAGCCATAAATTCATACATCAGAAAAGAAGAGCAAAAATTGAAGAACTTACTGCACATTTGGAGGAATTAGTAAAAAAAAAACAACAAAGTAATCCCACAGGAAAAAGAAAGAAAGAGAGAACAAAGATAAGAGCAGAGCTAAATGAAACAGAAAATAAGAAAGCACTTGAAAAGATAAACAAGACCAAGAGCTGGTTTTTTGAGAAGATCAATAAAATTGACAAACCCTTAGCGAGACTAACAAAGAAAAAAAAGAGAGAAGATGCAAATATACAAAATAAGAAATGAGAAAGGAGATATCACCACTGACCCCACAGAAATAAAGACTATCATAAGAGGATACTTTGAAAAACTATATTCCAAGAAAAATGACAATTTAGAGGAAATGGACAAACTCCTAGAAACACATAAGCAGCCTATATTGACGAAAGAAGAAATGGATGATCTCAACAAACCAATCACAAGTAAAGAGATAGAATCAGTCATTAAAAACCTCCCAACTAAGAAGAGCCCAGGGCCAGATGGCTTCACAGGTGAATTCTACAAAACATTCTGGAAACAACTAACACCAATCCTGCTGACTTTTCCAAAAAATCGAAAGAGAAGGAACATTGCCTAACTCATTCTATGATGCCAACATTACCCTAGTACCAAAGCAAAACAAAGACACCACAAGAAAGGAAAATTACAGACCAATTTCTCTAATGAACCTAGATGCAAAAATACTTAACAAAATACTTGCTAATCGTATTCAACAACACATTAAATGAATTATATACCACGACCAAGTGGGATTCATTCCAGGTATGCAAGGATGGTTCAACATAAGAAAATCAATCAATGTAATACACCACATAAACAGACTGAAGGAAAAAAATCACATGATTATATCTATAGATGCAGAAAAAGCATTTGACAAAATACAGCACCCTTTCTTGATAAAAAACACTCCAAAAGACGAGAATACAAGGAAATTTTTTGAACATGATAAAGAGTATATATGAAAAACCCACAACCAACATCATTTACAATGGAGAAATCCTAAAATCCTTCCCTCTAAATTCAGGAACAAGACAAGGATGCCCACTGTCTCCCCTTCTATTTAACATTGTCTTAGAAGTACTTGCTCCAGCACTGAGGCAAGAACCAGATACAAAAGGCATTCAAATTGGAAAGGAAGAAGTCAAAATTTCATTATTTGTAGATGACTTGATCCTATACATAGAAAACCCTGAGAGGTTCTAGAACTCATAAATGAGTTTAGTAAAGTCGCAGGTTATAAGATCAATGCATAAAAATCAGTAGCATTTCTGTACACCAATAATAAGCAAGATCAGGAGGAAATCAAGAAACAAATACCATTTACAATAGTAAATTAAAAAATCAAATATTTAGGAATAAATTTAACTAAAGAGGTAAAGAACTTATACAGAGAGAACTACACAAGACTGTTCAAGGAAATCAAAGAAGACCTAAATAAATGGAATAATATTCCCTGTTCATGGATAGGAAGACTAAATATTATTAAGATGTCTATCCTACCAAAACTGATCTACACATTCAATGCAATCCCAACAAAAATCAACACAGCATTCTTTAAGGAACTAGAAAAACTAACTATGAAATTTATTTGGAAAGGAAAGAGGCCCCGAATAGCCAAAGACACATTGAAAAAGAAAAATGAAATTGGAGACATCACACTACCTGACTTCAAAACATACTACAAAGCTACAGTAGTAAAAACAGCATGGTATTGGCATAAGGAGAGACACACAGACCAATGGAATCGAATTGAAAGTTCTGATATAGAACCTCATATATATAGCCATATAATATTCGATAAAGCCACCAAACATTCTCAACTGGGAGAGAATGGCCTATTCAACAAATGGTGCCTGGAGAACTGGATATCCATATGTAGAAGAATGAAAGAGGATTACCATCTCACACCTTATACAAAGATCAACTCAAGATGGATCAAAGACCTAAATATAAGAGCCAAGACCATAAAGACTTTGGAAAGCAGTGTAGGGAAACATCTACAAGACCCTGTAGTAGGAAATGGCTTCATGAACATCACACCAAAAGCACAAGCAGCAAAAGGAGAAATAGATAAATGGGACTTCCTCAAAATTAAAGCCTTCTGCACCTCAAAGGAGTTTGTCAAGAAAGTAAAAAGGGAACCTACACAATGGGAGAAAATATTTGGCAACCATATATCGCATAAGAAACTTATAACTTGCATATAGAAAGAACTCCTATATCTTGAAAATAAAAAGATAAACCCATTTAAAAAATGGGAAAAAGATTTAAACAGACACTTCTCCAAAGAAGAAATACAAATGGCTAAAAAGCACATGAAAAAATGCTCCAAATCTTTAGCTATCAGGGAAATGCAAATCAAAACTACAATGAGATACCATCTTACTCCCAAAAGATTGGCAGCTATGAAAAAAACAGAAGAATACAAATGCTGGAGAGGATGTGAAGAAATGGGAACACTCATTCACTGCTGGTGGGAATGCAGAAGGATCTAACCATTCTGGAGGACAGTTTGGCAGTTTCTCAAAAAACTAATCATAGACTTGCCATATGACCCAGCAATTCCACTGCTGGGTATATACCCAGCAGAATTGAAAACAAGGACACAAACTGATATATGCACACCAAAGTTCATAGCAGCATTGTTCACTATCGCCAAAAGTTGGAATCAACCCAAATGCCCATCAACAGATGAGTAGATCAATAAAATGTGGTATATACATACAATGGAATACTACTTGGCTTTAAGAACAAATACACTACAAACATATGTGATAACATGGATGAATCTTGAGAACCTTGTGTTGAGTGAAGCAACCCAGGCATTGAAGGACAAATACTACATGACATCAATGATATGAAATAAGTAAACCAAGCTGCCTCAGAGAGCTAGAGACTGGAAGATAGGCTTACAGGAAATCAGGGGGTAGAGGAAGGATGTAAGCTGACATCTACATGGGTGAAATCTATGATAAGCTGGAGGTAAGTATGTGTACAAGGAAGGGATAAAATGGGGGCATTGGGTTACCTTTGGGTGGAGCTCTGTGGGCTTGAGGGGGGCTAGGGATGGGCGGATGGGTAATATTGCCCAAGAAATTGGGGGGAGGGTGGGGCAACATACAAACATAGGAGATTGTCAGGTGTTGGTTGAGAGTATAATGTTGAGAAAACCTTTTCAAAATATAATTAGGAAAGTTACCTGTTTAAGATACTTAAAGGGGATAATCTGATGTAGGACAGACTCCTAGGGAATATGTGAATGCTCATTTTGCCAGAGTGGGTTATATCATTGGGTAGAGACCCATATAATGAGAGTAAAGGTATACCCACATCCTGGGGAGGACTACTGCCATCAAATAGAGGGAACTGTATCTCTCAAGAGAAATGATGGCTCCCAGGGCATTAGGGCAGTTGGGCATGTCAAGCCTCAACACTGTTGCAAGTATCTCTGAACATGGCTCCCCAAGAAATGAAGATTGACTGTCACTGTGGGCCCCAAGGTGAGGGGGAAATAGATATTGAATAGATGGAACCAACGTAACTGTGAGGGCAATAGAAGTGTTTCACAAGAGTACACAAGGATGGATATAAAACATGTAATATTACACCAAAAACATATAGGGGCCGACAGACTAATAATGTAAATCATAATGTAAAACATAGGATAACTAAAAATTTAGAAAATTGTATAACCAAAAGTATAAACCACAATGTAAACACAAATGTTACCTTGTTCGAAAGCTATTGTCTCAATATCTGTACATCAGTTTCAGTAAATATGGTATGAATATGTTAAAAGATTATTGCTATAGAAGGGAAAAGGTTTTATATTGGATATGTGGGAGTACTGTATATTGTATATATGAATTACTGTGATCTATAGCTCTTGTGAAGAGAAGCTTAATAATTAGGAAAAAAGAAAAGATAGGATGTAGAATTTTTCCAAATCAATATGTATTCTATATCTAACCTTTAAACTCATCGCTATATTCCATTTTACTATTAAGGGAACCTGGCATTATATTGGGCTTCACTTTTCAGGAAGTTTTGGATCACAGAGTGGTTCAACAATGGCAGCGGAGGAATACTGGTATGGGATGTTATTGACAGGGGACATAGGGTTGACAGGGAGTTATACAGGGCATGTGTCCAGGGTCCATGGAAATGTTTGGATATACTCATAGTGGAAACAATTAAAAACAACAGCTGGGGGGTTGCTGAGTTCCTGGCCAGGGGGGCTCTGTCATGGTCCCTACGGGAGCAGCGGCAGTCCCCCAGGTGCAACGGCAAGGACCAGGAAGGAATGAGGGTCCAACAGTGAGCCTCTGATACTAATGACTATGCTTGTGAGCCTGTACACCTGAAATAAGAACAAGGCCTAGAGCAGCACTGTGCCTAAGAGTTCCCTCCTGACAGCCTCCGTGTTACTCAAATGTGGCCAGTCTCGAAGCCAAACTCAGCATGTAAATGCACTGCCTTCCCCCCAGCATGGGACATGACACCCGGGGATGAGCCTCCCTGGTGCCGAGGGATCACTACCAAGTACCAGCTGATGATGTAACTAGAAAATGACCTTGAATAAAAGGTTCAACGTGGACCAGCAGGAGCTAAAAATGCTTTTTGACCTAAATTAAGGGGGAAATGGAAAGGACAAATGAGTTTATACAGCTATGAGTCTCTAAAAAAAGAGTCTGGAGGTTGTCAGAAGGATTGCCCTTATGCACACCTGAGCAGAGTCTCAGAGACAGATAAAGTAGATACAACCCCAGGTATTGGTTCTTTTGAGGGCTAAAGAGACCCACAGGTTTTATATTCATGGCAGCTGGAGTTCACTGCCATGTCAGTTGGCCCTTCTTTGGAGCTGGTGTTTCTGCATGATGGAGCTGGACTCAGATGTGATCTCTTTTCACAAGCCTTTCCTGTTACTTTACTGGAATTGTAGTTGGTGCTGGAATTTAAGATATATCTAGGGGATTTGAATCTCTGGACTGACAATATGATAGCCAGTCCCTGAGCCTCAACAGACTTCAGCTCCTACACTCTGGTTTATTGGACTTACCCCACTCAGCTAACATGGAGTTGAAGAATGTCAACTACCACACCATGGAGCCAAGAGTGCCTACAACTGAAAGCAGGAGGATTGCATCCAGTATCCATGTGGAATCTAAGCCCCTTCTTGACATAGATGTGGAATGGACACAACCAACCCAAGGTCCACAGGAAGGAGGAATACAGTAAGGATTAGAGTGGACTTACTGATATTCTATTCATGAACTATTGTGCTTAGTAATCGAGAAAATGTGGCATTGGTGTGGAAAAAGTGGCCATGGTAGCTGCTGGGTGAGAGGAATGGGAGGAAGAGATGAGATGTGGAGGTATTTTTGGGACTTGGAGTTGTCCTGGGTGGTGCTGCAGGGACAATTACTGGACATTGTAGATCCTCCCATGGCCCACTGGATGGAATGTGGGAGAGTATGGGCTATGATGGGGACCATCGACCATGAGGTGCAGTGATGCCCAGATATGTACTCACCAAATGCAATGGATGTGTCATGATGATGGGGGAGAGTGTTGCTGTCGGGGGAGTGGTGGGGTGGGGACGGTGGGTGTGAATGGGGACCTCATATTTTTTGAATGTAATATTTTTTCAAAATGAATTAAAAAATATTTTAAATGAAAAAAATAAAAAAAATAAAAATACTATTAAATAATATTTAATGATGAGAAGATTTTCACAATCTAATGTTATGTATAAAAGCAAATTACAAAAAGAGTATGTATAATATGATCACATTTTTATAAAATAATTATAATAAATGTGCTGAATATAAAAATGAATACAGGGAAATGGACTTTGGCCCAGTGGTTAGGGCGTCCGTCTACCACATGGGAGGTCTGCGGTTCAAGCCCCGGGCCTCCTTGACCCGTGTGGAGCTGGCCCATGCGCAGTGCTGATGCACGCAAGGAGTGTCGTGCTACACAGGGTGTCCCCCGCGTAGGGGAGCCCCATGCGCAAGGAGTGCACCCATAAGGAGAGCCGCCCAGCGCGAAGGAGGGAGCAGCCTGCCAAGGAATGGCACCGCCCACACTTCCCGTGCCGCTGACGACAACAGAAGTGGACAAAGAAACAAGACACTGCAAAAAGACACAGAAAACAGACAACCGGGGGAGGAGAGGGGAAGTAAATAATAAAAAAATTAATCTTTAAAAAAAAAATGAATACAAATATTAGGTTGAGCACTTACTATAATTCAGTTACAATAAACATAAGTAAATGTATATGTGTGTATACAAAACTATTTAATCCTAATAACTAGTCTATGAGGTAGAGGTTATTATATCCATTTTATATGTATAAAACTGAAGTTTACAGACTTGAAGTAGTTTGCCCAAGGTCATATAGTTAGGAAATAGCAGAGCTCAGATTCTCTGGGTCTAACTAAGGAATTTGCTCCAATTATCACCAATTGCCAGCCAGGAGGAAAAAATGAAAAGAATGTAGGGTGCACGTTGTAAGACTATATCCCAGAAGTTGCACATTATCAGTTCACCAGACATCGAACTGGCACAAACCTATTTGAATGGCTATACCCAGCTGCAAGGCAATCTGAGAAACAGAATCTTTATTTTAGATGGTCATAGAGAAGCTAAAAATTCTACTGCTATAGAAAGAGTGTTTGTGTTTTTGCTTTTGTTTTGGTATGTGTGTGTCTCTGTGCCTTTCTGGCTTGTCTATTTTTTTTCTATCATAAATAAAAAGTAAAATTTATTTTTATTTATAGAGGAGATCAAAAGTATTTGATCCAACCAAGTCTCTTCTAATCCTGAACATAGGGAGAATACCTATATGCCTCGCCTTCCTTCTTAAAAAGTCTTCCTGGAAATACAATGATATATATAAGCATATAGTTGTATATAAAATACATATACATGCACATGTGTGTACATATATTTATATATAACCTCACACATACACACACATATATAAATGAAATATAAACCAGAAGCAACAAAATTATTGGGGAGCACTTCCTGTTTGTACATATAACAAGATATTTCCACAGCCTGTGTGGTCTCCCAAGTCTCTTACCTGTGCCATTGCTAATGGCAAAATTCTCACAAAGATCACAGTTCTTCCCACAACAATAAAGAAAAGTAGCAAGGAGATGTCCCACTTAAGGAGTAACTTTGGCCCACGGATGGATGCGTGCATTAAAATCCTTCAGACTTGGGGAGCTGGTATAGCTCAGAGGTTAAGTGTGAGCTTCCAACATATGAGGTTCTAGGTTTAACCCCGACCCAGTTCCTCAAAAAAAAAAAAAAAAAAAAAAAACTAAAAGAAAAAAATTCCTTCAGACTTGGGAAAAAAATGCATGCTCAACCAAAATCTACCCTAAGACTCTGTAAGCTAATTTTTCCTAATCTTTGTATCACAGATCAGCAATACCACAGTAAAATTATTCCTATAATCCTTCACAGTTTTCACTAAAAGTGCCTCATAAATAATATAAAATGGTAATATTCAACAAAAAGTCATATTTAAAGCGCAATAATTATTCTTACCCTTTGGGTGTGGGAGGGGTTATAATGTCATAAAATTATGGACTTATTCTTAGAAAATACAATATTTACAAAACTGAGGACAGAATTTCAGAGAATTCATGTATCTCCCTAAACCCTCCCTGATCTCTTTCAGTGCATATTTCTCAATGCTGGCTTGAAAGTCAAGAATCCTGAGCTGCACACGAGAAATACTAAATCAGAATTTAGGACAGGGCCTCAGGAATCTGCATTTTCAATAAACTTCTCCCATACACTGTGCATACACTTAAGGTAGAATTCCCACATAAGAATCTGAAAATCGGTCATTAAAAAGAAGTATCTGCTAACTTATCTTTTCACATAAATCCTTTTGCCTGACAGTAATACACAGGCATATTATTTAGTCTATCCACCAGAGGCCAGTGTAGGGTTACTGCCTGAACTGTTTAGTCCTATACTATACAAAGTACACTCTAGATCCTACTATACATAGCTGGTTTTAACTACTTCAAGGAGTAGGATGTGAACTTACAATGTAGAAAATATTTTACATTTCAAATATTGTAGAGTCAAGAGTTATTTAATATTTAACTTTGGTGTTCCTCTTTTAAATCATAAATAGGCCACTAAACATAAAACATCATACTTGGTAAGTCTTGCAAATTTACCAGGTACCTTCATATATGTTTCATGTGATCCTCACTGCAACCACACTAGACTAACCATGCAGGTAACATTATCCCTGGCTTATAGATTCCGAGAGGGTCAGTGGCAGGACCATGGTCTCAAGGAATTAGTCAATACTTGGACTAGCTAGCACCCAGGTCTTCTGACTCCTAAGCTACAACAGTACCCTTTCCATTAGACCAGCCCTGCCATAACAAAATGAGAAATAAGGGCAGTATAGTTCAATTTTCATAAAGCTAAATCTCTTCAACCTAAAAGATTTTCCTTTACCCTGAGGTTATTCCCTTCTCCTGTCTGTACAAAGATAGATCTACCTAAGGCAACCTCTTCTACTCCTTTGATATCGAGAAAGTTAGAGGGAGTAATTTTCTGTCCTCTCTCCTTTACAAAAAAAAATACTTCTTCAAAGTTTTCAAACTTGAGGAGGTAGAATAACCTCTTCTGCAAAATGTGCAATAATCTATGATTCCAGCATTGGCTTATGGTGGTGAGGCAGTACAAGAGTAGACAAGTTACACATGGCTTTCACATTCCCTTTTTTTCAGGAAACCTATAGGGCATACCTCATGAAAAGAACAGTCTGAAAAGCCACTGTGGTAGTCATTCTTACTGCTCTTTTCTTAAACCATAGAGTGCTTACTTAATCTGAAACTGAGACCTCAAAACTAAAGGCAATATTATGGATATTCTTTTATTGGTGCTATGTAAAGGATAGTTAGTATTGCCGAATCAATCAACCTCTAACTATACATCTATACAAATATAGATTGTTCTTCTGCCTTCACACATCTAAAGCATTAGGGAATCACGCAATCCTTTAAAAGCAGATAGCAATAAATAAGAACTGTATATCAGGTGATAAATTATTCTAGGGCAGAGACTGTCTCATTCATCTTTGTATCCCCAGATTCCAGCCATTGCCTAAATCACAGCAGAAACACTGTCAATACTGAAACGACCTCAACGCTAGCAAGAAGAACTGGATTGACAGTACAGCTCGGGACTAAACCCAATATCCAGAAATTAAATGACTGCCTACAAGTCATACAAAGGATAACTTAAGGAGAAGGGGGGAAAAAAGAAAATATGGTCCTTAACTCATGATAACGTTTTTCTAATCAGAGGTTCGTATACTACAAAATCTAATGCAAAGACAGGTGAAGTCTAGAAAACACAGAAACTGGTAGAGTTACTTCTCCCTGTGCTAATGGAGTAGTGGGCTGCAAGAAGAGTGAACTAACTTACAACACTTGAAAAGTTATTTCAATTGGAACAAATCCAAATAGAAACAATCAAACAAACAAACAAAAAGACACCAAAAATCACATACTAGTAGTGGTTTGATTTTCATATACTCAAGATATGGGTTTGGTTAAGATAAGGTTTCCTGTTTGTATGCCTTTTGGTTTAGTTGATCATTTCAAAGAAAATATTATTGTTCCATAGCTGAAAGAATATTTTGCTAAAACCACTCAAATTTGAATAAGTGTCCATTCAATTGAATTAAAGGACATCTCGGTTTCACCTCAAGCAATTTACCCTTTTCCTTCAAGTAATAACCATACATTTAACAACCAAAGTAAAAATAATATCCCAAGGTAAAGAGAAACACATACAAAACAAGTGTGTACCCACTTAATATTGTTTAAATTGGCTATATAAATGTTATAGTAACCATCTTAAAAGTTTATTTAGCTATTAGTAGTTCTCTCCTTGTGTTTTGTAAAAGTTCAAAATCCCCTTTGCTTAAGAAAGTTCACCTCTCTAGTTTATATGTACACATAAAATATAATATACCACATATATTATATATATATAAAGTTGAAAAGATATAAAAAGCAAATTGGAGAAAATGATTCTTTTATTTGTAGAAAAAATTTTTAAAAATACAACTCTCATAATATCTTATTTCACTGAGAAGAGATTAGAAAAGATATTTATTTACTGTAACAAAATACCATGCATTAAAAGCATTGCAGAAAATCAATTTAATGATTATAATTAAAAATGTTAAAAATACTTGAATGCATTTTCTTTCCCTATCCAATTACACCTAAAGCAGACATAAAATAAAAATTTTTAAAAACCCACAAATGATTATCTCAGAATCAAATATTCACACACAGAATGAATATGAATAGGAACAATCGCAGCTAAAGATTTATGCTAATGTATCTAAAACGAAATGGCTCAATCAGCTCAAAGTCTGTCATAATCTGAGGGGGGAAATTTCCTTCTGCAACTGAACCAGCAGTTTTCTGTGTTTCCTAATTTGTCAATTTCTTCCCTAACTGTAGTGATTTAGTGATGCCAAAAGAAAGAGAGAAACAAATGAAAAGTGCTTAATTACAGCTTGCAGATGTTTCCCCAAAGACAGGTTAATGTTAATACTGCTGATGTTATTTCTTCCATAGGACTCTGCTATAAATTAGTTCACTTCACTCAATAAATTTTTCTCCTTCAGTGTTCTACCTGATATTTGATTTTATGGTGAGATAAACAGGTTGCATACAGATAGCTACTAACTTTATGATGAATGTGAACTTTTTTCTTCCCTTTCAATCTTTTCATCAATACCAAAAGATACATCAATAAAAAGTTTCATTCTTATTGGGATAAAAGATTAGTTTTTCAAACTGCCTACTTGCTTTTATTAATAAGCCTATTCATATGATGCCTACTGCAAATTTCTCTTGAGGTAACATTATTCCCATGGCCAAGGTCTTAATCAAGTAAGTCCACTGCTATTTGCTGTTATTTTCCATTTTTTGCTCATTACTGCTAAATTCACATTTGCAAAAGTGCTTCCCGAATTGCTTTTTCTTTGTCTTAATGTGGCTAACGAAAAAAAGGAAACAGAAAGACACTGCAAATGGCCTGTGAACTAAAAACATCCCTCAATATTCAGTAGGGAATTCAATGACTGATAACAACAGCACAAAAAATGTGACTCAAGTGCCACCTGGAAGCATTAAAACTGGTCAGTTCGTTTCCAACTTCCTCAGGCAGGCAATCTGCCAGTTGCAAGGGTATCAAAACAATGTTAAGCCTGATGGTCTCTATCTAATACTCGATAGAAAACAACTGCAAAAGGCTACACAGCAAGGATTATTTTTCTTGCTGTGTTTTCTTTTATGAGAGAAAGCTGTTTTTATGCTCTACTGAAATTCTTTTCCTCTTTGAAATTGGTAAGAGGACCAGCTGCTTTCTATATTTTCCTCTGTGGTATTTTTCTACACAAGCTTCTAAATTCATTCTTCAGATCGGGAAAAGCCTTTCTTTGTACCCCCATGGAAGTTTAAAGATGCATTTCTAATGTTCAAATTCAAAATAGCTTTTGGGACCAAAATGACATGTCAACTTCGGAAACAAGTTGTTTTATGTGCTGTCACCAGTTTCATTTTTAATTACATTTTTTCAGAAGTTGTCAAGAGTGAGCAGTGATATTCTTTTGGCTGAACTGACAACTCAAAATTTATCAGTCCAGAAGTATAAACTAAATTCCAGCCTGGGATTATAAGCTCTTGACAGAAGTTACACACTCAATCAGGAAAAAAGTAAAAGGAGTCCTGAAATGAGATCTGGGTAACTTGAACAAGTACCTTTGCTTCTGTTAGCCTCAGTATCTACCAAGAAGATTCTGGCAACTGGACCCTCCCTTCTCCCTAATCCTCTCTCAGTTGCCTGTTATCAATTGCTGCCATTCCTTCCCTTGCAGTGTTTCAAAAGCACTTTTGCGTTCCATTTCTTCTCCACTAACCCAGTCCAGACGTCCTTGGAGGCATTTCTGCTCAGGCTCCTGGCTGGTCTCCCTGACTCCAGATGTTTGTTTCCTTCTCCCTTGCCTCTACCTTTTGAAATCACTTTCAAAGTGTGGTGTTTGTTTTCTATTTAAGTTCTACTCTGGCTCCCAGTTACCTACTATATCAAATTCAGACTTGGGACATCATGATACGATCTCCTTCACGGTAAGGGGCAGGTGTTCTTTAGGGTTCGGTCTGAGGCCCTCTGTCTTTCTCTCTTTCTGTCAGTCTGTCTTTTCTTTTCTTTTTATTTCATTTATCCAACAAATATTTATTAAGCATTTACTCATTCAACATTACTAGGGATTATCTCAGGCACTAGAGTAATAGCCATGAACAAAACCCACAAGAAGCCTGCCCTAATGGAGCTGACACTCAGAGAAGACAGAATAAATATATTTGGAGGTATCATATCCTATTTCTCATGTTATCTATATGCCAGTGACCCCCAAATCTTGAGAACCATCCAATGCTGTTAGGAAGACAGAAAAGCAAAGTGGTTCAGTGTGGGCATTGGAGTCACACTTGACTAGGCCTCTAGTCCCACTCACAATTTACTAATTACATGGCCTTGGGCAAGTTAGTCAACCTTAAACTTTGGTTTCCTCACCTGTAAATTGGGAATATAAAAATAAGAAAACTTAAAATATAAAATACTTCACTAGGCTATTACAAGGATTAATTGAAATGACGCATGTGAAGTGCTAAGCACAAATGCTGCTATCAGTAACTGGTTTCATTACAATCTCACAATCGCAGATGTTTCTGTGACAGTGGTATGGAAATGGATCTCAGGTCCATTTGACCAGCAAGTCCTTAACCAGCAAGTTACTGTTCTATAATAATCTTTTAGTTCTCTGTGCTACAAAAAGAAATAGTGATAGCTATTTCTGTGTGTCATTTTGATGATTAAATATATTACAAATGCTTAGTAAATATACGAATGACTGAATCTAAAAATAAAAAGCACTGGACTGTCTCTTGCAACTCTACAATTTAAAGAGAAATGATCTTTCAATAACTATCTGGTATCTTAAAGGAGTACAGATAGTCCTGCTGTTAAAGGAATGTATTACAGAATTTGTCCTCTAGACAAATGGTTCTCAAAATTAGTGCTGCATCAGAATGACCTGGAGGATCTAACAAATACACAGATTCCTTCCTGGACCACTTTCTATAGTCTCGTTTACTAAACCTGGGATAGGATCTAGAAATCTGTATTTTCATAAAAGTTTGCCAAGTTTTTCTGATATTCAGCCAACTATGGAACCTCTAGTCTATATCAGCACTAACAGAAATATAATGAGTCTCATATGCAGTTTTAAATTTTCCAGTAGCCACATTTTAAAAAGTAGGGAAAAAAAACAAGTGAAACTAATTTTATTTTATTTTATTTTATTTTTTTTTTTTTTTTTTTTTGTAGTTAGCAAAGCTTTATTTCTTGACTTGGGTGATGGTTACAAGCATGATCCCTGATAATAACTCATTAAACTATCCATTTCTTTTTTTTTTTTTTTTTTTTTAATTTTTTTATTTTTTATTGACTCTGCAACAATATTACATCAAAAATATATATGTAAAAATATATATTAAAAATATATATTTTTGATGTAATACCACCACAAAGTCAATAAAAAATAATAATAATAAAAAAATATATATATATATATATGTGAGGTCCCATTCAACCCCACCCCCCCACCCCCCCCTCTCCCCCCCCCCAACAACACTCGTTCCCATCATCATGACACATCCATTGGATTTGGTAAGTACATCTTTGGGCACCTCTGCACCCCATATACATTGGTTCACATCATGGCCCACACTCTCCTCTATTCCATCATGTAGGCCCTGTGAGGATTTACAACGTCCGGTGATTACCTCTGAAGCACCATCCAGGGCAGCTCCATGTCCCGAAGACGCCTCCACCTCTCATCTCTTCCTGCCCTTCCCCACACCCTTTGTCCATTATGTCCACTTTTCCCAATCCAATGCCACCTCTTCTATGTGGACACTGGATTGGTTGTGTCCATTGCACCTTTATGTCAAGAGGAGGCTCAGATTCCACCTGGATGCTGGATGCAATCCTCCCATTTTCAGTTGTAATCACTCTAGGCTCCATGGTGTGGTGGTTGTCCTTCTTCACCTCCATCTTAGCTGAGTGTGGTAAGTCCAATAAATCAGATTGTAGGTGCTGGAGTCTGTTGAGGCTCAGGATCTGGCTATCACATTGTCAGTCCAGAGATTCAAATCCCCTAAATATATCTTAAACCCCAACATTAACTGCACCTCCAGCACATTAGCATGAAAGTCTTATGAAGGGAGATCCCATCTGAGTCCAGATTCATCACACATAAACACCATTTCCAAAGAGGGGCCATCTGCCCTGGTAGTTAACCCCATCGGCCATGACCATAACTCCCATGGGTCTCTTTAGCCCTCAAAGGAACCAATATCTGGGGGTTGTATCTGCTTTATCTGTCTCTCTGACTCTGCTCAGTTGTGCATGAGGGCAAACCTTCTGCCAGCCTCCAGACTCTTTTTTAGAAACTCGTAGCCATATAAACTCATTTCTCCTTTCCATTTCCCCCTTACTTTAGGTCAAACAGCATTTTAAAGTCATGGTATTTTATGTAGACATGGATATTCTGCTGATCCGCATTGAACCTTCCGTATAAGGTCATTTTCCAGTTGCATCATCAGTTGGTAGTTGATAGTGGTCCCTCGTTGCCAGGGAGGCTCATCCCCGGGTGTCATGTCCCACGCTGGGGGGAAGGCATTGCATTTACATGCTGAGTTTGGCTTCGAGACTGGCCACATTTGAGTAACATGAAGGCTGACAGAAGGAAATTCCCAGGCACAAAGTTGCTCTAGGCCTTGTTATTATTTTGGGTTTATCAGCTCACAAGCATAGTCATTAGTATCAGGGGCTCACTGTTGAACCCTCACTCCCTCCCGGTCCCCACCACTGTACCTGGGAGACTGTCGCTGCTCCCCTAGGGACCACGACAGAGCACCACTGGCCAGGAACCCAGTACCCCCCCTACTGTGGTTTTTAATTGTTGCCACTATGAGTATATCCAAACATTACCATGCACCCTGGACATATGTTCTGTACAGCTCCCTGTCAGTCATATATCATCTGTCATTGGTATCCCATACCAGTATCCCTCCATTGCCATTGTTGAAACACTCTGTGATCCAGAACTCCCCGAAATTTGAAGCCCAATATAATGTCATGGTCCCTTACTAGGGAATGGCATATAGCGATGAGTTTAAAGGATAGATAAAGAACTTGGATAAAGTTAGATAAAGAACTTAGATAAAGAATGTTGACTTGAAAAAATTCCACATCCTATTTTTTTTTTTTCCCCCCCCCCTAATTATTCAGCTTTTCTTCACAGGAGTCCTAGACCACAGCAATGTATATATATAATATACAGCACTCCCACACATCCACCAGAAAACCCCTTCCCTTCCACAGTGATACTCTTACGCCCTATTCATATCATATTTACTTAAAGTGATGTACAGAGTCTGAGACACCAGCTCTCTAACAAGGTGACATCTGTGTCCACACTATGGTGCATACTTTAGGATACACAGTTCTTTACATTTTTAGTTATCCTATGTTTTACATTATGGTTTACACTATCAGTCTGTCATCTCCTATATGTTATGGTGTAATATTACATGTTTTATATCCATCCTTGTGTACTCTCAAGAAACTCCTCTCTTACCCCCCATTTACTTTGGTTCCACACATTTAACGTCCATTTTCCCTTCCACCTTGGTGCCCTCAGTGATAGCCAACCTCCGTTTCCTGAGGAGCCACTTCCAGAGATAGATGGAATAGTGTTCAGGGCCTAACTTGCTCAACTGCCCCAATGCCCTGGGAGCCACCCTTTCTCTCGAGGGATACAGTTCCCTCTATTGGATGGCATTAGTCCTCCCCAGGATGTGGGTCCACCCCCACTCTCACTACTTGGGTTTCTACCCCATGGTGTCACCCACTCTGGCAGAATGAGCATTTAGACATTCCCCAGGAGCCCGTCCTGCATCAGACCCTCCCCTCCGAGCATTCTAAACAGGTAACCCTCTTTATTATATTTTGATATGATTTTCTCAGCATTTTACTCTCCACCAACACCTGACCCTCTCCTGGTTCATATGCTACCCCTCCCTCCCCCCACTTTTGGGCAACGTTACCCACCCGTCCCTCCCCAGCCACCCTCAAACCCGCAAAGCCCCAAGCAAAGGCAACCCCTTGCCCCCCTTTTATCTCTTCTTTGTGTTCATACTTACCACCATCTCCTCTTAAATTCCACCCCTGCAGACATCGGCTCATATCCTTCCTCCACCCTCCGATTTCCTGCAAGCCTATCGTTCAGTCTCTTGCTATCTAGGGCAGCTTGTTTATTTCATATCATTGAGGTCATGTAGTATTTGTCCTTCAATGTCTGGGTTGCTTCACTCAACATAAGGTTCTCAAGATTCATCCATGTTATCACATGTGTTTGTATTGTGTTTGTTCTTACAGCCGAGTAGTATTCCATTGTGTGTATATACCACATTTTATTGATCCACTCGTCTGTTGATGGGCATTTGGGTTGGTTCCAACTTTTGGCAATAGTGAACAATGCTGCTATGAACATTGGTGTACATATATTGGTTTGTGTTCTTGTTTTCAGTTCTGCTGGGTATATTCCCAGCAGTGGTATTGCTGGGTCATATGGCAAATCTATGGCTAGTTTTTTGAGAAACCGCCATACTGTTCTCCAGAATGGTTGGATCCTTCTGCATTCCCACCAGCAGTGGATGAGTGTTCCCCTTCCTTCACATCCTCTCCAGCACTTGTATTCTTCTGTTTTTTTCATAGCTGCCAATCTTATGGGTGTAAGATGGTATCTCATTGTGGTTTTGATTTGCATTTCCCTGATAGCTAGAGATTTGGAACATTTTTTCATGTGCTTTCTTGCCATTTGTATTTCTTCTTCGGAGAAGTGTCTGTTTAAGTCTTTTTCCCATTTTTTAAATGGATTGTTTATCTTTTTATTTTCAAGATGTAGGAGTTCTTTATATATGCAAGTTATAAGTTTCTTATCAGATATATGATTGCCAAATATTTTCTCCCACTGTGTGGGCTCCCTTTTTACTTTCTTGACAAACTCCTTTGAGGTGCAGAAGGCTTTAATTTTGAGGAAGTCCCATTTATCTATTAGTTCTTTTGCTGCTCGTGCTTTTGGTGAGATATTCATAAATCCATTACCTATTACAAGGTCCTGTAGATGTTTCCCTACACTGCTTTCTAAGGTTTTTATGGTCTTGGCTTTTATATTTAGGTCTTTGATCCATCTTGAGTTGATCTTTGTATAAGGTGTGAGATGGTAATCCTCTTTCATTCTTCTACATATGGCTATCCAGTTCTCCAGACACCATTTGTTGAATAGGCCACTCTCTCCCAGTTGAGAGGGTTTGGTGGCTTTATCGAATATTATGTGGTTGTATATGTGAGGTTCTATATCAGAGCTTTCAATTCGATTCCATTGGTCTATATGTCTCTCCTTATGCCAATACCATGCTATTTTCACCACCGTAGCTTTATAGTATGTTTTGAAGTCAGGTAGTGTGATTCCTCCAATTTCGTTTTTCTTTTTCAGTATGTCTTTGGCTATTCGGGGTCTCTTTCCTTTCCAAATAAATTTCATAGTTAGTTTTTCTAGTTCCTTAAAGAAGGCTGCATTGATTTTTATTGGGATTGCATTGAATGTGTAGATCAATTTTGGTAGGATAGACATCTTAATAATGTTCAGTCTTCCTATCCATGAACAAGGAATAGTCTTCCATTTATTTAGGTCTTCTTTGATTTCCTTGAACAATCTTGTATAGTTCTCAGTGTATAAGTTCTTTACCTCTTTAGTTAAATTTATTCCTAAGTATTTGATTTTTTTATTTACTATTGTGAATGGTATTTGTTTCTTGATTTCCTCCTGATCTTGCTCATTATTGGTGTACAGAAATGCTACTGATTTTTGCGCATTGATCTTATAACCTGCGACTTTACTAAACTCATTTATGAGTTCTAGAATCTTCGTTGTAGATCTCTCAGGGTTTTCTATGTATAGGATCATGTCATCTGCAAATAATGAAATTTTGACTTCTTCCTTTCCAATTTGAATGCCTTTTATTTCTGGTTCTTGCCTCAGTGCTCGAGCAAGTACTTCTAAGACAATGTTAAACAGGAGCGGCGACAGTGGGCATCCTTGTCTTGTTCCTGAGTTTAGAGGGAAGGAGTCTAGGATTTCTCCATTGTAAACAATATTGGCTTTAGGTTTTTCATATATACTCTTTATCATGTTCAAAAAATTTCCTTGTATTCCAATCATTTGGAGTGTTTTTATCAAGAAAGGGTGCTGTATTTTGTCAAATGCTTTTTCTGCATCAATAGATATAATCATGTGATTTTTTTCCTTCAATCTGTTTATATGGTGTATTACGTTGATTGATTTTCTTATGTTGAACCATCCTTGCATACCTGGGATGAATCCCACTTGGTCGTGGTGTATAATTCGTTTAATGTGTTGTTGAATACGATTAGCAAGTATTTTGTTAAGTATTTTTGCGTCTAGGTTCATTAGAGAAATTGGTCTGTAATTTTCCTTTCTTGTGATGTCTTTGTTTGGCTTTGGTACTAGGGTAATGTTGGCATCATAGAAGGAGTTGGGTAATGTTGTTTCTGTTTCGATGGTTTGGAATAGTTTCAGCAGGATTGGTGTCAGTTCTTTCCGGAATGTTTTATAGAATTCACCTGTGAAGCCATCTGGCCCTGGGCTCTTCTTAGTTGGGAGATTTTTAATAACTGATTCTATCTCTCTGCTTGTGATTGGTTTGTTAAGATCATCAATTTCTTCTTTTGTCAATATGGGCTATTTATGTGTTTCTAGGAATTTGTCCATTTCCTCTAGATTGTCATTTTTGTTGGAATATAGTTTTTCAAAATATCCTCTTATGATAGTCTTTATTTCTGTGGGGTCAGTGGTGATATCGCCTTTCTCATTTCTTATTTTGTGTATTTGCATCTTCTCTCTTTTTTTCTTTGTTAGTGTTGCTAAAGGTTTGTCAATTTTGTTAATCTTCTCAAAAAACCAGCTCTTGGTCTTGTTTATCTGTTCAAGTGCTTTCTTATTTTCTATTTCATTTAGTTCTGCTCTTATCTTTGTTATTTCCTTCCTTCTTCTTCCTGTTGGGTTACTTTGTTGTTGTTTTTCTAATTCCTTCAAATGTGCAGTTAGTTCTTCAATTTTTGCTCTTTCTTCTTTTTTGATATATGAATTTATGGCTATAAACTTCCCTCTCAGTACTGCTTTTGCTGCATCCCATAAATTTTGGTATGTTGTGTTATCATTATCATTTGTTTCAAGGTAGTCATTGATTTCTTTTGTGATTTCCTCTTTGACCCACTGTTTTTCTAAGAGTGTGTTGTTTAATTTCCAAATCGTGGTGTGAAATCTGGGCTTCTTTCCCTTGCAAATCTCCAGCTTGACTCCACTGTGGTCAGAGATAATGTTTTGTATGATTTCAATCTTTCTGAATTCGTTCAGCCTTTCTTTGTGGCCTAGCATATGATCTATCTTGGAGAATGATCCATGTGCGCTTGAGAAAAATGTATATCCTGCTGTGTTTGGGTGTAGCGATCTATATATGTCTATTAGATCGAGCTCCTCTAATATACTATTCAGATGTTTTGTTTCTTTGGTGATTCTCTTTTGAGATGTTCTGTCCAGAATTGATAGTGGTGTATTAAAATCCCCCACTATAATTGTAGATGTATCTATTCTTTCACTTAGTTTTTCCAGCGTTTGCCTGACGTATTTAGAGGCACCCTTGTTAGGGGCATAGATATTTATGATTGTTCGATCTTCTTGACAGATTTTCCCTTTGACTAAAATGTAGTATCCTTCTTTGTCTCTCACAATTGTTTCACATTTAAAGTCTATTTTGTCTGATATTAATATAGCTACTCCTGCCTTTTTTTGGTTATTGTTAGCTTGTATGATTGTTTTCCAGCCTTTCACTTTCAATCTCCATGCGTCTCTGGGTCTAAGATGTGTCTCTTGTAGACAGCATATGGATGGGTCATATTTCCTTATCCAGTGTCCCAGTCTGAATCTTTTGATAGGTGAGTTTAATCCATTGACATTCAGTGTTATTACTATCAAGGAATTATTTGTGTTAGCCATATTTTGATTGGATTTGTGTTTGTCATATTTTGTTTGTATATTTTTTTTTGTCTTTTTTGTTGTTGTTGTTGGTCTTATACTCTCCTCCAACTTTGCCTTTCCTGTTTTTTCCTTTCTTCCTGCAGAACTCCCTTTAGAATTTCTTGAAGGGGAGGTTTCTTGTTGGTATACTCTTTCAGTTTCTGTTTGTCTGCGAATATTTTGAACTCTCCATCATGTTTGAATGCTAGTTTAGCTGGGTAGAGTATTCTTGGTTGGAAATTTTTTTCCTTTAGTACCTTGACTATATCATACCACTGTCTTCTTGCCTCCATGGTTTCAGAAGAGAAATCAGCACTTAATCTAATTGAGCTTCCCTTGTATGTGATGGTTTTCTTTTCTCTTGCTGCTTTTAGGATTTTCTCTTTGTCTTGAGCATTGGATAATTTGACAAGTATATGTCTTGGGGTGGGCCTGTTGGGGTTTATGACTTGTGGAGTGCGCTGTGCTTCTTGGATATGTACATCTGTCTCTTTCAGTAGATTTGGGAAGTTTTCAGCCATTATTTCCTGCAACACTCTTTCTGACCCCTTTCCCTTCTCTTCACCTTCTGGAATGCCTATAATACGTATGTTTGAGCGTTTTGCATTGTCATTCAGGTCCCTAAATCCTAATTGGATTTTTTCTATCTTCTTATTGACCCCTTCTACTATCTGTTTGATTTCTGATGTACTGTCTTCCACATCACTAATTCTCTGCTCTGTCTCTTCTAGTCTGCTGATATTTGCTGCAAGTGTATTTTTGATTTCTTGAACTGTGGTGTTCATTCCCATCATATCTGTTATGTTTTTGCGTATGTCTGCAATTTCCCCTCCAAGTGATGTCTTCATGTTGTTAACCTCTTTCATTACTGCATCAAATTTGTCGGTGATAAATGTTCTGAGATCTTTCATTGCTTGTGCCAAGTTTTGCTCCCCTTCGTGATTATTGGTTTGTTGATTGGATTCAGCCATGTTTTCCTGATTATTGGTTTGGTTCGTAGATTTTTGTTGCTTTCTGGTCATCTCTTTATTTTGACGAATTTAATCAGTTCCTTAGCTTCTTTGTCTGCTCTTGGAGGTTAATTAGTTGTTATTTTTGCACAGGTGTTATATCTTCTCTTTGTCACTTTTTTTCTTCTTATTCTAGTTACTTGTTGTTGGTTAAGTTCACTTTAGAGGAAAGTATTAGTGTTGGAGAAAGGCAATTGTGTAAGCAAGGGAAAAGTGTAAAGTTGTATTGGTGACGTATGTTAATAAAGCAGGAATATGAGATCTGGAAGGATGGAGGTTAGATTCATGTAGATTGTATAGAGTTATAGCTGTAGGTAGAGTACCTTTTATGAAGTTGATGACTGAATTTGGGAGGAATATGGTATGAACTACACAGCTATTGTTTTCATGAGAGAGGGAAAAAGAAAAGAAAGGTAATAGTTTCAAGAGTGGATAATAGACAGAAAACAGAACAAAGGTATTAGAAATTAAGAGTTAGACACTTTGTGGATCAAAGAACGGGAGGTGGGGGGTGGAATATAGGAGAGACAGTAGATGATAGTGGATATCAAGATGCAGGGGAAGGGGGATAGTGTAGGTAGCCTAAATCAGTTCACACAGAAATGAGGCAGTGGAGGATGGGAAAACCCAGCAAATGTGAGGTGTTCCCTGTAGCACCTATTGTATACTTGAATTAAAGTAAAAATAAGTGGAAGATGAGGGACAAGAGGGAAAGAGAAAACCGAAAGAAAAAAAAAAAAAAACAAACTAATTATAATAAAGAAAAAAGAAAGGCAAGAAGAAAGGAAGAAAGAAAAAGAGGATGGGCAAACGGTGGGGAACGGATAGGGAGAAGAGAGATACAGGTACACACGTGTCACAATTGCAACACTATCTAAAACAACAACTTCCCCCCGCTTTGCCCTAAAACCCCCCCGTCTGTCTGCCCAAATGGGTCTGCAAGCACCTCCCTTCCCACAAACCCCCAATAGGCCGCCCAGGGCCCACGAACTCCCCAGTACTGCAGATGCTCAAAAAAAAAAAAAAAAAAAAATTAAGTAAAATTAAAAAAAAAAACAAAAAACAAACAAACAAACAAACAAACAAAAAAAAAAAAAAAACAGAAACCCCTCCGCAGGCCCGGCTCCGCCCGCCGCGGAGGCTTAGACCGGCTCTGCCCGGCTTCTCACGCCGCCTTGGCCTGGCCTGGCTCCGCCCAGCTCCGCTCGCTACAGCGGCCCAGCCGGCTCCGGCGTCCACCTCCCGCCACCGCGGCCTGGACCGGCCCTGCCCGGCTCCGTACCCGCCGCGGCCTGACCCGGGCCCGCCCGGCTCCAAACGCTACCGCGGCCCGCAGCCGGGGCCTGACCCGGGCCCGCCCGGCTCCAAACGCTACCGCGGCCCGCAGCCGGGGCCTGCACCGGCCCCGCCCGGCTCCAAGCGCTGCCGCGGCCCGCAGCCGGGGCCTGCACCGGCCCCGCCCGGCTCCAAGCGCTGCCGCGGCCCGCAGCCGGGGCCTGCACCGGCCCCGCCCGGCTCCAAGCGCTACCGCGGCCCGCAGCCGTGGCCTGCACCGGCCCCGCCCGGCTCCAAGCGCTACCGCGGCCCGCAGCCGGGGCCTGCACCGGCCCCGCCCGGCTCCAAGCGCTGCCGCGGCCCGCAGCCGGGGCCTGCACCGGCCCGCCCGGCTCCAAACGCTACCGCGGCCCGCAGCCGGGGCCTGCACCGGCCCCGCCCGGCTCCAAGCGCTGCCGCGGCCCGCAGCCGGGGCCTGCACCGGCCCCGCCCGGCTCCAAGCGCTGCCGCGGCCCGCAGCCGGGGCCTGCACCGGCCCCGCCCGGCTCCAAGCGCTGCCGCGGCCCGCAGCCGGGGCCTGCACCGGCCCCGCCCGGCTCCAAGCGCTGCCGCGGCCCGCAGCCGGGGCCTGCACCGGCCCCGCCCGGCTCCAAGCGCTACCGCGGCCCGCAGCTGTGGCCTGCACCGGCCCCGCCCGGCTCCAAGCGCTACCGCGGCCCGCAGCCGGGGCCTGCACCGGCCCCGCCCGGCTCCAAGCGCTACCGCGGCCGGCAGCCAGGGCCTGCACCGGCCCCGCCCGGCTCCAAACGCTACCGCGGCCCGGCCCGGCCTGGCTCAGCCCCACCGAGCGGGGCTAGATGCCTCGTCTCCGCCTACCCAAGAAGGGAATCCTCTACAGGTAGCTGGGATCTCCGTGTATATTTCACAGACGAATCCTCTCTGTTACCTTCCCTCCAAATCGATGTCCAGACACCTCCGGACCAGCAAAAATCCCGAAACAATCCGGTCCCAAAGAGTCTCCAACGCCGCCCAGCCGATTCCCTGCAGAAGACTCTAACAGGGATGTTCACTCAGCCGCCATCTTGCCCCCTCTCCTCAGCCGCCATCTTGCCCCCTCTTCAGCCGCCATCTTGCCCCCTCTCCTCAGCCGCCATCTTGCCCCCTCTCAACTAATTTTAATAATGTATTTTATTTAAGCAAGTTTACCAAAATATTGTCATTTTAAAATATAATCAATATAAATATTGTTTTCAAAATCCAGTAGGTATTTTACACTTGTAGCATATCTCAATTCACACACCAATTTTTCATCAGAAACACTGGATCTGTATTTAGCTTTTATAAAATGTACATTTGAAAAAGTAGATTCATATACCCACATTGTCTCAATTATACTTGAGTTTTCTATAAATTGAATCAAGTATCAATTTTTATGTAAATTTAAAGTAATTAAAATTACATAAAAATAACATCTCACCTCCATGTCAGCTCTAGCCACACTTCAAGTGCTCAACTGCCCCATGCGCTAGTGGCTACTGCACTGGATGGCACCGACCTATAGGATCCCACATCGCAGACCATTTCCAAAAATTTGTAAGGTGGCAAATAGAGCTTTGGCAAAATTCCTTAAAGAACTTCAGGTAAATAAAGTGGAAAGCATAGATGAAACACTTTTTTTTTTCCTGGTGACATCATCATCTTTTTGGTGCATCGCTGTGCTGTGCAGGGTCCTTGTGCCTCTCTGCACTGGTCTGGGATGCCATTTTTTTTTCTTTTTACCAGGAGGTCATGGGATCGAACCCAGGTCCTCCATATAGTAAACAGGAGCTCAACTGCTTGAGCCACAGCCACTTCCCCTAGATGAAACTCTTTTATATTACTAAGAGCTAAGAAAAGCAGAAATATATTTAGGGTTTTGAAACTCTTCCAAGAGTTTGGAACTATCAAATAAATGCCAGATCACCACCAAGTTCTAAAGCCACAGGCATGGCCATTTGTCCTGAACATTCAGACACACACTGCTCTACCTAAGGGGGAATTTAATTCAAATATCAATGGCAGGAAGGGAATCTGAGTTGAAAGGATTTTTTCCAAAGATATGTTAAAAGAATAATAAAACGCTAAAAGCACAATGTATTATAAGTGAAATGATAATCACATTTAAAAATGGAAACAAAATTATACATCAAAATCCAAAACAAAATCTTTGATCTGGACATAAGAAAATAGGCTAAAGAAGATAAATATGGCAGCAAATAGAAATCTGTTAATATGTAGTAACACAGAAGATCTGAAAACTGGTAGAATCAACTTGGGAAACTGGATCCTAGGTATTTTAAGAATAAAGTAAGAGAATGAAAACCAGTCATGTAAGAATTAATAAGCACAGTAGACTCATCTCAATCTCCAAACTATTTTAACCTGAATAGCTGGTAAAATGGGCAACTTTAATGGAAATTAATCATTCAGCCTGAACAAAATCAGAACAGCAATTTTGAGTGTGTACATGTGTGTGAGAAAGAGAAAGGGAGAGAGTGAGAATTGGATAAAACTGCAGAGAAAGTAACTACTATAACTCTTCAAGTTTACCAGATGTAACAAAATGGAATTGAGCGGTTTTAATGTCAATTTCTAAGTCACAGGTTTCTTAAATATACCATTTCTGTGTGAAGGCCATTTGAATCACTCTGAAAGGTGGGAGTGAATGCTTTCCAAATTGGAAAGTGTGGTAATACCAGGGTGGAAAGAAATGAAAAGAAATAGTCTTTTTCTTTCAGCAGGTTAAACATAGCTCTAAACCTTCCTAAAGCAAGTCCACAGATCCATCTCGAAGCCTCACTGTTTAAAACAAATGGAGCTGTGACCCTGAATGACAATCACCATGGAGGCATTTTAATATCTGTCAAATTTGGCTCTAATGCAACAAAATTTCTTGTGTTCTATCTCCTTAATATCTTAGGGCCCCAGGCAAGTTTTGGTTCAGTGCTTATTCCAGACTTACCTCAGCATCCTCTCCTCTGGGAGACTTTACTACCTTCCTCCAAATATAGGTTGGACCCTTCCCATAAGTTCTGGCAGCACCCCTTGCTTCTTTCCACTGCGGCATTAGTGTACTTTTCTGCTTGCTTAATTAATATCTCTCCCACCATCTCTTCTTCTATCTCTCCCATTGAGTACTTGAGGACACAAACCATATCTGATTTAATTTTTGAATCCTGAGCACCTAAAATAATACTGAGATTATAACATTACACTAACAGAATGAATGAATGAATGTATTAACAAAAAAAATAGAAGTATTCATATTTGTATTTGCACAGTCTAAAGAAATGATAGAAATCCGATAAACAAGGAAAAAGAATCCTCTTTTCCTTTAGATAGATATTCTAAAAAGTATAAATTAATGATAGAAACTGAGATACAAAAGATTGAAACTTAGTCTTTTATCTTATCCACAGTGATGTCAATGATATAATAATATCTTCATCTATAATGAATAAATCAAAATCTGCAGACTGGTCTTCTAATATATACATATAATCTTACAACTTGGTCTTACCCTCTTGAACTATAGACACTGTTGAGAGCTAATAATCAATGTGTCTCTTCATACATTTTGATAGAACATTGTATTTACTATCAAATACATTCCATGGTTTAAAAAACCAGAATGGCTAAAAAAAAAAAAAAAAAAACCTTGCAAAATATGATCAATGTAAATGTACTGTAGTAAAAATTATGCTGCAATATTAAGTTTATAACTGTTTTGCAAGAGTTTAAAGCAGTAATGTGAATTTCTTTCAATAAGGCTACAGTTTAATTTTTTCTGGGAAAATATTTTTAATAGGATTACTGACCCTTTTAATACTCATGGAAAGAAAATGAATCCCATAAGCATTATGGCATATAACTATTAGAAAAACAAATAGAACAGTCAGTCAGTGGAACTGGTAATGGACTTAAGAAACTAAATGTACTAGGGAAATGTACAAAAGTACATGTAATGATAACCACTTGAAGAGAGAAAAGATCCCACTACATATCAAAACAACGCACTGAGTCAAAGGAAGGCTGGGAAAGGGAAAAATGGAGACTTTGAGGAAATACTTTTATATCTTTTTAAGTTCACCTTGACCAATTCTAACTATCATTCAACTCTTAGACTGGTCCCTAAGTCCTGTTTGGTTTTTCAGAAGACATTTAAATGTTTCAGAGGGGAAAAAAGGATGCTTACTGGTGTAAGACATTTTTACACTCACAATTCTTGGTGTTTTAAGAGGAATTCTGTGACATCATTAGTTTATAATGTGAACTGGTACCTAAGGATATTGTGAAAGAAAATTAAAAAAAATAAAAAAACTAATGTGCATGAAGATGCAGTTTATATGATTTGTGAAATCATTTATTTCAACTCAATTTGGGGCATAAAACTGAACTCAGGGAAGCGGACTTGGCCAATGGATAGGAAGTCCATCTACCACATGGGAGGCCCACAGTTCAAACCCCAGGCCTCCTTGACCTGTGTGGAGCTGCCCACGCACAGTGCTGATGTGCGCAAGGAGTGCCATGCCACACAGGGGTGCCGCCCACGTAGGGGTGCCCCCCACTCAAGGAGTGCGCCCCGTAAGGAGACCTGCCCAGCACGAAAGAAAGTTCAGCCTGCCTAGGAATGGTGCCGCACACACGGAGCTGAGACAACAAAATGATGCAACAAAAAGAAACACAGATTCCCGTGCCGCTGACAACAACAGAAGCGGACAAAGAAGAACATACAGCAAATGGACACAGAGAACAGACAACTGGGGGAGGGGGGAAGGGGAGAGAAATAAATAAAAATAAATCTTTAAAAAAAAAAAAAAAGAGGTCACCAGGGAGTGGATGTGGCTCAAGTGTTTGAATGCCTGCTTCCAACATGGGAGGTTCTGGGTTTGGTTTCCCGGTCAAAAATCAAAAAAACAAACAAGCAAATGAAAAAACTAACTCGGGGGGCCAATGTGGCTCAGTGGTTGAGCACCAGCTTCCCACATCCAAGATCCCAGGTTCATTCCCAGTCCCAGGTCCCTCAAAAAAAAAAAAAAAATGAAGTCACCAGATCTGTACCAGTTGCTTTCTTGGCATGCAATGATCATATCAGAATTTGAAAACAAAATAGACCCTTTATCCCCAAAACAAGTACATTGTAATTCCCTTGGAATATCAAACTCCTTGCAAGAACTCCTTACTCTTCCAGGGTACATAAATAGAGTCATCCTTATAAATAACTTCAAAAATAATTGGGATCATCAAAATGTCATTGACTTAACAGATAGCATTAATTCTGCAGCTTTTATCCTTGTTTTTACCTCTCTTTGAGCCATCCATACTGCCATGTTTGAATCCAGAAAACAGCAGTTAAATCTTTAGGCTCAGAGAACACACACCCTTTCCTGAATCCAAGTTCACAGAATAGAAAATGATTTAGCCATTAACAAGTTTAATTTGATCAACATAGCATGTTAAAAGCAAGTCATTAATAGCCCCACAGTTAACTACATATTTCCTAGATCTTCCATTTCCCCTAAGTATAAACAAAACCACAGATAATGATATTCCAACTACCTTCTACAATAAAAGAAACAGGTTGTAATCATTATCTTCACTATACGTGCCCTTCTATCACAACTGTTCAGGACACATGAAATCAGGAGTCAGGTATCTTGAGAGTGTCATGACTTGGAGATTATGAAACCCCCTACTCTCAACCTTGGGTACACATTAGAATCACCAGAGGAGATTTTTATAAAATACTCATTTCCTGGACCCCACGATTTAAGATGGTCTCTGGTATCTGGATGGAGAACCAATGGCTTCACCAATAAGAAGAAAGGACTCAGAAATGACCACGGTTGAGAACAAGCTAGAGGCAATCTGAAGCAATACTTAGAACAAAAACTACAAACTCAAATGCCTACAAGAGCCACTGGAATCAACGCAGCAGGCAATGCAGACATACTTAAATTGTGTGAGTGCCAGAGAACATGACAAACTTGACAGCTCACAAGCTCATGGACAATAGCCACTGGCTCCTGACCACTAACTGATTACTGCCTTGAGGGAATACTGACCCTGGAATAACAGATATTCTGACTTAATCAGGAAACACCAGAAATCAAGATTTTTATGTAAAATGTCCCAACTTTTAAATGCTCACTCAAATTAAACAAGGAAGACAACAACAGCACTTTGTGTGCCAAGGAAAACACACAACTGAAACACAAAGCATGGATTTGGACTTTAGGCTTCAGTTTATCACTATGCTAAAGGTTTTACAGGGATTGACTCAATTAATCCTCACCAACTTTTAAGGAAGCTACTAATGTTATCCCCATTACTGGGAGGCACTAAGTTAAATAATTTCCCCAGGGTCACACAGCCAGTGAATGGCGAAGCCAGTGTCCAAATACGTGCAGTGTAACTCCACAAGCTTAACCAGTGTGCTATATTTCCTAAAAGTTTTAAATAGGCTATTAACACTTGAATTTCGTCAAAACTCCAAGGAATATAGTAGACTAAATATTTTCTCAGGTCCTTTTTTGTTGGGGGCGCTACCGCCATTTTGCGGACCGCCCCACACCAGTAGAAAAAATGGCGGGCGGCATGATTCAGCACAGTTTCCCCCTGCTTCCTGCCTCTCCCCGCCCCTTTTTCCCCCGGAGCCCTTTCCAAGCCATATAAGGTCTTGTTCCAGCCCTGACCAATCCCCTTGCAACACGAATGCTTAAGGTGCTATATAAGCTTGCTCTGTACAAAAAGAATAAACGGAAGAAGACGACACACCATGGTGCGGCTCTGAGTGGTTCTTCCCCACCATCTGCCCACTCCCTCTCTCGGGTACCCTGTTGTCCTCGTGGTCTCCGTACACCCGCTGGCAGGGCAGGAGAGCACACTTTTTAACTCTCAAATTCAGTGGCTCTGACTAATACAACTGTTGACTGTAGAAAAAGCATTCATAAACATGTATCAGTCATGAATACCCTAGTAAGAATTGCGTGATCAAAGGAATGAAATGAATGCTCACTCAATGGTCTCATGTTCTTTCTGAAAAATCAGGAAAGACATAACATTATAATAAAATTCTTTATTGCTGTAGAAAGTTTACTCTTCCATTTTACCTTTTGAGATGTAAGTAAAAGTACTCAGAAATTCTTCATATGTTTGCTCATGGCAATTAACAAACTTATCCAAGACTTCTTCAGTTAACTGATCTTTATCCATGATCTCCAATCCTGATATTTGGGCAGGCATTCCTATTCACAGGGCAGCTTTATCTATGAGAGTAAGAAAAACACAGATTAGAGAGAGTCACGCCACACAAGGTCTAGTATGAAAATACTCTGGATGAGTAGGTAGAACAGTTCCCAGGCCTCAAAAGGATAGATCAACAAACACTAGTTCAAGAGACCAAAGTTGTATTCATATCTTTGCTGCTGAATTTTGCATCTCAATTTTATTCTTGTTTCCTCACTGCCATCTTTTTTTTAAGATTTATTTATTTATTTCTCTCCCCCCTCCCCTTATCTGTTCTCTGTGTCTATTTGCTGTGTCTTCTTTGTCCAATTCTGTTGTTGTCAGCAGCACGGGAATCTGTGTTTCTTTTTGTTGCGTCATCTTGTTGTGTCAGCTCTCCGTGTGGGTGGTGCCATTCTTAGGCAGGCTGCACTTTCCTCCACGCTGGGCAGCTCTCCCTACGGGGCACACTCCCCATGCGTGGGGCTTCCCCACACAGGGGACACCCCTGCCTGACTGCCATCTTCTTAATTCATAGGAATTTCATCCCATAATTACACAATTAAAATTCAAAATCTTTCAAAGTGAGAGGAATTTTAAAAAGTATGTCAACCTACCCATCAATGATAACAATAATTAGCTAATATTTATTTGCAATTTATTAGCACTTACTATGTTCCAGGGACTGTTCTGAGCATTTTATTATAATAATCCTAATCTAGGTTGCAGAGCCAGTAGGTAGAAGAGCCAGTTCTAGGAACCTGATCCTAGAACCCAAGTCCTTACACATGTCACTATTTTCACTGAAGCACTATTTTCAGTTCACTTTGCTGTACTCAATCCACTGCTTTACACCACCCTGCTCCCATCCTTGCCCTGGAACTATCAGTTGACTTGCCTGAGGTTTAACACATCCAAGGATTGTGAACTCAACATGACAAAGAACCCTTGGATGGCTCTATTAAAGGCTCTTTCTAAAACTGAGCCTAAATCTGTCCCCCTGTAGCTTGCCCCAACTAGTATCTGAGACCCTGGGGCTGTAGTGAATAATTTCAATCCTTGTATATGACATCCTTTAAAATATTTGCAGTAGTCCATACTGTCCTTTCTAATGGCCTCATTTCATTCACTGAACTAATTTCCTTTTTCAAAACCCAGTTCAGAATTCAATATCTCTCTGAAGCCTTTGCTCTCCCATCTTCCACCAGTACAGGAAGAGTTATTAATAATAATCATAATTCCTCTAAGCTGCCTCTTAACTAAACATCTACAGTTACACTTACCACACTGTATTGGAAATAGTTATATACTATTCCATTATATAGTCCTCCACTAGACTCAGAGTCCGTTTAACAGGCAGGGTCCATCTTTTTTCATCTTTCCATCCCAAATGCCTAATAGCTCAGGATGTGGCATATCAGTGGCAGTCAATCAATACTCAGCTACAATTATTCATTTGAGCAGGTACTCCAGCCAAGCACTGCTAGAAGCTGGCAAAATGTTTGGCTAAATATGCCCAGTTTCTTCACCTGCACCTTGTAGAGGTTGGGTTCAAGTCCTTGCATCCTCCTGATGACTCTCTCTGGAAAAGACTTCACATTGCCTATATCCCTTTTAAGATACCCCATCTAAAACTGAAGACAGGACTCCAGATACAGTCTTACCAGCACAGGATACAATAATATTGTATCCCACATCCGAGGAATTGCACTCCTGCTATGGAGCTGAAGACCACATTTGCCTTTCTGGTGGCCCTTCCACATGTCAGTTCATTTATAACATACTGCTAGTAACTAAATGCCTGTCCATTAAGATGCAATACCTCAGTCCTGGACTTGCACAGTTTGAATTTTATTTTTACTTGTGATATTTCATCATGTTAAACACCATTCATTCTGTAAAATGTTCTTTCATAGCTTTGAGAAAATTGAGAAAATTTCTGCTACAGAAAGCAGAAAAGTAACTACTGCCCTATGTAATTTGTGGAAGCCATTAAAAAGAAGTTCTCCAACACTGCATAGCAGAGAGAGTGCCTACATTCCTTCTACTTTCCTGAAACAAAGTAAACAAGTTATGAATTGTAGTTTCCTTCCATCTTTCCCTTATACATTTATCCATCATAAAATACAAATATTTCAAGGTAAAAATTTTAAGGTTTTTAATTAACCCCTTACCCCGCCCAATCCCATCCATCAGAGATAACTGCTGTCAACAGTTTGAAGACCATATTTCTAAACCCTTTTCTATGTTTATACAAATAGTTCTTTCCCCAAATTTGAGTCATATTATTTATTACTTTTCAACTTGCTTTTTAATTTAATAAATATGAACATCTCACTTTTTAATAAAAGATACAGATCTCACCTATTTTTTTTTCAAACATATATAGTAGATGCTAGCTCTGTCACTATTTGTGTAACACTGGGAAAGTTACTTGATCTCTCTGGGCCTCGGTTTTCCCTCATCTATTAAGAGGGACAACAATAATGCAGGCCTACACTTCCTCAACCATAATTGCAAAATACAAAAGAATTGAGGAAAAAAACCAAAAACATTTTCATAGGATGATGCCCAAACTTATTTGGTGGCAAAACCTGATCTGGATTAATATGAGTGACTTTTATTTATTCCATTCAGTATGACTATTCATATTTTCCTACAGAAATATTAATAGGCTTGCTTATGAGGTGCTTTCACCATTTGAGATTTTTTGTAAAATATGGTATATGCATTGATTACCTTTCTAGACGCCCCAAATTTCTGATTTCTGAAACATCTGACAACAAGGGTTTCAAATAAGGAATTACAAACATACGCAGAGCTCATTGTATTGTAGTGAGGATTCAGTAAGTACACTTGGTACCTCAAAAAATGTTAGCCATGATGACGATGATGATGATGATGACACTAGAATATTCTTAGCATTCTGCCTACAGAAAGATCTACTATGACTGTGACTGCTCTGTCTTTGAAGGTAATGATGTTACCTAAAGATAAATCAATATAATTTCTCATATATTACAACCCCACATAAAACATGGTTTTGGAGAGGGCTGAGAGAAAAACAAAGTGTATAGCTCAGTCCCAGATTAAAATGGAAGCAACTATGTCAAAATATTTGTACCTGAAAATTAGACATACTACAAAGTATATTATAGCTTGGACAAATTTAGGCTGCAGCAATGCAATACTTAATAAATTACTCTTGCAGTTGCTAGATAATAATGATTAATAAACTCATAGGTGGCTATTATTTTACCATCAGTAGGACTTTTACTTAATTACCAGAATATCAATGTCAATCTGCTTTTTTTTTTCAAAATGGAACCCCAGCAAATTCCAACAATGTATTTTATCAATACCCTCCTCCAACTATTTCTGATAATCTACTTTAATGAACAAGTGCCAAGCAGAAGCAGCCAGGTTTGCTGCAAATGTCTCCTTGTAGATGCTTTAAGAATGATAGTAGAAATTTCTTTCAACTTCCTTTCCAGTTCTCAAATTGGTATATTCTGAGTTTTTATCCTTAACATAGCTCAGCAGTACTAAAGATGAATAATCAATAGATTATGCATAGACAAATTCAAAATCCTCCAAGGCCTTTAATTTTATTCATATGGTTATTACAATACAGAAGAGATGGTTTCATGTTTTTATTGACTTCTCTAAGACTTTCACAAAATCCAGTTTCACAAACTGCCATTATTTGAACAGTTTAGCAAATACACATCTTCAAATATAGAACTTTCCTTATCTATTAAAAAACAAAAAACAAAAAAACAGCCTAATATTAAAAGTCCTCAGGGACTGACACGGCAGATAATCATTTACCAGACTGTCAAGTGGTTTATGCAAATCCTAGTGGTTTTCTAGAAGGAAGCAAAGTGTTCTCACTTACCATTCACGTACTTTCATGTTTTTACCATGAAGTATTTTTACAAAAGAAAAATAAAACAAAACAAAAGCTGTGCCTGGATAACAGGAGTCTTTGTTTTGGTTTTGTTTTTATTTCTTAAGGCTTAGAGCTCTGTATGAAAGATCCAGAACACACTGTGATAATAAGTCAATGTGTGAAAATATCTGTTAGTAAATCAAAAGCAAAAACTTTCACAGCCACAGCCTCCAGAAGGAAACACAGAGAGCATACACTGCTCTGCCTGAACTACTAAACTTCCCTTGACGACCACAATCCTGGTTAGGAACAGAGGTCTCTTCCTACCAAGTCACTGAGAAATAGCAAAAAAAATGATTAATCTTCCCTGGAGTCCTATTTTCTGCTATCAAATACGGAAACTAATATCCACCTGAGCCAGTCAGTGCTATGTGCTCTCTGAAAGGACACTGTCATGAACTGTGCTACATGTAATTAATTCCATTGATTTAACACATCTTTCATGTTTATTTTCAGGCTCCCTGCTTAAGCACTTACCCAAACTAAATGCAAATTTAAGTAGCAAAACAGTAAGCCTTAAGAACAAATCACCACAAGCCAGTCTCCTCTCAAAGTGCAGAGCCTGCTTTTTAATGGCACAGGGCATGTCTGCAAAGAAGGGTTTTTGTTTGTTTGTTGTTTAACTATTAGGTTTGTTACTGCTACTTGCAGATATATAATAACACATTTTTAAAGATTCTTTAGAAAGTGGGCAATCAAAGCCCACTTCCTAAAATTTTTATAGTTCTGCTCAACAAGAATCAACTGCTGTGCTGTAAGGTAAGATAGGATGTTACCAAAATAATTCACCTTTGTTAAGGAAATGAAACTCTCAATCTTGGTACTTCACAGACTGGGTCTTCCTTTATATTTTTTGCAAACGGCCAAATCTCCAAAAAACCAAATTACAGTATAATTACACAGATTTATTTATACAACAGAAGAGGACCAACATATAATAGTTTCTTCTTCTTCTTTGATTGGACTACAACTATTTGCTCCCTCTAATATTTCTTGTGTTTTTTAGTCCATATTAAGAAGAAAGAAATCCAATGACAAAAACTGCCAGACTCTCTGAGTTGATAGAAATCTGAAGGTTATCTAGTCTAAACACAGAGAATAAATGCTGGAGTCTGGGAAAAAATGTTCAGGTGAGCTGCTTTTACCTAATGACTCTACTGATGAGCAGTAGTACTATGTGGTTCTCATATTACAAACAGTAATGAGATGCTCATGATGATAAACTGTATGGCATCCATGAAGCCAGCAGGAAGTTAACACAAAGCAGTAATCTCACCATGGATGGGTATATCCTTGCCACCCACTGCATTCTGTATTCTGATAACATGCAAAACACCTCTGCTTTAGAAAACTGTGGGGATTTGGAGCTGTATATATCCCAGAAAAACATGTTCTTAAACTTAACCCATTCCTTGGGTATGAACCCATTGTAAGTAGGACATTTTGATAGGGTTACTTCACTTAAGGTGTGGGTCATCTCTACCAGGATGGTTCTTAATCCTATAACTGGAGTCCTTTACAAGTGAAATTCAGAAAGAAAGAAAGCCACAAGGGAGCAGCCAGAAACAGAAATCAATAGAACCTGGAAGAGAAGTGAGAGAGCAGGAGATGCCACCATGTGCCTTGCCGAGGACCACCAGCAACTGCCCAGAACACCACAGTCTTTAGAGACAAAGCATCGCCTTGATGATGTTTTGATTTGGGCTTTCTGTTTGCCTTAAAACAGTGAAGAAATGAATTCCCATTGTTTAAAGCCCATTGCATGGCATTTGTTGAGTAGCTAAGGAAGTGAAAACAGACACCTACCAAAACAAACAAGAAAAAAGAGGAAGAGATAGAAGGAATAAAGGGGAAAGCAGAAACGCAAAACAAAACATATCCGACAAAACAGAAAAGGGCCTGAACTCCATTACTGCTTTTTATCTGGATTAGATAAAAACATACACATAATTCTAGCATCAAAAGACACACTGCACATCAAGTAATAAATGTCTATCAAATGAGTCTTTTCTATCGCTTAAAAGGCATGTAAATCTTCCTTATCACCAAAAAAAAGGTGACAGTGTGAGCAGGGAAGCATGTGGGGAAGAGGAGAAAGTGGGAGGGGAGTACTGTTGACCAAGAAGCTTCAGAAGAGAGCTGTACTGTCTTCCATGCAGAAGTCCGGAAGTAGGTATATCTTAACAGCTATACTTTTTTCTTTGACAAATCTCAGTTTAAAGAAAAGAGATAAGACCCTCTTACTAAAAACTGCATCTAATAAAAAACGTAATTTCAGTGCATGCATATTATAAAAATAGATATCACAAAGTTTGCCCTAAAAGAAACAGATCCGGCTCTTTCCCTAAAGAGGATTATAATCTATATATTCTTAATGCAGAACTTTCTTTTTGCAGCAGGAATGACTCTGATGACTCCTTTCATGATTATTTTTAAATCAGAGCAGTATGAGATGGAATGTATTTTTTAAAATGAAGGTAGTAATAGGAATGAAGAAAATTAAAACATATTAATGCAAAATAGTGGATTTTTAGAAAGAAGCAGGGGGAGAAAATAGGAAAGAATTTTTAGATTAGGCCAAGAGTTCTTAGACTTGACACTAAAAGTATGTTTTGTAAGATCATGATCAATTGATAAACTGAATCTCGCCAAATTAAAAAGATGGAAAGATAAATTACAAAGTGGGAGAAAATATTTGAAAATCACATATCCAACAAAAAACTGGCATCTAAAATATATAAAGAACTTTAAAAACTCAACATTAAAACAAAAAAATTAAAAATGGATCAAAAAAATGCACAGACATTTCCCTGAAGAAGATATAAATGAAAAACACATGGATACTCAACATCATTAGCCATTAGAAAAATACAAATTAAAACCACAGTGAAATACTATTGTATACCTATCAGAATGGCTAAAATGAAAAATAGCGATAACACCAAATGCTGGCAAGGAGGCCGAGAAAGCAGATCACGTGTACACTCTAAAATGGTACTGCCCCTCTGGAAAAGTTTGGCAGTTCCTTTCAAAACCTAAAAATGGACTTATCAAATGATCTAGCAGTTGCACTTTTGGGCATTTATCCCAGAGAAATAAGTACATATTTTCATGCAAGAACTTGTACATAAATATTCACTGCAGCTTTATTTGTAATAGCCAAAAACTTTAACCACCCAAATTACCTTCAACAGGTGAATCAATACTATGGAATACTACTCAGCAATAAAGAGGAACAAACTATTGATGCATGCAACAACTTGGATAAACTGCAAATAAATTACATTGAGTGAAAAGAGTCCATCTGAAAAGGATGATTCCATTCATGCAATATTCATAAAAAAACATAATTACAGAGATTGAGAACAGTTTAACGGTTGCCCAGAGTTAGAGGTAGTGGGGAAGGGATGGATGTGGCTATAAAGGAGTAATATGAGGAAGGCTTGTGGTGATGATATAGTGAGGTGGTGGTTTTGCCAGGCTCCAACTGTTACAAAATGAGCTACACAAAATTAGTGCATGTATAACTAGTGAAGTCTGAATAAACTCTGTGGATAATACCAATATCAATGTCTAGATTTTCATATTATACTATAGTTATGCAAGATGTTACCATTGGAGAACAGCAGTGCTAATGAGACATGGGGCCTCCCAGTACATTTCTTTGCAACCTCCTGTGAATCTTCTGTGAATCTATAATTATTCAAAATAAAAGCTTGCAAAAGGGGAAAGGAGCAGGAGGATAGGACTAAGCCAATTAAAGCAGAAGACATTTAAGAAAATAAAATCATCACTAAAGTTTGCCACGAATGTTGGAGCTCAGGCATTTTAATAGTTCTTCTCCTACAGAAGGCTCTGGGGGAAGGGGAGTGATACTAATCTATAAAATGGTATGTTTTAGCAGAAACTTTCCTCTTGAAAAATCTGCTTCCCTTTCCTGCTCATCCATTCAATACTGTAATGAGGTTTCTTGAGGCTATCATTCATTAAGCCTTGCTGTTCATCAGCAGATTGTATAAAATCAATTTTATTTCCCCCAAACATACCCTTCCTCCCAGCTGTTTAAGTCAGTCTCAAATGCCTACAGTGATTCACTGAGGCAGGTCACCCAAGTATTAGCCTGTTTGACTATTTTCAATTACGTAGTTATTAACTCCATTAAACAAAGGAAAATGCAAACAGTTAAACATTGGGACTTCCTATCCCACTCACTCCCTATCGTTTTGAAAAAAACAGATTTTTAGACATGGAACCTACATGATATGCCCATAAGACAAATCTCAGGAAATGCATTGCTCTTGAAATCAGGAAGCTTACCTTTTCCATACTATATCTGTCTATGTGCTTTTTTGAAAAATTTACAGCAGTTGTAATTGCAAGAAAACACCTAACCCTACCTTCATGCCCTAACAACGCCTATCAGCACATTATCTGACCTATAGACTAGTACATTTATCAAGAAAAACATACCATACACATATATGAACTATGTTCAAAACTGATATCCTATCTTCAAAAGTGTTATCAACTACATCAATGAATTATGGATGATGACAGTTAAGTGTCTTCATGAACATTTTTTCAAGGACCCTGATAAAGCTGTGAATCCATAAGGCAGTGGAGTTTCTGAACCAACTTTATAGTTCTATAATCATGCATTAATATTTCAATCATAAAAGATTTATTAGCTAAATGTAATCCCACCTTCTCATGGGATGCAACGTCCCATTAATGCTTATTTTTATCTGTATTGTATAACCACTTGCACAAAGACACCCACTCTTAATTAAAGTTATCCCCTTCGCTCCAACTTCCCTAGCCTGTCAGCCACCTGCACAGTATACAGCACTTTTACAATACCAGAAAGCCTACTTTAAAGCAAAACCCACACAGCTGGTTAGGAGCAGGTGTAGACCAACGGAACTAAATCAACTCTGCTTGCAGGAATTCATTTCTAAGTGTTTTAAAATGCCAGATCTTGCAAATAAAATCGACCTTTTCATCTGACATTCTCTTAAAAGAAATGAGATTTTAGAGATGTGTTTCCCAGCTATTTTTAATTCTAAATTTCAATGACTGTGGGACAATAAATGGGCTTTAAGAGGTAGTACAGTACTTCCTTAGTTTCCAAGTTCTTTCAACATTTTATTTTCCATTTTCCTCATATACTCATGCATGCATACATAATTTTTTGCCAACATGCTTCCTATACCCAAAGGTAGAAAAACTACAAACCGACTCCTTTTTTCAAAATAAAAATGTGACTATCTTTCAGCACAACATTGCAAAACTCCTCTGAAATTTTCCTTCGTTTCATTTTACAGAAAACATATTTAGTCCACCTTCAGTCAGAGATCATGGAACTCTTATAGGAATATATCATTCATTCTAGTCAGGTGGCCATATTTAATTAACTGCTTTAAATAAAAAATGACAAGTCACTTGTCACGTTCTTCTCTTGACAATCCATCATACTAACTGTAGATTGCTTCCTTCTATGTATTTCCTTTTCCTTCCTCTTTTCTCTTCTTTACCAGTTTCGGTTGTGGTTCATATGTGTGATTCATTCAACAAGCCAAAGAGCTCTGTTTCCAGTACTAGTTTTATTATCCCCTTCAAAATCAGCCACTTATTAAAAGAGAAATAATTGTATATGCCTATCCTAACACTATGAAAAGTTGCCACTAACCTTCTCTCTAATGCTTGTTAACTCATCAAGTGATGATGTTTCTCCGTTTATAAAATGAGGATAGAAATATTCCAGAAGTGCACTACATTTCTTGCGGGGGTGGGGGGGTGACAAAATCGTCATAAGTTCACAAAATTGTGTGTGTTCGTGTGTGGTCCTCCCTTCCCTTCATGTCCCACCATGTACACATCTGCAGCTGCTTTACCTGTTAAGTTACTTAAGCTTTCTGGCCATGAGTAGTTTGAATGCATAAAGGGTTTGGATTTGAAGTCATTGTCTATCTCTGACATTCTATTTTTTTGTCCCAACTATGCTTTTTTTCTGTTCACTTATTATGTCAATATAACACATTACCAAGTTTTTATCTTATCTCCCTGTGGAACAAAGGTTTATTCCATTACTACACTGACTTGTATTCTTTCATTGTCCACTGTCTTTTAAGGAGGAGTAAATCAATATACTTCAGTGGGAGATTGAATTCAATTCTGCCTTAAGCCTTAAGGAAGAGTTGCATAAATGATAATTGTGACTTCCATGTTGGTGAACTTTTAAGAAAGGCTGACTGTGAGAAGAATGTCAGGAACATTTCTCAACAATCAAAAGTTGCTTCTTTCTACTATTATATGTTCCTTAAGAGCATGATCTCTGTCTGCGATTTTTAAAAATTCTCCAATACCTAGGTGCTCCATAAATGATGTTAACTATTTCATGTTTAGTGTCTATGCTGAGAAAATAATATTTACTATTTCATGTTTAGTGTCCATATGAGGACCAGGATACATCAGGCACCTTGACTGAGATCACAAGTCTAATAGTCTCCTAAAGGCACCACAAGGGCTCAAGGTTTTAAAACTCATTTCCAAGTGTGCTGCTAATTTCAAGTCTCTTCAGAAGACAACTAACCCATTCAATACGTAAATATTATGGTACACTCTGCCCATATTTTGTTATCAGTAAAGTCCAAAGGCTAAAACACTTGCCAAGACCTACCACTATGGTTTCCATGGAGTCTTTCTTACTTCGTATTTATTGTGGAGTTATCCAATATGTAAACTTTATTAAGGTTGTTGCCCTTATTTGTTATTGTTCTAATTTAAGTATTATAATTATTATATAACATCACAAATAGGTTGGGGAAATAATCCATTATCTCATTGCAGACAAACAAAAATATCATTCTTGGAAATAACTAGAAGAGATGATTGCTTTCTTAAGGGATGAGCCAATATTTCAAATGATAAGAATCAAACTTAAAAATTTATCCTAAAACTTTGCAAATAATGACAACAGTCACTTATACAAATATATCTATATAATCACCATCATTAGGCAAGATTTATTGATACATTCTATATACAAGACACTTTATGTATCTATTAATCATGAATACAATAATGTAGGTATCGCCCTATTTTAGAGATATAGGAACTGCAACTCAAAAAGATCATTCAGCTGGTAAGGAGCAGAACTGAGACTAAATCCAGATTTGTCTACCTCTGATTGCTGCATTCTATCATCTAAATAACAAGGAAACTAATTAAATGCCTAAAAATTGTGGATGGGTAGATAAATTATGTTACATTATTTCATGGAATTTTATGCAACTATTAAAAATTGTAGGATGCGGATGTACCTCAGTGGTTGAGCACCTACTTCCCATGTACGCAGACCTGGGTTCAATTTCCATTATCTCAAAAAAAATTTTTTAAATAAATAAAAATAAAAATTGTGGGAAGCAGATGTGGCTCAAGTGATAGGGCTTCTGCCTACCATATGGGAGGAGTGGGGTTCAATCCCTGGGGCCTCCTGGTAAAAGAAAAAGAGAAAGCATGCCTGCATGGAGAGCCAGTGCCTACATGGTGAGCCAAGTGCCCACGTGAGTGCCTGCGTGGCGAGCCAAGTGCCTGTGCCAAGTGCCCGCATGGCGAGCCAGTGCCTATGCGGCAAGCCGAGTGCCCATGCGGTAAGCCGAGTGCCCATGCGGTGAGCCAGTGCCTGCTCAAGTGAGTCACGCAGCAAGATGATGACACAACAAAAGAGAGATGAAAGGGAAGGTCAAGGTGAAGCACAGCAGAAACCAGGAACTGAGGTGGGACAAGTGACAGGGAACCCCTCTCCACATCAGAGATCCCCAGGATCAAATCCCGGTGAATCCTAGAGGAGAAAAAAGAGAAGACAAAAAGAGAAATAGATACAGAAGATCACACAGTGAATAGACACAGACAGCAAAAATAGGGTGTAGAGGGGGAGGGGGAAGGGAAAAATTTTTTTTAAATTTTAAATTGTAAAAAGAGACACTAAAGTGGTAAATAAAATATATACTGCACAATGTATATAAAATGTAACATTTAAAAGATAAAAATTAAATGCATTCTTAAAACATGATTATATTTAGAAAAAATTAGAATAGAGCACAAAGAAAAGGAAAGATTTATAGTGAGGGGAGAGGCTCACAGGTGGTTTATGTTTTTTCTTGATGTAACTCTTTCTAATGAGTTGCTTTAAAATTAAGTCAGTTCTTGCCACATCTGTTCTCAAGCCTTTGGTTTATTCTTCCTTTGTGAAACCTCCAAGTGGGGGATGTAGGGAAGGCTATCTTAAGATAGCTCTTGTTATTAAGACCACTGTGGAATGCACTCCTTGGCTGAGCACTTTAAATACATTCTACCCTTTAATCTTTTTGCAACAATCTTTTGAGGTAAATACTACTGTTCTCTCCATTTCAGAGATGGAAAACCTGCTTAAAGGTTAAGATGACTCCGTCTGAAAAATGGCAGACTTGGCAAAGAAAACCAGTTCTGCCTGACTCCAAAGTCCATTCTCTTAATGACTACAATGTGCAGCATCACACGGCAGCTCACTGTCATGAAGCCAGCAGTTGGCCTCCAATAATTAGAACTCCTCTGAGCCCTGCATAAAATAAAAAAACTTCACAGAAGCGCAATTCAAAGTTAAAATTACTGTCATTGGTATTAGTGATTTCTGCTTTAGGACAAATAATTTCCCATTTGATTTACAACCGTATTTCTTAGTAAGTATATTAATTTTTCTGTGTTTTTCTAAAATGTTTTAATAAAAAAAAGTAAATCATGTTTCAACCAGATTTCTTTTTATTTACAAGTGACTAGTGAACTGTGTTTTCATTGTTTGCTAGTAATGAAATGGTTAAATCTTGAGGGTACACTCTAGTGGGTATCTCCCTCAACCATCAAAAGAGAAAAAAAAAGGTCACAGTCAGTTACTCCCCTTAGCTCAGTGTTCATTAGAACATCTGTAGGCACACATACACACTCTCTACAGTCAATGAATCTTCCCAAGTGCTGACATTTAGTACCTGGTTTAGCGGCAGAGATTCAGAGAGGGGTGAGCAGCCTCTCTGGCCTTCAGGTAGGTCCAATACCTTCATTTCTACCAAAGCCTTTATGTGTAACTTGAAGGGAAAGATGATGCCACAATTCAGAAGTGTGTGAATTACAGGTGGATTGGGTATCCAGATGGGAAAGGGACGTTTAAGAACTTGGAAACTGTGTTTTTTGGTCTCTGGTGAGTGCAAGGATTTAATTACTATGCCTTCAGAGCAGTATGTATTAATCTTAGTGCATAAATGCTTCTCTGGCATAAGAGTCAGAAGGAAAACCTTATCCTAGTTTTACTGCCAGCTAAAATCAAGCATTGTATGCCTCAGACCTGGTTAACCTGCAAGAGAGTAAATTCGTTGTGCACTAACTACTGGCAGTTATAAGAAGTTATCTACTATTTTGGAGCAATCAGGAAAACATAAGTAACACTGATCAGTAAGATTTAATGCTTCCCAGTATCTTTCTTCGGAAGGAAAAAAAACCCTCAGTTCAAGCGCAGGAAACTACAAACCCAGCAGACTTCACATCATTAGCCTTCCTTGATTCTCAACTATGCCCTAGCTTCACAGTGAAGAAACAAAAATCCTCCTGCTGGTGAATGTTAGCATGGGGTTGGAAAAATCGTCTAGGTTTAATAGTCCTATATTTCTAACTTTTAGAAAGAAAGTTTAATGTATTGATTCTAAAGTTTCCCTCAGTTGAAAAACAGTGTCCTGTTTTTAAAGCTCTGCCTGTTTTTATCAAGTCTATTTAAAGAAAAAGCACTTCAGTAGATTTAGTTTTAGCATAATCTTTTAAATACCCATTTAAAAACCAAGATGTGGCTAATACTGTCATATCAAAACCATGAAAAATGTACAAGAGTGTACTCCAGTGAAAACCTTCAAGTCAGTAAAGCAAAACTTTAAAATCTAAATAAATATGGCAAAATAATATATAAACACTTTTGAAGTTTCTGTACGTTCTTTAAATACATAAATCATCTGGTCATGGTTTAAAATATGTAATCTAAAAATTAAATACACATATATTTGAACTGTGTTACAAGAGGGGTACTAAACTTTACCATTGATTTTAGGGTCCTGAAATTATAATGAGGCGAGCGAACACCAGGGCAGCAAAAATCTTTAGGGACCAGGATTGAGATACGAAAATGGGCAATCTCTTCTTTAGAGCATTCCCTAGAAACTGTTTCTGTTTAATCTAAAATAATCCTGCTTGCATTTATGAGAGGCCAAAATTCCTATAAAAACCTTTAAATGAAGGCAATGGGCTACAATGAAAACCTGTTTTTAAAAGTTTGCCCTTTAAAAGCAAGTGTCCTTGGTGTATGTTCAGCTCTTGAGATCTGGAATCCATTACCCGCGTTTGGTTTGTTTTATAACCTAAGAAGAGTCTTCACAAGTGTTTAAAACAAGCAGGCTTTGGCATCAGTGCTGCCTCCACCACATAGGTGGGCAACTCTCTGTGACCAATCATACACCATGCTGAGTGTAATTATCTGCAGCTTTCATTTACTGAGTTGAGGGTCAACAATTATTTCCTTTTGGTTTCTACAGGTAACATTTTCCTAATGCCACATATGCGTTTTCATATATATATACTTGAATAAACCATGAATAAGTAAAACACTTGCCCAGATTATTTCCTTAGCAAGGTAAGTTACTGAACCTACAAACCACCAAGGTTGGAGGAATAGAAAGGTTTGCTTTCATAACTTTGGTAATAATCCTTCTCATTCATTATTTCCACCCTTGGTTTAATAACCTACAAGATGATTATTAAAAGATCACACCTTGAGGACTCTCCCATGGTGAAGGATTTGAAGTAAGCTAAGTATCTTAAGTATGAGAGAATATTTAGTAATTAATTACATCTGTTCCACAAATGTGCTTCAAGGCCCAAATCTCCAAACATCTCATTAGTGTTACCATAGAATCTAAATCGCCCAAGGAACCTTTGTAAGGGGAATAAAGATAAATAAATAATAGTGCCAATATTTATTGAGTACTTAACTATTTGCCAAATATTGTGCAATGTAATTTACAGGTACTATACCATTTATTCCTCAAACAACCCAAGGAAGAGGTACTAATATCCCTGTTTTATATATAATAATAATTTTTAAAAAACAGAAAATTATTTGCCCAAAGTGGTTACACAGCAACTAAGTGTTAAAGCCAAGATTTGGACTCAAGCAATCCAACTTCAGAGTGTGCTTATTTAAAGAGGGGTTAAAGAAAGGGTGACAGGGAAACGGACTTTGGCCCAGTGGTTAGGGCGTCCGTCTACCACATGGGAGGTCCGCGGTTCAAACCCCGGGCCTCCTTGACCCGTGTGGAGCTGGCCATGCGCAGCGCTGATGCACGCAAGGAGTGCCCTGCCACTCAAGGGTGTCCCCCGCGTGGGGGAGCCCCACGCGCAAGGAGTGCGCCTGTGAGGAAAGCCGCCCAGCGTGAAAAGAAAGAGCAGCCTGCCCAGGAATGGCGCCGCCCACACTTCCCGTGCCGCTGACGACAACAGAAGCGGACAAAGAAACAAGAGGCAGCAAATAGACACCAAGAAAAGACAACCAGGGGAGGGGGGGGAATTAAATAAATAAATAAATCTTTAAAAAAAAAAAAAAAAAGGGTGACAAAAAGAATAAAATGTGTCCTGTTATCTGAATTCAACTCACCTTCCTAGTATATGCTTATCTGATTCCTGTTAGCCCAAAAGATTATCAGTCTATACTAACTCTTCAATTTCCCAGATCCTAAAGCCCCTTCTGACCAATTCAAACACTATAACCAACATCTGCCATGACTGGCAAGTAATTGTGCACTGAAAAGCTTACTTTTGATAAGATCAAGTATAATCATAATAAAAATCACTTACTATGTGCAAAGCTCTGTTCTAAGTGTTTTTTAATGAATTAACTTAATAATCATAATTTACAACAACCTAAGAAGTAGGTAAAGTATATCTCATTTTACAGATGAGGAAACTGAGGCACAAAGAGTTTAAATAACGCATCCAAGATTATGTAATTAGTAAGTGACAGAGCCAGGATTTGTATCCAGCCAATCAGCCTTCGGAGTTCATACTCTCAGCTGAAGTTTTACACTGTTTTTTGGAACATTTTAAAAATGTATTCTCAAAAGCCAATGAATCTATTTTGTTTCCTTTAACCTCTGGTATCTAGGGCTTCACCCTGAAAACAGGGAGTATATTTCACATGAAGGTCCCTAATAGCTCTCTAAGAGAGATAATAATAAAAATTTAACAAGCTTATTTCATCTGACAAATACCTTTATATAAATGTTGTAGTACAAATATTACCCTGATTAATTCTGGTATCCTTTTGCTTATTAAAGAATTACCAATGTATATATCTTCAAAAAAATGCAATTTACAAAAATCATGGGGTGGGGGGGTGAGTAGAGGGTTATATGGGAACCTCTTATGTTTTTTATGTTTTTTAATGTAGCGTTCTTAGTGATCTGTTAACTTTAATTTAAAAAGTGTAAAAAAAAAATTACCAAAGAAGAATTACTTTGGTCTAAGTTTTTGCCCTCGAAAGAGACCTGAAATAATTGCCACTATATTCCTACAAAAAAAAAAAAAAACAAAACGGAGGGGAAGGGGCGGGGATGTGCTTGATGACCTTCTCTTTTTCCTGAAAAGAGTCCTAAAAACAGGAGTAAAAGTGGCTGAGGAAGCAAAGGGGTTTTAGAGTGGCACTGCCAAAGTCTACTCCACTTTCTTTTCTAAATAAAGGACTGATAAAAAAGCATTATTCTGCACCTCTTCACCCACCCATTCTTTCAGACTCTAGGCATTCAGAGACTAATCTGTTGGTCCTATGAAATCGTCACCGCTTTTGTAACCTCGGTGCCCACCCCCACGCTCCAACGACCTAAAAATAATCAGGGATGCAACTTTGTGTCGAGTTCCCAAGCTCCAGGCAGGCATCAGTTAAGACAACCTGCGCCGAGGCGTCCCTTCAACCTGCGGTTTCCAAGCAACCCCACTCCGGCCTGGAGCAGTTGTGCTTCCTAATGGGTCACCTTGTTTAAGAGTTCCCCGGAAAGGCTCCAGCACCACCGGAGCAGAGGACTGTCGAACACGTCTCATAGTGCTGCAGCCTCCCCCCAACGCGGGTTGAATGTGTATCAGCCACTCTCACCTCCCATTTCCTGGTTTTCGGCCTTGGAGCCCATCTAGTCCCTCGACACTTTTCCCGTCTTTATTCAGAGAGACTTCCTACAACTGTCCTATGCTGGAGCCACAAAGCAATCTACCCTAGCTACACATTCCTTAGAGAACCAGCTCCAGGGAAATGTAGTCCTTTCTGCAGAGGAGTGGTGCATCTTTGAGGAAAAATTGACTACAATTCCCAGAATTCTAATGGTGGATAGTCCATGCCTAAAACATGTCCCAGTTGCTTGGAATATACTAGGTAGGAAGGTTCTGTGGCTCTTTGCATGGCTAACATCCTGGATTTTGTTAATTTAGTCCCACTGCAAGCTTGTGGGAGGAAATTTCTAACATGCTTTTTAGATGTCAGGAAGTCTAAGCATAGTGATTTATATGAAGAGGTAGAGTAAGTCATTTTTTTCTTTTATTCTTTCAGATAAAAGATCTACCCACCTTCAGAAAATGTCTCTACAGATGATAACGGTCAGTAATAACGTAACTTTAATTCAACCAGGCTTCTCACTGATGAATTTTGATGGACAAGTTTTCTTCTTTGGTCAAAAAGGCTGGCCCAAGAGATCCTGCCCCACAGGAGTTTTCCATTTTGATGTAAAGCATAACCATCTCAAACTGAAGCCTACAGTTTTCTCAAAGGATTCCTGCTACCTTCCTCCTCTTCGCTATCCAGCCACTTGCATATTTAAAGGCAACTTCGAGTCTGAAAAGCATCAGTATATCATCCATGGAGGGAAAACACCAAACAATGAACTTTCAGATAAGATGTATGTCATGTCTATTGTTTGCAAAAACAACAAAAAATTTACTTTTCGCTGCACGGAGAAAGACTTGGTAGGTGATGTTCCTGAAGGCAGATATGGCCATTCCATTGATGTAGTGTATAGTCGAGGGAAAAGTATGGGCGTTCTCTTTGGAGGACGATCTTACATGCCTTCTGCCCAAAGAACCACAGAAAAATGGAACAGTGTAGTTGACTGCTTGCCCCATCTCTTCTTGGTGGATTTTGAATTTGGGTGTTCTACATCCTACATTCTTCCCGAACTTCAGGATGGGATATCTTTTCATGTCTCCATTGCCAGAAATGATACCATTTATATTTTAGGAGGTCATTCACTCACCAATAACATCCGCCCTGCCAATCTGTTCAGAGTAAGGGTTGATCTCCCCCTGGGTAGCCCAGCTGTGAGTTGCACGGTCTTATCAGGAGGAATCTCTGTCTCCAGTGCAATCTTGACTCAAACTAATAATGATGAATTTGTCATTGTTGGTGGCTATCAGCTTGAAAATCAAAAAAGAATGGTCTGCAACATTGTCACTTTAGATGACAACAAGATAGATATTCGTGAGATGGAGGCACCAGATTGGACCCCAGATATTAAGCACAGCAAGGTATGGTTTGGAAACAACATGGGAAATGGGAGTGTTTTCCTTGGAATACCAGGAGACAATAAGCAGGCTGTTTCAGAAGCATTCTATTTCTATATGTTGAAATGTGCTGAAGATGATATAAATGAAGATGAGAAAACATTGATGAACAGTCAGACATCAACAGAAGATCCAGGAGACTCCACACCCTTTGAAGACTCGGAAGAATTTTGCTTCAGTGCAGAAGCAAATAGTTTTGGTGGGGATGATGAATTTGACACCTATAATGAAGATGATGAGGAAGATGAGTCTGAGACAGGCTACTGGATTACGTGTTGCCTTACTTGTAATGTGGATATCAACACTTGGGTACCATTCTACTCAACTGAGCTCAACAAACCTGCTATGATCTACTGCTCTCATGAGGACGGGCACTGGGTCCATGCTCAGTGCATGGATCTGGCAGAGCGCACGCTCATCCATCTGTCAGAAGGAAGCAACAAGTATTATTGCAATGAGCATGTGGAGATAGCAAGAGCACTACAAACCCCCAAAAGAGCCATGCCCTTGAAAAAGCCCCCACTGAAATCCCTCCGCAAAAAAGGCCCTGCAAAAATCTTGACTCCTGCCAAGAAATCCTTCCTTAGAAGATTGTTTGATTAGTTTCACAAAAGCCTATGAGATCTAAGTGCATCTAATTTTAAGCCAATTTTAGAGAATCGTAATGATGATTTTAAAAAGCATATTGCCATTTTTGTTTATTGGGAATGGCTGTGTTTATTATAGTTACATGAATTATGTGCCAAGAAAAACTGCTTATAATGCAATGCTAAATACAGTCATTGTAGAACCTAGACATTTTGAAAATATTTTACTCAAGAATATCTTAAATGAGAATTTCTGATCTGAATTTTTTTTAATTTAAGAACTCTTAAACACGAAGCTATAATAATTAAGGTATATTTATATACTTTATATGATTTTTGGTCACAATTAGTCTATAGAATATTTAGGAAACATTAAACCGGTAAAGAAATTATCACCCAAAGAAAGTGAATGACTTATTTCAAGCAACATAGGGTATGGTTGTCAGCCAAAAATTAAAGCCCAGATCACCTGTATCTCAGTGTTCTTTTTAAACCTCTAAGCTGACTTCTCGGACTATGCCCTTAACAGAATGTGGTGATTTGAAGCTGTATGTACCCCAGAGAAAAACATGTCCTTAAATCTAATCCATTCCTGTGGATGTAAATCCATTGTAAATAGGTCCTTTTGATGAAGTTCCTTCAGTTAAGGTGTGGCCCACCTCAATTAGGATGGGTCTTAATACTATTATTGGAGTCCTTTATAAGAGAATGAAATTCGGACATAAGAGAAAGCACAGAAGCAATAAGCTGAAATCAGAAGAACCTAAGAGGGAAGGGAGAGACAAGCAGACACCACCGTGTGCCTTGCTATGTGATAGAGAAGCAAGGATCACTGGCAGAGAGTCTGTGGGAAGAAAGCATCATTTTGATAATACTTGGATTTGGACATTTTCCTAGCCTCAAAACCACGAGTGAATAACTTCCCATTGTTTAACCTGACCCATTTCACCATGTTTGCTTTGAGAAACCTAGGAAACTAAAACACAGAACAAGATCCTTACAACTACATCTTTGGCAGCTATATAGTCTTTGCTCATATGAAGGAGGATCAAAAGAATCTACATTGTTTGTTACATTTTCTCTAGTTATAATCATGTACCTTCTTCATGAATCCCCCCATCACATAATGCACAGATAATGAGCTAAAGCCATTCACTTGAAACGCTTCATTGAGGTTGAGGAAATATCATATAGCATATAGAGTTCGCTGCCAACGAATATTAGAAAATCAGTGAGTTTGCTAAGTTTCAATTAGGTACTTGCCAGAATAAAAATTAAAAGGACTGTTAATTTAGAGGCTTCAAGACATCAATTGATAATTAATTGATGTCAGTAGATAACCTTAGAAACACATGTCTTCCCCTGCTGAAGTATTTTTCTGGAGAAGGATTTCACCTTCCCTAAGCATTTAAGCAACAGCCTCCTATTCAAGAGTCTTCATTGGCATTGTGTAAAGTACTATTACCAAATTTAGAAGAGACATAAACTATACAGGAGATGAAGCTCTCGAGTATGAGTTTTGTGAATAGTTCCGTGTCTCAGGTCCTATCATTAGCATGGATAAATTAAATCATGTTCACTCTGTTTCAATAAATTTGCTTGATGAATATTTCTTTTGAACAGCTAACTGTACTATTGTTTTGATTTTTTGTTGTTTCTACCACCTATATAAAACTGATCAAATATTTTAAATGTCTTCTCTTTATATTGATTAACTCAATTTATCATCTTACCTAATTACCCAAATAAGGGCAACATTACACTGTTTAACTTTCCCAGGATCACTCTGCTTTGATTCATTTTTTTAATCTGTTAATAGAAAGCTTCTTAAGCTGGAGCTGAAATATTCTTCACAGGAGTCCAAAAGAGATAGCCCCCCAAAGAGTAGATGCATTCCATTCTTCTTAATTAATATACAAGGTCTCAAGAGCTGAAGAATTATTGTCCCATATTTATTTTGCAGTCAGTGAGGTCAAGGTCTGATAATCTAGGTGATTCAATATAGATTCAATATAGAACTCACTCAGTCCTACAGTCAAACTCAGATATCATCAATGTACCTCCTTTTGTTGTTTTGGGGTGGGGGGAGGAAGTCACAAATAGTTTGCTTTTACTAACCATATATTTGAGTAAAAATAAGTGCTTTTAAGTCATCTTGCCAATGATTTCATTAGATTCAACTTTAAGATTATGAGGGGGAGCAGATGTGGCTCAAGCAGTTGAGCACCTGCTTTCCACATGGGAGGTCCCAGGTTTGGTTCCCAGTGCCTCTCAAAAACAGAAAAACAAACAACAAGCAAATAAACATAAAAACCAACTCAGGGGAGCCGATGTGGCTCAGTGGTTGAGCATCAGCTTCCCACATACAAGGTCTCAGTTTCAAATCCCCACCCGAGCACCTAAAAAAAAACAAAAAACATAATGAGTTTGCTTTTAAAATAAACACAGAGCCTATGTTTCATTCCTTTGAAGACAGTCAGCAGTTGTCCCTCTTCCTCTCTTAGAAAGGATTAGATTTTTGGAAGCAGACAAAATGTCATTCAAAACTTAGTGTTGCAAAGACAAGGATGTGACTCAGTATATTGCCACTTTAGGTAAAAAAAGGAAGTGTGAGTACAAGCTAACAAAATGGATTTTCTGATACAGCTGATAAATAGGTTCCAAAGTTAAGTCCCCAAATTTTTGCTGGAGAGACATATCAAGATGTAAGTATATGGCTTTCCAAGGTGACCATTTTAAGGGACTATACTCATTTAAAAATTCAATGTGTTAGGGGAAAGGAAAGCATAATGAAAAAGGAATAGTCAGTCCAAAGGCCCTGAAATGAGATGGAACTTCTCACATTTGAGGAACTGAAAAAAGATCAGTGTGGTTAAAAAAAGGTAAACAAGGAGTGTGGGAGGCAACACGAGCCTGGGGAAAAGGGCAGGGCCCAGGGCCTCCAATATTTCATCAGTAAAATAAAATCACCTGCTGCTCCACCCATATCAGAGAACAGTTGTGAAGGTCAAACAAATCAATATAAACATAAAAACACTATCTAAACATATACTGTTGTTACGTGTGTGTATTCAAAAAAGGGTTTCATTACTCTCCAGATTCTCTGGGTCAAAAGCATTTAAAAAGAGGCTGTTGACCTTCTGGCCTCTTCACTGGACTTGGTATGTCTACGTGGCCCAGAGAAGAACAAGGTTTTTGCCGAACAGGCGGGCCTGAGCCTCTAACCCTGCCCACTGGCCCTGGTTGGCGGCTCAGGCCGCTGCCCCTGACTGGAGGCTCTACGGCGACGTGCCATTTTTCAGTCAGGTGTGCAGAGTCAAGAGCCTGGCCACCTGGAAGACTCCCGCAGGCACAGGATTCCGCAGCTCTGTTCCCCCCTCAGGGCGTTTGGTCCTCATTTCCATTGCTCTGTGGATAGGTTACCCCCAGTGACTGTTAATATGAGAGTCATACTTTCAAATGTCTCTCCACTTCGTTTCTCCAAGTTCCCACTTTTATTCTCATCTGCCCTCCAGGAGGCCTGTCCACCTCTGTGTGGATCCAGTGCCCCTGAGCTACAGTTACATTTATTTTATATTGGGGGTGGGGGGGCACTGCTTTGTACCATGGATGATAAGAGTTTCCTGGGTCTGCAGTTCACTGTTTTGTCCCTTCCTGGCCAAGTTAGCCCTTCTGGCTCCGTTGTCTTACAGACGAAAGTGGTCACTGCCACTGGGCTGCGCCCCCATGGATCCAGCATCGGTGCCCTTGGGTCAGCAGGCAGGAGTTGAGGGTAGCCTGGGTGGGGGTGGGGGTGGGGCATGCTGACCTGGGCCCCTGGCTGCCTGGAGGTGCCCCTGCTTTCCCCCAGGGCAGGCAGTGGAGGTGTGCCTGCTGAGCTGCCCACGCTTGCGTGTGGGTTTGCAGGCAAGAGGATTCCAGAAGCATTACTTCTTGTTTTCTCCAATAGGATCCTTATAACGCTATTGATTTTCTGGAATGATGCTCGATGGTCATGAAGATTTAAAAATGATATTTTGCGGTGCAAACTTACTTTGCTTGTACTCCAGGGGGCACTTTGATATGCAGGCCTCCCAGAAGTCAGGCTGCCTTTCTCAGAGCTTTACCCTGAAAGGGCAAGCTGGGCTTGTATTTCTCAGTCACAATCTTCTGCCAACTTATCTTACTTTTTTTATTTTGTTTTATTAAGCGTTCTTAAATGTATTAAATTGTTGAAACACACTCAGACACAAAAGAAGGTATTTAATTCTACTTGCCAGGGATTTTGAGATAATGAACATGTGTAATTACAAATTCCAAATGACAAATACAAAATAGAGACCAGACATTATCATGTACCATGTAATAGTATTTTAGGTAGGCTGAAAGGAGGAAGGCTTGTGGTTATGGATTATTGTCAGAAAGGTGCTCACTCTAACATTCCAGTTAGTTTAGAAGTTATGGTTAATGATACACATTCTCATCCTGTGTTGAAAGTCAAATTGTGAGATCAGATTTGTCAGAAATGATATGTAATCAATTGGAAATCATTTTTTGTTGTTGTTGTTAGACCATAAATTGATCAAACAAAATACATGAAATTTGGTGAAGAGGACAAATCACTGCTTTAGCATAGCATGAATGGTCCATAGTGATCTGTCCTCTCCCTGCTCACCTCTCCCTTCACATTTAGTAGGCATTACCCAAAAATGCAGAACTACAGCACTTCTACTGAACACCAGGATTATTTCAGTCCCCAGGGCCTTTGAGCAAGCAGTCACTTGAGCAGGGAATACCTTGCCCTCAATCACTCCGCAACTCCTGCCAATACCTCAGTCCATCTGGCAGATTCCCATTCACTCTTTACATCCCAGTTCTTACTCTTCCAAGAAGGCTTCTCTGAACCTCACCACTTCCAATTTGGCGGGAGTTCTTACAAATATCAGTTTACATACTCAGGAGTGCAAGAAATGATACTATTTCCTATAACAGCACACATTATATTATGAATCCTTTTTACTATATGGTAGAAATTTAATATTTAAATTTAGGGTTCCCCCTTTATTCACCCAACTTCTTGATCTACGTTCCAGGCACAAATATATGCTGAGCTGTCAGGAGGGGGAGCATCCAGTCCTTAGGGTCCTCATCCCTCCTCACTCTGCTGTCACAGCCACCCTCCCAGTGGGCCTGTAATTATCCGTCTTTTAAGGTCAGTGCTGAGTTGCTCCTCCATCTTAAACCCAAGTCCCTTTTAGATCCACTTCTCTGTTTGGTTATTGTCACGTTCCTGATGGGCTTATATGAGGGGCTGGTGACCACTCTACACCTTCCTCTCCCACCTGGGCCACAGCTCTCTGTGGGACTATCTAGGACTTGTCTACTTTTGTGCCACTCTTGGACAGTGGGAAGCTTGAGGCTCATCTCCTCTTCCTGGTTTTCCTAGCTAGACGTATCTCACTACCACATCACATCTGAGTGTCCCTGGGTTCCAACTCTAATAGGGAAGTGAGATGCACATCATCTCTACTCTTGAACCCTCCAAATGTGCCTGGGGTTTCTATTATTCTCCCCAACTCCACAGGTCAGCCCAAGACACAGAGTAGAACGGCCCCTTTTCTCTGGGCCACTTTTCTCTGGGCTGTAGTTAGTTGACCACAGCTTCTTCTCTAACTCCCTTCCAAGAAATCTTTTATCTTGTCATAGAAACAGTTCCTTGTGTGTGGTAAGTATGGCATAAATAGGAATTGAATAAATGAATGAATGAATGAGTGAGTGAAGCATGATAGAGCAACTCTTACTCATTACGTATTCTGTAAAAACTAATGCTCATCTTTTCAGTTTTTTTCCATTCATCCTTGAGATGTAGACTTTTGTTACCCAAAGCCAGGGTAAAAGGAAGAAATAGGAGGAAAACAAGTCAAGCACTATCTCAAAATATTATCACACTACATAGAGTCCATCATTCCCTCCTTGATGCTACTTCAGAATCTTGTAATTATTTCTATGGCTACACCTAAACCAGTAAAATACTGGTTGCTAAGTTTACTGAATGTCTGGCTTTTCCAACCAACTAGTTGTTCCACGAGGACTAGAAAATGTCTTTGTTATTTCTATATCCTGAGTGCTTAACATGATGCCTAACATAATGTAAATATTCAAATTGTTGCATTGAAATGAATTGAATCAAATCAAATTGAATTGAATTCTTTGATAAATTGCATCTGTCTCCACCTGTGAGCAGTCCAAGTAACATGTTCTATTCTAGCATAAAAATGATAACACTTTGTTATGTTTTGTTATAATTATGTATGCTTTCCCTCCTCGAGACTCTTAATTCAGTAAGGGTAGAGATCTTCCTTGTTTAATCACTAATGCATCCCCAGTGCCTAGTAGAGAGCCTGATGCTCAAAATATATATGTATTTATTGAATGAATATTAAAGTGTCCACACACTGCAAAAAAGAAAGAAAAAAGAAGAGAAAACTAAAGAAGCAAGAGATATGAGAATAAATTGAACCAAAAAAAACCTGTGTCTGACTACATGGGTGAAAATGGAAGGATAAGTATTAGTCAGGGTAATTAACACTAACAGCTGTAATTTTAAAAATCCCAAACATTCCAGTAAATTACCACATTAAAGTTTATTTCTTGCTCACATGGGTTCCATTGAACATGTTCCTTATCAGGGTGTTTATCTGGGTAGTTTTTCTCCAAGATGTGTCTCAGAGGTCCAGGCTCCTTCTATCTGGCAACCCTACCACTTTCATCTTCATGGTGTGTCCTCAAGACTTTAGAGACAAGGAAGAGAAAGAGAGAGCATGGAGAAGACTCGCCTATTTGTAAATGTCGCAGCCTGCAATGACATAACATTTCCACTGACATTCCATTGGGAAGAAATAATCACCATGTGCGGGGCCAAGAATTGTGGTTTAGTTTTGTGTCCTTAGAAAGAAAATGGATGGAGGGAGTAGATAGCCAGTTTCTGCTACAGTATATATTTAAACATCCCAGATGAAATAGCCCCATTTCCACTGAAGTTGCAGTGAAAAGTACAAGTATAGCTCTGTTAAGATAGAAAGAAAACTGCATTCTCTGTGTAGTCATTGCCATTGACCTTATTAGCTTTTGCTTATCCTGTTTAAACAACCTCTTAACTGGCTTCCCTGCCACCCTCCAATCCACTGATGGTTTTGAGATTGCAGTAATCATTTAAAAATAGTAACTAATATTTAATTGATGAAAACTCCAGTGGCTTCCCTTTTCCTTGGGGTATAAAATCCAAACTCCTCAGTATTGCATGACATAATTCTCCAGACCCATCCCTTCCCTCCCAGTAGCATTCTTCAATTTGAACCTCCATCAGTGTCAAACATCCTTCTTCTGGAAAAGCCTTCCCCCTGTTGAACAACTGTTAAGCCTTCAGGATTTAGCTCCATCTCGATGCCCTCTGTGAAGCCCCCAGGCCCTAAACAGAGTGCAACACCCTCCCGTTGTGCTCAAGACATAGCTTACACTGTCTCTCTTTAATAGACAACTACCAATTTATATAACACATTTATATACTATACCTGCCTTCTGTTTGACACTGAGCTCTCTGAAAGCAAGTACGGTTTCTTCCTCAACTTTGTTTGCTCAACATTAAGCGCAGTTTCTGGCACTCTATAATTGCTCAATAAATGTTCATTGAATTAAGTTCATTATATATGAACTAAAATGTATTCACTTTTGCAATTGTTTTATTATCTTTCTGATTCTTTAATAAATAAAGAGTAAGTTGTGGACATAAACCTTTTATTTTATTTTTTTTTTTTAAAGATTTATTTATTTATTTAATTTCCCCCCTCCCCTGGTTGTCTGTTCTTGGTGTCTATTTGCTGCTTCTTGTTTCTTTGTCCGCTTCTGTTTCTTTGTTCGCTTCTGTTGTCGTCAGCGGCACGGGAAGTGTGGGCGGCGCCATTCCTGGGCAGGCTGCACTTTTCTTTTCACGCTGGGCGGCTTTCCTCACGGGCGCACTCCTTGCGCGTGGGGCTCCCCCACGCGGGGGACACCCTTGCGTGGCACGGCACTCCTTGCGCGCATCAGCACTGCGCATGGCCAGCTCCACACGGGTCAAGGAGGCCCGGGGTTTGAACCGTGGACCTCCCATATGGTAGACGGACGCCCTAACCACTGGGCCAAAGTCCGTTTCCCATAAACCCTTTTAAATAACTTAACCAATCAAAATATCACATAGAATTTAAAAACTAAAAGTACAGCATATATCACAGAAGGAGATGAGGTCTTAGATATTTTCCTCTCCTCATGAAAAGAGTTCAGAGAGGATAAGAATAGATATCATGGTGAATCTGGATAAAATAGGCAGCCATTCTAATCCACTGTGACAAGAATTCCGAAATATTTTTATGCCAGCAAACAGCACTCTAGCATAGAATATTGCTTTTTGTCTTGGAGTTTACCATAGATGATGTCACATTTTCTCAAACCTAATTCTGTCAGGAAACATCTAATATTGCACACTTATTTCTAAGACAGCTAATCCTTTCTCCTTTTTCCAGATATTGATGTAATAAATGTATATTCATCTGAATCATTATTTGCAAAAATGGGAAGGAAACATTATCAATAATACTCATTTTAACAGGCTGATTGGTATGAGTAAATTAAGCCTAAAAATCCCTGATGTATGGATCAATTCCTCTGTCAGTGACCTCTTCAGGACATACATCGGTATGCATTTCTTGAAAATCCAAGACCCATGTTAATATAGCATTAAATCCATATTAAATATCATGGTACCTACAAAAGAAGTATGAGACATGAGCCCCTCTTCAAGGAATTTATAGTGTCACCAAACCAAATAGAATGGGGAAAGGAGGGCAAGGCAGAAGAATTATAGGAGATAAATTCATATACTTGAAGCACTTAGTGACAATTAAATTTGAAACTGCATAGTATGAGCTATCCATACAATAGCAGTACACTTAATGGTAAAATTAACAATTTGGTAAAATTAAGAATTTTTTTAAGAGTTTGAAGACAGCTTCGTCCAGGCATGAAGAGAAACGTTAGGCAGTGTTACAACACATGCTTTGCCAAATGGCTATTAACATCAGCACACAGGAGGCACCAGCAAGGCCAGGGACAGGGCCTGCGTCACCTAGACTCGCCCCCGCCCGGCTTGCCAGGATCAAATGGACCCAGCAGAGCGGCCCAGCAGGCTGTTCCCAGCCCACCTCCTCCCAGAAGTGAGGTGCTCACGCACCCTTCCGCCAAGTCACCCCACCCGCCCAGCATCCTCCCTCAGTGTGCTCCAGCGAGGGCAGCTGAGGCAAAGCCAGAAACCCGACTCCCTCTGGCACCTCAACCGAGACCCAGGTAATAGAGGTGAAAACGGAGCTCACTCAGCTGGCCACAAGGCCGACACCCCCTTCCGGGCATGAGGACACTTCAGTAAGCAGGGCTGGCCCGCTGCCCCGCCGGGCACCTGGGAGGAGCCGCAGAAGGCACCCCCCAGCCCTGGCGGAGGGGTCTCCTGGCAATAGGAAACCACGGGGTGAACTGCTTTTTTAGGTGGAGACAAAAGTCCTTTGGCCAGCACAGTGTCCAGAGGAACAAACAGGACAACGGCAAGTCAAATAAGGAGACGAGAACCCTCAACCCAAGTCTCTGATCCTGTCCTGCTGCCTGCCACCAGCCCAAGGGGCAAGTTCGGGGCTGCGGGACGCATCCTGTGGGGTACAGTGGGACCTGCTGGGGCGGAACAAGGACCAGCAGGACAGGAGCAGCATCTTCAAGCTCGCAAGGATGAGGCCAGACGACACCTTCCCAGCCCCAGCAGGGACAGGATCCCGAGGATGTGTCTGAGCAGAAGTTCTCAGAAAGCTTGTCAGAGCCTAATGACATGCTTAATTTTATATTGGTAAAATTAAGAAACTGGGCTAAAATATCATACTGACCTCTCTTGAAGAGAGGTTGTGACCAAGAAAATTGTTAAATGTAGAAAAGACTCTTTGACATGTAACTCAGAAAAAGAGAGGGTTGTGTGTTTATGCAACAGATGGCTGAATAGTCCATTTTAAAGTCATGAAAATGTATGAACTTCTTGAAGACAAAGATGAAGAGATGGCTATGGGAACATTTGGTATTTATTTAGACCTTGGTCAGACCTCAGTCTAAAAATATGCAGGTCTTGGCCTTCAAGAAAGTCAGTAGCTATTTTGTGAAGACCGAAATATATTGTCATCATCAGGGGGGAAAAAGACCAGACCAGATTGTTAAAAGGCCAGGAAAAGAAAAGGAAATTTCCATGAAAAAGGAAAGAGAAAAGCCAGGGAAGAAATGCTAACTTCATGAGAAGATACAGCTTCCAAGGACTGCAGGAATTCTCTTCATCTCCTCCTGCCTGGGGTGCGTCTCAGTCACCTAAGAGTGTGGGAGATTATGAAGTAGCAGGCAGTGTTTTACTGAAGTGAAAAGATGTTTGAAATTGGCTCCCCATACTCTAGATTTATATGCATAAGCCTTCTGAATCTTGGACAAAATTCTCTCACACTCCATACCTTCCCAATGCATTCCACTTGTGCTCCACACCTGGCAAAGCATGGAATCCATCACGTGCCTGCTTCAAACTCATCAACGCTTTCCCTTTGCACTCAGGGTAGGATCTGAAGTCCTTACCAAGCCCACTGCATCCTCTATGATGAGACCTCTGCCTCATTCTCCAGGGTCACACAGCCCCCCTCTTTCCTTTACTCACCCTGCTCTGGCAGCAAACACCGCAGAAAGCTTTCCCACTTCAGTCTTCCCACAGCCCAAGTCTGCTCCAGGTCTGTCATCTCTTGGTAACTCACCTGACCTCACCCCATTCATCCAAGCAGTCTCTGCTTAAATGTTTCTTCTTCCTAGATACTTTCTCTGATCCTCCAGTTTAAATTCCATTGCTCTATTGTACTTCCTATTGCACCCCTGCATTGCCCATTGTACTTCCAATGCACCCAGGACTTTTCTTCATGAAACCTCCTAGACTCCATAGCCACGCATTTATTTGTCTTATTTTTTATTTAATGACTATCTCCTGAGAGTACAGACTGGCTATTTTGTTCGCTACTGGGTCACCAATGGCAGGCACATGGTGGGTGCTCATAGAAGGCATCATATAAATATTTGCTTTAAAATGTAGGCTGCAGTAGTTAGCAAGGCTATCAGGAGTGATGTGGGACTTAGCTGGGCCTTAAAAGATAAGGAAATCCCACATTCTCGAAGGCAGAGGAAATAGTCAACATATTTAACAGTCCAACAAAGCTGATGCTGTTGGGGGTCAAGTCTGGAGGCCACTTGCTGTGCCTGGAGTTAATCTGCTAGTTGCTGCATGGTACAGCAGTCCAGGGGTTCCTGGAGAATAGCCAGGGTGGTAAGTGGGCACTCAGGGCCTTGGGGCACAGGGTATTTACCAACAAGTACAGACATATTTCAACATTTTAAAAACTGGTGCTATAACCGGATTTTGTCTAGGTTCTTGACTATGCTGCGGAAATGAATTTCAAGAGCATGTTAGGTTAGTTAGGCCAGTAATTTGTTCAGATAGGGAAGGAAGAGAAATGGGAGAAAATAACAGATCATAGGTCCCAGGTAGAGAGGAAGGGGCTGAAAAGTGATAGAGAGGGCTGATTTACAGACTACAATTTCCCATTATAGATTATAAATTCCCAGGTTTACTTGCATATTGATCTGGGCAGGGACGAAGGTCAGAATAGGGGTCCAAAGGCAAGAGAGAGAGAGTTCAGCCTTTGTACTTGCTTTTTAAACATTAATTATTCCACCCCTTTGTTATTGGCTGGGGAGGAGTCCCAGCTATTTGCTGTTTTGATAGATTACCCCACCCATCCATCCCCCAATAATAAGGCCCTGGGGAGAACATCCAGGGCTTCTCCTGGCTTCCAGAGGAAATCGTGCTCTGAATTGGATTTTTTGCGAGAGTCTTCCAGCAGCCATCTTGGGGATATTGATGTCCACGTGGACTTCTTGCCAGGCCAGATCCAACTATTGATTCCCCATCTTACTAGACTGCTTCAGTACAGCTCTCCAGAGGCAGTCAGGCCCTCTGACTGCCCTAAAAGGAGCTGGAAAGCCTCCAGAAAAACTGGGGCTAAGATGCTTGAAAATGTGTGGATGGTGAGATGAGCAGGCAAAGGTGAGCTGGACAGAGTTGGAGGGGAAATTGTGACGATATGGCTCTGCCATTCTCTAGCTAAGGTAAACCTCATGAAACTCGCTGAATAACATTGAGATAATGGGAGTACTGACTTCAAAAAGATTGATTGAGGAAATGTATGCAAACTGCTGACCACAGCCACAAAAAATGTTTGTTAAATTGTAGCTATTATTATTATTATTATGGGAAAAGTACTGAACAGAAATTGTCAGTTCTTCCCCTATCTGTATAACCCTGAATAAGTCAAACACTCTGAACAAAATTTTGAGTATATGAGTATGTGAATTTTCTGGAAAACAGGTCATATAGATCATCAGATTCTCAAAAGATTTGAGAATGATTTTCAAATCCTACATTTTCAAAAGTTTCAATATTTACCTTAAGTATCTGGAACCAAATTCTCTCATCCTACCTTAGGATAAATTATACTCATTATCACTGTTCTGTTGCCCTTTATTCAAAATATCACCCAACTAATTAGATTCCCCTCAAGAAAAAAGGAGTTGTTTCATTTTTAAATGTTATGCTCAATATTATTATTTGAATATAAATCACAATATACACTAGTTTCAAATCTTAAACTTTTATTTCAGAAACTTATACATAAAATTAACAATAACCATAACATTAACATGGAATAGAAATGTTTAAAAATTAAAGTAAGTACTAAAAAGTGACATTTTGTTTAACTTTAAAACATTTGATATGAGAATACAGATCCCCTGTGTCAAATAAATCCATTGCCTCTCCATACCTGAACTTTTCCTAAAACAACAAAAAAGAAGGCTATGGAAGTTGTTAAACAAACTGTGTAATTATTTATAAGAAAATAAAGTGAAGTGCGATTCCACAAAAAGAAAGATCTCGCCAAATATGAATTCTGAGGTATATTTATATCGATTACTGTAGTAAAGAGGCAAAAAAGTAAAATGAATACTCATTTAAAATCTCAACATCTAAAGAGTAGACCATCTTTCACATACGTGAAAACACATACATAACTGTAATCAAAAATCCTTAGCATCCAGATGAAGATCTGTTGCTCCCAACCAGCACCAGTGCTTTCAAATCCTGCCTGCTAGCTGCGTGGAATTTAAATTCTAGTTGATGTAATGCGAGACCCACACACTCAATCAAAAAAAAAATCTTTATCTTCATCTGTATTTTGTGAAAACAAATTGAGGCAAAACTAAATTCCAGTTCATCTGGAAGAAAAAGGCATCTTTTCCTCCTGCTCTGGTTTCTCAGTGCATGTTTATTAATCCAAAGTGCTTTTTGACCTCGCACCAACCGTTCATCAATTTTCATCAGCCCTTATCACTGGTCCCTGCAGTGCACCTCAGTGGGTTGGCAGGAAAACTTGTAGACTGGGGTTTCACAGGAGAAAAATGCATTGCACTCTGAAGTCCCAGTCTGTACTTGAAAAAATGCTGCCTTCAGTGTGGTGAAGTCTCCTGGAGTATGTGACTGCATTTACAATGGACATTGTTAAAAATAAAACTCAAGTATAAAACCAGGTCTCGAATATTGCAACTGTAAATTTGAGGGCAAAACAACTATAGGTAGCATTTCTACATATTGAAATTCCTATGGCCAGATGTTCCTAGAGTTTATCAAAATGTGATCTATGAAAACAATTATTGGGAAGGTTGTGCTACATATCACGCTATTAGTTTTGGACATTCAAAATAGTTTCTACAATGCTAAAAAAAAGAGAATTTAATATTGGAAGTATGTACAGTGCCACCAATTGAGTAACAGAGTAGAAACGGGGAAACAAATCTAAAAACTTTTGCCAGCATGCTTTAAGGAGTAGGATGAATTTAGCTGTTTATTAGTGCAGAGACATACTATAAGGATTAAATGGGATGAAGGGAAGAGGTGACTTAGAAATCCATTAGTTTTCCGATGAAAACTAAGAGTTTCCAGGGAAAAAAGTTATATTAAAATATGTATATATTTTGATAACTAAGTTGCAAGTATATTTGATGTTTTGTGTACAAAAACAAAGGAAATGCTGTATTTTTTAATAGTAAATATGGGCGTCAATCCCTGCAAGAGCACCAAGTGCATACCCTTTAGGATAATGTCACTGATGCATGTTTGACAACTCAATTACAAAGCTCTTTGATATACTTTGTATGAAGAGTGGCAATTATGGACAATAAAATCAAAGAGAAGAAAAAAACTAATTAATACTAACATTATGACTCACTAGCATATAAAATCCCATGCCTGCTCTAAATTGCCAGCAACTGGCAAATCCCAAATTCCTAAGGATGCAGACAATAGTTTCCTAATAACTGGAGCCACCAGAGACTTTGGTGGCTCGGTGGAGCCTTAGCATTACTTTCTTATATCAAAAGACCCAAAGTATACAAATGACTTAAACCCTCTCCCCCCTCCACTCCCCTCTCCAAAAAACAAAACAAAACAAAACAAAAACCCCACATAATCCCAAGGTTATGATCTGTAGTAATTGTGGATCCTAAACAAATTCTGATGCTACCTCATAAACAAAAATAGTGGTTAATTTTTGTGGAGGAAAGAAAATGGAATTGGGAGACAAAAAGCCCAAGTTCAGATTCTAAATCAGGCATCTATTATCCCTGCAACTTTGGACAAATCATTTAACTTTGTATCAAGTAGGGATAATAACAATGCCTATCCCCACAGAGTTGTTGTGAGAATAAATGAGGCAAAATGAGTGTGAAAATATTCCAAAAATAGTAAAACAAACAACAACAACAAAAGAACTATACAAATGTTAATACTTCCACTGTATTATAAGCTTTCCATTGAAACTTAGCAAATGTGTAAAAATAGTTACTCTGCTACAAAAATGTGACTACACAGAAAGTAAACCAATGATAATAAAATAAAGCAACACATCACAGAAGGAAGGGTTCTGTGAATATAGATTTAGTGAAATGACCCAGGTTTCATACAGAACTATTTTTCAGCAATACGTTAAATCTGCTTTTTATGCAGTGTGTAAACCTGGATTTTTAAAAGCCTCTGCGGCCTTGCAATTGTATGGAAAAGCATTTGGATACTTCAGAGACTCCAATTAATTAACTGAAATAAAAAGTAAAAATAAAGTATCATACTTGGCTACTGGCAGCTAAGTAAATATGTGTTAGAAGATTTAGTAGCTTAATGGCTAATAATTGTATTCTTCTAACCTCACTGTTAAAAAATCCATGGTAGCAGATGACCTCTTAAGCTCTTAAGGTTACAATTAAAGACATGATGTAAAGTCAGGAAATGAATGATTTTCACAAAGGGTTTCTTGTTTTCCACACACACAAAAATTTCTTGATTTAGGGTACTTCTGTGTAACTTTACCAAATGAGGAAATGCATTGAGAGCACTCTGCAAAGGTCAGTGTGTCATACAAATGTAACATGTCATTAAACAAATCTGAAAAGCTTTTCTGAATCTTAGAGAATAAAGATGGAATTTATAAAATGAAGAATTCTACAAAAATGAAATAGAAAACATATCTTGAAACAAAATATAGTAAATTGAGGGGGCAAAGTCAAAATTACCGAGCCAGTTCCTTTCCTGGCCCCTTTTCTGACAAGCTTGGCTTGATTTTCACCTCACTCAGTCCCCGCCACACACATGACTTTGTTCATCTCAGGTCCTATGCAGTTACTCCTACTCCAAGGTATAGGGCTTTCAAATAATTGATTTCTCCTGTTGCTTCTCTGAACTCACTAATGGGCTCAAGCAAGCAGCTCATCAATTACTTATTCCTGACATGGTTTCAGCATCTGTGACCTCTCGCTCCAACCAGCCACTTGGTGGTAAACCCTCACTTTCGGTAGTGAAGGGTGCCAGGAAAAGGCCACAGAACAAGCCAAAGGAAAACTCATTTGTTAAACCATCCCATAAAACATTACCCTACTTAAAATTCCATTGAATCTTGAGTTTCCAGAGAGTCCTCCAGGCCCAATGTGTCCCCGAAGCTTGCCTGTGAGTTCATATCAAACCCAGAATTTTTCAATGCATTATGAGCATTCATAAACTTCTGGAGGTATTTAGAGGTATACAGCCAGTGGTGTTTCAGGACATCTTCCAATTCATAGCACTTGGACTGCCTGGCATTCATTTTCCGGAAGCGCCTAAACAATTTGTTGCCAGACTCATTTCCCTCACTTGCCCATGCCCCAATAGACCCATCCCTTTCAATAATTTCAGGGACATGTGCAAGGGTTTTGTGAAAATAATTAGTGATTTTACCCTCATATCTATACTTGAACTTGGTGGAGAGAAGCTCAGCAAAACGCTGTGAATTGAAACTATACTGGCATAGGGATTCTGGGCACTCTTTAGCAGGACATGATGATCTCCATACTGGCTTCATCTTTAGGTAAAGGTCCATCAGCTCCCTCAGAGGTTCATGCCTCTCCTCAGAGGGAATTAATTCACAAACTGCTTCAACAGTCTCTTTGGTCATTAGCTTCCTGGCAAAGTTGCCATTCATCCTCATGATTGGTTTTAGGTTCATCTTCTTTCGGAGATGCTTGTCCAGTGTGGCCTGCCATCTTTTCCTTTCCTCTTTGGATGCGTTCGGATTCTTATATACCTCCCCTATTTCTAGCTGGAAAATCTTGTAGAATTCAGCTGCATTGCCAATGTCACAGTGGAGTGCATCTATAGAAGGAACCGTCTCAATGAAAGGTTTGGCTGAGACCCCCTTCACCCGATCCCGCAGTTCTTCCACAGACTCCTGGTAGGGGTTAGAACGCCAGACCTCATAGCGCTCCAGGTTCTCAGCATGGCTTCTAGTTATGGAGTGAAAGACAAGATTTTGAGAGGCTTCCAAACGGGTGGCATCACAAAGGGTACAGATGTAGACTGAACCAGAGGCCTCAAGACCTTCTACTTCCCGGACAAGTTTTTCATCATATCCAGTACCCCTAAAGATGAACTTGAAATTCCTGGGAATGCCTCCCATCTCAAGCATTAGTTCACTGCTCTTCATGGCCTCCCTCTCTGCAATGAGAGGGCTCAGGATGGCAGTCAGGGTCTCATGGTCAGACTCATCTGCCAGCATAAGGCACAATGGCTTGCAACACAATTCAGAGTTAGGTTTGACTTCCTCGAACACCTTCACATTCTGTGAGCCCTGGGCTAGAGTAATTTTCATGATTGTGAATGAAAAACGAACGGCCTTTTCTGGAACAGCTGGCCCACTTCCATGCTTCTCACTCACATCTCCCATTCCATCACAAGACTCCTTTACCACTACAGTGAAGGGGCCATTGAGGTAATCCTCAAGGTCTTTGGATCTCATGCCTTCTAAGATGTCTTCTTCCATGTCCATCAAAGCAGACACCAAGGCTGAATCATAGCGGAACCTCTTTGCAATGGTGTCCACTGGGTAGTCATCCACAGAGGAGGAGAGTCCAGACAGCCCATCAATAATGCCAACATCAGTGCTGGAAGACACATTCTTCAGAGGTGGCTGCCACTCAAAGGGGTGGTAACCGGGCAGAAGGACCTTCTCAGCATTCCGAAGGGCATGCAAAGGCTGAAAAATCTGCCTTCCTGTGATGGCTTTCACAGTCCTGTACATCTTGTGGTACTGGCTGCAGCTGAGGAAGGTGTTGATGCGGATGGCCAAGCACACAGCTGGCTGCAGGCCAGACCCCTGTCCCCGCATGATGGCCTCCAGCTCGTCAGCTTGTCTGTGTTCATTCTTTGCCCTCAGCACCAGCAGGAACAAGGTCAGGCACACAGACTTCACATCTCCACCTTCTTCTTTGTCAGCAAAAGCCTTGACTTGCATCTTGAGCTCTCTCAGACGATGCTTCTGAGCTCTTCGGGTCAAGGACAGGAGATGCTGGCGGGGCCGGCCCCCTTTATTAATATGCACAAAAGTCTCTTGTGATCCCTTGTGGCTTGAGACATGATGATTATATTTTTCCAAGCTGACCTCTTCATTGCACTCTTTCGCTGGACATTTCACCATTAGGGAATTTAAGATGCTCAGAAAGGACTTCACTGGACTCCCCAGGTCACTGGAGAAGCAGGGATATCGGCAAGAGGGACAATAGCTGCCCATGATTTTGAGGCATCGGAGAATGCAGATTCTGCAAAATACATGCTTACAGCTGGTCTCCACAGGGTCAGCCAGAATGTGTTCACAGATCTGGCAGGAGACAGATTTCACAAAATGTGCTGGAAAGTCCACTGCAAGTAGCTTGGGGCTAAGATGAATCTTATTGCAGTTAGTGATCTTCTTCATGACTTCCTTGTTGCTAATCCTTGCCTGAGCTCTTCTCTTGCGTTGACGAGCTTGTCTTGCTCGGTCAACTACAGTTTTGAGTCTTTTGCTGAGCTGCAGATTTAGTGGATGGCTCTTCCTCTTAAGTCCCCGATGGACAGTGTGGCAGATATCACAGGATGGTGTGTGGGGATGCCACTCCATGGTTGCATTCCTTGGAAAGTAAACCTCACATGGGATGCCACTAAATTTCCTGTGCATGATGCTCCAGCAGTTATGACAGAACTTGGTGGGATGGATTGAGTCAACATCTGCCTTCACATTGATCCGGAAAACCTTGGCAATGAGGTCTGGCCAGGAAGTGACTCTCTTTTCCTTCTTTCGCAAAAGCCCTTGAGTTTCACCATCCACAGGCCCATGCACTGGGTATCTCCTGTTCTGCCTGTCAGTTTTAAAAGAATTTCCACAGATGCGGCAGAGATGTTGAAGGTTTGCTTGATGGATTGATTTGTCCCTTGCTTTCTCATCATCAAAGGATTTCTTCGAAAATTTGGGATGGACCTTTAATGCTGGCTGAGTCAGGGCTGGCTTCTGACCACTAGCCTTGTCCAGAGCAGTTGGAGATTGTTCCAGAAAGGATCTCCCCTCCGAGGAATCCTTCTTTTGCATTTGGGCTTCTTCAGATGTCTTTTCTAAGGATCTCACCCTGAAAAGCTTAAATTTCCACTCTGAAAATTTAATATGAGGGTGCTGAATTTCATCTGGGGCAGAGCTGAGTCCCAGACTGGGTGGCAAAGAGACAGCCATGCTGGCCGAGGTACCTAGGGACAATTAAAACAAGTCAGATTAGGAAAAAATACAGAGAATTTATGAGAGAGAATGATTTTTTTAATCAATATCCCACTGATGCATCTTGGAAGAAATAAAATGAATATATTCAATTATTTATTCATTAACTTATTTTTAAAGTTACCTATTAAACCCTTATTTTAAAACATTATGTTAGGTGCTGATCAAAAGCAATGAACAAGACATTACCTGTTCTTATAGTACTTATGATTATTTACATCTTATATCTTAGTATCTTAGTAAATGCACTACCATGGTTTGATATACACACACATACATATACATATATGTATACATACAAATATCAAATAAGGTTTGATATACATACATACACATATAAGGTTATATGTAGGTGTGTGTGTATTTATCTTATTTCCTTTCTACCGAACCTTAACGTCTTTGAGGATAGAATTGTGGAGTCATTCATCTTTGTCTTTCCAAATTTCCTAGTACACATTAAGTTCTCAATAGTTATCTGATTACTAAATGCAAGGACAAAATGACTACTAAAACCAAAGAAGGCAAATGGATGTGACTCAATCAACTGGGCTCCCATCTACCATATAGGAGGTCCAGGGTTCGATGCCTGGGCCTCCTGGTGAGGGCAAGCTGGCCCACGTGGTGAACTGGCCCACGTGGAGTGGCGGCCCACGCAAGAATGCGGCCCCGTGCAGGAGTGCAGCCCTGTGTGGGAATGCTGCCCCGCAAGGGAAAGCCACCTCGCAGAGGAGTTCCAGCTGACTCAGAGAGATGGCACAACAAGATGATGCAACAAGAGACAGAGAGTAGAGAAAATAAGAAGACACAGCAGAACTGGGAACTGAGGTGACGCAAGAGAGTAAGCGCCTCTCTCCCACTCCAGAAGGTCCCAGGATCAGTTCCCAGAGCTGCCTAATGAGAATACAAGCAGACACAGAAGAACACACAATGAATGGACACAGCAAATGGACTGGGATGGGGAGGGGAAAATAAATAAAAAATAAATGTTTAAAAAATAATAAAACCAAAGAAAAGATGTATTTTTCACTTTGTATTAGACTCATTGCACTAGCTGGACAATATGTTTCCAGTTTTTTAAAGCAGTCTTCTGGGAGGTTGGTTGTTTATTTCTTCCAAACAGGTCGTAAAGGGATGATAAAGTTACAGATCCAAGGAAACTAATTACTTACTGCTTGAAAGGATGAAGTGAATTTTGAGCTTTATGAATGCAAACTAATAATAAGTATCATGGATAGCAATTATGCTTACAATTTTAATTAGCAAGTGCGGCTGTAAATCATAAGGCTGCATCTACATTAGAAACAAATACCATGCAACTCTAAACCTGTAACAAACCACGGTCATGTACGTACTAAAATTCTGAAGAGTTTTTAAGATGAAAAATTCAAGTGGTTTCAGATAAAACTTCTACAGGTCATCTTGAGGGCTTCTACTGGTCAATGATCATTAGCTCTGTAGTTTTTAGTAGGAAAGGATGAGAAGTATATTATTCTTCTGGTAAAAATCATTAACATTTGCATATTTCAGGAAATACCACCCATCTTCTTGTAAGGTAGACATCAGTAGCGATATAGAAAAATAATCGGAAGATGCCATTTAATACTCTTTAGAAGCAATTAGCCCAATCTTCCTCCAAGCTCTTTAGTTCATATAACTGGAGAAAAGCATTTGTATCTTCAACCTATCATTGACATCTTTCAAATTTGCCTGGGTTAACTCTTTCAAATCACCAATTATATCAAACAATAGTTTTTTCCCCTTGATTAATCAACTGATCAAAGTGATGGGCTTTATTTTATAATCAGGCAGTCATGGAGACAAATCCTCAGATGAACACACTTCGGCTGGGGTTTAGGGGGTGGGGAATGGTACCAAGGACTAATTCCAACTCCTGCCAACAAAGTTTCATTTTAAGTCGTCTCTTTAAACTACTGAAGTTTGTTCCATCTTTCATGCATGATGCTTCAGGAATTGATTTTTTCATAAAATTAAAAGGAAATTTCCAAGGCTTGGTTAAAAAGGAAATTAGGCTAGATTGTTCCACATGCAGGACTGTGAGAGTCAATCAATTCCAAACCATTTTAAAAATCTCATTAACCTCAAAAGTGTTTCACTGCAGTCGAGCAAAGACCTCAAAGTTGTTTATCGTTTAATAGTGTTCCTTAATTCTGACCTGTGTCTTTCTATCTGTCTCCCCTGCCTTGTTGGCTTAAACTCATTCCCAAATGCCTTTTTTATTTTTAGCCTTTCACCTCCCATCCATTTTCTCTAGCATTCCAAGACAATATTTTGAGGAGTTAGTTATCAAAAACTGCATGACCATCTCTGGGACTACACAAGCTAAATACTGAACTTACACATTGAGTCAGCCAATCACAGGGCAGGTTGGAAGGCTCCCTAGAACTATCTCCCTTCCCCACCCACTTTTCCCCTGACTCCCAGGGGACTGAAATGTTACGTCAAATTTACCAGAACACATTGATTCATTGAGTTAAGATTTTCTATCTCCTGGAGTCCATTAGGAGTTGCAAATATTCCCATGGAAAATGTGCCATCACAAAGCAGGATTAGTCATTGACATCCAAATTCACACTTATTTATTAGATTATTTTCCAACTCAACGCTGAAAAGTCCATTCAAACTAAAAGCAACAGGGTGTGGGGGGAGGGACGGTTTATTGTTCTTATGTTTTAAAGACATGTAGAAGAATATCCACTAAGATACTAATAGTGATTACCTCTGGAAGTTATAGATGTTTTATACTTTTTATCCTTATCTATGATTTTCACTCATTCTAAAATAAACACATATTACTTTTGGAAGAAGATAAACCTTCTAAAAACTAGATGTTATGGGATATCTTTTTTTTACCTATCAGATTAGGAAAAATGAAAAAGATTGATATTAAGCAGCATTAATGAAGATATGGAGAAATAAAGATATCTTCATACATTCCTGTAAGGCATGTAATAAATTGGTATAATATTTTTCATGGAAAATTTAGCACTGTCTTTATAAAGCTTAAATATGTATCTTATCTTTTTTTTTTAAAGATTTATTTATTTATTTAACTCCCCCCCTCCCCCGGTTGTCTTGTATCTTATCTTTGATGAAATAAATCTACCTCTCAGAAGTTATTCTATAGAAACATCCCCCCAGTTACATAGTGACATTTGTATAGACAGAGAGATTTGTCTTAAAAATTTACCTTGTTTGAAAGCTATTGACTCAATATCTGTACATCAGTTTCAGTAAATATAGTATGAATATGTAAAAAGATTATTGCTGTGGAAGGGAAAAGGGTTTATGTTGGATATGTGGGAGTACCGTATATTGTATATATGAATTACTGTGATCTAAAACTTTTGTGAAGATAAGCTTAATAATTAGAAAAAAGAAAAGAAAAAGATAGAATGTAGATACTGAGGAAAAGACAGAAGTTGCCTTGCCTATTTGCATACAGGGCAACACTTAGTGCAGCAATGGAAGGCAAAACATCAAAAACAAAGCTTTTGCATTTTTTAATTTTGTGATACCACAATTTATTTTTACCTTAATTTTTCTAAATTAATATGTTAGATATAGAACACGTATTCCATTTTACTATTAATGGAACCTGGCGATATATTGGGCTTCACTTTTGAAGAAGTTTTGGATCACAGAGAGGTTAAACAATGGCCGGGGAGGAATACTGGTGTGGGATGTTATTGACAGGGGACATATGGTTGGCAGGGAGTTCTCCAGGGCATATATCCAGGGTACACAAAAATATTTGGATATTTTCATAGTGGATACAATTAAACACAACAACTGAGGGAGTGCTGAGTTCCTAGCCAGGGGAGCTCTATCACAGTCCCTAAAAGAACAGCAACAATCCCCCAAGTGCAATGGCAAAGACCAAAAAAGAATGAAGGTCCAACAATGAACCCTTGATACTAATGACTATGCTTGTGAGCCTGTGCACCTGAAATAAGAACAAGGCCTAGAGCCGCAGGGTGCCTAAGAGTTACCTCCTAAGAGCCTCTGTGTTTCTCAAATGTGGCCAGTCTCGAAGCCAAACTCAGCATGTAAATGTGTTGCCTTCCCTGCAGCGTGGGACATGACTCCCAGGGATGAGCCTCCCTGGTGCCAAGGGATTACTACCAAGTACCAGCTGATGATGTAACTAGAAAATGACCTTGAATAAAAGGGTCAACTCGAACCAGCAGAATATCTCAGTCTACATATAATACCAGGAGTTAAAAATGCTTCTTGACCGGAATAAAAGGGGGAAATGGAAAGGACAAAGGAGTTTATATGGCTATGAGTCTCCAAAAAGAGCTGGGAGGTTATCAGATGGGTTGCCCTTATGCACACCTCAGCAGAGTCCCAGAGACAGCTAAAGTAGATACAACCCCAGGTATTGGTTTTTCTGAGGGCTACAAAGACCCACAGGTTCTATGCTCATGGAAGATGGAGTTCAGTGCCGTGTCAGTTGGCCCTACTTTGGAGTTTGTGTTTTTGTGTGATGGAGCTAGACTCAGATGTGATCTTTGTTCACAAGCCTTTCCTGTTACTTTCACCAGAACTGTAGTTGGTGCTGGGGCTTAATGTATACCCAGGGGACCTGAATCTCTGGACTGACCATGTGATAGCCAGGCCCTGAGCCTTAACAGACTTCAACTCCTACACTCTGATTTATTGGACTTACCCCACTCAGCTAACATGGAGGTGAAGAAGGTCAATCACCACACCAGGGAGCCAAGAGTGCCTACAACTGAAAGAAGGAGAATTGTATCCAGTATCCATGTGGAATTTAAGCCCCCTCTTGATATAGATATGGAGTGGACACAACCACTCCAAGGTCCACAGGATGGAGGAATAGAGTATGGATTAGAGTGGGCTTACTGATATTCTATTCATGAACTATTGCGATTAGTAATCGAAGAAAATGTGGCATTGGTATGGAGAAAGTGGCCATGGTGGCTGCTGGGGGTAGGGAGTGGGAGGAAGAGATGAGATGTGGGGGCATTTTCGGGACTTGGAGTTGTCCTGGGTGGTGCTGCAGGGACAGTTACCAGACATTGTATGTCCTCCTAGTTGGCCCACTGGGTGGACTGTGGGAGAGTGTGGGCTATGGTGTGGACCATTGAACATGAGGTGCAGTGGTGCTCAGAGATGTATTCACCAAATGCAATGAATGTCTTATGATGATGGAGGAGATTGTTGTTACGGGGAGAGGATTGGGGTGAGTGGGGTGGGGGGTTTACAGGGACCTCATATTTTTTTAATGTAATATTAAAAAAATAAAGACAAAAAAAATTTATTACTTTGAAAAATAGGAAACACCAATAGTCATCAAAAGGACATTATTAAATAAACTATGGTCCAGACATACAATGGTTAATCATACAGAAATTTAAAATTTCCATATGCATTGTATGGATTTCTATATACAGCTATGACATGAAAAGATGCCCACATGAAAAAACAGAGACCAGAACGACAATAGCACATAGAGTAGGAGCCTATTTGCATATACTTTCATGTTTGTATATACCTGAAAGTACAAAAATTCTTTAAGTATATACACTAAAATCTTAATATTTAATTTTTACAGAGTAGTACTGACAACAGTAAGAGGGCCTTTTTCATTTCCTGTTTATTCATTTTTTTGTATCATTTTAACTTTTCCCAGAAAATACCGTAAAAAAAAAACAGAAAAAAGAAAGAAAAATAAGAAATATGTATTATTTTTAAAATTTTATAATCAGTTAATACTGGGAGGGAAAAACATGTTTTAAAGACAAGATTTATGTGAACCCATAAATCTTATTTCCATATTTGCATATTTCTAACAAAATTTCCCCCCAAAAATGTTTAAGCCCTGGCTAAGTCAAATTTGACCACCATCCTTAGTTCTCCTTTCTTTTCTGGTGAACGTGTGGATAGAGGACCAAAAAATGCACCTGTAGACAACACAAAATTAGGATTATGAAGAGTTATCTTGTGGTCATTTTCTGACACTCTGAAATTGGAAAAGGACTTAGCTGTAGATCAGCCTCAGAATCTAAAAGACAGAGAGGCTGTTTCTGGCTTAGCGCTAGCCCTGCTGGGAGCTGCCATCTAAGCATTGCCATCTTTCTGCCATCACAACTGCAGGGGCGCCTTTCTCCACCAGGCACGGATCCATTTGATAACCAATCTGGGCTGACTTGGACTGGGCTGAAGCTGCACTTTATGATGTGAGCTATCATTTTTAACTCCACAAGACAGGGCCACAGCAGCCGCATTCCAGCCTTCCTTTCCATCCCTTTCTGCACCCTACATATACACATAGCCTATACTTGGCCCCCAACCTTCCCTCTTGCCATCTGCAACCTGCTCTATATATGATTTCCAAGTGACCGCTGGGTAACACCTGTCCCACTCATTCATTTACTCATTCCACAAATAGATTTATTATCTTCCATTTACCAAATACTAAGCACCAAAAGGTTGTCAACATCAAAAGACTTTTTATAAGTCTCAGGCACCCACAAAATGACCCTAAGATTCATGCCCTTCCTCCAGGCAACTTGCTGCTTGAGCCATTTGCAGAAAGAAAATACCCTCATACCCCTGGTCAGGAATCCTGACTCGAGAGCCTAACCTAAAGCAGTGTCTCTACAGTGGTAATTCTCAAGGTTCATATGTAGCAGAAACACTAGGGAGCTTACTTAAAAAATTAAAAAAATTCTTTAAAAAGGCAGATCAGCAGAGAGTTTGATTAAGTTTGTCTGGGATGGAGTCCAGAAATCTGTATTTTTTAACAAGCATTCCAGTGATTCTCATATAAGTGGGCCACATACCATTATTTTGAGAAATACTAGTCTCCTACTTAGTCCAATCTACTTCAGGAAATTTCTGGCAATACATGGCAATTCCTGGAAAACTAGACATTTCCTCCCACCCTGGAATTTGCTTGCTCCTGACTATTGTTCTTGTCTGGACTAAGGAGTAATTTTATCCAAGAAACTCCTTCGGGTGATTCCTTTACTCATCTCTTCCGGAAACACTCCTTAAATCCTTCCTATGCCTACAGCATGCATTTGCAACAATTTGGAAATTTTGCATTATCTCTATGAGCCTCCAGTGTCTTCCTAAATTTGGCTTCTTTCTGCTTTCCCATTTTCAAAAATTAGAAAGAAAAAACATTGAAGCAACTTCCCTTGCTCCCTCCCCTCATCCCCTGCAAGGAAAAGAGCACAAATATTTCTGATTAGAAACAGAAAAATGGCATAAACATTGTGACTCAAGGCATCCAAAATATGAATTGTTACCTTGCTTAGCAGGTTGCCTCCTCAAAGTGTTGGGATGTTTGTAATTGGGTTGCTATTACGCAATGCCAGAATAAAGCCCACGTGTGTCCTCCTCTCCCTCCTTGCTCTGGCACCCTTCAGAGTAGACTGAATTGTTTATCAACCTCGCCTGTCCTTCCCAGCCTCCCCCACCACCGAGGGGTTAACCACAAATGATGGCAGCCAATCACAGGCCAGGAGCTCCAGCTGGCACCTGGCTCTTCAGGAAACTTGGCAGGGGGACCTCAGTAGAATCGTGCATGCGTGTGTGCTGGAGCACTGCCAAAGATGCCAGGCCATTCCCCAAGTCTGTCTGGGTGAAAAATGATCTTCCCAGGATAAGGTCTGGATTCTGTCAGGCATTTATAGCTGTGTATCCATTTCCTCTTCCGTGAGATGGAAATACCAAGTATAGATACCTCAAAGAGTCAATAATGGGAAAACAGTGAGCATTATTATGAGAAAATACTTGGAAGGCTGCCTGACACTTTGAAAATGCTTATAAAACATTAACTATACTATAAAATATTATTTTTGGGAAATGGAGTCTAAACAATCCCAGAACCCTCATACCTGGTCAACGCTTGGTTAGGGAGAGTTGATATTCCTTGCAGTTATACTAAGTTTAAACATTATAAGACTCAAAGTCCACAGACCTGGATTTAAAATCTTGACTCAGATCTTTGGTTTCTGAGCCTCAATCTCCTCATTTAAAACCTAGGATTGATAATATTAGCCCCACCCCCACCCCACTCCCAGTTACTGAGAGCAACGGGCCAGGTCTTTAAATACTTTATATGCCATTTAATTCTCACAACAATCCTATGCATTTGGTATGATTATCTGTAGTTTAGAAAAAAGCCAACAGAAGTTCAGAGCGAAGGAATAACTTCCCTGCGGTCACACAACCACTAAATGGTAAAGGTGGTAAGGGATTCCAAAGCCCATGTTCTGAACCATTCCATTATACTGTAAAAGGAGAATAATGAAAGGCGCCTCATAAAATAGTGTGAAGAAGACTTGAGGATGAACTCCAGTGCACCTGGCACAGTCTCTGTTTCAATTCCCCTTTATAATTCTTATACCATCTTCATTCCTTAAGCACCTAAGATTTGAGGGACGGCCTTGCCTTGTCAAAACTTCAGCGGAAACTGTCCAGGAAGCAGGGGCAAATACTTCCCTGTGCTCTGGTGCCCTGATTAAACACTCCTTTTCTTGCCCCATTATTTTGCACTTGGTTCTGTCTGACCACATGAAAGTTCTGGGAATCTAGCTTCTGCTCCTCCACTAAAGGCAGGGCAGAAATCATTTCAGCAGTATTAGGAGGAGGAGAAATGAGCATCTGGTTTCTAACAGCTTCGGTGTGTTCATGCATGAGGGGATGGAGCCTGTGGCCAAGGTTCCTATTTGAGGGGACATTGTGAGACTGGGTAGGTAGGAGCTGAGAATTTCTGGAAGACTGTAACTATGTTCAAATCCCCACGAAGCAGGGCCTCTAAGATGTAAGCTTTATGGCCTTGATGTCCTCTTCATACAATGGTCAAGTAGAGAAGTGTCACAAAATGACTTACATGGAAGCAGGTGCCCTGTCCACCATCTGGGACATCTCCTGCATCTCCACTTGACTCGCACAGAGGAAAAGAAAGTGTCAAATATCCTGTTCACCTTAAAGGAAACAGGAAAGCATTAACATCTCCAAGAACTGGAACAAAGCAGCAAATCTGAACTTCCAAGGACCAGGCTTCAGCTCCATCAGCTCACTTGGAAGTTAAGGGAAACTAGGGTGTCCACCTGTCCTGGTTTGTCTGAAACTTTCCCAGGTTCAGCACTGCAAGTCCAGAGATGGTTTTCACTCTCTCACCCCAAACCAGAGTTGGGAAGTTTCTCTGAGCTCACTGGATAAACAAAATGTGGTGTATCCATTCAATAGAATATTTTTCAGACATAAAAGGGAATGAAGTTCTGATACATGTGACAACATGGCATAGATGAACCTTTATAATATTGAGTGAAATAAGCCAGACACAAGAGGACAAATATTGATTGATCTCACTGATTAAAAATAATTAGAATAAGCAAATTCATAGAGTCAGAGTCTAGAATATGGGGTACCAGGGAACAGGTGGGAGTAAGGAATGGAGAGTTAATGCTCAAATTACACAGAGCTTCTATTTGGGTTGATTGTAAAGTTTTGGTAATGATGGTGGTGATGGCAGTACAACATTGTGAAAGTAATTAGCAGCACTGAATTCTATATTTGAATGTGGTTAAATAGGAAATTTTAGTTCAAATATGTATTACTAGAATAAGAATAAATAACAAACAAAAACCATAGTACTGTACATATAAACAGTTAATCATGTAATTATAAAAGGGTCTTTCATTAATTGTAACAACTAATGCAAGGTGTTCATAATAGGGCAGTATGTAGGAACATTGTATTTTGTGAATGGTTTTTCTGTAAACCTACAACTTCTCTAATAGAAAAGAGAAAGGAAAAATGCATAAAAGGAATCCTTGTCAAATTAGGGTGTGGTGGTGGTGTTAGCTATTTAAAGAGTCATCAAAAAGCACGCACCAGGCTTTGTGGGGAGGTTGGAGTAGGTGGGGGAGTCAGACTGGATAAAGGTAGCACTTTAACTTTTTTTTTTTTACCATAGATGTCTGTATTATTTCATTTTTATCAATCAATTTATCAATGTTACTTTTATTCATAGAAAAAACAAAATTTACAAATATATAAAATATTAGTGAATGAGACAAAATAAAATATCGGGTGCATATGAAGTCAACCTATTTTTACTGTACTTTTATAAAATCTGGTTTTGTGTATACCAAATTCTTCAAGAGCAGGAGCAATAATATTTTCATATCCTTCCTCATTATGCTTGGGAGCTCTTTCTCCCATTCTTGTTGAAATCACTTTCCCCTCTGGGACCTGAGACCTCCAGTAAATCTCCTGGAAAAACAAGCTAAGGGATGAACCCTTTGTGACTGTCCCTTGCCACTACAATTCCAGACACTAGCCTTTTTTCAAATCTTTTCCACATAGCTAGATCCACCTAGAGCAAACCCTGACTTTCATCAGAAAACAGCAAAGTCACAGCTACCTAGCATTCCATGCTGTTCCAAGCAAATTAAAGATAAAACACCATCAAATTTGGTCCTGGTCAAATTTAGCAGGAGGCAAAGAATGAAAAGGGCAAAGACAGTCTAGAAGATTCAGAGCCAGGTTCCAGCCTGGACGGCCCTCCCAGCTAGGTGATTAGCTGGGGTTAATCTTGGAAGCTCCTAGGGGCACATGCTCCCTGAAGCCCCTCTTTCACCTGCCTCTCCATCCAAGCCCCAAACCTCCTAAGCGGGCTGGCCTACACTTATCTCCCTGTCTCCCTGCCCCCCACCCCAGCAGGCTCTTTTAAGAGATGTTTTCAAATTCAATTTCTTCCAGACAGCAATGAACTGCAGTTGCTGATATCAATCAAAATCTACTCCTGCAGATGTGGTCTCAGTGTATGAATACTGCATTCTGCACTCTTATCATAATCCAGCAGATGCTGTTTAGTGACATTGTGATTACATACATAAGGTTGTATCTATATATCTCCCGCTAGCAAAACTCTTGTCTTTTAACATCACCAAATCGAATGCCAGAGCTGGAAGGGAACTTGGGGGTTATCTGGTCCTTCGGGTGCATCTTATAGATGACTAACTGTTCCTGAAGGGCAGTGTCCTGTTCAATGTCACAGGAGGGAATTAGTACCAGAAATGGTATCAAAATCCAGGTCCCCAAGGTCCTAGGACAAGATTTATTCCACTACACTGAAAAGGGAAGTTCCCTCCCTCTCGCACCCCGATGTCTTCTGCCCCTCTCAGCCTAGAAGGGGCTCCAGTTGGCAAAGGAGCAGAAATTTAACAGGTCATTGCTAGATTAGAGCCTTCAGGGATCACGCAGACTTGCCACAGCACTGGTGGATGGAGAGTTAGCGTCCCCACACGCTCATCTCTCCCCCACTTCCCCAGTCTTGAAATTGCTTTCTAATTAACTCAATGTGGATTAACCCTGTTAGTAAATTTTCTAATGCGTTATTAATTGCTCTAAACGTCAGTTGCAGCTCATTCCCAGCAAATTCAGGAGTGCCGTAGCGGGTATTCTGATGTTAGCTAGGCTGTTTTCTAAACAATTAGTGCCACCTTGTGGGAGAAAAAAAATAGACATCACCAAGCGATCAGAAAAAGCTGGCACAGCCTCAAGAAGTTATTGAATCCACGACCTGGTCATTTGGTTCTCTTCTTTCCTCCCCTGACCCCAGTCCTTTATCCTCCCTGCCTCCCTCCACCATCTCCTATGCTAATCCCCCATAATTCCTATAGTCTAGGAAACAGTGTAGAAGCTTAAAAGTTCAAAGTAACTTGCCCAAGACCACACTCCTAGTTAACTGCAGTCTTCTGTTAAAAGTTGAGGGTGAAACAAGGGACTCTAGTTTCACCTGTCTTGCTACTGAGGACTAGCTCCAGAAATTGTGTGTGTGATAAATGCCTTCTCCTCAGTCCTCGCACAAGTGAAGGCATGAAGGCCATGTTCAACTGTTGTCTTGTTATAATTATTTCCTCAAAGAGTACAATTTCCCAATCAGATAAAATCCTGCTTTACAATTATCACGATAGAAAAGAGAAAAAGGCTGTGGCATTATTTCTGCATCTGAGGATGGCCCCTAATAGTAACGGTTTGTTTCCTTCTATATTTGTACAAAGACCAATCTGGATTCTACTGACCCTTGGCCATATGTCAATTACAAGTTTAAAAAGTAACTTTGCTTTGTGGACAAATAAGGGGAGATGAGTTGAGCTATAGTTGAGATTTGCTGTTATTTTGTCCTGCTATCAAAGAGCCACTTGCTTTTATTCTCCTCAGCCTTTCTTCAGCCCTTCCAACCTCTCCAAGAGTTCTCTACCCTACTCCTAATACCGCCACCCCCCAAAATAAATCACTAACTACAATCTTCCCAAAAAATACAAAAAACCTACAGCTTCCTTTAATTATCATGTATTTTTATGTAATATGCCAGAAAAAGAAAATGTTCTCAGCAACATGACAAGCCATGAACCGTCCTCAGGCCTCACAAGCCTCTTTGCAGCCTCCCTCAATCTGCCTCTTGTTGGCCACAGATCTTTATGGGGAGATTTTTATAAGATATTGTGACAGTTTGAAGCTTTTTGAAGATCCCAGAGAAGATCCTGTTCTTGGAGCTAATCCATTCCTGTAGGTGTGGGACTATTTGATTAGATTGGATTCAGTTGGGGTGGGGGTGGGGGCTTTGATGGGGTTATTTGTGTGAGGCATCACCCAGTGCAGGTCTTGGTTGTCTTGCTGGAGTCCCTGTAAATGAAGGACTGAAAGCAGAGACACACAGAGGAAAAGTTGCAGAGACAGAGAAACCCTGAAAGGTGAAGAGAGAGGTCTCGGAGACCAGAGGCTGGAATCATCAGAGCACAGAGGTGAAGAAAGAGACCCCTGAGAGGCGAGGGAAGAGACGAATCATGAGCCTTTTTCCACAGCTGAGCTCTGGAAGAAAGTAAGCCTAGAGCAGAAGTCTGGATTAAAGACCCAGGCTGGAGGGGTGCCACTGTGTCTTGCCACGTGGCAGGAGTCCACGTCACCTGCAGCCGACTTCCAGTGAGACAGCATCTCTATGATGCCTTGATGTGGACCTTTTCACAGCCTCAGAACTGTAAGCTATTAGCCTAATAAATCCCCGTTATAAAAGCCGGCCCATTTTTTATACATTGCTCCCAGCAGCTTTTAGCAAACTAAAACAGAGAGACCAAGAGTCAACTCCAGGATCAGTACTGTCTTTTGGTCACCTGGACTCATAACTCCCTTTCTCAAAAAAAGAAAAAAGAAAAAAATTTTCTCCTTGGAATAATCAATGACAACACAGCACAGTTTTAAAATAATTTATGGTTTTTGCCTATTGACCTGAAAGTGGTCAAGTCTCTGACCTTAGACACTCCCTTCATCTACCACCCCAGGAGGAAGAGACTCTTTGGATGTCTCTTCCAAAGACATCCAAAGAGGTTGGAGGATACTCATTAGGTCTCAGTTTTAATGGGCAAATAGGCCCATTATGGCCATTATTATATGTATAATGTTGGGCAGTGGTACAGGGCACTAATCAAGAACCCAGGCATTGGGTTTAAATCCTAGCCCCACCTCTTACCAGCTGTGGGACATTGGGCACATTTCTTAACTTCTCTGTGACTCGGTTTCCTCATTTGAGAATTGGAATAAAAATATTTACCTCATAATGTTGTTGGGAGAATCAAATGAGATAATACTTGTGAGGCACACTGTTAACCACAATGTTGTCTCAAGAACTCCTGAGCTTCCTCTAACACCTCCCACCCTTGTCTTTTTCATCTTGGTTATTGGCAACACTACACTTAAGACAAACAAAATCATCCCTCATTCCTCTCTTTTTCTAAATCCCCACATCCAATTAGTCAACAGATTCTAATCTTGCTAAACCTGTAACTCAGATATTTTTACTTCTCTGGTCAAAACTTTCCCTGTGGCCAACAGGGAGCATTACTTCTCCCAATTCTTCCACCACCACCACCCACACACACACTTCACTGAGGCCTACTGGCCACCATGCTGGTCCTTGAAAAGTCCAGGTATGCTTCCACTTGCTCTTCTGTCTCCTTGAAATGTTCTTCCCTTAGATATCTATACCTCCCTCACCTCCTTTGATCATTAACACAAATGACATCTTCTTGGTGAAAATCCCCCTAACCATCCTAACTAAAATTGCAAGCAGCATCCTTGCTAACAACTGCAGCAAACTGCATTCCTCTTCCCTGATTTACCCTTCTCCATCTTTATTTTTCTAACACACTATATCAATACTTATTAATCTTTTTGTTGTCATTGTTTTCTGTCTTCCCCCATCTCTAGGATATAAGCTCCACAAGCACAGGAGTTTTTGTCTCTTTTACCACTCTATCCCCAGTACTGAGAGAGTACTCAATAAATATTTATTGAATAAACACATGAATATTTAGCCACTGATACTATGAATAAGAGAAAAGAGGCAAGCTCTGCCCCACTGCCACTATGCCAGGACATGGTCTTTCTCTTTGTTCTTTCTCCCCTGGGATACTCTCCTTCTCCCTGGCTGGTACAGTAAGAGGCCCCCATACTTTCCCCTCTCCTTGCCCCCACTTCTTTAGAAATCCAAATGGGAACTTCAGTGGAACTCGGACCAGAGAAGGTCTCTTGTTTCTTCTAAGCTTCTGGCTTGTTAATTCTTAACAGGAGAAATCCTTGCATCTCCTAGAGGGCCAGTCTAGACCACACTGGTATTTGGTTCAGAATAGAATTCTAGTATGGAGAACTCTGGACACAGGCTATGTCAATACATAATGGTGATTCTCTCAGTAATAAAATGTATCAAGTTTGGGGAGATGGGAAGAGGAAAGAAGCTTTTAGAACTAAATAAGAAATGAACAAGGGGACCAGAAGCCTCTGACTTCTAGGAACTTACAGTCTAATAAGGAAATAAAATAAACATTCCTGAAGTAATTAGGAAAGGGAGATAATGTTGAATCAAGGGTCAAGAGATATGGGATGTAATTTCTGTTTTGTCACTAGCTATGTAACCTTGAAACATGCTTAAGAGGTGATTTGCTCAAAGCCTCAGTTTAGTTTTCTGTAAAAGATAAGTAACACCTGCTTTATAGAGTCCCTGTGAGAATTACATAATTAAATGAATTATGTATGTCAAAGTGCCTGGCCTGGAGTCTGATACCTAGTAAGCATTTAGTAATTACTAGGTGCTACAAGGGGATAAGAGAGAAGTATCCTCTCCCTTGGGAAATTAAAATTGTTTGCCTTCTGTGAGTAATTCTATAAATCAATCCATAACAGATCAGAATTGAGATATCAAAAGTCATATTAAAAACACAAAATACAATGGTTTCCACGAAGAATAAAATTTGGAGGTAGAGGTGAAATCAAGGGGTCAGCAGGGCCACATTCTCCCAGGGGGGGCCTTAGGGGAAAATCATCTATTGCCTCTCTCAGCTTCTGGTGGCTGCCAGCATTTTTTGGTTTATGTCCACATCATTCCAGTCTCTGCTCTGTGGTCACATGACCTTGTCTTAAGTCTGTGTCAAATAGCTCTCTGCCTTTTTAGTGCCTGACTGGGTAGCCAGGATAACCTCTCTTCTCTAAATCTTTAATAAAATCCATCTACAAAGTGTTTGCCAGGTAAGATGACATTTCTAGAGATTAGGACCAAATACCTTTGGGGCCAATTATTCAGCCAACTATATCTACCCTAAAAGAATGTCTAAAGAAGTTCTGTAAGCAGAAAGTACAATAAAAGGAACAATCTTGGAACACCAGGAAGGAAAAAAGAACCATAAAAAGAGTGAAAATATAAAAAAATGTAATCGATATAGTCAAATTTTCTCCCCTCTTGAAGTTTTCTAAATTACAATGGTGGAAGAAAAATATATATAAAACCAGCTGATATGGTTCTAAATGCATGTAGAGGAAATATTTATATTGTGAATGGGGGAGAAGAGTAGAGTGACAAAAGGAAGCAAGGTTTGTATGCTTCTCTTGAACACATAAAATGATGACTACAGTAGACTGTAAATAGCTATGTATATACCATGTAATAGCTAGGAATAAGGCAAGGACATCCGCTCTCACTGCTCTTATTCAGTATAGCACTGAAATTTCCAGCCAATGCCATGAGGCGAGAAAAGTAAGTATAAATCATACAGATCAGAAAGGAAGTAATAAAACAGTCCCTATTTGCAGACAACATGATTGCTTACGCAGAATATCTCACTGAATCTACCAAAAAGTCTTCTAGAACCAGTAAGTGAGGTCAGCAAGGCTATAGGATAAAAGATAAATATACAAAACTCTATAGTATTTCTATGTATTAGTAATGAACATATGGTCATTAGAATTAAAAATATAATACCATTTATAATTGCTCACAAAAATGAAACACTTAAGTATAAATCTAACAAAACATACAAAATGTGTTATGGGACTTGTATGATGAAAACTACACAATACTTATGAACGAAATAAAAGACTATCTAAATAAATGAAGAGACATATTGTAGTCATGGATTGGAAGACTCAACATAGTAAAGATTTCAATTCTGCCCAATCATAATATTTTAACACAATTCCTATCAAAATCAATATTGTACATATAGACCAGATTATTCTAAAATTTGCACAGAAAGGCAAAAGAATTATAATAGCTAGAACAATTTTTAAAAAGAAGTCTAAAGTAGGGGAAATCCATCTACTTAACTTCAAGATGTATTCTATAGCTACAGTAATGAAGTGTGTTTGGTAGGTGGATAAACACATAAGGCAATGGAACAGACTAGAGAAACCAGTAATATAACCACATGAATGTGCCCAGCTGAGTTTTGACAAAGGTGCAAAAGCAACTCAATGAGGAAGGATATCATTTTTGACAAATGGTACCGGAGCAATTGGACATTCATAGGCAAAGAAAAATTGAAACTTGACTTAGGACTCACACCTTATACAAATTAATCAAAATGGATCATGGACTTAAATGTAAAACACAAAACTATAAAAGTTTTTTAAAAAGATTTATTTATTTATTCCACCACCACCACCACCCCCGCCACCTTGTCTGCTCTTTATGTCCATCCACTGTGCATTCTTTCATGTCTCCTTGTCTTCTCTTTAGGCAGCATAGGGAACTGATCCTGGGACCTTCCAGAGTGGGAGAGAGGTGCTCAATCTCTTGCGCCACCTCAGCTCCCTGGTCTACTGCATCTCTTATTGTTTCTCCTCTGTGTCTCTTTTTGTTGCGTCATCTTTCTATGCCACAGAACCTACAGAACCTACAGAACTCTCAAAACTCAACAGGGAAAAAAAATTAATTACACCAAATGGCACTAACGGCAAATCAGCACATGAAAAGATATTTAACATCATTAGCCATTAGGGAAACTCACACTAAAACCACAATGGGATATCAGAATAGCTAAAATTAAAAAGAGCAGCCACAGCAAATGCTAGTGAGGATACAAAGAAACTGGATAGCTCACACATTACAGGTAGAAATATAAACTAATGCAGTGACTCTGGTAAAACAATTTGGCAGTTTCTTTAAAAACTAAACATGGGCATTATGTATATGTCAAAACCTAAAGAACTTTCCTCCTGTCAGCCTTCATGTTACTCAAATGTGGCCAGTCTCGAAGCCAAACTCAGCATGTAAATGCAATGCCTTCCCCCCAGCGTGGGACATGACACCCGGGGATGAGCCTCCCTGGCACCGAGGGACCACTATCAACTACCAACTGATGATGCAACTGGAAAATGACCTTATACGGAAGGTTCAATGCAGATCAGCAGAATATCCCTGTCTACATAAAATAACATGACTTTAAAAGGCTGTTTGACCTAATGTAAGGGGGAAATGGAAAGGAGAAATGAGTTTATATGGCTACGAGTCTCTAAAAAAGAGTCTGGAGGCTGGCAGAAGGATTGCCCTTATGCACAACTGAGCAGAGTCTGAGAGACAGATAAAGCAGATACAACCCCCAGGTATTGGTTCCTTTGAGGGCTAAAGAGACCCATGGGAGTTATGGTCATGGCAGATGGGGTTAACTACCAGGGAAGATGGCCCCTCTTTGGAACTGGTGTTTATGTGTGATGAATCTGGACTCAGATGGGATCTCTCTTCATAAGACTTTCATGCTAATGTGCTGGAGTTGCAGTTAGTGTTGGGGTTTAAGATATATTTAGGGGATTTGAATCTCTGGACTGACAATGTGATAGCCAGGTCCTGAGCCTCAACAGACTCCAGCACCTACAATCTGATTTATTGGACTCACCACACTCAGCTAAGATGGAGTTGAAGAAGGACAACCACCACACCATGGAGCCTAGAGTGATTACAACTGAAAGTGGGAGGATTGCATCCAGCATCCATGTGGAATCTGAGCCTCCTCTTGACATAGAGGTGCAATGGACACAACCAATCCAATATCCACATAGAAAAGGTGGCATTGGATTGGGAAAAGTGGACATGGTGACTGATGGGTATGGGGAAAGGCAGGAAGAGATGAGAGGTGGAGGCGTCTTTGGGACATGGAGCTGCCCTGGATGGTGCTTCAGGGGCAATCACCGGACATTGTAAATCCTCACAGGGCCCACTGGATGGAATGGGGGAGAGTATGGGCCATGATGTGGACCATTGACCATGAGGTGCAGAGGTGCCCAAAGATGTACTTACCAAATGCAATGGATGTGTCATGATGATGGGAATGAGTGTTGCTGGGGGGGGAGAGGTGGGGTGGGGGTGGTGGGGTTGAATGGGACCTCATATATATATATATTTTTAATGTAATATTATTACAAAGTCAATAAAAAAATAAAAAATAAAAAATAAACCTAAAGAACTTTACAAAAACAAAGAGTGAATTTAAAAAAATAAAACATTTAGAAGTTTGACGAATCCCAGGAAGGACTACAGACGGCGGCAAGAGAATCAAACTGTTTTACAAATATATAAAACAGCCTCACTGGTGTGGTTGAGAGGAAAAGGTGCTGACCTTTGTAAATTTGGGGTGGAGGCAGGAAATCTGAAGTGAAAAGGTACTGCATATAATCACTATCCTCCAACTGATAAAGTCATTTCCTACAGGATTATGGGTTAACAACTCTGAAGATGCCGTAACGTATACTTGAATTGAAAAATCGAGTTCAATTCAAGTGGATAGTAGGAGTCAGGTTTGTCACTATTGGGATGGGAAATCAGAGCTATGTAAGGACAAGAGGTTAGAATGATCTATGTGGGGATGGATTAGAGTTGGATACATCAGTATGAACTCATGTGTAGTTTAAAATAGGTACAGATGGAACATAGAGAAATATGTATAGCTATGTATACTTACATGGGTTAGCATACACACATATATTTCTTTGCTCTAGCAACTGAGAGGGCTTAGAGGCAATGATGCCCCAATAACAAAGAGCACTCCTAGCACCCAGATCTTGATTTCTAATTCCATTCCCCAATAAGAAGAACCAGGACTCCTTGGAGAAATGGCCAACTCTAGGACTAGGGCAAAGGAAATACAAGTTGGGTATGGGCCATCTTGTGGTACCAGGTAGTAAGGAAGTGCTAAAAAAAAATGTCTTATAATTTAAAAAATTGAAAACTGGCTTCTGTGGGACTATGTCAAGGGACACAGGAGCCAATTGAAAATGCTACCAATGGCTAAAACTAAAAAATTAGAGCAAAAAAATAAATAATGTAGTATTGGACTATAACCCAAAGGGTAAAATGGATACCCATGTGACCATAATGATATAAACAAGTGACTGAATAAATAAAAGCAGGGAGAAAAGACAAATCCCCACTCCTTAAGCATAGAGTGACATTCTTCCACAGAGTACTACATAAAGGGGGAGAGGAGAATGGGAAAGTTACTTTACAGCACAGAAACTTCCTGACAAATACTACCACAGCCAGGAGATCAAGGTCAATATCAAAAGTGGTAAGTTGTGTTAATACTACATACCCTTGATATGATATGATGAAAACAGGACTTTATGTTTGTGATTTTTCCTCCCCCAAAGCCATAACACCAGTCTAATCATGAAGTAAGTATTAGACAAATTTCAACAGAGATGTATCCTTCAAAATATTTGACCATTACTCCTCAAAACTATCAAGGTCATCAAAACTGTCACAGCCAAGAGGAGCTTAAGGAGGCATGAAATTAAATGTAATATAATATTGTGGATGGGATCCTGAATCAGAAAAGACATTGGGTAAAACTAAGGAAAACTGAATAAACTATGAACTTTAGTTAAGAACAATGAGTTGATACTGTTCGTTAATTGTGACAAATGATCCACACCAATGAAAGATGTTAGTAATAAAGGAAACTGGATGTGGGGTATACAGAAACTCTCTATCATCTCCTCAAGTTTTCTGTAGCTTTGAAACTGTCCTTAAAAGGGGGAGGTGGCTATTTTAAAAACATAGTCAATAACATGTAATGACCATATGACCCAGGAACTGCATTCCTGGGCATTTATCCCAGAGAAATGAGAACAAGTTCACACACACACAAAATACACAAATGTTTATAGCAGCTTCATTTGTTATAGCCAAAAACTGGAAACAACCCAGATTCCCTTCAACAGGCAAATGCTTAAACTAACTGTGCTATATCCACACCGCAAATATATGACTCAGCAATTAAAAATAAACAATGGACTATTGATGCATGCAACAACTTGGATGAATTTCCACAGAAATATGCCAAGAGAAAAAATACAGCCAATCTCAAAAGGTTACGTGCTGTATGATTCCATTTATATAATTTTCTTGAAATGACAAAATTATAGAAAAGGGAAATAAATCAGTGATTGCCAGAAGTTGAGGGGGGTGTGTGGGAGTTGGAGTTAAGTGGATGTGACTATCAAAGGGTCACCTGAGGGATCCTTGCAGTGCTGGAAGTCATGTCTTGACGGCATGGGTGTCTTGGTGGTGGTATTGTGCTGTAGTTTATGAGATATTGCCATTGGAGAAAACAGTGTAAAGGGTAAGTGGGTAATTTTTGATGCCTACTTCAATGAGAATAGTCCCTTTCTTGTTATTTGATTTTATTAATTGCACTGCTCTATCTGCCAAGGAGAACTATGGAATGTTCATGATTATTCATACAAGTTACAATCACTTTTGTGTCATGGCAGAGATGTAAACCATTAATAAATATGCTGTTTTTACTTCCTCCTTTATTCCCATTAAAACTGGTATAAAGCAGTAAAAAGGTTGGTTATAAATAGTCACTTACAAAAGAAAAGAACCTAACCAATCACATAGAACGCCCACTTGTATAATAGTACGCCCACCTCCAGCCTTCCCATGCCAACAGCCTGAAGTCTTCCCTTTATCCCACTCCTCTGCCAAGCAAGTGATGGTGGCTGACTCCCTTGCTAAATCAAGCACTGGATAAATAGATTTTGTTTTTATTTGGGCGTTCTTCATTTATTTACACATTCCTCTAGGGCATCTCAGTCACAACAAACACCACAAGTCATCCATCTCAATTCCCCCAGTTTAGCCTCTCAACAAGACATTCCAAAAGAAGTCTTGATTTTTTTCATGTGTAGAAGCAAGTGGGGTGGGTATTGAACTGGGTCAGCATCTCTGGGTACCACCTTCACAATGTTTGCATTATCCAAACAAATACAAATGTATTGTTATTTTTATAATGCTTGTCCTTAAAGGGATTCACTTTGTTTTCATAAATTATTTAAAGAAGGGATTTTATACCAAATGTTGGCAGCAGAAATAAAAGGTAAGACTCCATTATTAGGGACATTGCGTGAGTGGAAAAAGAAGTGTCAAAAGGTCTACTAGTACCAAATGGTTACTTTCTCCTTCTCTAAATCAAAAGGATTGAAAGAAAATTGGAAAAGCAATTCAGTGTTAATGTGTATCTAATGTTAATGTGTACACCAAAAATCATCTAGGGAATCATCTAAAATAATTTCATGAATCCCTACAATACTCTGTAAAACACCAAAGTATGTTCTAAGAAGCCCTCCCAACTCTTAAGATGTTGTGACTTGCGTACTTTACAAATCAGTGTGTCACATGTCTCACGGGTCAGCTGACAAGGGACGGTCAATTCAGGAATATACCCGGTAGGTGGCAGAATTGAAACAAATACTGCAGATGCAAGGCCTTTCTTATTATAGCTCCCTTTGTTTACAGCTCTGCAGCCGCTCAGCTCAGCTCTTCCTCCTCACCTGCTGTTTATCTATCTCTGCTTCTAAGGTCCCCAAGGAAAACAACAAACCCATATACCACTTCATGTGGAAACCGGAACTAGAGCCTCCAAAATACATTTATTTGGAGAGGGCTCAAGCCCCCACGGTCTTTACTCCTCTTAGAACCTGAATTCACCATCTAAATCAAGGAAACAGGACGGACAAAGAAGTTCACTCTACCCCTGAATCAAACTTGAGGTTTAAAACCAACCAACTAACCCTCAAGTGTTAGATAGGGATTACAGAACATGACAGTCTGCTTGCTTGCAAGATTAATTAGACAGATGAAATGAAAAGTGATATTATTAAGGAATAAAACAAGATGGGACATAACTGCTAAGTTGCATGATAGAAGCCATAAGAAATGTAAAGCTTCCGAGTTGATTACGGATGTCCAAATGGACCCCTCTTTCTAGGTGTCCTAGTACAATGTCTATAAAAATATCCAAAAGGAGAGAAAAATTGCAGCAACATCAGATATTATTAATGAAAATTCAGTAAATGCCAGGAGTCCCCAGGAGTCTCTATATACTTGTAGAATGATGAATAGATAAGATCTCAATTTATCCTTCGATTTTTGCAAAGAAAACAGCCTGGAAGGGAAAGAAAGGGAAGGGAGAAAAGAGAAAGCCCATTGATTAATGAAGCCCACCTCCTGAGCCACAAAGCAGTACCCCCAGATACCTTCTTACCTGGGGATGGGAAAGAGGACTTCTGGATGAACAGGGCCACCTAAAGCAAAAGCCTCTGGAGCATGGAGGAGAATAGAAATTCCTCCTCAATTTGGTAGATGCCACAAGTATCTGGGAAGCTGACTGCAAAGGAAAGAAAAATATCCATTTCAGGCAAGCAGCACAGCACTAACCAGGAAATCGGCTACAGAGGGGAAAGGTTAAAGAGCCCCTCAAAAAGCTTCCCTTTTAAACTCCATTGTGCCTGTTTGCAACAGCAGCTTTAGAAGCATGTAAGATTTATTCTGAGTTCAATAAACATATGCTTGTTTTATCATTGGAAAAAAAACTATGAAACTAAAAGGAGTCTGCAAGATACAAAATGAGCCAGGAAGCTACCTCTTTTTACTTTCTTTATTTGTCAAATAAGAACCCATACGAATAATTTCAATGTGAGTATCTTCACTTTCAAATTGAAGAGTTTTAAATTTGGAAAGAAAACTAGCATTGTTTTTCCTACACATGCGAGATCCAACCTTAAACCCAAGTAAGTTCCCTAGCTAGACCATGGAAGGCAGGCTGTAAAGGTGCTAGATAAAATGGACTTAGCATAACTGTTCTTTAACACTGACTCTATATAGAATTCTCCTCTTTCAAGGATGAGTAATGGAACAAAATCTATAGGATATCTATGAAGAAATTCTACTGCACAAAGAAAAACATTTTTATTGTCCAAATAATTCGGTGGAAAACAGAAGAAAATTCGAAAATATTTATTTGTATTCCTATAAGGAATTGCCTCTATTGAATAAGAAGTGGTGTTGATTAGAAGATAAGCCAAGATAAGAAGAAAGCATAGTGAAAAGAAAACCCAGCAAGAAGAGGTGAAATAATTACATTGGATGCTGTAAGACAAATATGCAATATGGACAGAAGACAGGCTAGAAAAACACTCTTGGGACGTATAAGAAATGAATGAAGAGATGAAAATCATGTGAAAAAAAATAAGGGTACTATAGGATAAATTAAAGGGATTTACTTAATGAATGATAAGTGCTCCCCAAAAGAGAAAGCATAGCAAATGGAATAAAAGTAATATTCAAGAAATAACTGAAGTCAATTTTCCAAAGCTAAATAAAGCTTAACCTTAGAAGGACTCACCACCGTGTTCTGATAAAGAAAATGAACAGCAATCTCTTCCAAGGCATAGACTTAAAATTTTAAAATACTTAATCTCATACATGTGATCACCTTAGTAAAAGTGAAGCATGTTTATCTCAAATCAATAATAACCACCAGTTGCATAATAGCTAACAATGAAAGTGTAAAGGCATTCTCTTTTATAAAGGGGGGAGGCAGTGTGAGGGGAACAAAATATAAAAGAGAGTCATCGTTATTTAACATTTCCTAAAAGTCTAAGCTAAGATAATAAGATACAAAATAGAACTAAGAAATAATTATTGTAAAGGAAGAGATAAAATGATCATTACTTATCGTCAATATTGTTGCCTATTTAGAAAATTTGCTGAATAAACTGAAAAAGTATGAGAATTAATAAAAGTTTAGTAAAATGACTGCAAATGAAATAAATACTCCTGAATGTAACAGCTTTCTTGTATATGCAGTGAAGGATATTCTATAAACAAATTTCTGGAGAACAGTTTGTCATTGATGAAACTATTAAAATTATGTTGTTGAATAAGAGAGAAAAGCATTAGTAATATATTACTAACTGAAAAATGCAGGTTACATAACAACCTAATTCCATTTTTGTAAAATATATGTACAAATTTCTGTATAAAAAGACTGGAATAACAGACAAAATATTAATATATAGTATTTCTAGGTCTGAAAATTAAAAATCACTTTTAGTGTTTTCTCTATACTTTTAAGTATTTTCTGATATTTCTAACATTTTTTAATCAGAAAATGATATTAAAAGGAAATATAATGAGAGGGAATATCTTATTAATAAATGAAACAAAAACTATGAAATATCTAGAAATAATCTTAATAAGAAATGTATACGTGAATAAAATCACATTACTTTCCCAAGAGACAGATGTAGAATTGAATAAATAAGTGGAAATATGTATTATTTCATGGATAAACATTCATCAATTTAAAAGTCATCATAATATTAAATGGAAGAAAAAGTATAAGCATTTCATTAAAGTCAGGGGGCAAAAGCCAAGGCTAACGTTTGCATCAAAGAAAGTATTTAATGTTGTTTTGAAGGTTCTAGCTCATGCCATTAGATAAGAAAAACAGATTATGAGTATAAAATTGGAAAGGGTGAAGGAAGTTTGCCATTATTTGAAAGTAATAAGTGATGGCATGCCTGGAAAACACAGAAGAATCAACAGAAAAAACTATTGCAAATAATCAGATAATCCAGTATTTTTAAAACACCCACAAAATAGCCAACTACTTTAAAAATAAATGAAACAAAAGATCTCATTCACAAAAGCAGCAAAAAAATAAGATACTTAGCAAAGAAATTAATGAGATATGTGCAAGATCTCTGTGAAGAAAATGTTTTCAAATGCTAATGAGAGCTATAAAGAAACTGAATGAATGAGAAAGTTATCCTCTTTCAGGAGAAGAAAATTCAGTGTTTTAGAGAATGCCATTTTTTTTCCTAAAATAATCTAGAAATTTGATATAATCTTACTGAAAATACCAATAGGAATTTCTGAAAGGGAGCTGGAGAGGGTGAGGGGAATGAAATGATTCTGAATCACTTTGATTCTTAAGTGATTTGAAATATTAAATGCACAAGAATTATCAAGAATATTCAGAAAGAATTGGGGGAACCACCTCCAGTTGGATTTAAAACATATTTGCATATTTGTGGATATGCATGATTATAGAATAATTCTAGAGGAATATACATGCATTATTTACTCAAAAATAATTAAGCAGTTAATTAAGGAAAAAATAAAACTCATACATTTCAATGAGGAAAAAGCTAGGAATGCAACAGATAAAGAGCAGAAAAAGAATAAAATGAAAGTGCCTATCAAAAACAAAAACTCTGATTTCATTTAAGAAAAATGTAATGCAAATTAAAACAAGATTCCTTTTTACCCCTTTCAAATTAACAAAAGTTCTTTTAAAAAGATTATGCAAATTTCTGCTTTGGGCGAAATGGAGTATATATACTTTTCTCTATTCTTCCCAATAAGTAAAACTAAATCCCAGGACATTGCATATAAGAAAATCAATAAATAAAATAAGACTGAAAGATAGAGAGAAGAATGCAGACTGGCTAGAATCCCAAAACCTGAAGAAAGGCACAGAGGTAAGTACCCTGGGTTTTCTTTTTGCCTAATTGATCCAAGACTTAGAGCTGAAAACACGAGCAACCTGGTAATACCAATAGGCTCTTAAAAAAAAAAAAAAAGCCTGCTCTCTCTAGCCAAAAGATTAGGAAAGGGCAGCCTTTCTTTTAGCACAAATGAAAACTTTAGATAATTACCTTTCTACTCCAGCCCAATGCCACAGGAAAATCCATGGCTCCATTCCAAACCATGACAGCAAAGGTCAAGTGAGGAGACTTGACTTCACCTCCACCATACCAGGTGGTATACCCCAATCCTCCTGCAATGGTGGACTCAGAGAAGACAGAGTAGGGAGCTGGAACTTAGATCTCTTTCAGGCAGTAACAAGATCCTCTGTACCCCACAGTGATAGAGGAGCCCAAAGAGAAGCGCGAACTTCTGCCCCAGCCGGTATCAAAGTCCCTTTACCCTCCTCTTTAAGGGACAATCAAAAAAAGGCCTAGTGGACAGACAGGACTTTGGCCTCATCCAGAGGTAACAAGTCCACTCCCAAGCCCCGCTTCTCTAGAGGCACTCCTACTCCTTCAAGTCAGTATCAGTGGAGGTCTAGTGGGGACCTGGATCTCCCACCCATGACCAGATATAACAATGAAACACCCCCGTAGGGGTCATGGAGGCCTAGTGGGGAACCTGCACTTCTACTCCCATTTGGCAGTACCAGGCAGAGCACCCCTCCCACTTCCACAGTCAGAGTGGTGTCAAAGAAAGACCGCTTAAAATGGAAGGTGCAAATAAGACCTAGAAACTCATAAAATAATATGCAAAATTCCCAGGTTGTAATCGAAAATGACTTATACAAAAAAACAGGAGTATCACATACTGAATGGAAAAAGACAGTCAAAAGATACCAACACCAAGATGACAGAGATAAAAGAATTATCTGACAAATTTTTTTTAAATATTTATTTTTTATTTTTAAAGACACTTTAGGTTATATATATATATGTTACAGCAAAAAATAGGGGATTACTATATACTCTAAACCCCACTCCCTCCCACACTCTCCCACATTAATAACACCTTTCATTAGTGTGGTACATTTGTACAATTGATGAACACATCAACTATACAACTATAAAAATATAGCCAGGGGCTATAGTTTACATTATAGTGTACATTTTACCCTGCACAATTTTATAGGTTTTGACAAAATATATAATGGCCTGTATCCATCATTGCAATGACTGTCAAAGATGTTAAAACAGCCATCATAAAAATCTTTCAACAAATATGGACAAATGGAAAAAACAGGTCCCAGCAAAGTAAAAGAAAATTCCATCTCAAAAAAATAGGAGATATAAAGTAAAATCTAAAGGAAATTTTAGAACAGAAAGATATAAACCAAAATAAAAACTCAGTGGAGGGACTCACCAACAGAATGGAGGGGACAATGTAACTAATCATTGAACTGGAAGATGGAACAACAAAAATTACTCAGTCTGAAAATGGAGAGAAAACACAGTGGAAAAAATGAACAGAGCCCCTGGGCCAGTAGGGTTATAACAAGAGACAGAGAGGAGAGGAGAATGAGGGTAGGGCTGAAAAAGTACTCAAAAAAAAAAGGCGGAAAACTTCCCAAATTTTGCAACGGAAATAAGTGTACAGATTCAAGATGGTGAGCAAACCCCAAACTGGATAAAACCACAGAAATTCACACCAAACATAGTTTAAACTTCTGAAAGCAGCAAGAGAGAAACAACACCTTACCTAAGCAGAAAAACAATTTGAGTGACAGTAACCATGGAGTCCAGAAGGAGGTGGTACGTTTTTTGAGTGCTATAAGAAAAGAGGTATCAACCTACAATCTTCTTTCCATTGAAAATATCCTCCATGATGAAGAGGAAATTCAGACATTCTCAAAGGAAAGAAGCCTAAGAGAATTGGTTGCCAACAGACCTACTTTAAAATAATTGCTAAAGGAATTTCTCTAAACAAAAAGGAAATGATAAAAGAAAATATCTTAGACCTTCAGGAAAGAAGGAAAACACAGTAAGTAATATACCAGAAACACAACAAACTTTCAGTTTCCTCTTAAGATTTGTAAATTATGTTTGACAGTGAAAACAAAAACCACTGTTTAATGTGGTTCTAAACATATTTGAGATATTTCAGACAATTACATCATAAATGAAAGAACATAAAGGAATGTAAAGGAACATAAGTTTTCTACATTATGCTCAAACTGGTAAAATGATGACACCAGTAGGCTGAAGAGTTAAGTAGATAAAACTTGAATTATAATTAGAGTAACTATTAAAAATGCTGTAGGAAGGAGCAGGTGTAGCTAATTGGTTGAATGCCTGCTTCCCATGGACAAGGTTCTGGGTTCAATCCCTGGTACCTCCTTTAAAAATTAAAATTAAAATAAAAAATGCTGTAGGAAAGCAATACCCTTAACTACACTATAGGTAAATAAAAAATAGAATTCTGAAAAATATTCAAAGTTCTTGGAAGAAGTCAGGAAAAAAGCACAGAGAAATGAAAAGCAGAGAACAAACAAAAAAAGTAAACATATCAATTATTGCATTAAATATAAATGTTCTGAATGAACCAATTACAAGCCAGAGGTTGGCAGAGTGAATTTAAAAGCATGATCCAACTATATGCTTTATAAAAGAAACTCATGTTGAATATAATATATGGGCAAGTTGAAAGTAAAAAAATGGAGAAAGATTTTTCTTGCAAATATTAATCAAAAGAAAGCAGAAGTGGTCATATTAATATCAGATAAAGTAAACTCAGAGCAAAAAAATATTGTACAAACTCAAAGAAGGACATTATATAGTGATAAAAGGGTCAATCTACTAAGGAAATATAACAATTCTAAATGTGCATGCACCAAACAAAGGAGCTTCAAATATGTGAAAAAAAACTGATAAACTGAAAGGAGAAATAGACAAATCCACAATGATATTTCGAGACTTCAACACTCCTCTCTTAACCCTTCTATCACCAAGACTGAAAATAGCCAAGGTTATAGAAGAACTCAAACCACCATCAACCAATATAATCTGATCAACATTTATGGAGCACACCACCCAACAAAAGCAGGATATACAGTTTTTCAAGTGGTCACAGAACTTATATCAAAATCAATTATATCCTGGGCCACAAAATAAAAATGCAACAAATTTAAAAGAAATGAAAGCATACAGAGTGTGTTTTCTGACAAAAATGAAACTAAACTAGAAATCAATAACAGAAAGTTACCTATAATTCCCCCCAAACACTCAGAAATTAAATAACACACTTGCGGTCACCCCTCGGGCTGAAGTGTGGTTTGCTGGCCTGGCGAGGGGAGCGGCCGCGGTAGGCCTAATTCCGATGCCCCCATAATAGGGTGGTTGGTCGGACTCACCGCCACCCCTGAAGGGAGCTCGGCATGGGCGCAGAGTGCCCTCGGGTCTCCCCTTCTCAGCAGCCATGCTTCCGCGGCCGCCCCTCCTCCCGGATGGTGCCACACGATGCCTGTGGGGCAGCACCCTTCTTCTTCTTTCTCCCTGCGCAGGCGGAGGGCGGAAAATTCCAGTCTGCCCTTTTCCCCTCCCCCGACAGCAGCAACAGCCAGGCGTGGGCGGAAAAATCCAGTCTGCCCTCCACCCCAGCAACAGCAGCCACCAATCCCTAAACCCTGCCCCTTCCCCCAGCAACAGCGACAGCCAATCCCTAATCACCACCCCTCCCCCGTCCAGTACCGCCCACTGACCTTTCGCCGGCAAACAATCAGAACAGGGCGTGGCTTCGACCAATCAGCCTTCTCCAGCCCCTATAAAACTGTTGCCTCTCCCTCAATAAAGTGGACTTGCGTGTTTACCTTGTCTCCGCGGTAGTTTTCCTGCCGTGCGCCCTCCAGTCCTGAGAGCCCCCGACAAAGGCCTGGCCTCCCTTGTCCCCAGTTCATCGCCTGCTTCTCCGGCTGACCCCTTCGTCGCCGGCTTCTCCGGGTGACCCCTTCGTCGCCGGCTTCGCCGGGCGACCCCGTCAGCCGAACCGCGCAACCCCTTGTGAGACCGATCCCTCGTCTGCTGCCAGACCGACCCCTCGTCCCAAGTGGGACCAACCCCTCGTCCCAAGCGGGACCGACCCCTCGTCCAGAGCTGGACCGACCCCTCATCCGCAGCCAGACCCCACCTCTACCGACTGAGCAAGCCGTCGCAGTTGGCGCCCAACGTGGGGCAAGGCAACCCCACCACAGCCTCACTCCATAACCTGGCGGCCCCCCCCTCCTCTCTTCTCACCGTGGGACTTCTCTCGTGCAACATTGCTGCTACCTGAGCCTTGGCTACCTCATATGATCCATGGCGGTCTGGGAGAATCGCTGGATGGATTTCTCCTTCCATGTCGCAGGCTTATACCGACCCGCTATGATTAAGAGGAGCCTTGGATTTCTCGGGAGCGCGCGCTTGCACGTCTGAAGTAATCCTACCACAGCCCTACGCCCTCCTCTCTTCTCACCTTGGGACTTCTCTCGTGCAACATTGCTGCTACCTGAGCCTTGGCTACCTCATACGATCCATGGTGGTCTGAGAAAATCGCTGGATGGCTTTCTCCTTCCATGTCGGGGGCTTATACTGACCCGCTATGATTAAGAGGAGCCTTGGATTTCTCGGGAGCACGCGCTTGCACGTCTGAAGTAACCCTACCATAGCCCTACGCTCTCCTCTCTTCTCACCCCTATCTTTTCGCTCTGCATTGCTGCTCCTGAACCTTGGTGACCTCATATGATCCACGGCGGTCTGGGAGAATCGCTGGATGGCTTTCTCCTTCCATGTCGGGGGCTTATACCGACCCACTATGATTAAGAGGCACCAATAAAACTCTCAGGAGCGCGTGCCTGAGCACCTCCACCCCTGCCTTCACCTCTGCCTCCTCCCCTCCGCGCTTGCTACTCTTTGCCTTGCTCCACTGCTCGTCGTTCCACCCTCCCCTCGTCGGGGCCTTCTCTTGGCCCGCGACCACCGTCGGAGCCCCACCAGCTCCGACCCCTCGTCTCACCGCGCACCTCAGCTCCCATCGCCGCGCTCTCAAGGTAAGGGCCCCTTTTCTTATCGGCTCCAAAAGGCCATTAGCAATGGGTAACATCCTATCTGCTAAGCAAGCCCCACAAGTTCGGGCCCTCGCCGGTCTCCTAGACACTCACCGGTGTAAGATCTCTTTCAAACAGTTTCAAGTATATTGGGACCTTCTTCTCCCCTTTAATCCGTGGCTTACCACGTGTCAGCTTTGGGACCCGGACACCTATACTCACCTTATAGATAGGGTCACTTCTGCTGTGGACCAGGAAGGTAAAAGATTCCCTCCTGGCTTATTATAGGCAACATGAAGTCCAGAAGAAATCTTGAAGGGTATAATCTATGATATGTTATATAAAAAAGGATTTAAAAGCAGCTATACCAGAAAGTAAGAATTATGAGTCAACTGTAAATAAATTATATATTTCTGTTAATGTGTTGTAATTGTTCTGTGTTTGTCTGTCTGTTCGTTCAATGTCAACGTATATTGTGATACCTCTGGATGGTAAATATAAATTACTAGAAATCTTTAAAAGAGCTCTATTCAAATGGCCAAAAATTAAATAAGCGCTTATATTAATACTTAAGTTTATTATATTAATACATAAGCTTAAATGTTAATAAGATATCTACAATTTAAAAAAAATTGTAAGTCTTAGTTAACAAAATTAACTGTACGTCTTCATAAAAAGTTGTTCTTGCCTAGATTAAAATGAATAACTTATTTTTCTTCACAGGATAATATAAAGAATGTAAAACTTATATGAATATTAAAAAGGTTAAAAGTTTGTAAAAATGCTAACTGAAATGTAATAAGTTTTGCAAAAAGACGTATTTTGTCCTAAAGTAGGATGGCTAATTTTTCATAAACTCTTGAAACTTAATTTGCATGCGGCAAGTGTAAAAGGTATTGTGATAACTTTACGTAAGGGAATGTGTTCTGTAAAGATAAAATTTATCTTCAATAGCTTACATTAAGGTATTAAATGGCTAATTCCAAAAGGTCATTCTTAAATATATATATGTAAAACTGAATTGATGATGATAATAATAAAAGGTAATTTTATAACAGGAAAGATTAACAGCAACCAAGCTCCCCTGCCAACTTGCTTTTAGGAAGCGGTTTCTAATATTGCATGCTACTAAGTATTTAAAGAAAAGTTATTCTTAAAGAAACAGAAGATGATTTTGTCTTTGCAGCCATTGTCTATTTAGCAACACCCCTCGCTATCGGCCTAGCCACTGTTGCGCCGGATGATTGGAACCTTAAACAAAGACTCCTCCTCACTGTCATCTTCCTATCTATCGTTACTATATTTACTGCCCTCATTCTCCTTCGTTTATAAAGCAGTCTCCTACAAACCACAAAGCTTCTGTCTTAAACATACCATTCTCAACCCTATCCTCTAAATGATCTTCTCACTTCCCCCACAGCCTTTAATACTTTATTTCTTCCTCATAACCTTTGCTTTCTTGATAATATTTTCTGCCATCTGTCTAGCCGCTACCGCACCAGAAGATTGGAACCTCGGTCAACGAATTCTACTCTCCATCGCCTTTCTGTTTATTATCCTCTTTTATGCTTTACTCCTTATCTTCCTCCCATAATGACTTCACCAAGCCTCCTCTTGTCCAAAACCGTCACCCTTCTTTTCCTCACACTCCCCATTGCACTCACCAACCCCAGCCATCAGCCTTTTAATTGGACAGTAAGCCTCTGGCAGGAAGAAGTAATCCTCTCCTACAATGTCTTCACTGCCAAGGAGAGATCAACTACCTGCAACGCGCTGTCATCCTGGACTTTTAACAACAGATGGATCTTATAGCCGCCGAGATCAACAAGAATTGGACATTGGCCACCCTTGCTTGCAACGGCAAGATACCACCCCCTAAATTGTACATTTATATCCCCGTCATACTCACCTCCCTCTTCAGCCCCGCTTCCCTCATTGCTTACTGCCTCTTGGGCCTCGGCTACTTGTTGCTGCTGCCATCCTGGCCCTTATTTGAAAAGAAGGGGGAAATGCGGTCACCCCTCGGGCTGAAGTGTGGTTTGCTGGCCTGGCGAGGGGAGCGGCCGCGGTAGGCCTAATTCCGATGCCCCCATAATAGGGTGGTTGGTCGGACTCACCGCCACCCCTGAAGGGAGCTCGGCATGAGCGCAGAGTGCCCTCGGGTCTCCCCTTCTCGGCAGCCATGCTTCCGCGGCTGCCCCTCCTCCCGGATGGTGCCACACGATGCCTGTGGGACGGCATCCTTCTTCTTTCTCCCTGCGCAGGCGGAGGGCGGAAAATTCCAGTCTGCCCTTTTCCCCTCCCCCGACAGCAGCAACAGCCAGGCGTGGGCGGAAAAATCCAGTCTGCCCTCCACCCCAGCAACAGCAGCCACCAATCCCTAAACCCTGCCCCTTCCCCCAGCAACAGCGACAGCCAATCCCTAATCACCACCCCTCCCCCGTCCAGTACCGCCCACTGACCTTTCGCCGGCAAACAATCAGAACAGGGTGTGGCTTCGACCAATCAGCCTTCTCCAGCCCCTATAAAACTGTTGCCTCTCCCTCAATAAAGTGGACTTGCGTGTTTACCTTGTCTCCGCGGTAGTTTTCCTGCCGTGCGCCCTCCAGTCCTGAGAGCCCCCGACAAAGGCCTGGCCTCCCTTGTCCCCAGTTCGTCGCCTGCTTCTCCGGGCGACCCCTTCGTCACCAGCTTCTCTGGGTGACCCCTTCGTCACCGGCTTCTCCGGGTGACCCCTTCGTCGCCGGCTTCGCCGGGCGACCCCGTCAGCCGAACTGCGCAACCCCTTGTGAGACCGATCCCTCGTCTGCTGCCGGACCAACCCCTCATCCCAAGCGGGACCGACCCCTCGTCCAGAGCTGGACCGACCCCTCGTCCGCAGCCAGACCCCACCTCTACCGACTGAGCAAGCCGTCGCACACACTATTAAATAAGCCATTAGTCAAAGAGGATGACTCAAGATATAAAACAAGAAAATACATTGAACTGAATGAAAAGGAAAGTACAACATATCAAAATTTGTGGTACATAGCAAAAGCAATTCTGGGAGGAAATGTTATACCACTAAAAGCATACAACAGAAAATAGAAAAAGTCTCAAATCATTATCTAAATTCCCACTTCAAGACCTAGAAACAGAAGAACAAATTAAACTGAAGCAAGCAAAGGAAAGAAAGAATAAAGAACAGAAATCAATGAAATTGAAAAAAGAAAATCAACAGAGAAAATTAATGAAACAAAGAGCAGGTTGTTTTAAAAGATCAATAAAATTGATGAAACTCTTGCCAGACTGAAAGGAAAAAAAGGAGAGAAGAGACAAGTTACCAATATCAGGAATGAAACAGAGGATATCACTACAAACCTTGCAGACTTCAAAAGGAAAACAAGAAAATATTAGGAATAATCCTACATGAATAAATTTGGCAGCTTAGATGTAATGGACCAATTTCTCAAAAATCACAAACTATCACAATTCACCCAATATGAAATAGATAATTGAATTTACCATATAAATACTAAAGAAATTGAATTTTTAGGAAACCCCCACAAAATAAATCTCCAGGCCCAGATATTTTCACTGGAAAATTCTATTAAATATTTAAAGAAGAATAAACACAAATTCTATAAATCTCTCTCAGAAAATAGAAGAGGAGAAAACACTTCCCAGTTTATTTTATAAACCAATATTAACCTGATACCAAAAACACACAAAAAAAAGTATGAAAAAAGAATACTGTAGGCCAACACCATGACATGATGAATTGTGTAAATATAGATGAAAAATTCTTTAAAAAATAATAGCAAATAGAATTCAGCATATAGCTAAAGAATTTAAGAACATGACTAAGAGGGTTTATTCCAGGGATGTAGGCCTGATTCAATGTTCAGAACTCAGTGTAATTCACCATATTAACAGGTTAAAGGAGAAAAATCACATGCTCATATCAATCAAAGCAGAAGAAATACTTTTAAAAATCAGCATACATCCATAATTTAAAAAGTAAACTTCCAGAAAATAGACATAGAGGGAACTTTCTCAACTTAATAAAGAGCACCTACAACAACAACAACAAAACTATAACTAACTCTATCTTTAGTGAAAAACTGAATCTTTCCCCCTTAATATCAGGAATAAAGTCACCACTCCTATTCAATGTAGCACTGAAAATTCCTCCAGGGTATATACATCAGAAAGAAAGAAAACAGTCCCTATTTGCAGATGACATGATTATCTACATAGACTATCCCATGGATTCCACAATAAAACTCCTAAAGCTGAAAAGTGAGTTCAGCAATCTCCCAGGATATAAGATAAACATAATTTGCATTTCAACATATGAACAATGAACACAAGGACAATCAAATTATAAATCCAAAATGATTATCTCAAAAATGAACTACTTAGATGTTTGAAAAAAGCATGTAAAGAACATGTACAGAAATTGTATGCTGAAAGCCACACAATGCTAATGATAGTAATCACAAGAGACCTAAATAAATGAAGAGATGTACCATATTCATGGATTGGAAGACTCAATATATATAAGTTGTATATAAGTGACAGTAACCTGTGACAGTAAATATGTCAGTTCTCCCCAAATTGATATACAATTTTTAAAAACACAAATCCTATCAAAATCCCAGCAAGAGTTTTGCAGATAGACAATTTTATTCTAAAATTTCTACAAAAGACAAAAGAACTACGATATGTAAAATGATTTTTAAAAAGAAATCTAAAATAGGAGGAATTCATCTACCTGAATTCAAGACTTCTTTTAAAGCCACAGTAAAAAAGACTGTATGGTATTACAGGAGGTATAGATACATGGATCAATGGACAAGAATAGAGAAACTAGAAATAGACCTACACAAATATGCCCAGCTGTTTTTTGACAAAGGTGTAAAAGCAATTCAATGACAGTCTTTTTAATGAATGGTGCTGGTGCGACTGGATAACCAGAGACAAAAACAAGTGAAACGACCTAAGTCTCACAACTTATACAAAAACTAACCAAAATGGATCACAGTAAAAATTGTTTTTAAAAACCACTAACAATGCAATTACAAAATGGATAAAAGATATCAAGATACAATTTGTGAACAAGAACATACAGATGGAAAATAAGTACATGAAAAGATGTCCAACATCATTAGCCATTATTAAAATCATAATGACATAGCACTTCACACCATCAGAATAGATAAAATAATATTGAATTACTCATACATACCTGGTGGCAGTGTACAACAGTACAGTCAGTCTAGAAAACCATAAAATCATTTGGAAACTATCTTAAAAACTAAACATGCAAATACCACACAACCCAGCAATTGTGCTCCTGGGCTTTTGTCCCAGAGAAATGAAAATTCATGTTCACACAAACTCCTGTACATGAAAGCTCATAGCTAATCTCAGTCCCAAAAGTTTATGTAGTACATGATTTCATTCATGTAGCATTCTGAAAATGGCAAAATTATAGAAATAGAGAACAGATTAATAATTGCAAGGGGTTAAGGAGAGACATGAGTGTGACTATAAAAAAGCAACATGAAGGACGCTTGGGGTGATGGAAATGTTCTGTATCTTTATCTACCTCAATATCCTGGTTGTGATATTGTACAATAGTTTTGCAAGATGTTACCATTGGTGGGTAAATGAGATCTCTCTGTATTATTCCTTACAACTGTATTTGAATCTGCAATTATCTCAAAATAAAAGGTTTAATTTTAAAAAGGATTTTACAAAGACAAGCAAATTCAGTTGCAAACCTCGTAGATCCTGATTGGAAAACCAAAACAAACAAATAGTTCTAAAGAACATTTGGAGTACAATTGACTAACTGAAATTTAAATATGGCTGTATATTGGATAACATTATTATATAAATTATGTTTTCTAATGATAATATATTGGTTATTTAGGATACTGTCCTTGTTCTCAGTATACTGAGATAACATGTAACAACATTTGCATCTTACTCTCGAATCATTTAAAAATATAAACTAGAGAGAAAGAGAGGCAAAGGAAGGGAGGAAGTGATAGAGAGAAAGAGAACATGGAACATTTCTGAAAGAAAATAGGCTAGACATTCTTGAGAATGATGAAGAAAGCAGCCTCCATAATCAATATTTATAAACTTTGCCCCATATTTTACAGTTAAATTCTCAACCAAAGTAATTTTTGA